>NC_071497.1:85033741-85667699 GCF_028500815.1 Rissa tridactyla | reverse complement strand
GACCTTGAAGGCCATCTCATTCCAATCCCCCTGCCCTGGGCAGGGACACCTCCCGCTAGACCAGGTTGCTCCAAGCCCCGTCCAACCTGGTCACCATAGACTACTTTGGGCAATGGCAAACAGCTACAGAATGGAAAGTCAGCTTAAAAGAAGGGGGTAAAATCAGGTGCACTTGTAACTTTTAATAAGCCTGACCAAGACATTCTGCCCAACGCACAGTAACATATTGCTGGAGCCTGTTCACCGCTGAGCCTTTTTAATTGGACTTAACCGTAGCTTGTACGGTAGAGCTCCAAATAATTTCATGGAAGAGACATAAGATGCAATCCTCCTATTCCTAGGGTTTTTCATTTTAATGATCAAAATGAGTGAAGTTTTTCTCCTTCCCTAATACAAGCCCAGCAAAGGTAAAATACATTCAAAGGTTTTTTTAATAAGAATTCTACAAATTCCAGCACAGCGTGCCTTGAAAACTAAACGAGACATTAGCAGAGAATACCAAAGCTTCGTTTCTATTGTCATCTCATTTTTAGAGATTAAAGTTGTCAGAAAACTTTCAACTTCAAGCAGCGGGACACTTGCCTGCCTTCTGATTTCAGTATTCAAATGGAGAGATAAGCTTGACCAACGCAGCTACAACCGTCGCCAATATTTAACATTCATAAGAAATTAGAAATTAGACACAGCAAAAGAAAAATTACAGGGGGACACACATCTACCGGATCTTCTTGTGCCATCTATCGCTGTGGATCTGACCGCTTCAGGCTGGCTGTGTCGGGAGAGAACGGGCCCGAGTAATACAGAAATTTCAATTCATGATAGTGCGGCAGCTCATTTCAGCAGCGCTGAAATCTCGTTTTATTCTAGCCCTTTTGTCTTTACGGGAAGGTTTCTTATATTCTTTTTACGAATCCATTTTAATGCTAGCTGTGCGTTCCTAGATATTGTCATTCAGGATTCTGGCTCTTAACTCTGTAGGAAACAAACTCCAATTTCAGCTAATCATCTCACACAATATGATAAGCTAAACACAGAGAACAAATATTTCCTGAAGGGGTAAAATAATTCTCAGGGAAAGAATAATCTTGCTCGCTAAATTTAATTGAGGACTTTATCTTCCCTACAGATCATCCATTGGAATCCTAAGTATTTCTTTTCCTCCAGTACCCCTAGTTAACTAAAACCCCCAGGAACGTTTTGTTTAATTTCAGTCTCAAATAAGGTAGGATTAATCAGTTTAAAAACCATTAGACTCTCCCTCCATTATCTGCTTTAGTGCCGAATTAAAAAAAAAAACGGAGCCCTACGTGTTGCTTCTTTCCCTATCCTTCTGAAGCAAGATGTGCAAAGAGTGAAATAACGCGAGCAAGACTCTCTTCGTGATATCTGCAAAGCGCTGGAAGCAGTGTGAGAAGGCTATCAGCCCCAAATTGAATTTTGCAAGATTTTTCTCTCCAGTCTGCCTACTTTCCAGAATTTCAGCCACGTAGGCAGAGGGGATTTTCATGCTTACTTATAACAAACTCAACATCCAAATTTTTTGGATAATCGCCTTTAAAAGTTGCTAGAGAAAACTGTGCGAAAGTAAACCTAAAGTCATAGATGGTGAGATGTGTGCGTTTCAACTCGTTACCAACTACAACGTTTTCCAGTCCCTGGGTTTTCTCGTCGATTGCTACCAAAAAGAAACCATAATCTTTAAGCGCAGAGCAAGACAGACTTTGAGCTGTGCACAGGCAATCCGAGATGAGAAGCGTTTTGAACGTTTGGAAGCGAGGAGATACACATCTTCAGAGGTTCCCTCAGGGACACCTCTAACTTAAAGCCCCCAGCGTTAGCTGGTGCTACAGGGAAAGAAGGCAGCAATACGGTACTAGGTGGCCGTGACCAGTGTCCATGATCTCCTGCTTTACGTCTTCAGATACGCTTGCTCTTCACTGGCACGCTCTGAGCTGTAGCTTTCTGATGAACCCCAAAACAGAAGGGACTTTTGTAGAGTTGGAAATTCCATATCAATACTGAAAATTTGTGATAATTACTGCTGGGAAGAAAAAATATATGAAAGTGCATCTATCACAAAACAACTTGTTTCATAGAGTCATACAAACACAGAATGGTTTGGGTTGGAAGGAATATTAAAGACCATCCAGTTCCAAACCCCCTGCCCTGGGCAGGGACACCTCCCACCAGCCCAGGTTGCTCCAAGCCCCAGCCAACCTGGCCTTGAACCCCTCCAGGGATGGGGCAGCCACAGCTTCTCTGGGCAACCTGGGCCAGGGGCTCACCACCCTCACAGCAAACAATTTCTTCCCAATATCTCATCTCAATCTCCCCTCTTGCAGTTTAAAACCGTTCCCCCTCGTCCCATGGCTTCCCTCCCTGATCCAGAGTCCCTCCCCAGCTTTCCTGGAGCCCCTTTAGCGCTCCCCGGAGCCTTCTCTTCTCCAGGCTGAACCCCCCCAACTCTCTCAGCCTGTCCTCATAGGCTTCTTACCCCTATAAAGGGTAAGAGCCAGTGAAGAAATGCTCTAGACCACTTACTCCTTTAATAGAAATACTTCTGTAATAAAAAAAAAATAAAAAAGAAAAGAAATAAAAAAGAAATAAAACAAAATAAAACAAAATCTTTTTTTTTTTTTATTCCACCTCTTAAATGAAGGCGAAAAAGCAGAAGGGGATGCCGTGTCAAGGCTTCGCACGCCGACTGGCCTGGAGATGCGCCTTACCCATATGACAACCTGAGCTTATCACAGTGGGGGGACTTCAGCAGGGGATGAGCATCTTGAAATGAAGGGGTGAAGGGAAAAAAGGAAGGAAATGCCAAAGAAAATTATCTGAAAATGGGAGAAAACGACCTATTATCGCTTCTTTTCTACATCACACCACTGAGGAGGACTCAGACTAGCTGTCAAAAAGCTTTCTTTGCTGAAAGAAACTAACAGGGGGTCCTGAGAGTCTCATGGGACAGTAAGTGACAGAAGAAAGAGAAGGATACCATAAAACGCGAAGGAGAAAGAAGCAGAGAAAAGAAAGGTCTGAAATGGTTAAGGGTGTCAGGCAGGAAGCAGACGCAGACATCTCCAGGGAAAAATGGGGAAAAAAACCCAAGGCAACCACAAAGCGCTAAGAAAAAGCGGCAGAAAAAACACAGCGTACATAGAAACTGCAGTGTCTGGCCCCATGGAAAACATTTTTCCTGTCCTACATCCCTTCCAGCCTCCTGTCAATGCACACCAAAAGTCTGGATGCTCTTTTCCGAGTGTCCCCAGCCTTGCGTCAGATCCCAGGGTTACGTGCGTGTCCAGGAAAGGGATGGATCCCCCTTCCTGCAGGTCCTGACATCTGAATCACACAATGGTTTGGGTTGGAAGGGACCTTAAAGATCATCTAGTTCCAACCCCCATACCATGGGCAGGGATGAATCACCATCAGACCCCTGCAAAAATCCGGGCACTTTGGGATTTATGGCGTGAAAAGGAGTTCTCTTGGCACCAGACTCATCCGTCCATGCAAAGCTCTGTGCGAGCTGGCTTTCCTCCGGCGCAGAAGAGCCATCACCCTTCTACAGATGGGGGAAACAAAGTACCAGGGAGTCAGCCCTCTTGACTACACACGCACAGAAAACGTAATTAAAGAATTGATAATACAGGTCAGGTCACTCGTTCTTTTCTGGCCGTTAGCTAGAAGATGCTTTTCCCCTGTATTTGTTAAAGTTGATTGTCAAGATGGATGCATTAACATAGCTAACGCCGTGCGGCTCTGAAGAACAGACAACGCGCTCAAATCTCCAGAGTAACAAAACCTCATTTTTATGAGTAGAATTCTGAATGGTTTCCGAGGAGATCCTGTATTTTCACCCCAGGAGGAACCGCGGCCATCAGGAGTCACGTTCCTGTCCCCTCCTGCCCTCAATCAGCCCATGCTGCTGCAGAATTTTTCCTGGAGAAACTGGGGGTTGGGTTGGGTGGATCCCAAGCATGAACCTGTGTCTCTGAGATGGGCTTAGGGTGTCCCAGTGTCCACAGGTGCAGAGATATCACTAGTGAACTGGTCCTGGGACTAGAACTGGGCCTCAGGTTGTGCCAGGGGAGGTTTAGGATGGATCTTAGGAAAAATTTCTGCATGGAAAGGGTTATCAAGCATCGGAACAGGCTGCCCAGGGCAGTGGTGGGGTCCCCATCCCTGGAGGTATTGAAAAGCCGGGCAGCTGTGGCGCTGAGGGACATGGGTTAGTGGTGGACTTGGCAGTGCTAGGTTTACGGTTGGACTTCATTATCTTAAAGGTCCCTTCCAACCTAAACAATTCCAAGATTCCATGGTCCTGGGATGACCGGAGCCATATGGGTCTCTCCAGTGCATTGGGTCTGTTCAACCACATGGAGAGCCCAGGAGGACTCTGGTATGAGCGTGTTTGGCCCTTGAGGTCCATCCTCTCCTGAGAGCAAAGCTGGAGGAGGAGAGAAAAGACAGCCAATATTGCCCTGTAGGCCTCAGAAGCTTTGCAGGGGAGGACAGATCTCCTGACCACTGCCCCAGGTATCGTATCACTGGGGCTTCCAGCAGCTGGCAGAGCTGTTTGACGTCCCCTGCTCCTCTGGAGAAGAGGGAAGCTCCTAGAGGGTCCTCTGACAAAGCAAAAGCCTACCTGGCAGCCCGGCGGCAGGGCTGGAAGCGAGGAGGTGGGAGTGGAGAAAGAGCCACCACCTCCCTGGATCAACACTAACACCGCAGGGACACATTTTCATGTATTTTTATTGTCTGGGGGGGGAAGCAGGTCATAACATGGGATCCAGAGATAAACGGAAGAAAGCTCAAGCCTCCCCTTCATCATGTTGCTCTTCTCCCTTGGCTGTAAACCCTCTCGCCACAGCAGATCCAGCCATCACCCCCAGGAGCCGTCCCCACTCTCGGCTGGAAGCGTCCATCTCCACGAACGCTCACACGCGGCTCAGCAGGGGCTGCAGGAACAAAATTGCCGTGTGCCGCTGCCGTCCCCGCAAATACACTCCCATCTGCAAAATGGAGCTCTCCTCCCCAGGGACCCCTCTGCCGCTTCGTCATTAGAGACTTTGCTCACCCCACATTACGCTCATTATCCGAAACACAGCAGAAGTCATCACTGGGGGCCTTAATTTTCCCTGTCAGAGCTCTACAAATGTCAGAGTTTAAATGCGAGAACTGCTCTGAATGACAAGCGATGCTGCGGAAAACTTTTTAATAGTAATAAACTGGTTGAAAAGACCGTGTTTTCTAAGGAAATAAAAACGTAGTCTAGTGAGACTAGCCAGTAGGATCCCGTTCCCTCATTCCCCCTCGCACAGCATCACCGTTCTTCGGTTTTACGGGAAATAATCCAGGTTTAGACAGCGGAGCGAGGGAAGAAAAGCTCTCGAGGTTACGGCACTTACTCGGACAGGGAAGATCTGTGTTTCAACGCCTGGTTTTAAGCCCTGTATGTAAGTTACTGGGCGGAACACAACAAAACGGGAGGACCGAAAATAGATTTTCACACCTTCCAAAGCAGCGTGAACAGTTATTTTTCTTCTTGCCCCAAGCCTGTACAGCTCAACAAACCACAAATATTTTTCTGGAAAGAGGTTCACCTTTGTCAGTGTAGGAAAGAGCGCGTCTGCAAGGTGACCAGACTCTGGCTTTACAATTTTTTAGCCAGCAATGAGAAAACAAACAAACAAAAAACCAAAACAAACCACGAACCTTTGTCCTTATATTATAAGGGATGCTCCACGCTGGAGCTTTTCCGTGTGAAGGGAAATGAAGTTCCCCTTTTGGTGCCCAGGCCTTTGTTGGGTTCCGGCTTGAATACATCAGAGCGCAAATTTATAGTACCATATATTCATTCTGGTATAATGCCTTATAGATGTTTTCAGTGCTTTCTGGAATCAGAAAGTCTGTATCAGGAAATATATATATATATATATGTAATACATCAGGAAACATATATACACACACACACACACACGTATATACACATATTGTCAGTGCTTCTGGCTAGTCAGAACCCAGGCTTCTCCGTATCCCATAAAAACCATGGTCCCCTCTACCTCTCCTCCCTCCCGTATTTCCTCAAGGCTGAATATATTTCTGTTTTGAAAGGACTTGGAAGTCCTTAGTGGGAAGCTGCTACGCAAATGCAAAATATCGTCTCTTAAAAAAAAAAAAAAAAAAAAACAGGCAAAAAACCAAAACACCCCCCCCCCCCAAAACACACCAGCCCTACCCATGTTCAGGTGACACGTTAAAAAACAAACCTTATTGCCACGTGCAAGACAGAAGATCGATGTTTTTTTATAAAAAACAAGCACCGGTGGAAGGCTCTTTCCCAACAAGATGGGAAGTGGGGGAGAGAGGCCTGCAAAAAAATCCCATGGAGACTCATGATTGATTGCAGAATTGCAATACTGATTTGATTTCCTTTAAACAGTGATATTACAGCTTTAATCAAGATCGAATCAAATGACAAATAATAAATCACCGCGCAGAGTTCACACCTGAATAAATAAGTAACTCGGGGGCGGGTGGAAGAAGTGTTTAAGATACTACGAAGGTTTCGAAGTTGTAACGTTCTCGTAATTCTTCCGCAACCTTTTAGCCAGTAATAGGGAATGGATGAGGCTGGAATATTCGGCTGCCTGCTGGAATAGTCCGTACGCCCAAAGAGCACCGGGGAGATACACCATTCCCTCCTCACCTCACCTCTCTACTCCTCGGCTGCTTCTTTCCCAAATACCTCCCTCCTGCACCCGCTTTGAAACGGCTCCTACTCCCCTCCTGCGATTAGGGAACTGGTGGGAAAGGTCTTCTTCCTCCCAGGGTTTATTCCCAGCGATTCCTGGGAAACTCATGCATTTGGGAAGTCACCGCTGCTGCTATATCCAATATTGAAAATGAAGACTCTTTTCCCCAGGATCTGTTCCCAATAATCTTTTCCAACGTGAATCAAAAAGCGAGGGCAGACAATTGCAAATAACATTTAATTACGGCAGTACCTTTTACTCAAGGATCTCAACAGTTTGTTAATTAAAATCACACCCTGCTCATGCGGCAAATGTGTTGGTAAGCTGAATCCCAAATCAGCAAGCACAGCTGTGAAAAGAATAATGACAAAGAACTGCTTTTTAAAAAAAAAATAAATAAATTACTTTTTTAAATAGAAGTCAATGGGAAATTGCTTCCTGAAAGTCTCAGTTGAGGACTGAGACCTGCAAGACAAGGGGCACCACAAACCTGAACAGATTTTTATTTTTTTTTTTTCTTATCTCACATGTCTTAAAATTATTATCCAGTCTTTCCCCCCACACCCTTGCTTTTCCTGGTTCTGTTCTCTCGTACAACTGACCTGTAGGACTTCAGAAGCGTAAGTAGGTGTAACACTGAATGACATCCTGTCTCTCGAGGAACAGGCGATAGGACAAGAGGAAACGGCCTCAAGTTGCCCCAGGGGAGGTTTAGGATGGATAGTAGGAAAAATGTCTTCCCCAAAAGGGTTATCAAACATTGCAACGAGCTGCCCAGGGCAGTGGTGGAGTCCCCATCCCTGGAGGTATTTGGAAGATGGGCGGACGTGGTGCTGAGGGACATGGGTTAGTGGTGACTTTGTCAGTGTTGAGTTGACGGTTGGACTCGATGATCTCAAAGGTCTCTTTCAACCTAGACAATTCTATGATTTTCAACCAGGAAAGTCTTCCAAAACCACAGATGATCAGATCAGGCCACATGGCGAGCGGCTGCCAAAGCCAACAACAGAAACCTGAACGCAGCCCGAGCCCTGGAGAAGAGCCCAAGCGCCTTGGCCAGGACTCGGTCATCGCTTCTATCAGTCACTAGGAGGAACAGTTCTCGTTTTCAGTCACCACCCAAAACCAGGGCAGCTGTCTGCCTGGCATCGGCTGTACGGCACCAGACTGCATCTCACCCGCACAAGGCACACGCTTTCAAGTTCAGAAACAAAAACGCGTATTTTAAAATTGATGACTTTGTACATCAGCGCAGCTCTTCTTCTCAGTGCAGTTTTCAAGACAAAGGTGACCACGCAAAGCTACTCCTTTGTCAGGACCTCCGCCTCCCCACCTTTCTCACGGTGGCTTCCAAAACCAAAGAGTACGGAAATGGGAGTTTCTAAACTCTTCTACGCTGAACACTGGGAGCGTCTGAGGTCAGATCTGCCTTGAACAGCCCCCCCAAGAAGCCTCGGAGGTGCAAGTCCCAGCAGACGTACACATGGGAGACGCAGTCCCAGCAGCGTCATTGCCCACAGGCGATACAGGCCTACGAAAAGCTCCGTGATTTTGTGACAGCACCAAGGAAACCTTATTTTGGAAGGTTTAATTGCAATACATACAAATCTATTTGAGCACCAAGGCCAGGAAAAGTAATGATTTTATTATACTGTCCTAACGTACGTAACAGGGCAAATGGAAGTAGCTATAATGTGGAAGAGAAAGATCTGCAAAAGTACAAGCAGCTTCTTCAACTCAATAGGAGATCATTCAAAAAGGGCTCTGGTCACAATGACCGCATTTTTCATACTTTCTGAGTACATCTAATTTACCATAAAATCTCGCCAGGCAATGAAAACAAAGACCAGCTGCACAGGATAAAGAGAAAATCCTAGGAAGACCGACTGGATAGCACTATCTAGCCAAGAGCAGAACAAAAATAAGAAAATCTCCATGAGTTTGTAAATGGCTCCTAAAGAACAAAGTTGTTGAAGCAGAACAAATTTTAGATGTCTTTTTTTTTTTTTTTTATGAGCTTTCATGTTCAAAGCACCCCACAAAAATTGGGGATGGGAGTTTTCAAGTTTGGAGAATTCTCGTTAATTCCTATTAATTCCTCGAGCATCTTTGAAAAAAATCCTTCTTGATTCATTCTTCCAGCATTCTGATGGAACAGGGGTCCAGTGAAGACGTTTCACAGCCAGGAAATCGCAGCGAGGTGACACTGAGCTACCTTACGACCTTTTCTTGTATAAATTCGTCTTCCCAGGCTTTTTTCCATGTCTCTGTTTCGTATATAACAGCACTTGCATATCTCTAAGGCACCCTCGGACTCCCGAGGGGAAGGTTTTCATTTGTATGTAATGCGTGGTGGTGTCTGAATAAGTAAAAAATAGGAGTAATTAATAATAAATGCCAACTTTATATTTTCAGCAGCGTCCATTTCCATCTGCAAACTTTTAAACAGCATGCATGCTTTTTATTTATTGCAAAGGAGGGAAAAAAAAAAAAACAAACAAACAACAAACCCACGTTTTCCCCACCTTTTTGCTGTGACCATGTCACAGATCTCAGAAGGCTGGATGGATTCGCCTTCAAATTTTCCGGCATAATCAGGTCTGAATAAACATCAAACCCTGGCATTTCAAATCCGGCGAGGATTGACTGGGGAAGCGATGCGTGGGGGAACCCAAGAGGCTAGATCAGAACGGAGCTTTCTAACGTTAGCTATAGGTGCTTGGTTTTTTCCAGCGACGGTCCAGAGTATAAATCCCCCTGGTAACCATGTACTACCAAATGCCAGCTGAGAAAAGGAAATAGCTGCCCTGCTACATACAGCTCTCGGGAAACCGGTGTTATAATTGCACAAGGGACTTTGGACCGTACTCCCCCAGAGCAGGATGGGGTCAGGCATCTGAGTTGTGGAGTCCTCATCCCTGGAGGGGTTCAAGGCCAGGTTGGATGGGGCTTGGAGCAACCTGGTCTAGTGGGAGGTGTCCCTGCCCAGGGCAGGGGCTTGAAATGAGATGGCCTTCAAGGTCCCTTCCAACCCAAACCATTCTATGATCTCCAGCACAGCACCAAGGGGTCACCCCACGGCCCCACATCCAAAGGGGCAGACAACCCAGCGCAGTCCTAAGTCTTTAGGTAAGTCTAGGCTTTATCAGAGGGAGGAACGCAGGCTTCATCAAAGCCTCGGATGCGCAGAGAGATAAAGACAACTACAATTCATTTAAGATACAGCCTTCAGATCACCAAGGGGATGACACTGTCATGAGTGGTTAAACAGTATGCAATCAGGAGGGCTATATAATTTCATATTTTGGCAAGGAAAGGTAGAATCAGTACGGACCAGCCACTTTTTATATACGTATAAATAAATTCACCTATAGAATCATAGAATTGCCCAGGTTGGAGGGGACCTTTCAGATCATCGAGTCCAACCATCAACCTGACACTGACAAAACCACAACTAACCCATGTCCCTCAGCACCACGTCTGCCCGGCTTCTAAATACCTCCAGGGATGGCGATCCACCACTGCCCTGGGCAGCCTCTTCCAATGCTTGATAACCCTTTCGGTGTAAAAATTTTTCCTAATACCCATCCTAAATCTCCCCTGGCGCAGCTTGGGGATGTTTCTTCTTGTCCCATCGCCTGTTCCTTGGGACAAGAGACTGACCCCCACCTCTCTACAACTCTCCATAGAGATGCACAGACATGTATACATAGATGTAATATATACCCTACATACGCAGCATATAGTTTAATTTCTTTCTCAAAATCCAAATGATTTCTCTTAAATCTTTTCCCTCTGCTGAGACTAAAATACTTCTGAGCCTTCCATGCACTCAAGAGAGACGGGACTGTGAAAACTGCAGGAAAAACCTCCTGCCACCATAAAACGTATAATGAAAAATAATAATATTCCAGTCTTTTCTGTTTTCTTTTTTCCCCCCCAAGGGAGACACAAACATGTTCACCATCCAGTCTCATCACCAGCAGACCAAGGGAGAGCTACGAAACTCCATTTCTTTGTTGCTACTCCCTTAATTCCCCCTCCGACACGCCGACATTACCTAAAAGTTTAGAGCTGCTGGTATTTTCCAGAGCACAAAGAAAATCCCAGGGAAGTAAATCGGCTTAAAAAGAAGCATCTATAATTTCAAACAGCAGCACGGAGCAGCCGCGTTGAAAAGCGATGTGTGATTACTGTCACAAGTGGTTTGATTGATTATCGATTGCAACCACCTCCTCCCTTCCCCGATGAAATTTTCTACAGCTCCTTCACGCAGCCCCTGATACGATGCTGTGCCTCCCGCTCGGGTGCGCTGGGAGCATCCTGCGCCGCATAAGTGTCCCTGCAGAACGAGGTGCTCTTTGCTCCAAGGCTTTGCTGGGTGCATGGCTACGCCGTGGGCTCCGGTGGGCACAGGAGGGGAAAAATCCCCTCCCAGACCCTGATTTTGGGCAGCGGGGACCAGCCCTGGGGCTCACGCCCCACAGCGCCCCTGCTGCCCCACGCTCCCCAGCTGCTCCTGGGCCACTTTCCAGGTTGAAATCCCACCGGAGATCATGCAAAGTCCCACCGAGCGTCCCCCTGGGCTGAGCTCTGCGGGAAAGCCGGCACCCACCGTCCTCCCGGCGCCTTTCCCACCCCAGCACGGATTTAACCGGCGAGGAAACACCGACATGCCGGCCTCCTCTGGGATTTTACACCTCTCCACCTCGGGAACACCTATCCGGGGATGAAAGTAGGGAAATTCTGGTCTTTTTGACTTTGTGAGCAGGACAGCTGCCTTCCTACCGCGTCAGCTCCTCACTCGCTGAAATATCAAGTGGTACGGAGCCAGTGATCATGCATGGAAATAACCACTAATTAATCTGGCGTAACAAGGAGAGAGATAAAACCCTTTCTCCCTGAAGTGTCAAAGAATTGCTGAGTGGTGTTCTTTCTTCTTCTTCTGTTCTGTGTTAATAATTTACACGGAAAACTTCTTCCCGTACCAACAGTTGCTGCAAGCCAGCGAGGCAAAGCAAGTCACTCTTTGAGCACCAAATACAGGACAATTTTAGCAGGCATCAGGAAACAGAACACGGAAAATGGATCCCATACTTCCCCTCTAATACCCTAATACCTCCCCTTCAAATATTTTTATTGTAGGAATTTCTTAAGTCCTGGTGATTTTCTCCCCCCAATGCTTAGATTAAAGGGACATTTTCAGCAGTATTTTCTTGTTCGCTGGACGTAATTTTTCCTCCCATTATGCAGCAAACAAGTTGTTTGCTCCCATTCCGACTGCATTCTTCCTGAATTAACAGAGTTCTTTGACTTAATTCCAGCTTTTCAAAGTAACCCGGTTATAAACAAACACCGTTATTTGCCCGTCACCCTTATCGCAGGACGACAAGAACAGTTCGAGGATCGGCAGTAGTTGGCAGCAGCTGAAGAGCGGCACAACGCTCTGTATTTTAAAGTCGCTTCAAACGACGTGCGTAACACCGGCAGCGTTATAAATACCACCGAATCCAAGCTCGTACCGGTCTCGATGCAAACCTTTACGCTAACAAAGCCAAGGAAAACTTCGTGGCACCAATTATTGGCTATTCATCATAGAATGCGTTGGGTTGGAAGGGACCTTTAAAGGTCATCTAGTCCAACCCCCCACGTCTCCCCTAAGTTTTCAGGTAAGTTTATATATAGCCGTAGAGATGCACAGACGTATAGATATAATAGATACACTACGTATACAGTATATAGTTTAATTCCTTTCTCAAAATCCAAATGGATTCTCTTCAATCTTTTCCCTGTTACTGCCCCGAGGCGGGTTGGGGGCTGCGGCCCCGGTGCCCCTTCAGCCATGTGTTCAGGGCCCAGTACTACATTTAATTAGTTACACGTGTAAGAATTAACACACCCATTTAACAACTACTGAACTCCAGGTTTTCCTTACCACATTTATTTTCATTCACACCGCTAACAAACGCTGCGATAAACAATGGAATAATACCCCATCAATTAAGTATAATTAAGCTTAATAATTGCTTAAACTTGTCATCCATAAATCATGCCCAGTAAACCATTATGAACCAATTAATCATTAGCGGCACCATTAAGTATGTTTATTTATAGAGTATTTATAGGAAACCTAATCATGTGGTAGGAAAGATTAATAAGTACAAGCTGGCAGAGGGAGGGACGGGGGAGAGGCGTTGCGGGGAAGCCTCCAACGAGATCACGTCAGCCCAAGAACCATAACACCTCTGCTGCAACCATCAGATATTTCATTTATGAGCCAGAAACAGGTGTGAGAATCCAATCAAGGCATCCAGGAAAAAAAAAAAAAAAAAAAAAGAACGGCAGCTACTAAAGACTTTGCAACAAACGAATAAACCCCTTACATTTAAATTTGAGATGGGGGGGTGGTGTGTGTGTGTGTTTCATTTGCACTGCGGCAAGTGTCTATAAACCCAAAGAAAAAGGGTCCAATAATTCCCCGTGCTAAAGACTGCACCAGCGCTAAGCGAAAGGACGGTGCTTTTTCCCCCAAAAGCACGAGGTTGCAGTTTAAAGTCAATAATTGACGTTTCCAAAGACGCTAGGGAAATCAGGCCCTAAAATATCACTACAAGAAGAGGGAAGGGCAAGAGGTGCCCAAGCTGCTCCTTCGTTCCTCAGAAAATCCTAGCACGGATTTTCCCATCTTAAATAGAATCGGAGAGTTGACCAGGTTATGTTTTATCCTTTTTTTTTTTATTTTTTTTTATAAGGTTAAGATTTCTCCCTCTAGTAGCCCCTAAACTTATTCCTACCTATGGGTATTTATTTGACTGTCCTGAGAGGTTTAGAACATGACAGTCTAAGTGGAGACAGATTAGGGAGCCAAAGAAATGTATGAATGTTAATGGAATTGACTTTTCGTTTAATGGACTTTTGAGTTTAAAATATTAAACTCTTACTTGGGAACTGGGCTCTATGAACAGAACAATCTATCCATTGATCCAGCGGTTCCCGAGGCTACTCATCATCAAATTAAAACAGCCAAGGAATGGACTGCAATAATGCATACCTGATACCGGCATTTATTTCCGTGTACCTCTGGTCTCCTATCTGCATATTTCTTATCATATTTATGACATGCCATCTTATTATCTAAAGACATTTCACTGCAGCAGTAGCCGCTTATTTGATTAACTAGGAAATTCTCCATCGTATATACTCTGCGCAGGCTAAAAGAACCACGTTCAGCCTTTAGCCCTGGACCTAGCGTGTCTCAGGCCAGGAAACACTCCACCACGAGAAAAAACTGCAAAAGCAGGAGTTAAAAAAAAAATAAAAATAACAATCCACTATTTTCTAAGCTTTCTAGCTCTTCTCCCATTAGAAGGACACAAAGGCTTACTTTTAATTTCCGTTTTCCACCACCCTGCTATTTCCAAATGCCATCTTCCTATTTTGCACGAGAGTAAACAAGAGTGTATTTTTCAAAAAGACCAACATTTCCAATCCCCCTGACCCCTCAGCTGAGTCCGTGTTCTGCCATTAGCTCACAGCACGCCGAATTTATCATCTTGAAAACAGGCAATGCTGCGTACTCTGCCTAAAATTGTAGCAAACCGCAACTAGCCCCTGGGGAAAGGGCAGAAAAACCCAGCAGAGAGGAAGGCAGAAGCGATGCTGCCTCCAGGGACGCGGCGTCCTGGCGCCACCACGAAGCACCAAAACTCTCTTTATCTTGACAGACGTACTACTTTCCTTGGCTAAACGAAACAAAACTACCAACGTTACGAAGTTAAACAGGTCAAACTGTCAATTGATGCCTGGTTTATGAATCCGACGTCTGTCAAAGCCACGCTTCGCGCCGTGAACCCACAAGACGCGTCCGCGCCTCTGTTCATCACTCATTAACTTTGGCTTAAAAACCCAACAGCCATCAAAGGCAAGATGCCTTATCTCTTATTGAATGGTACTTGCCAATTTCCTTGATATTATCGATAAATAAACTTTAGAAATATAAACGTTAGTCACTGATCCACTGCCAAAAAGCTGTCAGCGTTGCGTGAATTAGCATGAACATATGTTAATGCATAATTCACCATTTGCAACAGGGCTTTGTTGAAAAATTGATGAAAATTCATGAAAGAACCTTTCCAGATTAAGTTGCACAATAAACATGTAGCCAGCGGCATTCATAATGTAAAGGTAATAGTTTAGATTTACCCTCTGAACGTTTTGTATATTCGGAGACCGTATGTTAAAGTTTTAACCATCATCAAACCCAAACACTGGATTCCAACGCAGCATTCCAACGCAGCAGTGCGTGCATAAGGAAGTGGGTGTTTGCGTGCGTGCGCGCGCCGCAGGTATGTTATTTCCACCGCTTCGCAAAATACCGCTGCTGTCTCCGGAGGTTTTCTACCTTTTGTCATACAATAACGTTCTTCAGAAACGTTTCGTAAGAGAGGAGAAAATTTTCAGTATTTCACTGAGCACGACACGTAAACAGAAATGGCAGATGATGTTCTACCTACCCCTATTTATTGATTATTAATAACGTTTTTAAGAGAGAAAAGAGTCTTCCTGCCCCAGCCCGTCCAAAACCATACCGAGTTCAAATTATGCCACAAGCAATAGCATCTAACCTCCAGGCAACGTCAGAAATCCCTAATACAATATCAGGCTCTTTATCCCCTTGGAAACAAATTCAGGGCTTGTACCGCAAGCTTTGGATTGATTTGAAGTGACCTAATTAATGAAATTAATAAAATGGAATTTGGATCTTGTCCCAAAAAGTTGTATGTCTACCCCGAACAGCTTGTTCATCTTGAAGAGCCTCTATTTCCATTGGCAGAGTTACGTCCATTTGGAAAAACTAATCTCTCTTGCAAATTCAATGACGGGACACGGATTTCGCCACATTGAACCAACGACCTCGCAAAACCAGGTGCCCAAAATAACCCTCTTGAGTCAGGGTTGGTCCTGAAGTCCCTTTACAATTTCTTCATGGAAAATTTGTAAATGGAACTCATATTTCGTAAAGATGCATATTTCTGCTAACGCACACAGTTAAAAAATGAAAGATTATTCCTACTAATGGCATAGTCACGCTCCAGAGGCCAAGTGCCTACAGAGACATTACGTCTACCTGGAAGAGCTTCAGATCTAAGAGAACAATACAGGGTAGGAGGGGAAGGCAGGCAGTCAAACCAGTCATCATTTGTAAGTGTGTAGTGAATTTATGAGAGCACAGTTGGCTTTTTTCTTTGGTCTAAAAGCACATTAGAAAGGGGAAAAAAAATTCTTAAGCGTGATTAAAAAAAAATAATAATAAGGTGGGGTTTTCTTGATTTTTCCCACTACTAATTGCAATTTTCACTAGGAAAACGTGCTGAAAACACATGATCTGTTTCGAGTTTATGCTGAAATTCAGCTGCAACAGCTGCAAGCCAGGATATTACAACTGTTAAACGCTGCCTGCACCTTCCCATCCTCGGAGCTGTTGTCTTCGATAGGTTGAAGCCGCGTGATACCGGAGGTGATGCCATTACCACTGAGACCCATTTAGAGAGGAAAAAAAAAAAACCACCCATGTATTTTCTTTCTCCTTCTGTCTCTCTCTGATGGCTTCTGTCCATCACGGTTCACCAGAAGTTCTTCATCCCCAAATCATGCCTCCCTCGGCTGCCAGGCAGCCCCCAGCCGGCATGGCAATTAGCCAGATGTCAGCAGTCCTATTATCTCCATTCCTCACTTCTACATTATTTAGGCCCTGCACGATAAGAGAGAATTACAGCAGAGGATCCCACCAGGACGCCACTTTAGAAACCCGCGTGGAGCCCGAAGGAGATACCAAAAAGATGCAGAAGTAGCTAAACACTGTCTCCTTTCCCGTTGGCACCCGAGCGCTGCTGCTTTAACTTCTCCTTGGGAAGGTGAGCGGGTTGGGGAGATTATAAAAGCAGAGCGGAGAGTTATTTTTCCTTGTCACACTCCTCCGCAGCTCCGCATACAGCTCTCCGCTTTCTTTTTTTTCCCCCTGCCATACTGGCACGGCAGATTAACATCTGATAACGGGAGGGCGCCAGGCTGCACGGAGGCATGGAGTCACACAGCAAATGGAAAACGCACTAAGTAATTTTAATTTTTTTTTTTTCTTTGCTGCAGAAAACAAAATGCCGTACACACATCCTGACTTCAAAACCCCAAAGCGTTATGCTTTTCCATTCTAGTAATTTGTTTTATAAAAACCCTGCCTTACCCATCCAGGGAGGGGGAAAAATCCCGTACTAAAGACAAAGGAAAACTTTCTGGGTTTGCCTACGAAATACGCCTGGTGAAGGTTTTCTTTTGCACATAAAAAAAAAAAAAAAAAAGCATTTAAGCACGGGGGACATACTAGTTAGTATTTCTGGGTCAGCATTTGGGTCATCAATTAATCAGTACTTCAGATGTCCAGACAGGCAATTAATCAGTGGCGCGAGCAAAAGATAGACTGCGGACGGAAAGTAAATATGACAGCGGCGCTCTGTAAATACTTAGACTAGCATTAATACCGGAAAAGCGACTCTCAAAAAGCACCTTTCTTCTTATTTTCTTTCTCATATGGAGCCTTTTACAGAGACAAAGAGTTTTCTTTCTTGCCCCCGACACCTTACATGCCACCAATGGCTTAAAATAAAGATGCCCCGTTTCCCCTCTTGCCTCCTTCCATCTCACACGTCCCGCTGGAGGACCCAAAGAGCTTTATCAACACTAAGGAACTGAATCTCAGGACAGTCCCCATGAGAAAAGGAGCTTTTATTATTATTATTATTAATCCTCTCGGGCAGATAGGGAAATGGAGGAAGAGAGAAATTAAGTGGTTCATTCCCAGGTGCAGGCTGTGCTCCCACCACCGCCACGCAGAGCTATGTCCAGGGGGGACACAGACAGGAAGCTTTAAATCCAGAGCCTGGCTATCCCATTAGAGCTCCCAAAGCCAGGCACAGCGACGTCTCCACTGAGCCCCCAGCACAGGTAACCTCTGCTCATGGCAGAAACCCCTTCCCTGCAGAAAACCCCGGCGACATGAAGTCTGTCGTGGTAGGCCATGATGGAGACTCTCAGAAGAGGAACATAGCCATTGCTGCCCCCAGCTCTGGGGCACCAACAGCAGAAGGACACGGAGCTGTTGGAGTGGGGCCAGAGGAGGCCCCGGAGATGCTGGGAGGGCTGGAGCCCCTCTGCTGGGAGGACAGGCTGAGAGAGCTGGGGGGGTTCAGCCTGGAGAAGAGAAGGCTCCGCGGAGACCTTCCAGCCCCTGCCAGTCCCTCAAGGGGGCCTACAAGAAAGCTGGGGAGGGACTCTGGAGCAGGGAGGGGAGTGGTTTTAAACTGCAAGAGGGGAGATTCAGATGAGATATTGGGAAGAAATTGTTTGCTGTGAGGGCGGTGAGCCCCTGGCCCAGGTTGCCCAGAGAAGCTGTGGCTGCCCCATCCCTGGAGGGGTTCAAGGCCAGGTTGGCCGGGGCTTGGAGCAACCTGGGCTGGTGGGAGGTGTCCCTGCCCAGGGCAGGGGGGTGGAACTGGATGGCCTTTAAGGTCCCTTCCAACCCAAGCCATTCCACGATGGAATAAACGCAGTGTCCCCTGTGTTGGCTCACTCTCTCGTGTCCCTAACTTCATCTGCCATTTACTGTGTCAGTCGTTGCAGTAACGCACAGACCAGCCGGCGCATCCTGCGTTCCAACCTGCTGCCCGCTCTCCCGACAGCGCCGTATTTGCAAACACTCAACGAACGCGCTTTCGCTGTGTTTTGAAAACTCGAAAAAAGTGACGGGGAAATAACATCCCATTTCCCATCTTCTTGCTTACCAGATTTTGACAGATTTGATGCCAGTAAGTAGTTAAACCCGGATGGTTTGCATTAAATAGGAAGACAGCTGAACTGCAATCAAAGACATTGTTAAACAAGTCGGTTGTTTCTCAACGTACCCGAACTATGGACATCTTTAATTTCTATTTGCTGTGAGACAAGCCGGCAGGACGGTCAGAAAGGGACAGAGAGGGCGACTGAGACAGTCCTGAGCTTGTTATAATCTCGGTCACGGGCAAATGCTAAAGTCTGGATAAAATTTCTACATCTCTTGACCGCATCACCTTACGTTATGCTGATGGAGAAGCCCAACATCGTGGAGTTACAGACCACTGAATAAAAGCAAACCGACCCTCTAATGCAGGGCATTTATCATTTTCAGTTAAACAAAAAACATTTCGGATACATACTGCGTAGGTGTATCCACTCATGACAGCCCTTAAAAGCCTCAAGTGACACTCACAGCGTGTGACAACCCCAAACCACCCTGCCAACCACGTTTGCCCACCAGCAAATTCATTTCCAACGTGCAGCTGCCCAGCCAGCTGCCGGCGGAAAGCCGAGAAATAATGGGATGCTTGACCAAAAAAATTGCCCCGAGGAGCCCTGAACTTTTGCTCAGCGGGACAGGTCTCGCTCCAATCTGCCGAGGGACCAAACGGAGGAGGAGGAGGAGGAGGCAGGGCTGAGCCTGCCCTGCCAGCAGCCAGCCCCGGGGACGTGTTTTTAAACACTCCCAGATGGAAAAGCTCTCCCGCTATCCGAAATCCAGCTGCCAGCACAGCCCCACAGTACATCTGGCTACCTACCCTCAATCGATACGAGCCATTATGAGGCTGGACTTTAAATGCAATTATCTAAAATATCAATGATTCGCATACAACAACTGTCACTTCAGATTACCTACGCATTTTATCGTCGGCGATTGTTCTTGAATATTTCATCGGAAGGCGGGGGGTGGGGGGGGGTGGGGTGCGGTAGGGACGAGAAGTTACAGCCACGGCTGGAGAGCGAGCAAGAAGAGATGACAAATTAGCACAGCCATTAATTGTGGCAGCATCAACGAGCTGCACCAAGGTTCCTTCCCTGTGACACGTTTTGAAAGCGTAAAGATCACTGTGGTCTAATTTGCCGATTCCCTCATGAAAATACTTGCTGAAAAGCATCTATCACAGAGACAAACACAATTAATCCCGGCCCGTGCAGCCACTCAAGTGGGTGACAAAATTGTTGTTAAATAGATTGCCCCGAGTGCTGGAGGCGGTGTGGGGAGAGGCACGGACACGGGTGGGGGGCAGAGAGCACCTCAGCAGGGTATTGGGGAGAAGCAGCGGACCTGAAGCATCCCTGACCAATGCTTGCCTCTCCCGTCCTTAAGAAACTCCAAATTTTTCCATAATTATTTTTGTATTTGGGAAGTTTTTCTCCTAGCCTCCAGCTTAAACCTGATTATTAAACTGGCCTCCAACAGCTGTGGCCCCTGTAGACGCGGAAAATGACTGATAACATCCTCTCTCCAACAAGTTTTTCTTTATTTTAAGATCTTCTCGTGCGTCGACGTTCTTCCAGCTCAACCAGCCCAGATTTTAGACCTTCCCGTAAAGGTCACCCTTCCCCAAACCTCCGAGCTCTGCAGAGTTTCCAAGTGCAGCGCCCGAACCTGAGCCCTGTTTTCCAGCTGTGGCCTCATCAGCGCCAAGTGGAGAGGAAGAATTCCTTCCGTGACACTTCAGCTACAACAGCAATTTTTGCCTTTTTCACAAGAGCGTCGTGCTTCCGGTTATGGGATCCACCATCTCTCCCAGCTCCTCTTTCGGCAACAGTGCTGTCAAGCCCAAACCATTGTCAACCCACGTTCTTGGGGGGTCTCTTGCCTACGTCATCTCCCCTTTATTTCAATTTATCTTGTCGATTCGGTATCAGTTCTCCAAGCTTTCATTCCAGTATCAAGCCTGGCTCCTTCCTCTCCAGGTTCTTCCCAGGCTGGCGACACCTGCAGATTTGCTAACGCTACTTTCCCATCTTCCTTTCCTAGCCATTTAGAAAGTGAGAGTTGGGTTCTGTTCCCAGCTTTGTTGCTGACAAAGCCTTTGGGCGAATTGCTTACGCTGGTTCCCTGCTGGGCGGTGGCGAAAAGAAACATTCAGGAACGTGCGAACGCCGAGAGCCCTGCGACACCAAGCCACCCTGCGAGCTCCTGACCTGGGAGGAACCCAGCGGAGAAGCCAAAGTCCTCTCCTTGCCGCACCCTCATGTTTCTGCAGGCTTTATACTCCACCCCACTGGGCCGTGGCAACTCGTTTATTCCGATATAAATGACAAGCCCTAGCATATTTTACACCTTGGCATAAATCTTTAAAGCGTCAGACAACAGAGTAAGACTAGCTGTGTATACCTATTATACACAATATTTCTGTCAAGGCTTTATTTAGGGCAATTCTTTTATTAATAATATTATTATTCCACCAGAAAGTTCTTATTTGTCACAAGAATGAAGTTCCCTAAGATCAGCTGAAAACCTAATGAGCACACACTGTGACATTAATTGGGACGCTATTACCTGTTTTGCTATAAACACTGCTAATATAATAATACACCTCCAAGTCTTTCACTTCCAGCGAACATTATTCACATTAATCATTTAATAATTATCGCACAGACGTTAGCATCTTCTCCCAGGATCTAATCTTGGAAGCTTTTATTCAGCGTGCACTTATTCAGCGGAGATTTTTCAGTGGAATAGGTGGAAAAATGCCTTTAGCGAACTCAAACCGCAGCATGGGAAGGGATGGGCATAGGTGTCGTATGGAAAGACACAGAAAAATCGGGAAACGTTAAGCCAAAACATTGTGAACCGCACACTGTGCTTTCAAAACCAATGCCGTTCATCCAATCTTAATTCCATAAAATAAAAGCAGACAACTTATTATCATGGCAAAACTATGACTATTGGCTTTAGCGCACATCCCTTGGGAGTCCTGGCCTGGAAGACCAGGAAAATCAGCCAAGATGTCACAAGCCCAGGAATATACATAATTTTTGCAGAAACTCCAAGCCGTAGATGTGAACATGGTCACTAGAGGGGGGCACCTATGCCTCAGCCCACCCCACCTGCTAGCAGAATTTGCAGATTTTTTGTAAATGGCCCCTTTACCGGACTGGCACATGCATTAGCAAGTTATCTGAAGTGTCACAGCTGTTTCACAGCTTCTTTCTTTTCATTGATTCCCCCCTACTTCTTCAAAATGAGGAACAGTTGGACATCATTTCTGATGCTCAGGCCAATTTGCAGAAGACAATAAAGCTCTTTAGATGCCTAAAACAATAGCTCTGAGATCCATCCCCTCTCTCCCCTCCCCTCTATTATAAAGACCCCATTAGACAGCTTCGGAAGCTCCAACATCCCGGGAACAAGGACAAAGAGGGAGGTAGGGATTGAACCCGAGTTTCCCAACTCACAGGACAGCGCTGAGGAGCAAGGGAGCAGCATCTCCTGGAGGCTCCAGCCATCCCAAAGACCCCGAGGAATTTAAAAGCCGTAGCGATATGCAACGCCCTAAGGAAAAGCCCATCTTAAGGCTTCTTGCAATGTCACCTTTTTGGTTGATGGTGAAACTTGTCCCCAATTCCCGGTGGTGGCAATACTCCCATCGCCTTCGCTGCAGCGCGGCGTTGCCCAGGACTAGGCAGGGCGAAGGCACCGAGGGACGGGGACGGCTTGGGTCAAGCTCCACCACAAGGTAAAACCAGCAATTATTGTGCTGACAAAGAAGGAACGAGGCAAAACTCCTCCAGCAGCAGAACGGCCCATAATTGCCTGCAATTACCTATATGTGCACATATGGTACGGTTAAGCCTGACGCAGCCCCCTCCAAAACAGCCCCGGTGCTTCAGCCAAGTTAGCGAATCTCTTTCCTCCAGGTCAGTGAGCAAAACAGAAATGAGTAATATAGGATTGCAAAAACCTAATGTCGTATCTTCAGCGTATAATGTAGCTTCACTAATGGAATAGGGCGGGAGAGGAACAGCTCCGTGCTTTCGGTAATGTGTCAAACATACTCCCTCAGGAACAGCTGGTGACTGGTTTTTGGCATCTTTCGAGCCGGGCCTGGGGGGCTCCCAAGCAGAACAGGACAGGGTGGTTCAGCGGAGGGTGAGCTCGGGAATCCATGTGTGCCCAAAACCCCCAGATCCCTTCTGCAGGGGAGTATCATAGATCAACCTGAGGTTTATGCAACTGCAGTAACCCCTTACTTGGAAACCCCTGCCCAGCCTCTACATCAGACAAATTCCGCTGTGCTATTTCTAACAAAATAATCACAGAACGGTTTGGGTTGGAAGGGACCTTAAAGGCCATCCAGTGCCACCCCCCTGCCCTGGGCAGGGACACCTCCCACCAGCCCAGGTTGCTCCAAGCCCCGGCCAACCTGGCCTTGAACCCCTCCAGGGATGGGGCAGCCACAGCTTCTCTGGGCAACCTGGGCCAGGGGCTCACCACCCTCACAGCAAACAATTTCTTCCTCAGATCTCATCTCAATCTCCCCTCTTGCAGTGTAAAACCATTCCCCTCGTCCCATGGCTCCCCTCCCTGCTCCAGAGTCCCTCCCCAGCTTTCCTGGAGCCCCCTGAGGGACTGGAAGGGGCTGGAAGGTCTCCGCAGAGCCTTCTCTTCTCCAGGCTGAACCCCCCCAGCTCTCTCAGCCTGTCCTCCCAGCAGAGGGGCTCCAGCCCTCCCAGCATCTCCGGGGCCTCCTCTGGCCCCCCTCCAACAGCTCCGTGTCCTTCTTGTGCTGATAGTCTTCCTGGGATACCTTTTCCCAGTCGCTGCCTACATCCTATGCCACCCAGCTATCATTTTTTTCTCTCTCTGCAGCCACAAAAAGAGAAGAACCGGTTGACGACTCTACCGTTGGCGTGTTGAGAAATTCACTAGTCTATCTGTAACGGCAGGCATCAGAGGGAACCGGGGAGACGCTGGCAAAGTGTCAGAGAGGGATATCGTGAGTACGTGCGAGTGGGAACTGCATTCAAATCCAGATAGATTGATGCAGTCGCTGTTGCATAGAGAACAGACTGGGATCTTGCAACTCTAATTTAATTTAGTATCCTTCAAAACCTAGAAGTTGCCAGCTTGTCAGCCGAGCGAGTATTTGACAGCGGTACCTAGCTATAAAGCAGTACGTAGTCCCCGGGACCTACATGAATCAGCCCTTGAGAAACTCGGCTGCAAAGAGCAGATAAAGGTGGAAGAATTCCCGCCTGTCTCCGGCGCTTTCATACCTGGATCGTCTCTACCCGCCAGATACTGATTCCAGGAGCTGGGAATCCTCTCTCCCCGCTTAGAAATGATAATGGGGGAAAGGATTTACATAAATGACAGGTTCTCAGTAATAAAGAGCCGCACTCCCACAGAAAGGCACCGCACGACAGGCACGTTACCTGCCGGCATCAGAAGGCAACGGGAATTAAGCACAAAGCTCACCGAAGGCTGGGAGCCAACGAAGAGCGGACCACAAAAATGAATCTCCCTCTACGCGTTTCAAGGGAATTGGCAATAACATAATTGTTCGCTTAATTATCTGACACCTAGTGACAAAATGAACCCTCGGTGTGAAACTGTGAAGGCCAAAGGTCTTACTGCAAGGGATGAACTGGAGACCCCTCAGAAGTCCGCCATTAAAGCAGGGAGGATGAAACAGCAGGGTTGTGCGTATCCAGGAGGAAGACGGAGAAAGAAAGATACTTTCAGGTGCTCAGAAATCTCCCCAAGGCCTGGTTAATAGGAACACAGAAATCAGAATACGCAGGAATCCATGCCTCCGGGGCCCCAACATACCTCCCCCGAAGTATATGATGTACCGAGCCGTGCTGCGCATATAAAACTTCAGGTAATACCACGTCAGTGCAGCCAGGCGGCAGGAAGGTCCCTGCAAGCGTGCTGCAAAAATATTACGCCGTTACACCTAGCAGGCAGTATTTTCTGTCCTCCTCTCGGCATAATGAGCTTGGTTTAAAGAATCTTCTTTATCTGTGGATAAATTAACATTGGGCTGAGCTTTCCAACTAGTTTTACGTTCGTCACAAAAGCTTGAACTGCATTAACTCGAGGAAGAAGAGCACGACCTTGGCCCCGACGCCTTTTCCAGCAGCCGCCCAGGACGTCGGGTACCTCTAGCTTAGCTCTTCAGAGCCAGGGACCGTTTGCACCCGCATCACCCACAAAGGCACCCAGTCCATCACAAGGATGGCGATGATATCTTTAGTCTTTCCTATAGACGCTATTACCCTTACATAAAATATTTTGTGAGAGAAAAGGACCACGAGGTCCAATAACGAGGCAGGAGGGAGGGTTGTCACCGACCCCACTCCGCTGAGAGCTCACGGGGTTTCGACAAGAAGGACCCACCACCTGCACACAGGTGAACGAAGTCCCACCTTGAAAATGGCCCATATACATCACAGTTATATTTTGGTGTGTTTCTATTTAGCAGCCACCACTGGGCAGAGACGCTACGCTAGGGAAACAGGGTGCAAAGACGGTCTATAAAATGGAGCCGCGAATGCTTTTCCTTCCATTTTCAAGGGCAATAGCGCACTCGCACAAGAGCGCTGAGCACTGAAGGATCTGAAGTGCTGACAGCACTTCTGAGAAGAGGATCTGGCAAGCAGAGGTTAAATCTCTTGCCCACAGCCACGCTGCAAGTCAGCTCCAGAGACGGCAAAGCGGGACGAGTCCCGACCCCGGCTCTCCCTTCCCTCTCTAGTGCCCGGGCTCTCACGACGTGCTGGAGAAACCCTGAAACAAGTGGGATTGCAAGTGCCTGCTAATTGTCTGGAGGAGTCTTGAGCTTCACTTGAACTGTTGCCGGCAGTTTAATGGTCTCAAACACAAATTAGACATTTTCTCATGCAAGCGGCTCACCTTCCCTTCCTCCATCCCATTGGAAAGGCAATACTCCATCAAATTCAGGTCAAAAACAGTCTTCGTCATCCAGAATAAATGCAGTAACTTCTCCTTTTAGGATGACCACATAAAAGCCGGGAAGGATTTCTGGTGGCCCAGAGACGACCATCTCCAGGTCTGACGGCCAAACTGGAGAGATGAGCCGAAAACTTCACCACAACCAAAGGACATCCTAGACCTTGCCTTGGGAGATGCAACGACTGCAAATGGAAGGGGATGGATCCAGATGCAGAGAGAAAGCAGGTCCACCTAGGAGAGGGGAAGAAATCCTCTCCAGGACTGGGAAATGCCCTGCAGCCCGTGCTTTCTGCTGTTTGTCACCCAAAGGTAGTGGCACCTCGCATGGCTTACAGCGCCCAGAGCCCACCAGGAGACGTGTGTCCAACTCCCCCGTTGTCTCGCACAGAAAATACAGTCCCAAATGTTCAAAAACCCTTCTTTCGAGTGCCACTCAATGGGATTCCTGCAAATCTGGTTTCCAGTGGAGTTATGGTGGTTTCTTCTGACAGTCTTTTGTATTTCAGGTTTCTCTAGCGTGACACTCAAAAAAGAGAGACCTCAGAAAATGCTGCTCTGAGCATCCCCGTCGCTCAGTTCTTGTTTGCTCAGGCATAAAACTGTAGCAGTTCCATCTGGGAGTGCAATTACATTCTGTTCCTGAGCTTATACACAACTTCAAGAGTCTGAAGGTGCTTTAGTTTCATAGTATGAAGAATATTTAAATGATTTTTTTTTCCCCCCTGGCAAAAATCCATTATTGTATCAAGCATGACATCTGTAAAACCATTTTCTTTTATTTTACTTTACATTAAGCCTTAAGGGCCAGCGCCTCCTTCACAAAATGATAAATCCTATAAATTAAATAGGAAGAAGCAAATTTCTATGTAACAAATCACATCCTAATTTGTTAATCCATTACTACCCCATCGGAGATTCTCTGTTCCGCGTCTTCATTTGTAATTCATGAATATTTCACGTGCACCCAGGCATTACCGCAGGAACGCGGCGCGGCATTGTCTGCAGCCGTTTTACAGGCGTCGACTGTGCACGGAGGATGGAGAAAATAAAAGGTGCGTTGTCATTCCGCTGAGTCGGTGAAAGGCAACCAGAACGCTTGCTCTCTGTCACCAGCAATGATGCTCCTCAGCATGGAGAGACGGAAAAACTAATGACAATTATGTCAGTATTACACCGTCACTATATACGGGGCACGCATTACAGGTGGAAAACCTCCTACTGAAGCGCAGCAGTAATCCCTGGGAAAGAGAGCAGGTGTTTGTAGGGATCTCCCATCAACAAAACCATCCCCTTGTCAAAGAACAAGTGTGTTGAATTAGTGTTCCCTCTAATATGGTCCCCGGTTCTCGGCTTAGCCCACTTCAATACCACAAGCAACGAAGCCACCTATCGCAGAAGGAAAGCTCGGCACCAGCCTGCAGCAGTAGCGATACTTTTCGCTTTTAGTGAAAAATACAATATAGGAATTTAAACAGCGACTGCGCGGATCTGGTAAAACCCATCCCGTGCAGCAGTCTGCCTCCGACAGCTGACGGCGCCCGAGAGTTCAGCAGAAACATGGGGAAAGAAACCCCATGGCAAGGAAATTACAGCATAACCTGCTGATGAGAGTCCCGGGGAGACTGGCAGAGCGTTCATGTACATCATTACCCCCCCAGGGCAAAATGCCTCTTCACCATAAGGAGCCCTGAGAGACATCCAACAGCGAGCGGCGCTGGGCTGAGCTGCTCCTCGCCTGGAAATCCTGGGCTCCTCTCGGAAGCTCCGGGCACCTTTTGGCTCGCTGAGCCCTCCAAGATTGTCTGACTGCTCTTTTTGCTGCAGGAAACCAATGTGAGCAGCCCCGTAGTTGGGAATGACCCTGCGACACCGAGCCAGATTGCATCGGGGCAACTGAGAAAACACCCCGCAGACGCTCAACAGATTTCGTATTCCCAGGCACTTGCCACCCAACATGGGTTAGGACAGGGATGCAAGTGCTAGCACTGAAAATACTTCAGGAACAAGGCAGACCAAACAACACAACTCATCACAGAGACCAACCTGCTCTTTTCATTGTCTTTTTTTTTTGCAAGGGTGGCTTATTCCGGCCGTATCTACACCCCGAATCCTGGACAGACACGCTGCCTCCCCAGCGCCTTTGCATCCTCACCCCTGAGCATCCCCAACCCCATCAGCTCTCGTCTCTCCTGACACGAAGCACGAATTTTTGCACCTTGAATAACATCCTCCTAAAGCGTACTGCTTTTATTTGGTTTTTTTTGGTTTTTCAAAAAAAAAAAAAAAAAAAGCCTTTTAAAATGGTTGGCTTCGATCAGGATTTCAAAAATACATCAAGCACCTGATGACAGCTATTACCACTGCTGAGGCCAGTCTTCTCGTTGAAGTTTGTGGGCCCTTAATTATTGTCTTTAGAGGCAGCAGAAAGCCCAGTCATGTCCACACCGGCTCTCAGCAGCGGCTTCTGTCCTCCAGCTCCTCTCCGCTACTCCCTCTTTGATACATCTAAACGTCCAAACACCCGCAGACTGGCTTTGCAGAGGAGACGTTTTCATCATGAAGCCGACACGCACGACCTTAAGGAAAGTCTTTATAGTGAACCAATTGTAAGTAAATATTGGAATTTAAACTGATGAGAAACAGATTGGGTGTTGCCTGTCAGAGCCCCAAAGGCCACGTAATAAATGGCTAGGTAACAACAGCTCCGGCTCATTGAAATGCAGACGTTATTCACCGAAATTTCATATGCACGGCTTGCTCTCCACTGCCTCCTTAACAGATGTCAATGAATCAGATCTGCATGTTCAGTGAAACGAAGTGCAAATACCACTGCAAAAACCAGGGGGAGGCGGGAAGGGAGGCTCAGCCCTCGCGCATCCCTCCAGCGCGTCTGCCGTCCTGCCCCAGCAGGAGATGCTCCGACCCGCCGTCCGCGCCGGCACGCACGCAAAAAGCTTATCTGCTTTTAAGTTTCATATAAACACATCAAGAGAGAGCCTGAAATCAGACTGCCCCACGGTCGAAAAAAAGGCGAATGTTTTATACCCGCGCATCCCCGAGACTCAAACCCCCCCGGATTATTCCTGCCATGAGATCTTAAGAATATCAGGATACGCGTTTTTCACCAAGGGATGTTGGAAGTTGAATTATTCAGTGTTGTGACTAAAAATCAGTGCAGGGCTCCAGGCAAGACTGCGTGCCACCAGCAAGGGGATGCTGAGAGCATTCCCCGGGCCAAGCACCGTCTGAACCAGGTATAAGCCACCCAATTTCCTTCTTGCCCCGTCCCTCCCTTCGCTCTGGATTTTCGTGGCTCGCTGGTGCGTACCTCCATGCACTGGACACCAGGTTTCTTCTGGTCCAACGTGGTATCTCTTCACTGAAGCCAATGGATAAGCATTAATTCACACCAACAAAGAACCTGGCAGTGTATTTAGTTTCCATTATGTGACTCGACTCCTTCTTGCGTTCAAACGCCAAGAAGTTATTTTCTGAAGCTGCTATGAAATGCCTTACCCTCAAACAACTCCTGAAAGGAATAGCCTCAACTTAAATATCACCTATATGTTGGCCTAAAACTGTTTAACTTAATTGAACAAATAACACCTCGCTTGGCCATAATTGAAAGCAAACAGAAGGGAAAACACCTCCCCCTGTGTTTGCTTTTCGGCATTTGAAGGGGGTTTCTGCAAACCCAGTTTCATGGTTCCTCCCAGCATCACTCAGTAACTTTCTCTCCCGTGCTCCTCACTGCATCAGGGGGAGCCAAATCCCTTAAAAGAGTAAGAAAACACAACTGTAGTAATTACTAGAGAAAGCTGAAGGTTACTAAAGACCTCACAAATTGTAAACGCTAACAGAGACTGATTTCAAACGTGAATTTGGCTATAAACCAGGATAAGACCCTCCAGCATACTCACTGGGCAGCAGAGCCAGGACCAAAGGAGGTGGCTGGGGGGCAGGTTTCTGCCTGAAATCCTTCCTGTGTGATGGAGAACAAGCCTCACCTGGCCACGAGCAGCTCTGCAGGCAACGCGAGGAGGTCTTGCAGGTGACCACAGATTAGAGGCAGGTGGCTCCGGTCTCCACCAAAGCTGCTGCTTTGGAGTGACAGGGCACAACCACCTTCATCAGCCAACCCCATCCTGGTGGTGCCCCGTTGACCCCCTCCTGCTGACAGAAACGCGCGCAGCCACGCGACAATCCCAACCATGGAGATCATTCCCATGACTCCAGATCTTTCTTTCTGGCTGGGCTAGTTTCATTTACCCCAGAAACCAAAGAGAAAATCCAGCCGTTAACAACAATAAACCTTGTTGAGTTTGCAATCCTCGCCTTGAAACCACAGAGCGTTTCTCAATGAGCTTTTAGAGGACTGATGTCCCCAGTCAAGAGATTCACCAGTCACTCCAGTCACTTCACTCCCACAGCTTTTACGTTACAAAATTGCTCTTATTGGTACACACACTAGGAGCACCACCCAGGGAGGCGTCTATGAAAGTATACAACCCTCCGTCGTCGCTCTTAAAGCCCCGAATTTACTGCTACCTCGCACAACGCTGCTGTTTTACCACCTTTGTTGTCGTAAAATATTTTCACGGTGATTACGGAATCCGAGAATGCATCATAAACCCCATCGTTTAGGCTAGAGAAATCCATAAAAAAGAAAAATTCTACGTGACTGAGGCACATTGCCTGGAGGGGGGGAGGTCACCCAAGGGTGGGGGAGTCCCTGGCGCCAGGAGCATCCCCAGGTCGGAGGCTGCTGCTGGGACCCAGGTGCGTAAGAAGAGGAGGGCTTCACCAGCCGTGTTTCCAAGTCGTTCAGCTTGGCAGAGAAAAATGTCAAGGCTTGATGGTCCAGAGGGAACGAGAGCCGGAGTGTAACTGTAGTCCTCTCTCAGAGGAGGAAAGAAAAGGGCGTCCCAAGGCTGCTCCAGGAACTGTTAATAGATTTTTATAAAATGCCGGTTTAAGGTACGCTGTACAAGCAATTTGTAGTTGCGATGCCAGTGACAACCCGTCCAGCCCTTAGAAATCTGCAGAGATTTGGAGAACGGGGGCTCCTAGCACCCTGGTTTTTTGGGGTTTAATATCTATTTTGGATACTGGCTCCTAAGCCCCACTTGAGACGCGTGCACCCCAATGTGAGGCACCCCGAAAATCTCATCCCAGTGCCCGGGATGCTCCAGGGCTCCCCGGGTGGCAAGTGGCCACCCTGCTGCTTGCCACGGCCACCTCTGCCTGCCAGGGCACGGCCTGGGGACAGGGATCACCTCCCTGCTCCGCTGTGCCGGGGCAGCGCTGGGAGTCCGTTCAGATTCCCAAATTCTTAGAGGTTTTGGAGACACCAGGTCCCTGCTCGACTCCTTCTCTGCTCCTGCGGCGACAGACTCACTTCTTGGTGCTGGCTGAAACTTTCCTGATGGGGACGCAAACGATCTTAAATCCTCAGGCAGATGACAAGGCCTACATTTTCTAATCCTATAAGGAGACATCCCGAATAATTCTGACATAGTTCAGGGAGGTCCTAGTTCAAAGTCCTCAATGCACCTATTAAGGAATATCTGAGACTTACAAAGCCGAATGCGAATGGATATTTTCAGAAAAATCCACATGTGCAGCTTTAATAGTTGCCCGATGATGTTCCCCAGAAGTATCAAAAGTCGGACAAACACTGTGTTACGGTAAACAGGAACTTCCCTTCTTTGTCTTTTCTGCCTCCGGTACAATATGAGCAATACCATTTTTCAACCTCGTTAAAAGCTGCTGTTAAATAAATTGCTGGATCTATTAGTATATCTTAATTACGGCATCTTGAGCTGCTCTTAGCCTCTTGTGGGACAAAATTGTCATGATTTATACTATACTAACAATGATATTTTTACATTAGTAAGCAATTAAAGGACTAAACAGCACCCACGGGAAGTCTAGAAACTCTTGGAAGGACCACCATCATTCTGAGTTATATCTAGTCTAATTGTATTTACAGAAACCTTATGAAAGAATAATACCTTGTCAAAATATTTGCGGTGTTCAGAATAAACGTGTGCATAAAAAGCAGCATTAATGGCTTGAATTTATGATGAAAGGCAATCATAAAGGGGGGAAAAAAATGGCCCCTGATAAGGTCACGGAGAGAAGATGATCACAGGGCTTTAGATTTGTCAGCCTGGACTGTTAGAAAACGTGGGCCATTTTTTCAGGCAGGTCCTTGCTAGCGATGCAGAGATGACAGGTGTCATCATTACAGCTTATATTTTTAATGTTATTACAGCAACGACGGCTGTACCGTATTAGCTGCAGCGATGCTCCGACTGCGGCGTACATTCATCGGGACAGGCTGGAATCAAAGCCGGGAATATTTTCCCTGAAAGACACGGGGCAAACGCGTCTTCCTTCTGCAGGAGCTTCTGCACCTCCCAGCAACGAGATGTAGGAAAGCTCAGGAGAGGAATCGGACTGGTTTTCAGATGTTTCATGGCATATCAATGAAAAAAAGAAGTCCTAGCCAGACTGGGGTCTAGAAATGAAGGAATTCTTGACTGGTTACGGAACTACAGGAGGATTTCTTCTGCCACTCAAGCCCCCGGGGGGAAGAGGCAACCATTAGAATTGCTAGGCAGTATGGTTTCATGTTTAATAAGCAGTCCAACGGCACGCCAACACCTCCAAGTTAGGAGATTTGGGTCTGTGTCTATATAATCCAACTCCCGACACACATAAAAGCAGTAAGTTGCAATCTGTTACCCAAAAAAAGTGTGAAACCCAAAGTACCTGCAAAAATTTGAGGGTCATCACCAAAAAGTGAATTTTTATCGTAGAATCATAGAATGGTTCAGGTTGGAAGGGACCTTAAAGATCATCTAGTTCCAACCCCCTGCCCTGGGCAGGGACATTGTACTCTATGAGACAACCATCTCATTGCCTTGGGATCCTCTGTGGGACCACTGCGCTCCTGCCATGGGGAAACCTTTGCTCAGGTGCTCACTGGTGCAGAAATTCACCCAAAAGCAATAGGTAAAAGAAGATGTGGATGTGGCGCTGCTTCTCTCCCTCCACCCGTGCTTTGCTCCCAGTCCCAGTGCTCCCACCAAACCCAGAAATGCCGACGGGGACTGGGGAGCCAGGCTGGGGAGGGCTCAGAGAAGGTTCATGCTGAGAAGGAGGAGGATGGTGGGCATGCACCTGGACTACTCCCCATGGAGGACATCCCCAGTCGCCAAAAAAACTGTGCACCTTCCTGCACCATCCACGTGGAGGGGGACATAATTTTCAACCTCCTAACTATAGATACATATATTTCTTTGTCATTACCTTACGGGCATCAAAACCTCAGAAATTTGGTCCCAAGAGACCAAATTCACTTAGTTCTTAGAAAAAAACATTGGCGACTCGCTGGGGTTACACAGGGTGACCCATCACATCCTCCGACCGTCACCTGTCTGGAAAAGAGACCGTCTTTTTCTTTCTCTATGATTTCTGCAGCATTCCCAAGGATGGAGGATAACGTTTTATTATTATTATTATTATTATTCCGAAATGGAGACGTGCTCCTACATGAGAGGTTAACCGGGTTTTTAAAACACTCTGCTCATCTTCTTCTGGTACAAATGTAAAACAAGCCATTTCGACTGATGGTGGAAATGTCACCTCCTGCATGAATTACGAGGCTCGCACCTTCACAGCAAGAAGAAAACCGTTACTCCGTTGCGCACCTTTCCACATGAACGGAATTTGTCCAGCCTCCTCTAAAGCGTTCCATATCGTTAAGCAGAAATGCTAGAGTGAGAGTAAAGACGTGGGTCAGTGGTTAGTCTTTCCAATTAAATATCGCAATCGTAATTTGATCCCTCTAATGGCAGTTTCAAGGAAAACTTGGAAGGCCAGTTGGACTTATTAAGTACATCTAATCTAAATAAGCTCCTGGTTCTCTGCTTCTCGTGACCAATCCAGCTAAATATTCACTGTCTTGTGTTCCTCAAAATGATTAGTTCATTCAGGTTAGCTCATATATAAATGTCAGCGTAGTCGGAATGGCTGTCCTTTCCCTTTTAGCCTTCACTTTATCCTTTCATCCCTATCTCTGGCAGCACAGAGCAGTACAAGAGGGTTTCGCTCGCCCGCATTGCTCTAACTCTGCTAATCAGTGGTCTAATGGTGTGCAAGAGTTCAGTGAATCAGAATTCTTCTTAATCAGGTTTTTTTTTTTTTTTGCTTCCTCCGTGATGGAGGTGCAACTGCAATGAAAAATACGTTTTAATTATTGAAAGTTTCCCCTTGAATTTAATTAGAGTCGTGCGGTCGGAACCCCACACCTCACTCTAAAAAATTAGAGCTATTGGTTTCCTAAATGAATTGCAGTAAATATCGCTGCTAAAAGGAAATGCTTTCGTGGAAGAAGGGATGACCCTCATAATTCAGTATGCAAATCACAGAAAAGAAGCAATACCCACTTTCCTCATCAATCTTACATACCCTAAGAGGCATAACAATATTATATCTAACTGCCAATGTGCACGGAAAAATATAATGGGCTGAAACAGGTGATGTTACAGCAACGGTATCAAGAGTCTCATTTATAAAAAGAAAAGGATGAAAGATGTAAAACTTAATACCTCTGCTGTGGAAATGGGAAACAGGGCCTCACTAGATAATCCGGTCAGACGATCACTGACTATTTGGGTTGGGAGGGATTTCTGGCGAACCAGTAAATCTACAGCCCGGTTCTGTGCCACGATCATAGAATCATAGAATTGCCCAGGTCGGAAGGGACCTTCCAGATCATCCAGTCCAACCATCAACCCAACACTGACAAAACCCACCACTAAACCGTATCTCTAAGCACTCTGTCTACTCGTCTTTTAAATACCTCCAGGGATGGTGATGGCCCAAACTGCCTATAGACAACATTTTTTTTGAGCATCACATGCCCAGGAGGACAGATTTCTGCCATGTTTTTGGTATCTTAATTCCTGACTTGCGGAATTTCCTAGCAGATACAGAAACTTCAAAGGACGCTCTTTGAAACAGCTTTTCACAAAACAATGTTTGCAACCAGACCGAAGTTGTTCTGAATAAAAGTTCCCTTTAATTTTTTTTCCAGATGCATGTTTAGCAGACAACTAAATGACGGAACTGCATGAATGAATAATGTCTTTGTATAAAAGACTGAGGTTTCAAAGTACAAACCCATGAATGTGAAAACTTGCGCACGCACCAAGATGAACAGGGAACGCAATTATTATTTTTACAGTTCATATATCTGGTCAATTCTGAGATTCCTTTGAAGTATTTGAAACACGAGGAAATAATGAATACGTTCGAGAGATTTTAAAATGGTACCGGAAGGGCTGCAACACATAAATATCCGTTTGCATGCGTAGGGCATCTGTGCATAAGATTTCCCAGCTAAATGGGACACCCAACTGTTGGCTGCTTCTAAATACGTATATGAGCAGCACATGCAATCACAACAAATGCACGCACAGAATAAGTAGGTATCTAGCATATACTTTGTAAAAAAAAAAAAAAAAAAAAATTTACATCATAAAACGTAAAACCGCCATCCAGGCGACAAAAGCTGGTCGTGCCACCACTGGAGCCGCCGGTACCGTAGCATGGCTGGTCACGAGATGAGTGTCCTGAGCAGCGTCCGATTTTTTTTTTTTCCATTAGAAAATGCTTTTTATATGATAGTGTGAATGCATCATTTTCAGAAATGCTCCCTAAAAAGTACAAATTTTTAACGAAACTCCTATTATGGAAGATTTTCAAGTCCAAGTACGCATGGTCAGCAAAGGAAAGAAAGAAAGAAGAAGAAAAAGAATTTAATTCCTAAAATCTAGTAATTTCAAATCTCGTCTAGGATACTGGAAAATGTCAGATGACTTGAATCATATTTTTACTTTTTGGATATACACATATACGCACACCTTTGGTCTCGGATGGAGGATCTCCATCGATGTCAGGCTCTTGTAGGCGAAAATCACTGTTTGTCTCTGAATCACCTCCCTTTGGGGATGCTCCTGGACTCATTTATAACAGTATATATCTGGGTAAGACAGCTAGACTTCAATTATTTTAAATGAAGGATTTTTCCTTCTGAAGAAACACCGTCTTCAAGAAAACGACGTCTCTATCTCCAACGCTCTGGGAGAATGGGAGCAAAGGGGTGAAACCGTCAGCTCTCACATGTTGCAGCGTGATTTAAAAGAAAAATACTGGGGTTTTTTTCTGACAAGTAGAGGTCCCAGAGCACCGGGACACGGCCCCGCTGATGTGCACCTTCCCGCTTGGCTGTTCGGACCCCAGGAAAAGCCGCCTCCCTGCCCATCGGCGGAAGGGACCTGTGCCGCTGAATGCAAAGGAGCTTTTAAGCATGATCCCTTTTGAAATTTCCGTGCCCTCTGAAACACGAATAATCAGGGAGCGATGGAATATCTGGTACGCTGGGGTCAGTGTCTTGCAGAATCGCACAGCACAAAATTTTCCTAAATTGAAAATGATTCTTCTTTGCCGCATTACGCTCTATAATCTGTATTTAATACCGCCCATATCTTTAACTGCTGAAGGCACCGTGTCATTGGTGTAACTGGTCCATCCAGTAGAGAGTAAAATGAGATTTTCCCCATATTTTCTACCAATTGTTACTTTCCAGCTCGGGCTAGTTTGCTGCAGCCCGTCTGCTCTGTCAGCTCTAGGAGGTTTTCCTGCGTATGATGGGGATCTATACGCCGTTAAATACCACAGCTCCCGGGTTTATTCCCCGGCCAGCCCCAGCGCAGAGATGCTGTTTCGCTGGGGGACGCTCTTTCGGAATGAAACCTCTAACTCCCTCCAGGATGAAGCCTGGTCGTGGATCTGCAGATAAACTGCTTGAAGGATCATTGCAGATAAGCACTAGGTGGAGAAAAGAAGGAAAAAAAAAAAAGCCTTTCCCCGCCCCCGCGACTACCTCCAAAATCCTCCAACACGACACCGGAATGCTTTGGATGCTCATTCCTACACCTGCCTTTCTGCTACATCTCACGTCCTGCAACACGAGGCCTCAGCTCCACATGGCTGGTATCCTTCGACAACTTCATGATTTTTAAAGCCAATATTTATTTTGCCCCGTTCAATTCACATGTGCAGATGGAAACCCTGTCTGTGTGGCGTGCCGTGCCTCTATACAGGTTCATAAACGGGATCGCTATTTCCTTTTCTTATCCCTCTCGTGAAGTTCAATACACAGAGTGAAAATTAGGCTCCAAACTCATCCCCAGCTATCAACAGAGCTGAGATACCACGAGCTTCGGGACTTTTTTATATTCAGCATCAACAGTCTCAGGTCTCAGGCTCCTAAACGGAGAAATCTTAGAGAAACGTATCTGATCCCTTCCCGTTATGCGGCATTTACCTATACAGCCTAGCCAAAATTCTTGTATAAACAAGATTATCATGAGATTTCCTTAATTCTAGGAGGGCTAGAAATAATACAAGAACAATAATTTTTGTACAGAAAATTCTGCACAGAAGCTCCAAGTGAAAAGATTAATACAGCGAAAGAGAATATAAAGTAAAAGCGAGTAAGAAAGGTAACTGGAAAAGCCCAAAGTCCGACTGATATTTCTGTTTGGGGGTTAATTTTCTTTTTCTAGCTGTTGCTAGAAACACGGAGGTGGTAAAAGCTAGTGTTTAGGCCTGTCGAGCATAATTTGAAGTCTCTCCCATTTCCTCAGCACCACTGAAACAAGAAGACCTGTGGGAGGTGACTACTCCATTTTCCAGCACGCAGAAACTCAAAAGGATTTTGTTTGCTCTGTTTTGTTGTTTTCTTTCAATCAGAGGATAAGCCAGTGTCCCATAGGATGCAGACATGTGTCTCCAAACGCACCTGGGTGAGCGCATGGCCAAGCTGGAAGCTTCAATGGTCCTGAAGATGGTTATAGAATCATAGAATGGTTTGGGTTGGAAGGGACCTTAAAGACCACCCAGTGGCACCCCCTGCCCTGGGCAGGGACACCTCCCACCAGCCCAGGTTGCTCCAAGCCCCGGCCAACCTGGCCTTGAACCCCTCCAGGGATGGGGCAGCCACAGCTTCTCTGGGCAACCTGGGCCAGGGGCTCACCACCCTCACAGCAAACAATTTCTTCCTCAGATCTCATCTAAATCTCCCCTCTTCCAGTTTAAAACCGTTCCCCCTGGTCCCATGGCTCCCCCTCCCTGATCCAGAGTCCCTCCCCAGCTTTCCTGGAGCCCCTCGAGGGCCTGGAAGGGGCTGGAAGGTCTCCCTGGAGCCTTCTCTTCTCCAGGCTGAACCCCCCCAGCTCTCTCAGCCTGTCCTCCCAGCAGAGGGGCTCCAGCCCTCCCAGCATCTCCGGGGCCTCCTCTGGCCCCGCTTCAACAGCTCCGTGTCCTTCTTGTGCTGAGGACTCCAAAGCTGGACACAGTACTCCAGGTGGGGTCTCCCCAGAGCAGAGCAGAGGGGCAGAATCACCTCCCTCAACCTGCCGGCCACATTTCTTTTGATGCAGCCCAGGATATGGTTGGCTTTCTGGGATGAATTTAATTAATATACACTATTATTAAGTTGTGAAGCACAGAGTTCTGTGGAGGGGTATAATTTAACAATAAACGGTAGAAAAATTAAGAAGTTATTTTCCATTGCGCCGTAAAGGGTTTTCGCACAGAAGGCTACACAATAGCAAAGGGGAAGTTCACGTGTTGAGCTGTTGAACCAGCCCTACTCTGTAATTAATTAACAGCACGCGACGAAAAGACCATCATTCTTTTGTTTCTTCCATTCAAAATATGTACCCAAGAACGCGAATGTCGACTAACAGCAATTATAATATTCTAGAAACACGACACAGAGTTTATGGGTAGTTGGAATAACAAAAGACAGCGAAGACACCAGCATTCCCCACCGCGCCGGGGGGTCTCTCGTGCTCCTCTCTAGTCCCTCTATTGCTTTTCCACTGCAGGCATGCTATGACAGCAAGGACGAAACTCAAGCTAACAGAGCCTGTTGCCGGTATTTATCCTTCAACTCTGGCTTAATGGATTAGTTATGGGCGGAAAAAAAAATAATCTTTACAAACGTAATTTTGGAATTAGCAGTAGAAGAATATGAAGCCCAGGTCACAGAGAGTTGAGTTAGTTCTCAGCATGGTGTCCTACCTCTCGCCACCCCTGGACATGGGTGGGGAACAGATTCATCCCTTTTTGCTGGGAAAAAGGTGGAAATTAAAGGAAAAAACCCGTTCTGGTAAAACTGAAATGGAAAGCTTGGAGGCATTTTGCAGAATGAGCTCCTCCCACTGCTGTCCCTCAAACATTTATTTCGCATTGAGGTGAAATGCTCTGTTTCACCCCAAATTGCATATTTCATTACAGGTTGAATTTACTTAACCTTTATGTTTGACATTTTTCCCCATTAAACATAAAGTGCTGCTCAAAATGGAATACTTAGAAGTTTAATTGGAAGGTGTGAAAATTAAACTCTTAAAGCTTTTCAAATAATGCGTGTGTTTGGGTATTTTCTACATCCTATGCTCCCTATCGAAATGCGCTTCTTAGCCAAACTATAAGCTGTAGTTGACCCAAATTCTTGAAAATTTGTTGTTCTGGAAGGCAGGAGGTACAAAATAAACTGGGCTGCCTTTGGGTTGGCATCGTTAATTTGTCCCGTAGTTTGTTTTATGGTCCTTTGTGAAAGACGTAAAACCAAGCTGCGTTGTGAGCATCAAACCTTCCAAAGGTTCAATGGGAAACGGGAAAGCATTTCCGAAAATAAGGTTCTTTTTCAGCATTTCTTGAAGATGGGCTGCATCCAACCATGCACTTTTGGAAAATAATGTTGCAGTCCAACCTCATGATTACGGATGCCGCGTTCCCAGCACTGGCAGCCCGTGCCCTTCTCCTGCACAGCACCATCCTGCTGCACAGGTACCAACGGGGAACTGCCTTGGTCTCATCTCATGAGTCCAGAATAAATTACCTCTGGCTTTATTGGGCTCTGGATAATTGCTTACCATGGCTGTGCCTTCCAGTAAGTAGATTTATTATAGTAAGACTTCCCCAAAACAAAGACTGCTGAGAGTCACTCCAGGAAACGAGCAGAACCAGTAAAGAAGATACCAGTAAAGAAGATCCGGGCACCAAAATTAACGAAGCCTGCCGTGCAGCATCTTCACCACCACCGAGGGTGTTTAAACTGCGAAGAATCTGCTCCAAGCTCTCAGGATGGACAGGATAAGCGAGTCTGAGCTTCTAAACAGCCAGTGGGATACGGGAGCTGCATCAATCAACAAAAATGGCCTTCCAAAGTGCCACTTCAAAGTTGCTTTTCAGAGTTAAAGTAACCTAAAACCAAGAAAGCAAGTCAAAAATGGAACCACTTCATACATTTTAAGCGCCAGAGTTACCACGTGATCTTTTTACTTCTAACATCAACGGCATGTGAAAACTGACCTTGAACTTCTGGAGCTGAAGAGGTCCCATTTCGGTACTGCCATTTGTTCTTCCCTTCCATCGGGGTGTATAAAGCAGCGTAAGGACTGTTCAAAGGATGCTCGTGTCTTTGACAGTTTTACTGAATTACCACCAAATGTATGTCCGGATTTCACAAGGGAAAACTCTAAAATCAAGGAAATCTCGATTTCTGTCAAAGTAGTCAAGAGAACAAGTGGGACGAGACCACTTCTGCACTACGGGAGTAATGTAGCCCCCGTCCATCAGCCTGCGATTCCTGCAGCATCTCTGTGCAGACAAACAGCACTCCCTGCGATTCTGCCGGCTGCTTTCTAGAACAAGAGGGCAAAAGTGATCCCAAACGTTCTCCACACCGTGCAAAGACCAGATGACAACGGTGCAAGGCCGGCAGTGGTCCCCACCATTGTTTCTGAAGGTACCTGGGGACCACACGCTGCATTTTTCTTCCCTTGTGCAATCAGAGGATGCTTCAACCAGAGGATGAAAATACAATTGCCATGACCACACCACAACACACAAGGACCAAATAACGGAGCAAACCAGCTTGCAGATGTTCGCCATGTCTGCGAGCCACCTTCACAGGGCTGGAGGCACACCAGGGCTTAGCAAGACTGAGCACAGCAGAACCACAACATCCCAGAAAACAAAAAAACTCTCCGGTTTCTACACAACTCCAGGCAAGTAACATCTACTGCTAACGTGGGGGCAACCAACCAAGGAACCTTAGTGCTTGGAGGTCAGGAAACCTGTGAATTTAAAACTTCCCTAATGTTCACCGAGCCTTCTAACACCAGTTCAATAATAAATCAGGGCAGAGCGTGCCTTCGGCAATGCTAATAACTTATTGCTGGGTATTCAAGGAGAGTTTTTATGCAAGTAGCGATACAAGTCTCTCAGCTTGAGAGACAAAATCTCTTTGGAGCCCCAAGTGCTGTTGCTTCAGGAGATGCATATGAAGATCATTAATTACTGTCTTGCAACTTGGCTGTGGACCCAGCAGTTTTTCATCTTCTTTGGAGTACTTGGTTTCTATTTGAAGCACTGTGGAATTGAGGATAATGACTGCCGATTATAACGGGCGGAAGCAGTAACGTTGCGTTATTGTAACACAGCACGCGAAACGGTTATGAACTAGAAAGGAAAGAATTAGTCCCCTTCTGAAAAAAAAAAAAAGATATCTGAGCATGTTAATTGCTTGCTGAGCGCAAATATTTTTTTTCTCGTGATTTCCTTTCGAAATTCACATCACGTTTCGGTGTTTCCCAGCAGCACCGGAACTGGAAGGGCCCAAGCAAGGAAAGCCAGCAGGTATTTTGGAAGGTTTTTCCGAATGTTAGTATGCTGCTGCCCTGCAGGAGGCTGTACTCAAGCGACGTTAAATATACACAGTCCTTTCCTTTCTTCCAAAGCAAGTTAGAGGTTCAGTAGTTAAGTCGCATCTTTCTTCATTATGGTATGATAGAAGAGGAGGAACGAATGAGTTTTAAAAGAACTGCCATAAAAAAAACCCCTTACTGTCTCTGAGGTTAATGGCAAAAAAGCCATTAGCTTCAAAGAACAAATATTTCATTTGGTGTTTCTCTGTTCCCAGAAAAGCAGCATTCCATAACTACCTAACTCCGCTGTTATTTATGCCTGCGCGTCTCAAGGAAAGAAGGCAAACTCCGAGACAGGCTGTGCCCCCCCTGCCCCAAAGCTGGGATCAGTTATTTCCCATTCCAGCCGAGCTGGGCGAAAATTGCGCCATCGCACCTGCAGAAGCTGAGGCTCTCTCTAGAGTTTACAGCTTTCCGCAGAATTTGCAGAATTTCCCAAGGAAAACTTTGTGGGAATTAGAATATGCTTTGAATTTAAGTTTGCATTAATGATTCTTAGTGGGGAAACAGGAAGCATTTATTAACAGACACCGTAATAATAACTGTTGATCAATGACAACCACTATTTACTGTTAGGCCTTTCCCTTTCTGCTCTAATTAAAACCTCCAGTGGTTTCCTACCAAAACACCTAACCCGACTGCTAATCATTTGGGTTTATTTTGCTTGCAATCACCATAAAGCAAAAATGCCGCTCCATTGTACGTATTCATGTTAAATAACAAACAAACCAGAATGAAGACCCACATCATCTCCTGGCAACAAACACAACCTTGACCGTGAACTCAAGATTTACCCGTTCCGTGCAGGGCTATCTCTTGCAGATCAATTAAGGGGAGCAACGTTATTATTTTGCATAGCAATTTTTGTCACAAAGACAAATTAAGGGAGCCGGGCCGGGGTATAACGATGGAAGCCGAAGCCAATCAAGGAAAGCCATCAGAGACTTACACTGACAAGCGTGGCGGCAAGCCATCCTCCCCCCGTCACCCCAGACAAGTTGAATTTTCCGCTCATTTTCATTGTTTGAAATTTAATTTGGCCTCTCCCACGTCAGCATGGAGCAAGGAGTCGGGGGAGGGGGGGTCTGCAGCCCCTCTGCCCCCCCAGCGCCGGCTGAGCCCCCTCGGCGAAGGAGCCCCGTGGCGAGAGGCCACGTGGGCTGCCATGAAAATTCATCGCCATCACAAGATTGAAGGCCCAAACTGATGCTTTTGACAAGCCTGAAATCAGCAAATGAGGACGGTGAGGAGAAAAAAGCGTGAAACGTTGGCTAATTTTAAAGGCTGGATCTCTTCTTTTCTCTGTCCCCACTTGTTTCTTTTTCATTTAAACGAGTGTAACCTTAAATGAATTACTTTTATTTTCTCCTACTAAGCCTATTAGGATTTAACTATGGAAAGTTGAAGCAATTTTTTCCTGCTTAAGTTCCCTCCCTCGCGCAAGGCCGGGCTCCAGCTGTCAGCCCTCCCGAAGATTCAATGAGATTAGTCCTAAATGTTCTTAGCATCATTTCAAAGGTTGTAACCGCATTACTTCCTCAGACAAAATTGTTTTATCGCTTCCCTAAGTCGAGTAAGAGGTCAGAGATGAATATAAGCGGTTTTGAGACGGCTGAAGTATTCAAGATCATGAAGCTCTCGCTGGCTCCTAAAGCAAAGTGAGATATGGGGTGCTGCTAAAACTGCTTTCACATGGTCTACACCAGCCTCATCAGCATACGTAGTGTCAAGGACTCATTAGCTACTCATGGTTTACAACGCCATAAAGGAAACAAACTCACATCCACAGGGCATAAGCAAAAACAAGGTCCAACCCTACTAAAATCAAGAAATCAAGGGCAAACATAATAGGCCCAGCAGAAATGGCCTCAAGTTGCCCCAGGCGAGGTTTAGGATAGATATTAAGAAAAAATTCTTCACCAAAAAGGTTGTCAAGCATTGGAACAGGCTGCCCAGGGCAGTGGTAGAGTCATCATCCCTGGAGGTAATTTAAAAGATGGGCAGACGTGGTGCTGAGGGACATGGGTTAGTGGTGGACTTGGCAGTGTTAGGTTGACGGTTGGAGTCAATGATCTGAAAGGTGTCTTCCAACCTAGACGATTCTACATTAAAGGGCTGAAGGAATATCTCTAAATCGAGGCCACCGCCCCAGACCACCAGGTGTGGTCTCGGTCTTCACCTTTTGCAGCAGAGGGACCTGCTCTAACGAGCTACAACAAGTTGTTCTGACTAAATGTGGTAAGAAATTTGTGCTGTTGGAGAAGCTAAGACAAAGTGCTATCCTAACATGCATGAAACTCCTTAACATCCTTCTGGATTAAGAGCATTATGTACAGTATGAAGAAGTGACAAACATGCCCCAACTCATGAAACCCATGAGAACTTCTTAGGTTTGGGAGACCTGGTCTACCAAACGCAACGCAAGTGGCCAGAGAAAGGGGTCTTGTTGCCCACAGCTGCGAGGGGAACTCTTGAACTGGACACGCCGCCTCCCCACGTCACACCTCCTCGGGGACATTTCCAAGGGCTAAAAACATGTTCTGTATTTTCAGGGTTAAACAGCCAGGCTTTTTTTCGGGATTGTCAATAACTACGCTCTTATTGTCCTGTAAATAAAGCCATGAAGCGATGAAGCTTTTCACACATGTGGATTGACTCCCAGACCTGCTAAACTCCAGCTGAACACCATTTTGGATGCCCACCACGCACATGCCAACACTGAGCAGGTTTTGGCCACGTTACAGCATGATAACCATGATAAAAACATCTTTGGAAGTTCTTAGGGACAACATATTTTTGTTTTCCCTCTGAACTGATGCCTTTGAAGTTTTGGCAATGAATTTTTTATACTTTTCATTAGGACTCACATCTGATCTCCAGTCCACCTCCAAACAGGCGTGCTCTGAGGCTGCTAATTTGGGCAGCGAGATTAGCCCTGCCTTAGTTCAGCTCTTTCTTGTTGGTTGGAACAAGGCTGTTGGTGATAGAGGAAACCACAATTTGCATGTTAATGAGAGCGTAAGCGGATTGAGGCCATTCACGCCAGTGTCCATCTCCAATTAGCTGAAGAATTTCCATTCTCGGTTTAAAGAGTTAAATAGTCCCATCAAGGAAACAGCCCTTCCTTTAGGCAAGGAGTCAAAAGGACAGAGAGCCTGTTGGGGAGTGTATGCATGACTTCCTAATCCCTCCTCATTTCATAATAACTGCTAAACCATTTGGTCAGTACTTAGGGCTAACGAAAAAAAAAAATACCTTACAGATCCCCAGGGCCTGTTTTGAGGAAGGATCACGTACCAACCGACTCAAAAAGCACCCAAATGGCCAAGCCCGCCCCCCCATCCAAGCTCCTTTTGCAAACAGACCAACCTCAACACAAAGTGTGTGCTTGGCTCTTTGTTTTGCCTCATCAGCGATAAATATGTTCTCTACACTCTCAGCATGCTTTAAAGCACTAAGAAATTCTTGTTGTCAAGCAACTCCTTTGTTCGTAGGGCGGGCTTATTTTAATTATTATTAAGCTTGGAACAAAAAATGCAAATTAAATATTTACAAAGGCGTTCTGCAGCATCCACTAGAGAAGAATATTCTTATCCCTTAGCAAAGTGAAAGGGACTTTTTATATATTCCGTTTAACCACAGCGGTGTGGGAAACACAATAAAACAACGCGGCTTTCTCACAAAGAGGTCTGAGCATGTGTAGTATTTCACAGGAGGCAGAGAACAGAAACGAAGTGGTTTAGGAATATGCTAATCACGGTGAGAAGCCGGCGTACGTGGGAGAAATGCAACGTGCCGAAGGAGAGACACTAGAAGAAGATTTAGAAAAGCCCTGAGTGTGGTCCTCAGGTTGGTCTGTAGGTGACCCAGCAAAATTTCTCTAATTCTGCACTTCCACTATTAAATGTTGCTTATTTAGTGGGACAGCACTGGTCATAGGAAATGCCATTTATGGGGAAGGCGAACCCATATGGCTCCACACCAGTCGCCAGCACACCCTGTTGGTTGACACTTTTGCGTGCAACAGGAGAAGTCTTTAGAGCTGTTCATCAGCCCAAACTGGGGAGTGATACAATGCAAATGGGAATTAACAGTCATTTAATGTCAATACTCTGCAAGGTGGGCCCTTTCATAGACATTTAAAGGGTTTTCAAGCCTTTCAACTCAAAGCAATTCAAAGACGCGGGAAGGAAAGGGGAAGGTGGGAGGGGTGGAGAAACCCCCTGCCATGGCCACCAGCCCCAGGAGATCTCCAGCACTCGCCCTCCCTCAGCACCGGGCAGGGTGGAGGTGCTTTGTCTCGCTCCACCTCCCACCCCGGGGACCTAGAGAGGAGTTTTGAGGAGAGGAGCTATTTGGAGCAGGGTGGTCACAGGGCATTTTACTATTTACCTGACAAATGTATGAAAAATCAGCTCTTCCGCTGCAAGCCCAAATGTGTTGGGTTCCATCCTGACCTGGCTGCCTGTGGTCCCCAGTAGATAACTGGTCACGGCATGAGAAGGGAAGAGTTACCAAGGGTTGAGTCTGTATTTATGCTGGTGCAAAGAAGGACAGAGTCAGCTACACAGTTCAGAGACAACCAAGAAAGAAATGCGATTGCTCCGGACATTCCCGCAGCATTCCTCCCGTTAGCTCGGTATTACACAGCAGTCAGACACAACAGCAGGCAATTAAGGAGCAGAAAACTCTTGGAAACGAGCTCAGCAAAAGCCAAAGAAAGAAAAAAAAGATCAACTTTCCTTGCTTTTCCCTTTCAGAAAGTGTTACAATCCCACTAAAGAACCCGAGAGGCAAAGGCCGAGCGAGTTGAATAGAGCCACTCCAAGGACGAGACCTTAAACAGATGTTTCTTTTTCTCCTGTAAAGCCCCTATGGCTTCTTTAGGCAGCCATTGTCTCGCCCGGCTCCCCTGGGGACCGCTTAAAAAACTACCTCCTCCCATCGACAAGATGCGTCTATTGTGTGTGTCCGACGGCGACCCGTCCTGGCGCTGCCCGATGCGGGGTCCCGCAGCGGGACACCCCCGAAAGCCCTCGAGGCGGCGATGTGGCCGGCCCATGAGAGGCCATCGCTGTCCTCCCCATTTATTTTGTCCTCGGCCGTGGCTCGGGGGCTCTCCTGCCCGCGTGGCGGGCACTACAAAAGAGCAGCGGGAGGTCTGCTAGGATTTACATCCTGCTGTTTCTGAAATTAAGGGAAATAGGACCATTTCCTAGAATATAAAAATATATTTCATGATGTAACACAATGTGCCCCGAGTCACATTTATATAAATATATATATATATGCCACTTGAATGAGCAAAGACCTAAAGTCATTTCTTCTACGCTGCAAAAAGTTAAACATCGCTCTACTATTTACTTATAAAATTTAATTACATGAATACTAATATGTGGGTAGTTACGAGTCAGGTAACAAAAGACAACGGAGTAATCAATGCCGTATACATAATGCTGGGAAGCTAATACCCCGCTGCTCACATTTAAAAATACCCACTGACGTTTAGAGTTTTAAAGTAAATGCTGACCTATGCGTTACCAAGCTGCATCTGCGTTTTTTCCCTTCCTGTGTTATGTTTTAAGAGAGAAATTGGAAATAGGGTAATTGTGCCCCTTTTGTATGCAGAGCGACCCGTCTGTCTTCCCCAGCTTTTCACTCCAGCAACAAAGGAGCCAGGAAGAACCGCTGTTGTTTCCTTCTGCTGTTTGAAGTGGCATTTTAGTTAACTATGAGGGAGGAATTTTCTTTACGAGGACAAAAACACACCTGTGCTAGGAAAGCAAGGGGAAAAAACGGGAAATGTTGTGCAGCGATGCAGTGTAACACCATCCTTCCCCAGGTGATGTCCCTCACGTGTGCCCAAGTGGGCTTGCGGACTTCTCCTGGTCCAGTGTTGGCTGCAAATGGTGCCTTGAGGAACGGCTTAATTGAGGACCACGTGTGGGTCATCTTTGCTCTTGAGCAAATAAATGCTGATACGTGACTCTACCCTATGAGCTGCACAACCGTCAGGTCCAGGGAACTCCTATTTTTAACCATCCTTTTGATTGAGCACGACAATGAAGGAGGTTTAGGATGGATATTAGGAAAAATTTCTACACTGAAGGGCTGTCAAGCATTGGAACAGCCTGCCCGGGGCAGTCACCATCCCTGGAGGTATTGAAAAGCCAGGCAGACGTGGTGCTGAGGGACATGGGTTAGTGGTGGATTTGGCAGTGCTGAGTTAACGGTTGGACTCAATGATCTGAAAGGACCCTTCCAACCTAGACAATTCTATGACTCCGTGATTCTAAGACTCATGAGCTGAGGGCATTCCCGGCACGAAGAAGAGGTGCCCACTGCACGCCGGCGCCGTCCGTGCCCTTCCGCGGCTGGGGGGTAACCCAGGGGCCAAGCAATTACAGCATCGACCGGGGGCCACGGTCCCTAAGCAGCAGCAGTGCCGGTCTGCCTGCCTGCCTGCCAGATGCCCAAAATACACGGGGTGTCCCATTAATCAAAGGACATCTGCCCTCCTGCTTTCTCGGCAGCTCCGCAGCCCCCGGCTCCCCCGGGGACAGCGTGTCCGTCTATAATTGACTCTGCTCCTGACTCTACGTTCTAACAATTATGTGGGAGAGGAGTATTTAGCCCAGGGACAACGATAACTCGGCAAATTCATTTCCACATCTGAACAGATTGTTTTAATGAGACTATGTATGTGTTTAAATGCTCTGCTGGAGTTTTCCCAAGATCTCAGACCTTTACAAATCAAATCCCATACTTCAGTCTCCAGACAGAGCTCAGGTCAGGCAGTCGACGCCGGGCGAGGCACAACCTTCCTCGCCAAAAACTAATCCCTGGGTTTGCTCCACACAGACCGAATGTTTTCCCTCTGTAATTCAATAAAAATTTTATCAGATTCCCTACCTTGCTATACGCTGCTAAATTAAATACGCAGACGGAGAGCTGAAATCAGCTGGCTCTTTATACCTGCACGACAGCAGAGCCAAATTCGGGACCCAGCTGCAAACTGAACATTTCCAAGACACCTCGCGCTCTCCCAGAGCACAAAGGTGAGATACGTCTTACGTACCCCCTAACACTGCGACATAAATCCTTATAGAAAACCTATTATTCTATTTTAACAGCCAACAGTCCACACAGCCATTTCTTACCTTCGGGATTCATCAACTGCATCCTCAACAGAAAATCTCTCTCGCTTTTTTGAAGGTCCGGAGACCCGAATCAAAAGCTTTACACGCGGCGCGGCCGTTAATTGCCTTAAATGTTAGGAATTACACAAACAGGGATGCTGACAACTATACAATTCTGCCAAAAGATAAACTGTTGGTAATTGTATCTAAGTAGTAGCGCTTTACAGAACCAGCCTGTGTGATCTAGAAGATGTTGCTAGTATTATTCACTCAAATACAAGCTTTTTCTTCCACGATAAGGAAGAGGCTGGATCTATCGAAGCTATTTCTCCTGCTACCTCCTATTCTGCCACGTTTCAAAAGTTGGGAATTAACTTCTTTTTAGGGAAAGGGTACCCCATTTTCTGAACGCAAACATAAAACAACCACAAAAAAACCAGCAGTGTTTGGTTTTGTACAATCCTTTTTTCTTCCCTCGAAAAAGAATTCTGCTGTAGCCCGTATTTATATGTTTCTAATTAAAAGAGGCAGAGATTCAAGAAAAAATATTGCGCGTATAGATTGACACAAGAGGGTGCATTCAGAAAAAAAAAAGAAATTAAGCAAACAAAAGATTTCTCATTTTAGGCCTTTTCTGGTTCAGCTTTGTTCTTCAGCCACTCTGCCAGCCAGATGTACTAAAAATAGATATTATTCAAAAGCATTTGCAAAGCAGTATTACACAATTAAAACTCCCTGCTTAATGGACCAGAATTCAATTTCACACCACCAAAGAGGCCCCAGTTTCAAGGGGCTGATTCCTTCCCCATCTTGTACCACTTTCTGCGTTTCCTAACTTCCCCTGAAGGTTCACGTCCGGCTCTCCAGCAGCTCAACCCCCCTTTGGTGGCCCACACACAGCGCTTCGAGGCTCAGAAGTACCCACCACACCTTCCATGCAGCATCCCGATGTACGACCTTTTGCCCCGCTTGCCGGTGCGGGGATTTATCAGCAGGCAACGCAGCTTATCCCCTTCATGGCAGGGACCTGGGCATCCTGGTGGACAACAAGTTGCCCATGAGGCAGCGATGTGCCCTTGTGGCCAAGAAGGCCAGTGGTCTCCTGGGGGGCATTAAAAAGAGCATGGCCAGCAGGTGGAGGGAGGTCATCCTCCCCCTCTGCTCTGCTCTGGGGAGGCCACAGCTGGAGCACTGGGTCCAGTTCTGGGCTCCCCAGTTCCAGAAGGACAGGGAGCTGCTGGAGAGAGTCCAGCCGAGGGCTACAAAGATGATCAAGGGACTGGAGCAGCTCTCTGCTGAGGAAAGGCTGAGAGCCCTGGGGCTGGTCAGCCTGGAGAAGAGCAGACTGAGAGGGGATCCCATCAATGCTCAGCAATATCTAAAGGGCGGGTGGCAAGAGGATGGGGCCAGACTCTTCTCAGCAGTGCCCGGTGACAGGACAAGGGGCAACGGGCACAAACTGGAACACGGGAAATTCCATCTCAACATGGAACTGAGAGTGCCAGAGCACTGGAAGAGGCTGTGGAGTCTCCTTCTCTGGAGATATTCCAAACCCCGCCTGGACGCATTCCTGTGCCACGTGCTCTGGGTGAGCCTGCTTTGGCAGGGGGTTGGACTAGATGATCTCCAGAGGTTCCTTCCAACCCCTACCATTCTGTGATCCTGGGATTCTGTGATTCTATGTCTGCTCCACACATACCACCACAGGATTCCAATTCCTCCACTCTCTCTGCTCTGATTGTGTCTTTTTTTTTAATTAAAGATTTCACTGACCTCATTATGAGTAGGCGTTCGTGACTCCAAACGACTCCTCCAGGCTGTAGCTCTGTGGGAATCGACAGAGAAGAGCGAGTTTTCCTTCCTACCGCTGCACAGGTGGGAAACCTTTCCCTTGCTGGCAGCGAAGAGGCATTTCAAAGGCCCGGGACACAGGGCAGGTTAACACCCACCTTACAGCTACCCAAATTACTGTTAAAAAACATAGAAAAAGTCAGGCTGCCACGAGCCACGCAAAATGAATTTGCAGGTTTTATTCCGCCTGTAGACCAGAAATTTCTTATCCTGCCCTACAACACATCCGATTGCCTAACAACAGTGGGAAAAAAAGGAACCGTGTTCACTTTTGCATATCTCAAGCATTAAAAGAGGGTTAGAAAATCTGGCAAATGCAGAAATACTAAAATCCAAGTGAAAATTTGTTCAGCAGAAGGGATACCCGTCTCCATCACCCACGAGTCCTTTTCCATGGAGCAGGGTGGCCCGCCCCCACGCCCTGATGCCATCGTACAGGCACAAAACATTAAATATGGAGCAAATATGACTTGTGTGAAGAAATCTTACAGCCGGAGATGAAATTATACGGACTGAACTAGTCAAGTCCTCCATAGTTTCAGCTCAGGATGATGAGGGAGCGTTACACTGTCTGCTCTGCAGTCACACGCCATTAAGTTTCACTGACTTACACCTACATTAAGCCCAACGATTTTAGCTACATTAAGGCATCTCAAACCACACGCGACTGAACTCGGTGCCAGAAGCAGAGAACAGGAAAATCCGCCGTTGCCTGAGGCCCCACAACCACAGCAATCGCTAATCCCCAGGGCCCTCATCAGGACCTGATCTCCCCCGTCACCTTTAGCAGGGTTTTTTATAGCATCCCTTGCCATTGTCATTCTAAATACCAAAAGGAAAGCTGTCTGCCATCAGATTAATTTCAAAAAAGTCAAGCGGCCACATTTTTTCCACCCCAAGGCCACGGAGGCAGGATGAACACACGCATACAACACACAGCTCCAAGAGGAACTGGATTTTCAGGTTTCTCTCCTGTTTGGGACACTTTGGCTCGCGCTTCCCATGTAAACACAAGCCAAAAATGCTGCCGTCACCTTTTTGTGCTGCCAGTTAGTTTTGCTGGTGATAAATTACATTATTCGACTCATTTCATTTCCAAACACGCCGGTGTAACGCGATGCTGGGCTGGCTATTGAACAGGGAGAATTTAAAACAAATGTTAATTGAGTTCACTGATGAAGACAATGCAACGGTGAGAAGCTGCTTCCATCCCTTTGCCGGTTCATTTAATGCTCACAGTCATTTTTGGTTTCTACCCATTATGAAAATCAAGCGCTAAAGGTCCAACTGTACGCAGGTCCTAAAGATTTATTTTCTAATAAATCACATGAGCAGATCTTTAAAGCTTTTCAGATGAAAATTGGGGTAGAAATCGACTGCTTTGGGGTAGAAACGACATGGCCAGGGGGTTGGAACTAGATGATGACGCCAGGGGAGGTTTAGGAAGGATATTAGGAAAAATTTCTACACCGAAAGGGTTGTCAAGCATTGGAAGAGGCTGCCCAGGGCAGTGGTGGAGTCACCATCCCTGGAGGTATTGAAAAGCCGGGCAGACGTGGTGCTGAGGGACGTGGTTTAGTGATGGGTTTTGTCAGTGTTAGGTTGATGGTTGGACTCGATGATCTGAAAGGTCCCTTCCGACCCAAACCATTCTAGGATTCTATGAAAATGTGTAGAAATCTCCTGGTTTGCAGGAGATCTGAAGCCAGGAATGGATTGACTTGCAGGCTGGGATATAGATTTGCTGAGGCCTTCGTGCCTCCGCACCACAGAACCCGAAATCCTCGTGTTAGCATGTGTGAAGGCTTGTTGGGAGCTAACGGTGCTCATGCATCGCTCCACCACACCCAAAGAGAGCAAGGAAAATGGCGCTTACGCTACAAGCTCTCCTGTAGCTGACAATATTTCTGGAATTTGACACGGGTAAGACAAGCAAAATTACCATTAACATTGCATAAAAATCAGGAAACATGTTGTGTCTCTTATTTAACCTTCCTCCTCTCGCATCCCTTTTTATTCTGCTCATATCTTGATGCACTTACTGTTCATTCATTTTTCATGGATTTAGTTTCCATACTCTCATGCAGATTTAACCGCTCTCAGTCTGTCATTTTTCAAATCTCCCTTCTTTTAACTTTCCTTGCAGCATATTCGCCCTCTCGAGCCGCCTTTTTCTCTCAGTATTTTTACCCTACAGTCTCTCTATCGCCCCGCTGAGCCACCGCACCGAGCCCAGCTGCACCTACAATCCTCCTGGCCACCCCAGCTTAGCAGAGGGTGGTACGAGCTGTACCTCCACAGGCAAAGGAGAATATACATATATTTAAATACGCCAATTCATGGCCCTACAAAACCCAAGGGGGCATTTCTTAAGTGTCGTTACAGTAGATGCCCCCACTGAGCCCAGCCAGATGCGTTAGAGCTGCTCCATCCCAGAGTGACAGTGGTGTCACTGGAGAAGAGAGGACGGAGAGCAAAGTGACTCAACAGGGTCAATGAAATACCCAGGAATTTAACTCGTTTCTTCTAAGTTTAGCTGTGTTTCTGACCTGGAGTGGGTTTTATCTCCCCGAAGGCATGGAATTACCTGCGTCCCTGCAGCCATGCCCAGACTGTGCTCTGCAAAACAAGGTCCAGCTCCTAAAGACAACATTGTGCTGCACAACTAAAGCAAGAAATCAGCTCACGAGCAACAGATTCAAATGGTTTCAACCAGAAATACTTCTTTTGTGTTAAATCTTCTTCATTTAATGTAATAAATGCAAATATAAACACACACGTTTTAAGTATCCGTTTGCAATCGGACCTGTAGTTGTCAATTAATGGCTTTTCAAGCACCGGGACTACGTGTTCACAGCCATTCGTACGATGGCCATCAAGAACAAAACATCAGGGACCGAACAGAGGATTTTCAGAGGTTGTCCTGGTTCCGGTGGGGATAGGGTTAACTTTTCCTGGTATTCCATGCCATGTGAGCCACGCCCACCCTGAGCTGCCGGGGGAGGGGGCAGGAAGTTGCTGCTTAAAAGCGGGCTGGGGCGGCCCGGGTCCGGCCGGCGAGCGGCGAGCGGCGGGGGGAGCGGCGGTTCCGTAATCGCGTTTGTATATTCCCCTATCCGTGTTGTTGTTGTTGTTGTTTGCCTGTTCCCTTTGCTGTTCTGTTAAACTGCCTTTGTCTCAACCCAAGAGTCTTGCCTTTTCTTACGATTCTTCCTGTGTTTGGAAGGCACGAGCGAGCGACACGTGGTTCTTTGTTGCCATCTGAGGCTAAACCACGGCAGTCCTTTTGGCGCCCAACGTGGGGCTCGAAGGGTTGAGATAACGACAGAATCCAACTAGAACGTGGAAAAAACGGTTTTGGTTTTTTTTTTGTATGCATTTATTTTATTAGGTAAGTAGTCACTGGTCATCATGTTGCTTGGTTTGTTCTCATGGCTGTGTTACATAAATTCCTATATGGCTTATGTACTCCCTGCGATGCTGTTTACCATGTCTGGAACAGGGATGAGGATTATCATTCTGCTGTCCTGTGCGATATCTGTTTATGATATGATAACATCACTGTTCAGACGGCTATTTTGGGGTGTTTATGCGGTTTTGCTGTCCTGTCCGTACATTGGACACCGTCTCTCAGAATTTGTTAATAATTTCCCCAGCCCTTTTGCCTCTCTTTTCTCCTTCGGGTCAGGTATGACAGCTTTTGAGAATTTTGAATATCCTTGGGATACTCAAACTAGCGTGTTCGTAGTGCTATGTCTCCTGAATACGTTCCAGGTCTTGTTTTGGGTTAAGCGACTATTTAAGACTACCACCCGGAGATCTGCTCCGAGGCTGGATAGTCAGGGGTGGCATGGCATGTGGGAGAGCATGGGCAGGTACCTAGAGAACTACTCACCTCCAATGGTCTGGGACTTCACCCCTGAACAATTACAGGACCCTGATAAAGTGGTAGAATATTTGAAGGGAAAATGCTGTGGCTATTCTAGAGAGGCACAACTCACCGCGCTGTGCTGGGCCCTGGCCAGTATCTACCAGGCACTGCTCAGAATTATGCAGCACCCTCAAGGGGAAGAGATGGAAACCAGACCTGCGGCGGCCCCTGCGGCTGCTGCAGCCCCTGCGGCGGCCCCTGCGGCGGCCCCTGCGGCTGCTGCAGCCCCTGCGGCGGCCCCTGCGGCTACTGCAATCCTTGCGACAGACACTGCGGCTACTGCAATCCTTGCGACAGACACTGCGGCTACTGCAACCCCCGTGGTAGCCACTGCCACTGAACCAGGGAACCAACCCATGCCAGTATCAGTTGCCCCCATACAGAAGAAGAAGTACACAAAGAAATCAGTTCGCTTAGTAAGAGATGATGATGAACCAGGGCCATCACGAGAGCAGGAGGAAGAGGCAGAACCAGAGATAATTACTCGATCCCTATCCTTGAGTGAGCTGCGGGATATGCGAAAAGATTTTAGCCGACTTTCAGGCGAGCACATTGTCACCTGGCTGCTCCGGTGCTGGGATAATGGGGCCAGTAGCCTGGAATTAGAGGGTAGGGAGGCCAGGCAGCTGGGATCCCTGTCTAGGGAAGGCGGCATTGACAAGGCGATCGGGAAAAAGACCCAAGCCCTCAGCCTCTGGAAACGACTCCTGTTAGGCGTGAGGGAGAGGTACCCCTTCAGCGAGGATGTTGTATGTCAGCCAAGCAAGTGGACTACCATGGAAAGAGGTATCCAGTACCTGAGAGAATTAGCCGTGCGGGAGATGATTTATTATGACTTGGACAATGCAGACTTACCCACAGACCCTGATGAGGTGCGATGCACAAGGCCCATGTGGCGGAAGTTTGTACGGAGCGCACCATCGTCATATGCCAACTCCCTGGCAGTAATGGAATGGAAAGGTGAAGAGGGACCAACGGTGGATGAGGTAGCTGGCCGGCTCCGGCGATATGAAGAAAGTCTCTCTTCCCCCCTTGTCTCAGCTGTGGAGAAACTGTCGCGGAAGGTCCAGCAACTTGAAGAGAATATGTCCTACTCCCCACCTGCACGGGCCAGCATCTCAGCTATTAGAAGCAGGCATTTCCCCACTCAAGAGAGAGAGTACAGAGGGTACACACCACGAGGCACCCTGTGGTTCTACCTGCGGGACCACGGAGAGGACATGAGGAAGTGGGACGGACAACCTACTTCGATCTTGCGGACACGGGTACAGGAGTTGCAAGGAAGGACAACCACAAAAGGGGATCCCTCCAGGAAAAGTGCCGCCCCAGTTTCCAGTGGGCCGTTCCCCAGACAAAGCAGAAGGCTTGATCTTGCTTCTGATCCTCTTGAAGGAACTTCCAAGTCATTTATGCAAGAAGTGAGTAATGGATACTATGACCAGTATTAGGGGGGCCCTGCCTCCGGCCAGGTGGAGGAAAGGGATAACCGGGTTTATTGGACGGTGTGGATTCGATGGCCTGGCACATCAGACCCACAGGAGTATAAGGCTCTAGTGGACACGGGTGCGCAGTGTACTTTAATACCATCAAGCTATAGAGGGGCAGAACCCATTTGTATTTCTGGGGTGACAGGGGGATCCCAAGAGTTGACTGTACTGGAGGCAGAAGTGAGCCTAACTGGGAATGAGTGGCAAAAGCATCCCATTGTGACTGGCCCAGAGGCTCCATGCATCCTTGGTATAGATTACCTCAGGAGAGGGTATTTTAAGGACCCAAAAGGGTACCGCTGGGCCTTTGGCATAGCTGCTTTGGAGACAGAGGAAGTTAAACAGTTGTCTGCCTTGCCTGGTCTCTCAGAGGATTCTTCTGTTGTGGGGTTGTTGAGGGTCAAAGAACAACAGGTGCCGATTGCTACCACAACGGTGCATCGGCGGCAGTATCGCACTAACCGAGACTCTCTGATTCCCATCCATGAGCTGATTCGTCAACTAGAGGTTCAAGGAGTGATCAGCAAGACTCGCTCACCCTTTAACAGTCCCATATGGCCGGTGCGAAAATCTAATGGAGAGTGGAGGCTAACTGTAGACTATCGTGGTCTGAATGAAGTCACGCCACCGCTGAGTGCTGCTGTGCCGGACATGCTAGAACTCCAGTACGAACTGGAGTCCAAGGCAGCCAAGTGGTATGCCACGATTGATATAGCGAATGCATTTTTCTCAATCCCTTTGGCAGCAGAGTGCAGGCCACAGTTTGCTTTCACTTGGAGGGGCATCCAATACACCTGGAATCGACTGCCCCAGGGGTGGAAACACAGCCCCACCATTTGCCATGGACTGATCCAGACTGCACTGGAACAGGGTGAAGCTCCAGAACATCTGCAGTACATTGATGACATCATTGTATGGGGAAACACAGCAGAAGAAGTTTTTGAGAAAGGGAGTAAAATAGTCCAAATCCTTCTGAACGCTGGTTTTGCTATAAAGCGAAGTAAGGTCAAGGGACCTGCGCAGGAGATCCAGTTTTTAGGAATAAAATGGCAAGATGGACGCCGTCAGATTCCAATGGATGTGATCAACAAAATAGCAGCTATGTCTCCACCAACTAGTAAAAAGGAAACACAGGCTTTCTTAGGTATTGTGGGTTTTTGGAGAATGCATATCCCAGATTACAGTCAAATTGTAAGCCCTCTGTATCAAGTAACCCGGAAGAAGAATGATTTTAAATGGGGTCCTGAGCAACGACAAGCTTTTGAACAAATCAAACAGGAAATAGTCCATGCAGTGGCCCTGGGGCCAGTCCGGGCAGGACAAGATGTTAAAAATGTGCTCTACACCGCAGCCGGGGAGAACGGCCCTACCTGGAGCCTCTGGCAGAAAGCACCAGGGGAGACTCGAGGTCGACCCCTAGGGTTTTGGAGTCGTGGATACAGAGGATCCGAAGCCCGCTACACTCCAACAGAAAAAGAGATATTGGCAGCATATGAAGGGGTTCGAGCTGCTTCGGAAGTGGTTGGTACAGAAGCACAGCTCCTCTTAGCACCTCGACTGCCGGTGCTGGGTTGGATGTTCAAAGAAAGGGTCCCCACCACACATCATGCAACCGATGCTACATGGAGTAAGTGGATTGGACTGATCACGCAGCGAACTCGAATGGGAAACCCCAGTCGCCCGGGAATTCTGGAAGTGATCATGGACTGGCCAGAAGGCAAGGATTTCGGAATGTCACCAGAGGAGGAGGTGACGCGTGCAGAAGAGGCCCCACCATATAATAAACTGCCAGAAAATGAGAAGAAATATGCCCTGTTCACTGATGGGTCCTGCCGTATTGTGGGAAAGCATCGAAAGTGGAAGGCTGCTGTGTGGAGTCCTACACGACGGGTTGCAGAAGCCAGTGAGGGACAGGGTGAATCGAGCCAGTTTGCAGAGGTGAAGGCTATTCAGCTGGCTTTGGACATTGCTGAGCGAGAAAAATGGCCAGTACTTTATCTCTACACTGACTCATGGATGGTGGCAAATGCTCTGTGGGGATGGTTACAGCAGTGGAAGCAGGGCAACTGGCAGCGCAGAGGCAAACCCATCTGGGCTGCTGACCTATGGCAAGATATTGCTGCCCGGATAGAGAATCTGGTTGTGAAAGTACGCCATGTAGATGCCCACGTACCAAAGAATCGGGCCACGGAGGAACATCAGAACAACCAGCAGGTGGATCAGGCCGCTAGGATTGAAGTGGCTCAGGTGGATCTGGACTGGCAACATAAGGGTGAACTATTCATAGCTCGGTGGGCCCATGACTCCTCAGGCCATCAAGGGAGAGATGCGACATATAGATGGGCTCGTGACCGAGGGGTGGACTTGACCATGGACACTATTGCACAGGTCATCCATGAATGTGAGACATGCGCTGCGATCAAACAAGCCAAGCATTTGAAGCCTCTTTGGTATGGAGGGCGATGGCTGAAATACAAATATGGGGAGGCCTGGCAGATTGATTATATCACGCTGCCACAAACCCGTCAAGGCAAGCGCTATGTGCTCACAATGGTGGAAGCAACCACTGGATGGCTGGAAACATACCCTGTGCCCCATGCCACTGCCCGGAACACTATCCTGGGCCTTGAAAAGCAAGTCCTGTGGCGACATGGTACCCCAGAGAGAATTGAGTCGGACAATGGGACTCATTTCCGAAACAGCCTCATAGACACCTGGGCCAAAGAGCATGGTATCGAGTGGGTGTATCACATCCCCTATCACGCCCCAGCCTCTGGGAAGATAGAACGATACAATGGACTGTTAAAAACTACACTGAGAGCAATGGGTGGTGGGACTTTCAAACACTGGGATACGCATTTAGCAAAAGCTACCTGGCTAGTTAACACCAGGGGATCTAACAATCGGGCTGGCCCTGCCCAATCAAAACTTCCACGTACTGTAGAAGGGGATAAAGTCCCCGTAGTGCACATGAAGAATATGCTAGGGAAGACAGTCTGGGTTAGTCCTGCCTCAGGCAAAGGCAAACCCATCCGTGGGATTGCTTTTGCCCAAGGACCTGGGTGCACTTGGTGGGTGATGCGGAAGGATGGGGAAGTCCGATGTGTACCTCATGGAGATCTGATTTTGGGCGAGAATAGCCAATGAATCAGATTGTGTGCTGTTATAGCAGTTTCCTCAAGATCTACATCTTCAGCCTACAGACTGCGTGCATGAGCCACACCAGGTGCACCAGTCACAAGCTCCGAAAAATACAGCATGCAACAGACCAGCACCACCCAGCATCTCACCTGCCCTGAGAGACTGTTCTAACAGATGGAGCCCAAAGCCGTGGATTAAAAGAACTCAACGGACACTTTGGAGGGATGACCCATAAACTAAGGGTATTATATGTGTGTATATATATATATAACAGGGGAAAGTGGTGGCAATTCATTGGAACCTGCTGGGCATGGCATAGATGGTATGGAATAAGGGGTGGATAATGTCCTGGTTCCGGTGGGGATAGGGTTAACTTTTCCTGGTATTCCATGCCATGTGAGCCACGCCCACCCTGAGCTGCCGGGGGAGGGGGCAGGAAGTTGCTGCTTAAAAGCGGGCTGGGGCGGCCCGGGTCCGGCCGGCGAGCGGCGAGCGGCGGGGGGAGCGGCGGTTCCGTAATCGCGTTTGTATATTCCCCTATCCGTGTTGTTGTTGTTGTTGTTTGCCTGTTCCCTTTGCTGTTCTGTTAAACTGCCTTTGTCTCAACCCAAGAGTCTTGCCTTTTCTTACGATTCTTCCTGTGTTTGGAAGGCACGAGCGAGCGACACGTGGTTCTTTGTTGCCATCTGAGGCTAAACCACGGCAGAGGTAAACGCAGTAATCTGTCACAGTCTGAGCTGAAGATTTAAGTCCTTTTGAGTTAGAGCCGGAACACTCCCGTATCCTCTCGGATGCGAGGACTGACGTATAACGAACGTGCGCGACAGTCCATTAAGACCCTTAGTGAGGTCTCTGGGCTCTGCCGCAGTTTTAGCCGTAAACCTAAATACCGGCAGTCACTTCAGCTCACAGTGGAGTAAAGAAGCGCAATTTATAACAAGTTCACGTACGAGACCTGCCCGGATATATCCGAGACTATCAACTGTACCTGCCGCGGACGTGAGCTGTGAAATGCACACTCAGCTGTTCGTAGAGGGGAAGGTTTCTGCATACATCCACGTCTAAATTTGGCTTGCAAAGAGCATCTGGTCTCACGCAACGCTTGTTTTATGGATCAAGCACAACCGCAGACTTTCAGCTGGCTCCTCGGAAGTCATTCACCAGAGCTCCGCTCAAGACAATTCAAACTCCTTCCCGTATGGCGGGACATATTTCTTAGCTGTCAGCATCGAGGAATTAAGGTTAGATAAAGAGATGATTAATAAACCTTGGAGAAGCATAACCGATCTGTGGAGATGGTAATGACAACTCCCAACGCTCAAATACAAAACAACTCCGCGTCCCGCCATCACCATGCGGGTTTTCGCCAGCAGGGACGAGGGGTTCAGTCGAAAAGGCAAAGTCTTAACTTCCCTAATGGTTTCATGCAAAACCTCGCCGTTGCAAGATAAGATCCTTATGGACTTGCTTATTAATTAGGCAGGCATTTTCGTCAGCCCTGAAAAAATTGCACAGAAAGGAAAGAAGCTTTTTATGCCATTCTGTTAATCCTGCAGAAAAATCGTCCCACCTGTCCCTATCCCACATGCATGCCCCAGCCATTAGACCGAAAATAGCAACTAATTACATCAAAAATCAGCTGCTAATTATGCCAAAAAGGTAACATTTCACCTAAAGAAGTCTGCGGCTCCCTTGGAAGAAGAAGAAAAAAAAAAAAAAAAGCTCTTTCGCTCCCATCGGTGCAGAGAAGACTGCTGAAATCTTACTTCCAAGATCACTAATGAATCTTAATCCGCACGCTAACGGGGCCGGTGGCGGTGAGCAGCAATAGCGATGGGAATGAGAAGTGCTGCAGCTTGGGAGGAAGCTCTGGCTAAAAAACGAGGGCACGTCGTTATCATCCCCTGCCTTCTAATTTAGCGGCGCTCTAAACGACCTCGTAGACGCCAGCTCCTTCTCCAACCCCTCTCGCCTTTGTCGGCCAGAGAGGGGTTGCAAGGATATCTCCGCTTAATGGGTCCATTTCCATTGATTAGGAGCAGCCTCGGTGGAAAATGGAGCAGATGTCATTAGACTTCATTACAGAGCGCAGCTCATCTTATGGCTGGCAACGATGAGGCTGTCAGCGTCCTATTTATTTGTTAATAATGGGTAAGCTTTCCAGGGCTGATGCTTCTTGCAGATGAGGGGGGATGGCTTTTTTCATTGAAAACACAGCACTAAATGTCAGAGGACCAGTCCTGTACCGCCCATTCCTTCAGGATTATGCCAAACAGGGGAAAGTCACAGAATCCCAGACTGGCAGGGGTCAGAAGGGACCTCTGGAGATCATCTAGTCCAACCCCTCCCAGAGCAGGGTCACCCAGAGCAGGTGGCACAGGAACCCAGCCAGGAGGGTTTGGAATATCTCCAGAGAAGGAGACTCCACAGCCTCTCTGGGAAGCCTCTTCCAGGGTTCTGCCACCCTCAAAGGAAAGAAGTTGTTCCTCGTGTTGAGATGGAATTTCCCATGTTCCAGTTTGTGCCTGTTGCCCCTTGTCCTGTCACCGGGCACCACGGAGAAGAGTCTGGCCCCATCCTCTTGCCACCCGCCCTTTAGCTATTGCTGAGCATTGATGAGATCCCCTCTGTCTGCTCTTCTCCAGGCTGACCAGCCCCAGGGCTCCCAGCCTTTTCTCATTAGAGAGATGCCCCAGTCCCTTGATCGATCATTTTGGTAGCCTTCGGCTGGACTCTCTCCAGCAGTTCCCTGTCCTTCTGGAACTGGGGAGCCCAGAACTGGACCCAGTGCTCCAGCTGTGGCCTCCCCAGGGCAGAGCAGAGGGGGAGGATGACCTCCCTCCACCTGCTGGCCATGCTCTTTTTAATGCCCCCCAGGAGACCACTGGCCTTCTTGGCCACAAGGGCACATCGCTGCCTCACGGGCAATGTCGGATGGCGCTACAGGTTGGTTTCCTCAGCAAGAAAGTTTCTGCAGCTCCCTGGGATGGAGATGGCGCGAGCACCCACGCTACAAAGGCCCTTCGGCTGTGACACTCCCTTTGATATTGTGAAGGGATCTCACTGCAGCCCACGGATTAAAAGGCATCCCTGTGACGCTGCCTCACAGAAAAGCCGAGCAGCCAAGTGTCCAAGTTCCTCTACACCGGTCCTTCCAGCCCTGTGTTGTTATTCTTGGCTGAAAGCAATGTAGTTCATGTATACAGTGATTACCATCAGGTATTCGCAAAATGGCACACATTCCTACCCCACAGTGGAAAACAAAAATGTTTGGGTTTATATCAATGTATTAACGATATGAAATAACCACTGTGTTAGGGCCAGTGAAAGACCGCGTGTCAAATCAAACTATTTCAATTTAAATATTTGACGGTACCGACCCTGAGCTTCCGAAATTTCATTTCAGTTCTACTATAGTCTTATTTCTTTTTGGTTAGGCAAACAAATAAAATCCATTAGTCCCTTGGCTCCGCAGAGACAATCCTGTGTCTGTCAAAACAGATTTGATGTTCTAAATCCTGGTTCACGTTGCTCCAAAGTGGGGAATGTCTCCGAAAAGCTCCCTCTGCCTCTTGCATGGGATTAAGAGATTAATTTCCCGAACTCTGAGAGTGATGGAGGCCTCCCCGAGGTGAAGACAGAGGAACCTTCAATCCACCCCTTCCTTCACCCAACACATCATAGATTAATTATCAGTATCTGACCCCCAAAATATTAACAACGTATCACGATTTCAACTTATTTTTACCCTTCTGGGGCTTCTCTGTGCATTTCTATTATACGCTGGCCTCATCTAAATTTTTACTTTTCTTTCTTTTCAGATTGTTAAAACACTTCTTTCTGCTTTGTTTGGCTGCGATATGATACACAAAACCTCAGTATCTGGGCACAAGGCAGGACAACCCACCAATCCATCATAAAATATCTCACCAGCGGCAACGAGGCTGGAACAATGATATAGGAAAATGACAAAGTTTTGTACCTACATCCTTCTAGAAGTTCTTTTAGGGGGAAGGAGACTACAGGGAAGGACAAAATGATCGGAATCCCGACTCCAACTGAGTTTTCTGTCCGCTTCATATTGTTTCAGATATGAGCAGAAATGAAAGAAATATTGCCAAGTATCCCCCTGTTGTTATTCTTTCCACTAAGATGGCGGCAAGTCTGTTATCCCAAGGTTTTCCATGCAGATCCAGCGCTGGCAGGCCTCTCTCCAGCCTTGGTTTAAAATCCTGACTCTAAACTTCCTCTGACCAAAAGAAGGACTTAAACTGGAACTCCATTTCTTTGGCCCATCACTACACTTTACGCCATATATTATAGGTCTAATTTTAATCTGCACGAGAAGTTTCAGCATGTTTTACGTACTTGAAAAATCAACAGCAAATTTGGAAAAAAAAAAAAAAAAAAAGAGAAGTGCTGGGTTTCATTTTGTCTTAATATTCCGTATGAGTTGGCCAAGTTGGGAGTAACATGCAATTTATTCCCTGCAGTAGGGAAGGAAAGGGATGTGTGCTAATTATATATATATTCCTCTACCTTTTCATATAGATATTACTCTAACTTTATGTCACATAATCGCTCTTAGTACTGTAACAATTGCCTACACGCAACTTTAACATAACTAAGGAATTTTTCTTACTCAAACAAAGCAGCATATGGACACTGTGAGAATGCAGCTCCGAACCTCTGTTTCTTCATCCCAGCAGGATGATTAAGGAATCCGTTACACCACCATCCTTACCAAATACTGCTGACCTGAAAGCTCCGGAGCCACGCTCTTGTTTCACATTTGCCATCTGCACGGCACATCAGCGGCAGCATCCCTGCCGCCGGGACTGCGGCGGGGCCGGCTGCCCCACCACACAGAGAGGACAACAAGGTCCCCGAGCCATTTATGACCCATCACATTTTTAAGGGAAACTGCTCTGGCGTTTCCCTGCACTGCAGAGCCTGGATCACTTTTCTGGACTCTTTGGCAGGAAACCCCTTTTTCCTCAGCTCTAATTCCTCCCAATTCACTTTCCTGGCAGCAATTGCATGAAATGAGGTGGCAGACAATGGCAAAGACTGGTAACCACCTGACAATATCCATCCATATATCTTCAAAGAAAAAGCATGTAGGAGAGAGAAGATGTTATCCAAACTTAAAACACTTGGTGGTATTTTTTACAAGGGCATGTAGTGATAGGACAAGGGGGAATGGCTTCAACCTGGAAGAGGGGAAATTTAGATGAGGTCTGAGGAAGAAATTGTTTGCTGTGAGGGGGGTGAGCCCCTGGCCCGGGTTGCCCAGAGAAGCTGTGGCTGCCCCATCCCTGGAGGGGTTCAAGGCCAGGTTGGACGGGGCTTGGAGCAACCTGGGCTGGTGGGAGGTGTCCCTGCCCAGGGCAGGGGGGTGGCACTGGATGGGCTTTAAGGTCCCTTCCAACCCAAACCATTCTATGGTGCTCTGATTTTATTTATGGTTTTTTCCCTAAGTCTATTCACTTGTCTTGTCCTTTTGAGTCGTCACCTCTCTGTAACACCTCCGCTAACCCACAGCAAGCACGGTCTCCAAGGACAGTGGTGCTGGTGCATGTCACAAGTCCATCCAGCCCCTACCCTGCCTCTGGTCACCAACACCGCCGGGAAATTCAGGGCAATCCTACAAAAACACCTCCCCTGAATATTGTCCCACCTCCCATCAGACTGCACTTCGTTAAAGTCCTCAGCCTGAGGGTAACCTCATAGAAAGAAAAATCGAAACATATTTATAACTACTTTCCTCCCTCCACCTTTTCCCTCTTGGGTTTTTATCAGCTTTTCTTTTCTTAATTTAACTGAAAAAGGGGGAGTATTTTTGCAGATTAGAACGTGTCGCAGGGGTGGCTCACGGACTCTCATTGATTTCAGTATGAATGCAAGTTTCGCACCACTTTGCAGTGTCAGGCCTCGGGGGAACAATTGAAAGAATGAATTCATATTTATTGTGGGTTTTAAGGCCTGTTAGGTTTTATTTCTGTCAGCCACAATGGTGTCTTTTTAACTAAGATGAATTATAAACATATGAAAAGAAAATACTGATTGCAGCAGAGAAAGCCAGCGGATACATCACAAACGGCTCCATCTCAAGAGCACATGTGGCACGTGTGTTATTCCATCAAAAATGCAATCAGAAGCACAAGGAAGATATTTATGGCTGGGCTGCAAAAAGCCGTATGTTTAAAGCATGCCATAATGGGAAGAGAAAGCTCTAAAGGATATTGTAATAATCAAGGCAGGCAATACTTTCCTCGCCTTGCATCCTTGTCAATACTTACGGGGGTTTTTTATTCTTTAAAAGGACAATTTTCAGGGAGAAAAAAAGATTCTTAAGTGGAAGGACTCCACCTCATCTAAAATAGTTTTTCAAACCAAAGGAGAGAGTCTTATGTCTCCCTAAAATAAAAACAGAACATTTTTTTTACAAATCTCATCATCACAGCCTCAAAGCATGAGCGCAGTTTACCATTTGCTTCCAAATTTCTAAACAAAATGTAGACAACAGGGAGAAGAAAAGTGAAAACAATCCCAACCTTTCATAAGCCTTTCCTTGGTAGGAGCATCCACAGCCACTTACTCCTTCAAAATTCCTGCTGACTTTAACTGAAGTTCGTTAACGCTGAGGAATCAGGAGATGCTTTTCTGTATCTCCTCCGAGCGCTCTTAAATGCTGAGCATGCAAAATTACCAGTGGGGAAACTCCTTTTTCTAAAAGTGCTCAACATTAAACTGATCCAAGCAACAAATATCTCAGTTGCTGGAGCTGGTGGTTCCCTTGAAGGTTGTTTAAAGGAGTTGCACCAAGATTTCCGGGATAACGTTCTTTTAGGTCATTCGTCTCCATGCATTGGCACATGTTCTCCTTCCCCTCCTTGACTGCAGTCAGCTCCGCCCAACGAGCCACAATCCAGCAGAGACTACAGTTTAACATCCCAGGATTCATTCGGAAAATTATAATTGTGTCAAAGTGTTTCCATCCGGTTCTACCAAAGCTTGAACTAAATCATTACTTTACTACTGACCAGACGGTATTCCTTATCCTGGGCTAATTTCCCGCATTCAAACAGTATCCCTGCATCCAAAAGTTCAGGCAGTACTTAACGTTGGTGAAGAAAGAATTCCCAATTCTGTATTTTATATTGTCATCCAGGTGCTTTCACTCACGAACGGTCTTCAGCCCAATCTTGGCACTGTCTGCACATATTCCAACCAACTCTTTCACCTTGCCAACACGCGACCGCGGCAGTTTGACTCCGATACGGGGAAAAATACTTTCTGAAGTCAAAAAGCGTTAGCCTGGATTTCTCTTAGGAAAGAGTCCTTAAAGTGATGTTAAATAGTCTGCAAAGGTCCTCATCGTTACCCGGCGCAGACGCCGGCCGAGCCCGGAGGCCGTGGGGAGTTGCGAAGCGCCGGGCAGGGAAGGGCAGCAGGATGAAGGATTTCCCAAGGCATGAAACCAAAAATCAATCAGTTGAATTCAAACGCCTCTTTGGGCTTTGCGTGCGATATAACCCTCCGCTCCCCCGGGACACGCGATCACACTAGGCTCGCTCCTGATTGAACGACGAGGGAGACAAACGACCTCGGATTTGCGCCTGTGGCAGCACCGTCAGTACCAGCCGGGTCTACGCCGCTTGTTTATGGGTCAGTTCTTCTCACGGCTTGATTTTCCTGACCTGATTTGACCAAATTACTCATATTAGGAGTTCTGATATTCACATACCTTCCTTCGACCCTTCCTTTTGCCCTACCCTCCAAACAGTAGGGCATGGCTCTACCATCCCTCTCTACCCACACCGTCCCCTTCACCATCGCTGACCCCACCACGCTTCGGGAGAGTTGAAACCTCGCCATCCTCATGGTCCCCAGCCCCATGGCCCGACCCCAAGGGCTTTCACTCCCACGGTGGCCCTGGAGCTCGGCAGTCCCAGCTACCTCTCTCAATATTTGATGGCTCAACATAATTACGGAGTTTAAGATTTCACTTTTACTCCGTGACGGGATCCTCTTGCCCCGTTTCAGCAGTTTTGTTGCTTTGCGGAGTGAAGGTGAGCTCCACGGGTGCCTCCGTGGGTGGAAGACGGCTCTGGGTAAAGGCTTGTTAGACAAAATTGCCACAGTGCTGTAAACACACATTTCCAGCGCTAAAACCTGATTTTTTTTTACCGAACTCAGCAGAAGTTAATGTAAATAATTGCCTGTGTTAGTACAAAGTAAGGACTCGCACTCCGGCAATGTGCTGACTTGGGTGCACAGTGACGTGAGGGTTTGCTGGGCCCCCGGAGGCACAACCGGTTTTAACTGCGTTTCCCAAATTCCGAGGGACTTTGCGTCGAAGCTCAGTGTCCTGAGCAGTTATGGGGGTGTTTGTACGTGGGGGTGTTAGGGTAAAAAAAAAAAAAAAGCTAAAAGCATATATTGCTTTTAGCTGATTGTCTTGCAGTTTGGCCCACGGCTCAAAGCCAGCCATCAAATATTTTTAGTAGCGTCGTAAAGACTGGTCAGGAGTTCAAATTCAAGAGCGTGAAGAATTCTTTGACAGCTATACAAAATGCCCCATAAATATAGGATCCCAGGTTCGCGAGCAAATAAATCACAGGAGAAGATAATTTAACGTTACCTAATATTTTAGAGGAAAAAAACAAATTTTTTTAACCTTACTCTCAGGGGGTTAACAAACATAATTCAACATAATATCAAACATAAAGAAAGATGCATAAAACATAAGATTAGGCGGCTTTGAGGAAAGCTGGATCTTTCATTTACTTCTTTTATCTCATCACTCAGTAATTTGAAGCGAAGAAACGCTGTCGGCACTGTTTAGCAACAATTCATCAAGCTTTTCTCAAGGAAAGTCAAGTGCTCCTTACTCCAATCCCAGATTTTTGGAGAGCCTCCTTTTTCTTGCTTTGACTTTTAACTTTGGCTGCTCGCGGCTCTTTTTTTCTTGGTTGCAGAGCGTCGTGGCGGGTTGGGGTCGCAGCGGAGGCGGAGGATTAACCGGTCCCGCCGAGCAGGGAGAACTGCTATTGCCAATCCTCAGCGAGAGAATTAATAAATGCCCTCATTAAAGCAACTTTAGGAGCCGGATAATGTTTCATATATTTCAGAAAGAGCCGTTTTTTTACACTGGAAACCAACAGAAATCCCACAGCCCCTTAATGCAGGCAAAACATTTACCTAAGTGAATAGAGCAGGTTCAGGCGGCAGCGGAAATCTGGAATAATGCCACTGAATTGCATTAAGGAAACTTGGGATTTGCTGTTCTGAGTTTCACCTGGCGAATGGAGGACCTGAAGCCGTTTAATTCTTACGTGCAGAGATCCTTGCGTGTAAAAGGAAGGTCTTGCCGGGGTGGCCGTGCTGTAGGGATGCGGGGAAGCATGCGCCATGCCCAGAGGGTTTTTCTAAACACTGGCTTATGTATCGTTAATAGCAAACAGTCCGTGAACTTTGATTTTAATATAATACTACTTAGTTGTAGCATTTGCCATTTAATGAACGCTGAAAGCAGTAATAGGCTAAAATCTGGGTAAGGGCTTTTTTTATAGCAAAGGCTATTACCACCTCATCTGACAGGTCCGTCTCCGCATTATGGCTTAGCTTTCCAAAAGGGCAATGGCGTGAATAAATGTCTCGTGCTCGTTCCCTCTTCCCCTCACCCTAACCAAAGGACGCAGGAGTGCTGAGCTCTATAACATGCCTTCGATCAACTCTGCCCAACTGGTCTTTCACCCGGCACAGACTACTTCATCCTGATGATAGAATCATGGAATTGCCTAGGTTGGAAGGGACCTTTCAGATCATCGAGTCCAACCATCAACCTAACTCTGACAAAAACCACCACTAAACCATGTCCCTCAGCACCACGTCTGCCCGGCTTTTCAATACCTCCAGGGATGGCGACTCCACCACTGCCATGGGCAGCCTCTTCCAATGCTTGACAACCCTTTCGGTGAAGAAATTGTTCCTAAGATCCATCCTAAACCTCCCCTGGCACAACTTGAGGCCGTTTCCTCTTGTCCCATCGCCTGTTCCTTGGCAGAAGAGACCGACGCCCCCTGGCTACCCCCTCCTTTCAGGGAGCTGCAGAGAGCGAGAAGGTCTCCCCTCGGCCTCCTCTTCTCCAGGCTGAACACCCCCAGCTCCCTCAGCCGCTCCTCACCAGACTTGTGCTCCAGACCCCTCACCAGCTCCGTTGCCCTTCTCTGGACACGCTCCAGCCCCTCAAGGTCCTTTTTTGTGGTGAGGGGCCCAAAACTGGACACAGCACTCGAGGTGGGGCCTCACCAGTGCCCAGTGCAGGGGGGGACGGTCACTGCCCCAGTCCTGCTGGCCACACTGTTCCTGACACAGGCCAAGATGCTGGTGGCCTCCTTGGCCACCTGGGCACACTGCTGGCTCATTCTCAGCCGCTGTCGACCAACACCCCCAGGTCCTTGTCCGCCGGGCAGCTCTCCAGCCGCTCTGCCCCAGGCCTGGAGCGTCCATGAGGTTGGTGTGACCCAAGTGCAGGACCCAGCACTTGGCCTTGGTGAACGTCACGCCATTGGCCTCGGCCCATCCATCCAGCCTGTCCACATCCCTCTGCAGAGCCGTCCTGCCCTCAAGCAGGCCAACACTCCCACCCAACTTGGTGTCATCTGCAAACTTACTGCGGGTACACTTGATCCCCTCATCCAGATCGTTGGTAAAGATATTAAGGAGAACTGGTCCCTGAGGATGGCTACGGTTTACGGTGCCTATCTCACCTGCAGGCAGAATTTGGAAGCCCTCCTTCACCGGTGGCATCCTGATGAAGGTCTCCATATCATTACCACCTCTAATGAACTCATTAGAGGGCGAGGAAAAAGAGGATGGGCTGGGATTTATGAACGACCTCCACATCTTGTTGTGTCAAAAAATAGATTCCATTTTTCCTTTGACACATCTTGAATTTTTGTTCCTTATGAAACATGAACTCGCCTCAAAGGTTGAAAACTCAAGCAGGCTTCTTTTTATGTTTTTAAGGTAAAGGAAGGAGAAGAAGAGCAAAACCAGCCTCTTAGAAAGACACTTAACTTCATTGATTATGTCAGTGAGGAGCAGATGCAAAAAAGACACTGCTAGCAGAAGACAGCAGATGTGTCTATTGAGGAAAAATAAGACGGAGGTGGGGATGACTGGTTTAGGAGGTCTCCAACTATTACCGAGGCACAAGCAGTTTTAAAACAGTGACGATTTAACTGTTTTTTAAAAAAAAAAAAGAAAAAAAAGGAGTAAGGAACAGGAGTTGATTCGGCCAAGAAGGAAGGACGCAACTTGGTAAAAGCTTGTGCGGCAACGGGCTCTGTACGGCGGGATCAATAGCCGCTCTCCTCATCCCGAATGGGTCTGTGGCATTTCCACAGGGCCCCCACACCGACCTTTCTAACGCTGCAGCTGTTTGCTAAGAACCTCTGATCTTTCAAAGAAACATTTTTGGACAAATCATCCTCCTGGGGTCACAGCCCTCGCTTCAAAACTCCCGGGACAAGGCACTGCCACCTCACGATTCGCTGGGAAACCCCCAAGAAACAAATCAGCAGAGCTGGGCTGTTTCCTCAGCCAACAAGCAAAGCAAAGCTAAACACAGCTAATAGACTCCCGAACCGTCATTTATAAATGAACAGCAGATCAGGCAGTGATTTCTTGCTATAAGTACCTCTTAGTGGTTCCTATCAAGAAACAGCTATTTTAAAACACTTTGAAGGTGTTTTCTGGGCTTCACGTGTAGCCTGAATGAAGGGCCCACTTCTTTTAGAATAATTCATATGAACTCTTTTTGGAGCTGTGAGAAAAATTAAATTCATAAACCAAAGTGAACGGCACCCAGAGCATCCTCTACCAGCCCCGGAGGATACTGAAGCACCGAGAGCCACCGCGTGTCCCCCCTGGGGGTCACAGCCCCCACAGATCACCGCAACGCTCATCCAAACGCGCAAAAATGTCCTACCCAAATGTCATCTACTTTGTAATATTCTTGGCGAGTTCAGCTTTGGGATTTTCCATGCAAGTCCCGTAATAAATCTTGCCACGCTTCCGCGGTCTCCTTATGACAGTATCACACACAGATCTGCTTCATGTATTACCACTGTTTCGTGCAACCCAAATATACTCTTAAAGCAGCGGCGCTACTATAAACACAGGTATCAGCAAATTCATTCTGTATTATGACTGCCATAAATCTATCAGGGCTTGTCAGCCGCAGAAGGGCCTGAATTGTCCATAAAGCAACAGTGCTTAAAGCTCAGAAATCTCACTAACATAAAAACAAAATCAAAAGCCGGTAAATGTTGCAGGTCAGAAACCGCCCATTATTTTTTTTTAAGGGGAAACAAAAAAAAACCAAACCCACCAACAAAACCGACGTAACAATTCCCTTTCTCTGCAGCTGACAGATGGACTACGCCGTTAAATGTCAGTGCTATAACTCACACCCCGAGCGTGAAAAAAACAGCCCCATTCATGGGCCTCTCACCCCAGCCCATAAACTGGCCATGAATCTCCCCACCGCCACAGACCCTCCCACTTCCAAGAGCTTCTCCGAGCATCCCATGGGTTCACAATGCCCAACTCTAGCAACTAATTCATCGCTAATTCATCACGTCTGGTATTTTAGGCTTCTGCTTCTTCAGGATTTAAAGACGTGAGGCAGGGAAGCAGAAAAATACAGACTGAGAGCGGGATGCCAAAAGCTCTATCCCTAAATCAGTTCGGAGCACAAGTCCTGTGCCCAGGTCCTACATCATCCGGAGGTATTTAAAAGATGGGTAGACGTGGTGGCTTAGCGATATGGTTTAGCGATGGGTTTTGTCGGCGTTGGGTTGATGGTTGGACTCGACGACCTGAAAGGTCCCTTCCAACCTAGACGATTCTATGATTCTATGGTCACCTTTGCTTTCAGACACTCCACCCAAGGCCACGCATCATGTTAATTATTGACATGAAATGCTCTCTCAGCCTTCACTTCATGCAAACCTGTTTGAGCAAGGGTTATGGTTTCAGAAATGATCTCATTTCTGCGTTTTATATCAAAAACGTTAGTTTCGAGGGGTTGATGTATTGGAGTCTGCACTTGATTGCGGCAGATTACTGAATGTTGCGGACTGGCCCTGTGCAGGGGTGCAATAATGCACAAAATTAATAAAGCTGTGCTTCAGAGGTGCAGAAGGATCTTTTTACAGCCCTCGGTGCACCCCAACCCAACATCTGCTTCAGTTCCATCCGCAGGAGGAATTCTCTCGGATTCTGCTGATTAAAGGCAGGAGCTGAACGGGAGGATGGGCGTTTCGGGACGGCTGCATTCATTTTGCATGAAGCCAAGGTGTGATTGCATCTCATTTGACTGCAACGCCAGCACAATGGAACAGGAGGCAAAGGGGAAAAAAAAAAAAAGCAGCAAGTGTAAGGAATAGAAAGACCCTGGATTAGCTTCCTTTAACAAGGTAATCCTGATGGAAAAAAGCCGTGCGCTTTAATCACCTACGGCGCGCGCTACATCTTCTACCTAAAAGAAATGATTTCTTGTCAGACATAAATGGTCGTGTTTCGCTGAAGGAAGTTGAGTCTCGCTGGGGGACGTAACGAGGCAAGAAGGAAGAACATTATTGCCTGGGACAGCTGGAGCTGAATTAGATATCACACCACAAAGGCCCCTGAAAAACACACAATGGGGAAAAAAATCTGCGCTGACAGGCAGGGAGGAGTAGATTAGATGACCAGAATACCCTCTCCATCTCCACTCTTTATTATTCTAGGAACCTGTTTGATTCTCAGGAAGAGTTCCAATTCCTGCCCCGACAAAGGCTGGGTTTAGCTTGGCAAAGGAAAAAGGCGAGCCTCTGATTTGTATTATCCCTGCAACTCCTTTTGACGGAGCTCCTCAGGTGGTGATGCGAAGAGCGTATTGAAAGCCGCAAGAGAAAGGTTGGGCTGGGGCCGGGAGGGCAATCAGAGGCGGGGAAATGGAGTAGCTCTTCCACCTCGCACAGAGACAGTAACACTCATTTTAGATAATGTGCCCACAGAAACCCAAATAATCTGGAGCACAGGGAATGGCGAGTATCAGTCTCAGCAACCGCTCAAAAGCCAGCATCGCCCAAGAGGAGGCCGGCAGCAAAGCGGATTGCTATCATTACATTACAGTGATGAAGGGGAAATTCTCCACAACGCTACGGGTGCAGGATGGGGAACAACTCGCTCGTCTGCAGAATCACAACTAAGAGCTTTCTGGGCATCTCGGTGCTGCCTCGCCGCAAAGCTGCCCCAGCCTCCTCCGTGTCCCAGCCCAACGGGAAGCAAGAGAAAGGGAGAAAATGGAGATTCCCTATTTCCGTGCTTTTATCTTCTTTGCCACCTGTTAAAAACCAGCAGAGAAAGAAAACAAATCTTTCCACCGCTGGGAGCGCGATGGATGCTCTTCGCAGAGCGCAGCCTCGTGAAGCAGAGAGGGTTTTTCCTACTTAAACACAGGCAGGCACAGATAGAGGCAACTCGGAGAGGGAGATTCCGAAGGAGCCGGTACAGAAAAGCAATCAGCCGGTTGGCAGAGACAATTTTTGGAACGGCAATTTTCTAAGTGGGAAGGGTAAGGAGGTTAGCAGATTACAGAAAAGACTTTAAAAGCTTCAACGATGCAACTTGACACTAAGATGACAACAGCAAGGGGCGGAAAAAGTCAGAAAGTCCTTCTTCCGAGCTCAGCTAGGAGAGGAGTGGGTGGGATGAGCTGGATCTGCCTGTCAAACAGCCGGAAAACCAGTAAGAGTTGCGGAGGCAAAGCGGACCGGGGTCGGGAGGGAACGGGTAACACAGCATCTCGGCAAAGCCTGGCAAAGTTTGGAGGAAAAAGTTCAATGCTGGCCAGCCACTATTAAGAATAACTAGTGGCTGGGGTGGATTTACACCCGTACAGAGACACAGGGTCCGTGGTTCTGCTTGCACCACCTCTCAGAGCGCTTATATTCATAAATTCCATCTTACCGAAACTGGTAAGACATTCAATAAAGCTACAACTGGTGAAAAACCGAAGGATTTGAAGCCTCACGGGCTTTCAAATAAGCCTGTTCTGCATGTGCTGAGGTCTGGGTCTTGAAGAGATGAGGCATTTTTCTTTTTTTTTTTTTTTTTTTTCTTTAATAAGCGGAGAATAAACTAGATTCAAACAAAAAAGGACACGGGAAGACTTTATGGAGAATCGAGGAACCCCATTTCTACGGCTCTGCATGTGCTCCCCCAAAGGCAGGGTTTATTCTGGTGTCACAAGAGACACGAAGCGACACCACCTCCGCAGCCCGGTGCTTTTGCCTGGGCCAAATCCTGCCGTATACCCAAGAATAAGAAAGACCAATTTTATAAACGCCACTATAGAGCGCTTAGATAACAGAAAACAGATTAAAGTTGGTGGTTTGTTTTTTTTTTTAAAAAGAGCTTTTTGGTTTTATTTTGTTAGGACTTCAATTTCAAAGGAAAACACGTGCATTAGACTAATAAGGTACATCAAGCGCCCAGAGGCTGGGGCTGAACAAAAAATGTGCTTATCCATAAAGGAACCAGTCTATAGGGCACAGGGCCATTTTATTTTAGCACCCCGTGAGCATCTCCAGGCTGGATCGGGGAGGGGGGCAAATCCATTACTAAAGAAACATTAAGAGGAAGCACGCGAGACGTGGAAGATAAGCAGTGGTCAACGGAAATTTCAGGAGAGGCACAAGGATCAGCTAACGGGAGATGCGATGTTTTCAAAGCCCGGACAGCAGGGGAAAAAGCATCCTGTCAGGGAGAGAAAGATAAAAGCGGTAAACAGGGCAGCAAAAGCGAACGGCAGATAAAATAGGGAAGAGGAGAAATCAACAAAGGCAGATCTTGACATTTCCGATGCTCCGCTGAAATGCACTCAAGGTTTTCAGGGATGTCAAGGGCTGAGAGTGTATTTTCTCCTGCCAAGCTTAAAAGGACCACACCAGGAGAGTTTGGAAACTGAAGTCTCTGTCACCTTCACATGTTCTGACAAGTAAAAGATTCATCAAGTGACTTGAGACATTCGATATAAGCTTCTCTCTGGCAAAAGGCAGGAGACGGAGAGGAAATCTGGCCGGTTCGGAGAGCCCAAGGCTTTTCTGTCTCCTTTCTACGCTCACATTTCATAGGAAAATGCTATCCTTGCATTTAAATAGGGTACTGATGTCACAGGCACTCCAGAAAATCCTCTCAGTGTCTGGAAGTAAAAGGATCAGAAATATCACCCCCAAAAATTTACAAGAAGCTAGACAAAAGGATAACACAAAGTGCTACAACAACTGCTAAACGCCGCAAGGATCAGTTCAGATGTGGCGCGCCGAGAGGAATCCCTTCGTTCCGCAGCTCTCCCGCGACACCCAGCCCTTCCCCGGCTGCGTGATTCACACAAGGTGGCATCAAGGCAGGACCTAAACCTGGCTCATCTCCCTCAAACAAGCAGATTCCCAGCAGCTTTAATCACTGGAAAGGCAGGAGCAGCCACAGCTTTGGGATTGCTGCTGTTTCTAAACGAGACTCGGGGCGCTGGCCTGCGGTGCAGCAGCCGCAGGAGAAGACCTGCCCAGTTCAGCCAGTGGCGAGGTCCCCGCAGCCCCAGCAGCAGCGACACAGCACTGGGACAAGCTCGGCGGGCTCCCATCTGGGACTGAGCAATCCCAGGACTCGCCAGTTCAAAGCCACCCCGGCTCTGGCACCCGGAGCTGGCCTGGCAGGCTGATCTCTGCGCCGCCGCAAACCACGGCAGCAGGGTACGGCCCTCCTGGCGTGAGGCGCTCTCCTGTCCCTCTCCTGTGCCAGCCCTGCTTCGGACAGGAGCTGTCACTGTCACACCGTTATTGCCCTCGCTTACCGCCAGCAACTGGGAATGACGGGATCTGGCAAACGGGAACGTAAAGGAAGCAAACCCAGCAGTTCCCCTCAAGCAAGGCTCGCTGTGAATACAGTATTTTTGGCCCTCCCAACCAGCCCAAGCTCTTCCTTGCTGTGATTCCAACGTATCTGAACCTTTCTGAGCCTAAAATCCATCGCACAAACCACCTAACCACTCCCGCGGCAGTAGCCGAAGGAGACTATAATGACCGCAGCTCACTGGCACAGCGGGTTACGATAGGAGACCACCGATTCAGATATGAAGGGATGAGAAAAAGAGAGGCAAAAAAAATGTAATTCAAGAAACGGAATGGTCTCAGGCAAGCTCAGAAAGGCTGTGGAGCAGACGAGGGCCTGAGACCCACTGATGATGAACACTGAGGGGGGAGAAGCTTTGGCATTAGGAGTGAATTGAGATTTGTAACCCGAACTCAGAAGGAATCACTGTCTGTTTATTAGCCCCATTCTAATCAGATGATTTTCTTATCCAAAAAAAAATAAATATCAGAAACAATCACAGAGATTGTGCGCGGCTCTACGGACTCGGAGCTCTACGATACAACGAGGATGCAGCTGAAAAGCATCTTTATGATCCCCCGTGCAGCCAAGTGAGTCAGGCCCGGTTTACTGGAAAGAAGGGCGCTCACAGCACTTTGTAGATGAATCTTGCAATGATTGCTACCAACATCAAAGATGCAACGGAGCTGATTAAAGCGGAGACATCTCCTAGAAAGAGTCTGCATAGAAGGATAACAATTAGCAATTCTCCTCAAACCAGCAAAGCGGCACTCGCAGGATAAATTAGCGCCAGCAGTTTCACGCGGCAACTCAAGTACCACCCAGGACAGAAAAGAGGCAGCAGCTCCTCAGTCATACATTTATCAGGAAATAAAACACATTATAGAGGAAGTGGATTATCTAGAGACGCCGTTTCTCTCTTAGAGAAACATGCAAATGAAAAATGAGGATTTTTGAACACCGAGTACGAGATTTCCTCGGCAGCTTTTGAAACTCTGCCTCCTGATTTTGCAGCCGCGCTCCGCTGAGGTCTGAACCCAGCCACCGCCTGGCTGGGGAAGGGGGGGAACTAAAGAAGCAGGAGAAGACTTCTCCTCAAGTGGGGATAGAGGAGCAAAGGGGGTTAGGAAGGAGTCGTTACCTCCACATTTCCATTTTTCTTTCTTTCAAGAAGTTACAAAAGCTTCCCTCAGCTACCCCAGGGATCCTGCTGGGGAGTTCTGCACCCCAGACCTTGAATTATTCCATGAGAGGACGCTTGAGATGGTACCACGGGTAGATTATGTAGAATTGGGACTTTAATGACTTTTCTTTGCCTGTGCAATAATAACGGCAGATGAGATCAGACCGACTACTTAAAAAAAAGAAAAAAATCCCCACGTGCCCATCCTTTGCTCTTCTGTATACAAAGACCCTGAGGAGGAACTAATCCATTGACCTTTTTATGATGCGCAAAGGTTTCATCCAGCCTATTTCATTTTTCCTGCATTTTCTGAACTGGATCCCTTTGTCGTGCTTTCATCACCTTGGGAGAGCTCCCCTGGACAATACTGGGAGACTCCTCTGCTTTTGTGGCACCGGAGATGAGGCAGGAAAACAACTTTCATCAAAGCAAGCAGTACGAAGCCATCTGGCGCTTCTATACCTGTTTTAGATACGGCAGAAGGGCTCAGGGTGAGCAAGGCAAGCCCAGACCGAAAGGACAAATACCGTCCCGGGAAAGAAACTCCCGCCGGAGTCGGTGCAACATCCCCAGCGGCGCTGCTTTGGCTGGAAGGATATGGAAGTCAAGATCTGAGAAACAAGAAACGTCGCTGCTACAAAACGCAGCTAGGAGGACGCTGAGATAGTTTATCATTTCGTAAGGACGATTTCAGCCTTCGGGGTTTTCACCCCCTATTTACGGCACCAATCAGGTGCTAAGGCATCAGCTTTTAAAAGCTACCAGAGGCATTAACAGCAAAAGCCTTTCCATATATCTACGTTATGTTTGTGATTTCTATAACACACGGTTCAGATAAAAAGCTTCCCTTTCCTCCCAGAGAACATAGTCTCTTCTAGCACGGAGACTTGATACTTAGATACGTTTGTCAACAGGATCTTGGATTAATTTGTATGCAAGTCAAAAAATGGCAAGTAACATACACAGAGACTCTCTTGCCCTCCCTCATCTTGAGTGAGAGGGAACAGCTAAGGGGGGAAAACAAAAAGCTTCTCCTAACCCCACAGGAAAAGCCCAAAAGCAGATCTTGCTGAAGGTCTGGACCTCCGCCAGTCCAGCCCAGTGTTCCCCCAGGCACGGAGAGCGAGAAAAGGCACATGTAACCCACGTCCCCTTCCTAGCCAAGGGGATAGGAGAAGGTGAACCAGCTGGAGGAGGATGGACAACTTGCTGGGAAAATAGATAAATTAAGAAATAATATGGACAAAGACTGCGATGCAGTTATTCCTGGAAGGAATTCCCTGCTCTGGCGGGGAGGCTGGACTAGATGATCTCCAGAGGTCCTTTCCAACCCTTTGATTCTATGAATGATGCATCATAACTGAGGCCCCATAAAAGGCCACCAACACAGCCTGCACAAAGCTTACTATGAAGGGTCTCCTTCCACCCACCACCACACCCTTTGTAAGACCCTCATTTGGCAACTTCAGTCAGTGGCGTAACCTCTTTGCTACACAAACGAGACCTTCCCCTCATTACTGACATCAAACCAGCAGCTCAGGCCTGGCTAAGCATAGAAGCATTTCGGTTGGAAGGGACCTTTAAGATCATCGAGTCCAACCATCAACCTAACTCTGACAAAAACCACCACTAAACCATGTCCCTCAGCACCACGTCTGCCCATCTTTTAAATACCTCCAGGGATGGCGACTCCACCACTGCCCTGGGCAGCCTCTTCCAATGCTTGACAACTCTTTCGGGGAAGAAATTGTTCCTAAGATCCATCCTAAACCTCCCCTGGTGCAACTTGAGGCCGTTCCCTCTTGGCCCATCGCCTGTTCCTTGGGAGCAGAGACCGACCCCCCCTGGCTACCCCCTCCTTTCAGGGAGCTGCAGAGAGCGAGAAGGTCTCCCCTCAGCCTCCTTTTCTCCAGGCTGAACACCCCCAGCTCCCTCAGCCGCTCCTCACCAGACTTGTGCTCCAGACCCCTCACCAGCTCCATTGCCCTTCTCTGGACACGCTCCAGCCCCTCAAGGTCCTTTTTTGTGGTGAGGGACCCAAAACTGGACACAGCACTCGAGGTGGGGCCTCACCAGTGCCAAGTACAGGAGGACGGCCACTGCGCCAGTCCTGCTGGCCACACCATTGCTGAAACAAGCCATCATCCAAGCCTGACAGCGATGCCCAAGGCAGCCTCTGCCAAGCTCTGGGTCTCTGTGGCTGTGGGTGTCTTTACTCCTTGGGCCGAAACCAGCCTGGGAGCATCTCCATTACTCTGGGGTGACTGGAGGTCCCACAACGCTCTCAGAAGAGGAGGGCACCATTGAAGAGAACAGGAGATGGAAAAAACCAAAATATACTTGACGATTACAGCTCTTTCTGACAACCCTCATGGGGTATAAAGATGCCTCAGCAAAGAAAAAGAAAAGAAAAAAAGCCAAACAAAGTCAAAGCCTCTCATGACCCAAGAAGAACACTTTTTCTGACACAAATGCACAAGTCTGACCAGGGAAAGCAGAGGAAAAAAAAAAGAAAGACTATTTTCAGCATCTTAGACAACACAGACTCCCAGGACCCTGCCAATTCCATCTTAATAGCCTCCAACAACACCTTGATAACTTTATCTCCTCTGGTTGCAGCTGTACTGGAAATATCTTCAGAAGAAAGAGCTTTCCTTTAGAGAAAACACTACAGAAAACATGATGAAGACGGACTTTCTTCTGTCTGTCAATTCTAAATGCCCTTAAAGATCTTGTGAACTTCAATGTAGGCAGGGCTTGAATTTAAATGCCAAGTGCAAATGCTGTCTGGGATGTACATCCCTGGCAAACAAAGGAGAAAATACTTTTGGCAAGGGTGTCCAGAGCTGTCTGGTTAAATAAGCACCTCAGGAAAAGAATTAATAAGACGGAATAATTTTGAGAGGGACCAGCAAAGAAAGGACCCTTTCAGAGGTCAAAAAGTGGAAGGCTAATACTGGAACAGCTGAAAACCGAGCGAGTGAGACGCCTAAGAGGAAACCAGAAGTATTTTTAGACATAGAGATAACCTGCCAGGTTAGGCACTTCTTTTTATTGCTATTTAACAATTTATATCGTTGGAACATCATCAAAGGAGATGGTGAGAAACTCAGCCACAGCCTGCTCCTCAGGTTAGCGATCAGGGCATTCTTGCAGGAGGAGAGAGATGTGTCTTCACACCCTCTCCTGCAGGAGAGGGAATTTGAACCTTGGTCTGAAGCGTCCAAAGCAAGCGGTCTACTGAGATATTGGGTAAAGAGGCAAGGATCTTCCTCCAGCAGTTTTGCTGCCTTTTAAATTACTTTTTTTCATCAAATATTTCATTTGGAGCCCAATGGAACGTTGCACATGGAGTGGAACAAAACACTGAACGTTGTCCGTTCCAACCATTGTCCTTCAACCTTCTGCATCAGCAAGTAGGCTGAAAAAGCCCATTTATGTGAACAAGAAGGGAACATCTACCAAGCCGCCTTCAGCCACCCGCTCTATCCCTTGAGCTCTTCACCCATGGATGGGAAGTGGGGAGAAGGTGACGCCAGGTAAATCCTGAAACCGTCGTGCTCAAAGGAGCAAGACGCAGCCATCGAGACCTCTTCCCATACAGCTCCAGGGATCCCATTCTGCACACTCCGGCAAGCTGGGAAATCTATTTGACTACAGTACCATCTACTGTCACGCAGTCGGTGTGCTGATTAAAAGAAAAAAGGTGAACTTACTAATACCTGCGTGAAGACAGTTTGCTTCTCCACCTCCTTATCAGTGAGCACAGAATCCCACGCTAAATCGCACTTTCCCAAGAGCGGTTTGGTCAAATACGATTTCCAATTGACACTTCTATTTGCTTTATTATCCGGGGTATTTTTAAAGCTCTTTTACTCTTAAAAAATAGTCAAATAAATCAAAGTAAGGAAGCAGAGCTTCTCTTTACGTTAGTTGAGATTTATTTTCCTCACGCGTTTTACTAAATGCAAGAAGGAACCTGAACTCAAAACAACAAACAGCAGACAGGCACTTAATTAAAGTAATTCCTGCCTAGACGAGGCTCACACGATGACTCCACTAAATAAGGTTCTGGGCGTTACCGAGCAGAAAAATTAGATGGCTAATAACTATGCCGGAAGGGACACTCAGTTGGAGTAAGGCTTGTGGAAGGATGACGGTTTGTGGAGAGAGGACAAAAGATAAGTGAATGTGGATAAAAAAAAAAGAGATAAGGAAGGTAACATTCAAAATGCAAGGCCAAGGAAGAAGTGAAGATGTGTGCCAAGACATGAGGAGAGACAATTGAGCTGCAGGGACGTGACAGGAATGAGCAGCGGGGAGATTTGTAGAGGGTTTTTCTCCCGGTTCCAGATCAGCAGTGTGAAAGATTACTCTGTTTGTCTCCAAACATGTTAAGGAAATCCTTCAGCCAACTTCTCTTGAAAAGAATATTCACGGCGAGAGAAACGAGAAGTGGGAGCCGGGATGCTAGATGTAGGTCAGGGATTAAACCAGAGCAAGGATGTGCCAGCCCGGGGGATGGGAGAAGGGGGGAGAGGAGAGGGGATCCGCCAGCCAGGGACTTACTCATTTCTTTGCAAATAGGAGGAATTATTGTCCTTTTCCGAGATAAATTATCTACTCACAGCGAGTACTCACCTAGAATATGATCTGCATCTTTTCCCTATGCATCAGCCCATGTACTAGTGATACCCGTACAGATTTTCAACTACTCCTTCAATTAATGTAATTCTTCAACCTTTCTCCAAAAAAAACCCAATTGATCAGAGGAAAAGCAAGCAAGGAAGGCGTCCTGGCCCCGAAGACGCTTGCTGGCCCGAATGTCCCTGCCCAGCCTCCCCCAGCCCTGCCCACGGGGGGACCCCAGTTCAGCCCAGCCCGGGAGCATCACTCCCTGCCCCAGAGGTGGCCAGATGTGACAAATGAAATCTATTACGCCACATACAGCTGCGGGGTAAAGAGAGAGGGCAACAAACACAACCTGTTTCCAACCGCTGCAGCAACGGTGCTGTCACCTCCCTTTCAAGCCGACAACTGAAACAAAATATTTGGGGAGTTAGAGCCGACACCGGCTTGCAGCATCTGAGGCTGCAGGTCCATCCCTTGCTGAGACAATCAGGGTTTTTTTAGGGAAAAGCCATAAAAAAAAGATAAATTATAAAATCAGGTCTAGATCAGCTTGTGCACTTTGGCATTGACAATGCATACGAAATAAAACCTCGAGGCCAAAATCCTTGCTGCTGTGAAAAACAGAAGAAAAGGGTGAAATAGCCTGGAGAGAAATGACAGAGCTCAGCTCTCTCCTCACACAGTCGGGCATGGCACCGGTTCTCCTCTCTCTAAGCCATATAAGCTGGACAAACAAAACCAGTGATCAACCACAAGACGTGAGTAACAGACACGAGTAATAAAAAGCTCACACTAACTACACACAATTACCAGCTTGTAGTTCTTACAGTAAACCCACGGCAGGGGCTGACCTGCTGGAAAGCAGCTCTGCAGAGAAGGACCTGGGAGTCCTGGTGGCAATGTGCCCTTGTGGCCAAGAAGGCCAGTGGTCTCCTGGGGGGCATTAAGAAGATCATGGCCAGCAGGTGGAGGGAGGTCATCCTCCCCCTCTGCTCTGCCCTGGGGAGGCCACAGCTGGAGCGCTGGGTCCAGTTCTGGGCTCCCCAGTTCAAGAAGGACAGGGAACTGCTGGAGAGAGTCCAGCAGGGGGCTACCAAGATGATCAAGGGACTGGAGCAGCTCTCTGCTGAGGAAAGGCTGGGAGCCCTGGGGCTGGTCAGCCTGGAGAAGAGCAGACTGAGAGGGGAGCTCATCAATGCTCAGCAATATCTAAAGGGCAGGTGGCAAGAGGATGGGGCCAGACTCTTCTCAGTGGTGCCTGGTGACAGGACAAGGGGCAACGGGCACAATCTGGGACATGGGAAGTTCCATCTCAACATGAGGAACAACTTCTTTCCTTTGAGGGTGGCAGAGCCCTGGAAGAGGCTGCCCAGAGAGGCTGTGGAGTCTCCTTCTCTGGAGACATTCCAAACCCAGCCTGGCTGGGTTCCTGTGCCACCTGCTCTGGGTGACCCTGCTCTGGCAGGGGGTTGGACTGGATGATCTCCAGAGGTCCCTTCCGACCCCTGCCAGTCTGGGATTCTGTGATTCTGTGACTCATGGAGCAAGTCTCATCCCTTTTACTCACAGCCGCGTCCCCGTGCGCTGGCAGCAGGGCTGTAGCGTTAGCACCAGTTACTCACGTGGCTCCCACAATGACTCCCTTAGAAATGCTGTCAGTACGATCCAGACCTTTTACGCTAACACAGTATTTCCAGTCTCCTGTAACTATCCCTGTCATGGGAAAAGGAAGAGTCCCAGAGGAATTACGCCACCAGATCAGATGTAGCCCAGGGTCTCGTCTGAAGCAGACAACAGGAACAGATGCATTTGAAGAATATCAAAGACTCCTCGCGCCGTCCCTGCTTCATCCCTGGGTACGATTGTTAGAAACCGAAATAAGAGATTTCACAGCCCTTCCGACATTTCAGTTAGCATTACCTGCATCAGCTCAGGACATTCAGCCAACCGTGAGCGTTATGGTGTGCCTTAAACAGCTCTGGGTTTTCAAACATGACACTATTATAACACAATAATTACCGGAACTGCAAACAGTAGCAAAAGAGGCCTATATAAAAGCGAAGGACAAGCGGACACGTGGTTAATTTGATGGTGCAGACACAGTTTCAGAGATGCTCGTGCTCTCCCTAACTGCAGAGGAGCTGAGGAGGGCATCTCCAGTGTAGATACCTGCCTCGGACATCTCTGACGCTGAGTGCAACGAATCCTGTCCGCATCAGGAAAAGAAAGCGAGGAACAAAGCATATGTTTAAAATAAATCCCCATGTTCCTACCAGAAGAGCAAACTCTCCCCCAGGCTCCTGTGCCACAACACCCGCAGGAGCAAGGCAGGCTGAACGCAGCTTATCCAAGGTTTATCACAGAATGGTTTGGGTTGGAAGGGACCTTAAAGGCCACCCAGTGCCACCCCCCTGCCCTGGGCAGGGACACCTCCCACCAGCCCAGGTTGCTCCAAGCCCCGGCCAACCTGGCCTTGAACCCCTCCAGGGATGGGGCAGCCACAGCTTCTCTGGGAAACCTTTTCCCAATAGCAAAGACAGTTCTGATTAAAAAAAGACCAAATTTTGCCAGCAACACGGATTAGCCACCAAGTTCTTTTACTCATATTAAGAGATTTAACCTAAAGGAAATGTCCAAAGCAGACTTCAAGCGCGCTGTCGTACTCCACTGCCAATTTCAGAGCAGAACCAGACAGTACCGAGATCAAAATGAGATTCATTCCTAAATTTTTAATGTAAGAAAATCAACGTACTTTGACCAAAGAAAATAAACGCCTTGAAAAGAGTTCAATAAGAAGCACTCGTTTTGATGAAGGCACCAATAAACAATATCAGAAAGTGCAGAATGAAGTGAACCAGAATGAGAGGAAATTGTACAATTTCGGTGCGTACAGCAGTTACAAAACTAAAAAGTGAACTTTCCCTACAGAAATGACCATAAAAGCGATTACAAAATAAACTGGATCTTTACACCACCGTTTGGTTTCCTTCCCATTGAAGAATTGCTGCGACCACACCAAAGGTTCCTGCAGTTGATGGAAACCCAAAACACATCCGAGGTTCTGGTGGAGCCCAGAGGGGAAGGAGCACACGGGAGCCATGGAATCATAGAAGGGTATGAGTTGGAAGGGAGCTCAAAGACCATCCAGTGCCACCCCCCTGCCCTGGGCAGGGACACCTCCCACCAGCCCAGGTTGCTCCAAGCCCCGGCCAACCTGGCCTTGAACCCCTCCAGGGATGGGGCAGCCACAGCTTCTCTGGGCAACCTGGCCCAGGGGCTCACCACCCTCAGAGTGAAAAATTTCTTCCAAATATCTCATCTAAATCTCCCCTCTTCCAGTTTAAAAGCGTTCCCCCTCGTCCTACCGCTCTATTCCCTGCTAAAGGAGGGCAAACACCACATTTTGCATTTCTGCTCTGAACCAACTTGTACCCCCCCGGGGAGCAGCCCCTTAATGCTCGAGGTTGGAGCCCTTAGAAAATGGTTCAGGGAAGCAGTTGGGGAATGGAGAAAACTGACACTCCATAAACTGCTCGGAAGATATTTATAACACTCAGGGTCCTTCACGTACTCTTTCTGTTTCATTGATCATAAAAAAAATAAAATAAAATAAAAAAAATCAATCCATAAACTGCATATGTATACAAATATAATACGCTAACGTTTCTTAAGGGAATTACAGTACAAACCTCAAGCTAAATGCACAAAAACGGAACCCAAATTGTACCTGAAGGTCTGTAGGTGCTGCCCTGGCCCGCGGAGCCCTCGGCAGCTGGAGGCATCGGCACCACCGAGGGCCAAAGTTCAGGTTAATGGGGTGAGGGAATCAACTCTCTGAGTAGATACACGCTAAGTTCATTGGCAGGGCAATGAGGGGAAGATCACGGCGGAGCTCTCCGCAATACGACGGGTCTACAGATAAAACGATCGCAGTCTGCAACGCTGCCAGCTCTTTGCATTTTATTGCATAAACAGTCAATCAGGGCCTCTGAAAAAAAAAAAACACCTCACCCAAATCCCCTCACACAGACAGCTTTAATTGACCTGCTCTTCAGAGAGCGCTCAGAAAAATAAAGATATTCTTATCTAAATCCTTTCTTTTAATAGCCCTAAATTTGCACACTACCAGTAGTATGTATTTATATATCAAAGCCTCATGTCCTGAGGATTTTTGCTTGACTCTCGAGAAATTGCAATATTTGATCCTGAACTAAGGATAGAAAATAAACTTGCAACCTAAACTGTGATCATCTAAAGGGAAAGTAATACAAAGTGGACAGGAGAGCCGCAATGTAAAGATGGACCCGGTGCATGGTGCAAACTTATTGTGTGTTACAATAAATACAACACCTGGAGGAAAAAGCCAACCGTATCTTGGCTGCATCCCCAGCAGCGTGGACAGCAGGGCGAGGGGGGGGATTCTGCCCCTCTGCTCCGCTCGGGGGAGACCCCCCTGCAGTGCTGCCTCCAGCCCTGGGGCACCAACAGCAGAAGGACACGGAGCTGTTGGAGCGGGGCCAGAGGAGGCCCCGGAGATGCTGGGAGGGCTGGAGCCCCTCTGCTGGGAGGACAGGCTGAGAGAGCTGGGGGGGTTCAGCCTGGAGAAGAGAAGGCTCCGCGGAGACCTTCCAGCCCCTTCCAGGCCCTCAAGGGGCTCCAGGAAAGCTGGGGAGGGACTCTGGAGCAGGGAGGGGAGCCATGGGACGAGGGGGAACGATTTTAAACTGGAAGAGGGGAGATTTAGGTGAGATATTAGGAAGAAATTCTTTGGTGAGAGGGTGGTGAGCCCCTGGCGGAGGTTGCCCAGAGAAGCTGTGGCTGCCCCATCCCTGGAGGGGTTCAAGGCCAGGTTGGCCGGGGCTTGGAGCAACCTGGTCTGGTGGGAGGTGTCCCTGCCCAGGGCAGGGGGGTGGCACTGGGTGGCCTTTAAGGTCACTTCCAAGCCAAACCATTTTGTCGTTCTATGATCCTAAAAGAGTAGTTTATCCAAATTTGAGCCACAAAAGACCTTACGAAGCAGTTTCTCGGGGTGGGGTAACTCAGCAGCACTCTCCACTCCGGCACAGCAGCTGCCCCACCAAACCCAGCTCCCCCGCGCGGACCAGCCACAGCCAGGCACGTTCCTCACCCAGCCCAGGTGTGCTATGCCAGGCATTTGGTATTCTCTACAACATTGCTCATGAGATAAGCATCAGCCTTTTCTTTTTTTTTTTCCCCTCCCTCTTTTTTCCCTTTCTTCCCTGGCTATCTGGGCCGGCACGCGGCTCGGATTGAAACGCTACAGTAACCCACGGGGGCAGGAAATTTATGACACAGAAAACAGTGCTGTTTCAATAACCATTCCATTTTTTTTCCCTCATTTCACACCACACTGCTAATATTACTTACTTACTTATTTATTTACACGGACCAACTCTGTGTGTATATATATATTCTCCTGGTCTCAACAGTACCGCAGAGCAACAGGTTTTTTTTTTTGTCTCCTCTGAAAACCAAGAGGAAAATACGACTTGCCTAAAAATGTCGCATTTTGTACACTTCAGCTGCGAAGAGTCAGAAAACGCAAAGGGAATAAATTTACATTATGGTAGGATTAATAGCTAATTCGTTAGATTAATTCCAGATCTGGGTGTTTATCTGGGTATAGTCTTCTACACAATAAAAACCTCCACAGCTTCACATCCACGTTTTCACGGCGGTTTTGATTTGTGCATAAGAGATGGATTTAGCAGCAGCTTTGTTGTCTCTTTCATTGTTGTTTATTTCCCTCCCCAGTCTTCATCTCCATATCTTAAAAAACAAATAAAAGAATATTAATATTTCTAGATATCTCTCACTGCATCTTCCCGACCTTCAAGATACGCCTTGTATTTTGTCCTCTGTGCTTATTGAGCTGGGGGTTGAACGTCTCATTGGCAGAACAATGCTGAAAAATATTTTCATGTTGCAGATAAACACCCAAGTGATTATCTTTTTTGGATGCCGCTCAAATCTATTCTATACTTAAATTTAAACATTTTTAATTCAAATAGGTTGAATTGGGAGATTCTTAGAAGAAAGCAGCCTGCTAGGCATGTACCTCTGCTCTTTTAGAATCACAGAATCATTGAGGTTAGAAAAGACCCTGAACATCACTAAGTCCAAGCATCAACCTACGCTGCCAAGTCCATCACCAAACTCCTTCCCTAAGTGCCACATCTACACCTCAAGAGGTACACCTGGGTCGGGACAATCCCCAGCACGAATGCAGGCTGGGCTGAGAAAGGACGGCGAGCAGCCCTGAGGAGAAGGACTTGGGGGTGTTGGTGGATGAGAAGCTCAACATGCCCCGGCAACGTGCGCTGGCAGCCCAGAAACCCCCCGCAGCCTGGGCTGCATCCCCAGCAGCGTGGACAGCAGGGCGAGGGGGGGGATTCTGCCCCTCTGCTCCGCTCGGGGGAGACCCCCCTGCAGTGCTGCCTCCAGCGCTTGGGCACCAACAGCAGAAGGACACGGAGCTGTTGGAGCGGGGCCAGAGGAGGCCCCGGAGATGCTGGGAGGGCTGGAGCCCCTCTGCTGGGAGGACAGGCTGAGAGAGCTGGGGGGGTTCAGCCTGGAGAAGAGAAGGCTCCGCGGAGACCTTCCAGCCCCTTCCAGTCCCTCAAGGGGCTCCAGGAAAGCTGGGGAGGGACTCTGGAGCAGCGAGGGTAACCATGGGACCAGGGGGAATGGTTTTTAACTGGAAGAGGGGAGATTGAGATGAGATCTGAGGAAGAAATTCTTTGGTGTGAGGGCGCTGAGCCCCTGGCCCAGGTTGCCCAGAGAAGCTGTGGCTGCCCCATCCCTGGAGGGGTTCAAGGCCAGGTTGGACGGGGCTTGGAGCAACCTGGGCTGGTGGGAGGTGTCCCTGCCCAGGGCAGGCAGTGGGACTGCATGATCTTTAAGGTCCCTTCCAACCCAAACCACTCTATGATTCTATGATGCTCCATCCTGCTTTGCCAGCCCCCCCAGCCCCACCACCGCCACTCTGCCGCAATCAGGAGGCAGTGGCAACGATGGTAGAAGTTTCTCTTTCCTTCCAGATCCCCTTTGCATTTCAAAGCGCGGCGGGCGCGCCATTGGTCTCCCGCTCTCTGCATTGTTCTGTCTTTCCAAATCTCCATCAGGTTAGTTTGCTTTGTGTTATCATTTCCCGTCTCGGAGATCCCGAGACATCATCACAGGTAATGGATGCGGTCCAAAATGCCTGGCTGCCACCGGGATCGGGGAACGGCTGCCACATTGAGCTCAGAGATTATCCAGCCATCAGACGTTATAATTGGTAATATTCAGATGCTGTGTGCCTTTTTTTCTTTTTCTTTTTTTTTTTTTTTTTTTACAGCAGATGAGATGACATTTGGAAAAAGAATAATAAAAAAAAAAAATAAAGACAGCTATGAGTCCAGATGGCTTGAAACCTACAGCATGGATGAAAAAACTGGCAGATCTGTGGGGAAAGAAAGGAAGGAAGGAAAGGATGAAAGGGGAAAAAAAATCCCAGTGCAGACCTGGCTGGGTAGGTAGAGCCCGGCGCGAAGGAAGCCTGTTGTATTTATCAAGCCAAGCACCATAAATCCAAGAACGCCCTCTTAAAACACGCACATTTACACCCATATTTGTAAGCTGATGAGAGAAGTAGCAAAGAAATACTAATTTCATGGTGTGATCATAGCCTCCGATCTCTAAAACAAGCCAACTGGTGTCCCCCGTCTCTATTGTGAGTACAAGATTGCGTTAGAGGGAAACACAAACCAGTGAAATGTCAAGAGCAATTAACTGCTGCATTTTTCATGCGACACCAAATGGGAAAATTTTATAGGGCTCCTATAATTACAGTTAATAAAAAGGAATATACAATTCCCCGAAAGGCTGCAGGTGACGCACGTTTCCCTAGCCCCAACGTCGCCGTGCCCTTCCCCGCTTACCCGGTGCTCCACTAAAACCACTGGAAAACTGTTCTTTTTGCCACGTTTCTCGCAGCGCTGAAGCTGCATTTTTGAGCCACCCAGGGAACCCTCGGCAGATTCCTCTTTGTGAAAGCCACTTGAGCGGCCCTTTATTAACTCGGCGCTTGTGGCAGCGAGCTGAGCGGGCGGAGGAGAGACACGGAGCGGGGACAGATGAAATGCTGAGCGGTGCGATGAGGTGCAAGACGAGGTTTTGGTCCGGGCTCCTGGGGACGGGCTGTTTGAAGGCAGACGACGCTTTGTTTGTCACCGAAGACTGACAGGAGCCCTCTGGCTCCCGCCTGACCCCAGGCTGCTCATGTATTACTGCATGCTTCGATTTAATGACTTCACAACATCCATAGAAAGCTAAAGAAGAGAAACTGTTGGCAAGTAGTGAATTTACCAAAAAAAGAAGCCAGTGTGGGCAGTCTGGAAACACTTTGTGTTTCCTACTTCATTTGAAGGAGAAAATGCAAAGAAAGAAAGAAGGTGAACGGAAAGAAGGTGGTGTCAAGGCCTCCTCTGCCTCCTCTCCTCCTGCTCAGGGAAATACCATTTTTAGGCTCTGAGATATTTTGGATGCTGCTGACGATGCCAGACATCCTGAAAAGTAATACTCACTGATCCCAAGTCCAGGACTTTAATTTCCCTTCACGCAGGCGAGTAGAGGAACAGGGAGTTACCTCCTTTTTCTAAATACGCAAACAGCTGGAAGAGCAAATGCTCCCCGGGAAAAGCCACGAAGCCCCTCCACTCCCAGAGGATTTGGGGCACTTCCAGATGGGGTGGGGGACCGGCCCCATCCCCTCGGTGTCCTCCCACCACCATGCAGCCCCCGGCACAGGTTGTCACGACGAAAAGGACCGTCTCCCTCCCCATCTCCTCCCTGAGTCCTTTCTGCAGCCCTTCATTTCTGAGAAAGGCTGAGAGCGGGATACGCTGCTGTGGGTTGAGCAGAGCGTTTCTTTTGACGTTAATTGAATTTTTCAGATGTTAATTTCTATCAGGAAAGAAAAAAAAGATACATTTCAAATCTGGTTTCATCCAACCCCCTTTTTCTTTCCATTTCGGCTGCTGAACCAGGGCAGTTGTGATGCAAACGCTTCTCCACCAGAGAAGATCCTATGGATTCTGCTGGGAGCAAGACAGAGGAGGACGCCTATTGACCCAGGATATCTTTCCAATTTTCATCCCCTATTCTGCTAGCATTTTTAGAAAGCACATAGATTTATATGAATCTGTTAGTTTGTGTGCAAAGCCACAGTTTTACTTTTAAACTGACAGAGCAGAGAAATGTCCAAATTTTGGTACACTTCTACCTCCAGAATAACCTCACAGGGTCGCTCATGGCTTTGCTCAAAGAAGCTTTGTACCTAAGGCTGTGGGAGTTGATTCCTCATCCAATTCCGCTTTCCTGATTCTTCTTTATAACTCAAACCCGCTGCCATGCCAGTACAGCGCTCCCACAACTTCCCGTCACCTCAGGAAGCCAAGAGCTGGCCAACCTAAAGCTCTGGGGACACCAACAGCAGAAGGACACGGAGCTGTTGGAGCGGGGCCAGAGGAGGCCCCGGAGATGCTGGGAGGGCTGGAGCCCCTCTGCTGGGAGGACAGGCTGAGAGAGCTGGGGGGGTTCAGCCTGGAGAAGAGAAGGCTCCGCGGAGACCTTCCAGCCCCTTCCAGTCCCTCAAGGGGCTCCAGGAAAGCTGGGGAGGGACTCTGGAGCAGGGAGGGGAGCCACGGGACAAGGGGAATGGTTTTACACTGGAAGAGGGGAGATTTAGATGGGATATCAGGAAGAAATTCTTTACTGGTGGTGGGAGACTGGCCCAGGCTGCCCAGAGAAGCTGTGGCTGCCCTGTCCCTGGAGGGGGTTCAAGGCCAGGTTGGCCGGGGCTTGGAGCAACCTGGGCTGGTGGGAGGTGTCCCTGCCCAGGGCAAGGGGGCGTCACTGGATGGCCTTTGAGGTCCCTTCCAACCCAAACCATTCTATGATTCTATGAAACCCAAAGCCATGCCGGCTACCTGCAGCTGAGTCTTCACCCATGATCTCCTTGGGTCTGCAGAGGAAGAAATGCTTCTCAGCAGACAATTCTCTGGGTAAGAACTTCATTACAAAAGATGGAGAGAGCCACAAACAAATCTCTTTCTTGGTGAACCTTGATTATTCCTTCTTACGATGCACTCCACACAAGCAGCTCCATATGCAACACGCCATCAAATGGCATCTGTCCCGGAACCGCTCTGAAGCGGGGGACAGAATGCCACATGGTGTCCTGAGCCGGCTCGGGCATATTTTAACAGCAGGGGACACGGGTAAGCTAGCGTGCACTGCAATGTCTTCTTATCAATTCCTTTTTTCTTTTTTCTTTTTTTTTTTGTCTTTTTCTTTTTTTCTTTGATGTTGTTTAAAAAAAGCCAAACGCCAATATCAAACAGAGCAGACCTTTCAAAAGGTTTTGATAACAGCAGCCTGCTGAGTCCTTTTTAAATGCAATTATTTTATGTGGGACTAATTCAGAGATAAAAGTCAGCTCTGTGAATAGAGCTTAAATCCATTCCTTGCAGAACAGGCCCTTGAATTACTCCTGGTTTGAATAAGCTGGTTGATATGACGCGTTCGCCGGATAGATGGGGTGGAATGACCCATGGTGAATCCCACTGCCATGTGCCTCGCAGATCCCACATTGTCCCCAGGGGGCGGAAAAAAGCCAGTTATGGCTTAACCCGGCTTGTGAAGGGGTGAAACCAAGGGAAGGGAGAAGGTCTGTCCATCCACTCGTGGGGCTGCCTCGAGAAGACCCGTGGGACAGACTCGAGAAGGTCTGTCCATCCAACCCGTGGGGCTGCTTGTTAGGAGCAAGAGGGTCCGGGCAGCCCCAGGGGTCTGTGACCACTGACCGCATTCATATTTAAGGCTTAAATTTAGCTGCTAGTCGCAAGGACGGAGCGCGGCCGTTTCTCACGCTTTGCTCGGCAAGCCAGTATAAATGGGCCACTCATGAGAGCGCCTGTTATGTACGAGTGCTCGTACATTGGAGGAGGTACCAGCACTTCTTAATTTACTCTTCAGCGACAGTTGAAATCCTCTTCTGTCAGGCAGGTTTGCTGTGGAAAACCGAGCTTGTACCGATTTCTGGGCACCTTGCCACCAAAGCTAGACTATGCACAAACGAGGCTGCGCGCGCACCCATCATCAGGGCCCGCAATCACATCTTTTGATCAGGAATGGATTAGGCAACCTTTATAAAGTTCAAGCTGCAGACTGAAATAAAGAACCATCGTGTTAAAAAAAATTTTAAAAAGGTGTTATAAATGGTTTAACGGACTGGGCATTAGGGATGCAAACTCGCGTCTTTACCCAAACGGTACTTTTAAACCCTTGTTTCAGCTGTTTCTTTTCGAAGTGATCGACCCTGCTTTACAACAGCTTGCATTTCCATGCTAATAATATCGGTCTACAGAGTTTTAATTAAAGGAAGATCCTCCTGTAAAGAAATCACATGACTATTTTAACGCTAGAGGTAGGCTTTTGTAACATTAAAGCCTACCAGGTTAGGCATTACTACCTGCTGCTACCCAAACTACCTGCTGATGTCTGGGCACACACATGTCCACGAAATGATGAATTCTGGTAGATAATAAGCCCTAATAAATTCCCCGGCATCAGAAGGGAAAAGCCAACACATGGGAACTGAATTGCCATTGTCTGTGAAATACTTCAGCAGAGCATTTTAATTAAAGTAAACAATCACAGCTAAATGAAAACAATAAAAAATGAGTTTCTCGTGGTTTTGGCAAAAGCTGCTTAAGAGTTTTGATCTACTTCCCTTTCTTCTCAGGTAAACATCTTAATCCCTCACTGGTGTAAATATAAGATAGACTCTTCTACATTGATCTTCAACCACAAAGAAACGTCACTCACGCGTCAGTATTTTTGTTCAGTACAATCTTAGTTTTGCCACAGCAAAGCTTTCCTCTCCCACCGGAGCAGACAAGCTCTCCCAGAACCAGGACATCTGCCCACTGCGGCAGTCACCAGCCTTTGCACGGGAAGGGTTCATCAGCCGGGGGGACCTGTGCTACCAGAAGTCCCCTCTGCCTCACAACAAACGACCTGAGATCTAGATGATGCCAACCAAGCCAAGACAACCCTCCTACACGCCAGCACCTACAACGGTTATCTGAGCGATGGTAGAGGTCACAACCCAACAAGTTCCCTACCACCTGCCACCATCCATAAATTGGTCTAAAGCCTTTTTCCCCCCCAAATACCACCTGCCTCTGCAACAACGCCAGCAGCTATGACCACAAACTCCTTCCCTGCTGCACCAAGAAGCGCTTATTTATCTCTGTTTTTAACTCATACATTTAATTTCTTCTCCCGGTCCTACAAACCAACGAGGAACCAAATACTGCACCAAAGATGAGGAACAAGAGATAACACCAAACCCAAATTTACCAAGTCAGGAGGATGATCTGACCCCGTGGCGTTTCCCCGACGCTCGCATCAGCCACCCTGGACTCTCCTCCTGTATCGAGGGACTTCACCTCCCACTCTTTACCCACTCAAAACCCACCACCGCCTGCAGCAGGAAGAGTCAATAGTCAAGGAATGAGGAAACATGCCCTGCATACAATATTTCATCCCACGCCTTAGCCACAAGCTGAAAATAACACAGGTTTGCCATTTCTAGTGAAATCACTGAAAAGCAGCAGCATTTTTGTTGCCTCATCAACTAAGATTTAAAGTTGAGAAAAGCATAAGTTGGTTCATTTTCTTATAAAAAAGAGATATGGCATTCTCCAGCTGTTTTGCAGCTCTGCAGGCTTGCCAGGCCCTGACAGCTGAGGGATTCCAGCAACTCCTTCCCGTTGAGTGAAGGATTACTATTCACATGGTACGGTGAGGGAAGTCGTCAAGGCTAAACACTTCAATCTCTAGTCTCAAAAAGTTGGATGAACTCAGGAGTGCTGAGGCCTGGCAGCTCCTCTTCAGAGGAGCTTTTTATGCAGCTGAAATGGAAGAACCACACTGCCCTTGGCAGCCTGGGCTTTCTGGACACTGTGATTTAGGCAAAACCATGACGGGAGCCTTGATCAGCTGGGTTGGACCGAAAAAACAGCCTGGAACAATTCTGCAATGCCTGGAGCAGAATGAATGGATGCGGAGCAGAATGAATGGACGGAGAGCAGCCCTGAGAAGAAGGACTTGGGGGTGTTGGTGGATGAGAAGCTCAACATGCCCCGGCAATATGCACTGGCAGCCCAGAAACCCCCCACAGCCTGGGCTGCATCCCCAGCAGCGTGGGCAGCAGGGCGAGGGGGGGGATTCTGCCCCTCTGCTCCGCTCGGGGGAGACCCCCCTGCAGCGCTGCCTCCAGTGCTGGGGCACCAACAGCAGAAGGACACGGAGCTGTTGGAGCGGGGCCAGAGGAGGCCCTGGAGATGCTGGGAGGGCTGGAGCCCCTCTGCTGGGAGGACAGGCTGAGAGAGCTGGGGGGGTTCAGCCTGGAGAAGAGAAGGCTCCGCGGAGACCTTCCAGCCCCTTCCAGTCCCTCAAGGGGCTCCAGGAAAGCTGGGGAGGGACTCTGGATCAGGGAGGGGAGCCATAGGATGAGGGGTCATGGCTTTAAACTGGAAGAGGGGAGACTGAGATGAGATATTGGGAAGCAATTCTTTGCTGTGAGGGTGGTGAGCCCCTGGCCCAGGTTGCCCAGAGAAGCTGTGGCTGCCCCATCCCTGGAGGGGTTCAAGGCCAGGTTGGCCGGGGCTTGGAGCAACCTGGGCTGGTGGGAGGTGTCCCTGCCCAGGGCAGGGGGTGCCACTGGGTGGGCTTTAAGGTCCCTTCCAAGCCAAACCATTCTAGGAGTCTATGATTCTAAGAGTCCAAATGGTGTCACAAGGTCCCAGTAAGATGATGAGACATTGTTCACTTTCGAGCCACAGTCGTTCCTATCTGTCCAGGCACGGAGCAGGACAGAGCTGCTCATGTGCCCCACTAGTGGAATAAAGTGCTACACGCATCTGTTACCCATCTGCCTCCATTTTTTTTTCCAGCCTTCAGATATATTTGGCGTATCGTTCGGGTATCCGTAGCAGTTATTGTAAGAATGGGGCTATAATTTTTAAGACAGTCTCATTAACGAAATGCTGGAAAAGAGACAAGTCAAAATAGAGAACATAAAATTCCCAATAGCTAATTTACAATCTTTTATTTCTGGATCTTAGATGCATTTGCTTCATAACAAGAATATATTCTCTGCTCCTCTCTTTCCCCCATTTTCAATTTCCTGGCTTACTAAAGTTGAAAAATTCATTAATGAAAGCTCTTTGCATCCATAACTCAGGGCATAGAGCTTCTTTTCAAACCTGGCAATAAAGCGTCATTTATAGCTGGAAAGAGTTAGGGCTGGTTAGATCCAATACCAACCTAATCCCACTGAAAGAAACAACATTGCAAAAGTAATTGCTTGTTAGTAATCACCCCCCAGCTGCAGCGCTGGATACTGCTGCCTTTGAGGAGCCCAACGCAACGGCAAAGGAGAGACGCACGGATAGAAAGAAAATACTCAGGAAAAATCAGAGGCATCAATTTGCGCTTAAAACGCAGAATCCAGCAAAGGATTTCTTCCAGGAAGAAAACTTGCTCACGACACCATGCTGAAGGAACCCAATGCGCTCTGGACTTGGGTCAATCAAGGATACAAAAAGACACCTCAATATTTTTTTCTTCATTTCTAAAGACTACATTCTGCCTAGACCTGGAAACTTATCACTAGCACGTAAACCGAGACCAAGATTCACTCCAGCTCTAGTTCAAAGGAATAAGTTTATATCCAAAGGGAAAAGGGCAGAAATTGCAACCAAGCTGTAAGCAGGTACATTCACCTACTTCCCCGGCATCCAAACCTTGGCCATCCCACTTCCCGCTGGGCACCGATAATCCAGCATTTCCAGCCTGATTTTGTATCTATTCTTATGCCAAATACAGAAAAAAAAAGAACTAAAGTTTCATCTCTATTTCTTTTCCACTTGATTTTCTGTGCACACATCGATGGGTAGCGCAAGGCATCGAGTGTAAATACTGTCCCTACGTCTGTTTTCGCAGTTAGGACAATACAACCACAACATTTTGCTAGGGTTTATCACCACGCAGAGCGGTTTTGCCTATTGACTGTCTTATTGAGTGACGGCGAGAGAAACAATCTTATTAATAGAAGTGACATCACGCCTTGATTTTCTCTTCTCCTGTTTCTTCCGAAGTATCGGGATGGGCCTAAATCCACCTCCTCACTGGTTTCAGTGGGACAGACAGCAAAAAGGCAATTCTATGATTCTATGGGAGTGGCACAATGGTGCAATAATTACCATTTCAACTTGTTTACACACATACATCTATTTGCACGCTTTCTTTTTTACCCCCCAAGAAGTCTTCTGGAACAACCAACCAGCTTGGTCTTCGTCTGGAAGGTCAGTTGCTTAATGACGCTTGCTTAATTGCAATTCATTACATCTCAGCGCTATCTAAATTATTACTCTCTGGCTTTAAAGAGGATAAAAGGTTTTAGTAAACCTCTGCGTTCACGTAAATAAAGTTGAGTTTTGGTATCTGGGGGTGCACCTCAGGACCATGTCTCCATTCGTGGAGGCCTGAAGCATCCCGGCCCCGTCCTTCCTCGAACATGCAGGACTTTTGTTCTTCAGGAAAATGACTATTTTTAGCTCATGAAATATGGTATAAATCACCGTGTGGGTCAATGCTTGCTAATTACCCATGACTAAGTCCCAATTTAATGTGTACTGACATAGAGATTTCCAAATAATAATGCTTTCTCCCTTGCTGCACTACAGAGTCATAAAATATACATTAAAGGGGCCTTCTTTTAGGAGAGCAGGTGCTGAGACTAAGCACTGACAAAAAGGCACTTCTGGGGTGTGAAATACATTATTGAATTAGCAGCAGTTGCATTAGTTAGGTCCGAGTTCCGGGTTGAACGTCTAAGACACGCACAGCCGCGGCAACTCCCCTCCTCCTCACCCTTTCAGCCCATCTTCAGGGTGCAAATTTCACTCGTCGCCTGGTGAATACAACAAGGGCATGAAAAGGGGCATGGAAAAAGCAGTGTGAAGAAGGATTAGAGTCATGGGATGTCGGGAGGTTTGAAGGAAACGGGCTGCGAGGAAAAATGAAGGTTATGGTGTATGTAGGGAGAAGGTGAAACTATCAGGCGTGCAAGGGGAGGCCGGTCTCCAACGCCCTTGTTGCAGCAAGTCGGAGACACCAGATCTGTTCCCAACTCAACGGACGACCTCAGACATGTTTACTCTATGTCTGGTAAAGACTCTATGTCTTTACTATGGCAAAATATCCTTTCGTAAACCCCAGTGCCCCCAAAACGCCATTTAAAAAAAGAAAACCCCACTTCCGAGGCTGCTAAATGAAAACAACACAATTGTCTATCACATCATCTCGAAACCCCAAGCAGTTAAAGGCAGGGAAATGAATAGTTAATGATACCATAAATCTTACGCTGCCACATAAACATAAACACATTCTTTCTTGTCATGTGGGAAAGAATAAATGGTTTATCACACCTTAACTCTGCCACATTGAATTATTTCCCCATTATTATCACTATTTTAAGGCAAGTATGTATTTCCTCCAAAGAGGCTCCATTAGGAACCAGTTTCCCAGTTATTTATTTTCGAATGGACAGTGCATCTTCGGAGAAGTCCTGCTGTGGAGATTTAGGCATGTCCAGTATCAGCCTAAACAGAAATTTACCTGACAAGAGTGCCTGGAAGTTGTAAGAGAGACTCCCTGGCCATTTAGGAGGTGAGACAAGAGGGAATAACACAGGTCCATGGATTGGTACTCCTACCGGAGAAGAGGAGGAGATGACAACTCATGCAGAAGGAAAGAGCTCTAGGGTTTCTCTCGTGTAATACCCAGGAGTGCTCAGCAGCAAAAAATGCACACAGACAGGTGTTTTGCCTGTGAAATTGGGGAAAAATACATCCATGTATTTCTGAGGATGAACTCAACAGAAGTGACCAGTTTTTGGAGCCCTTCTGAGTAGGGGCCCCTCTTTGCTACAGCTGCTGCCTGTGTCTCAGGGATGAGCGGTACCCAAAGGACTACACATAGAGAAAGGATCACAGAATCCCAGATGGGCGGGGGTTGGAAGGGACCTCTGGAGATCATCTAGTCCAACCCCCTGCCAGAGCAGGGTCACCCAGAGCAGGTGGCACAGGAACGTGTCCAGGAGGGTTTGGAATATCTCCAGAGATGGAGACTCCACCGCCTCTCTGGGCAGCCTCTTCCAGGGCTCTGCCACCCTCAAAGGAAAGAAGTTGTTCCTCATGTTCAGATGGAACTTCCCGTGTTCCAGTTTGTGCCCATTGCCCCTTGTCCTGTCATCGGGCACCACGGAGAAGAGTCTGGCCCCATCCTCTTGCCACCTGCCCTTTAGCTATTGCTGAGCATTGATGGGATCCCCTCTCAGTCTGCTCTTCTCCAGGCTGACCAGCCCCAGGGCTCTCAGCCTTTCCTCAGCAGAGAGATGCTCCAGTCCCTTGATCATCTTCACAGCCTCCACTGGACCCTTTCCAGTAATTCCCTGTCTTTCTTGAACTGGGGAGACCAGAACTGGACCCAGTGCTCCAGCTGTGGCCTCCCCAGGGCAGAGCAGAGGGGGAGGATGACCTCCCTCCACCTGCTGGCCATGCTCTTTTTAATGGCCCCCAGGAGACCACTGGCCTTCTTGGCCACAAGGGCACATCGCTGCCTCATGGGCAACTTGTCCACCAGGACTCCCAGGTCTTTTTCCACAGAGCTGCTCTCCAGCAGGTCAGCCCCTAACCTGGCGCATGGATGCATAGAAGCAACCGGCAGCCAGAATGAAGACTGTCGGATCCCATTCCCACGGTGGTGTAAAAGAAAGAGCCTGTCCAGGGAAGTGGGGGAAATTATAGCTGTGAAACGGCAGCTCCATCTCTGCCTGGAAAGGGCACGTTCCTGTCCTGGAGCACCAAGTTCAGAACTCACCTCTGCACATGCAACTTTCCGAGGCTGCGTTGAGAAAATTTTACCACCTTTGTAAAACACTTGGAAATCTGAGTGAAAACTATTATTTAAGTGCAAAATATAATTACAGTGAAGATCAGCATGTAGAACGCTGCCAGGGAAAGGGGTGTGACATTACTCTTAATAATTAGGCAGAGAAACACAGAGGAAATGGATTGTAAATAAAAAAGGAAAGAAAGAAAGAAAGAAAAGGATAAATTAAGCTTAACTAGAAGAAAAAAAACCTTTCAAAGACCATTTGATACTGTGTCTAAAGAAGCAAAGCAGAGTTGATCTTAGCCACTAATTCAGTGTGCATCATCTGGACCTTTTTCTCAATGTCTTTATCTGGAAAATACAGGCTAATAATTGTTATGAATTTCTGATAGGCACAAGTAGCAATACGACAGCTCGCTTTGATTTACTGTCATGTCTACTTTGAGAATTTCCCTAAAGTACTCTCAGTTCTTTGTGTGAAAGAACTGCTGCAGAGGTGCAAAGTATTATTATTATTATTATTGTGCAGAATGTTTCCAACATGCTACAATAAAACTTAGGGCTAGCAAACCAGTTCCCAGGAAAGCAAGCCTTTACAGCAAAATTGCATCGACTAACGAAGTCCCCGCAAAAAAAAGAAATAATCGGATTGAGAGACGACTCTCAATAACGGGGTGGACCACCGGAGTCAGTCGGATGAAGTCCATGCTCTCCCACGAATGTAACATAGATGCCACAGAGCTCTACATAGTGCGTTCCAAATTGGAACCAGAGGACCAGAGCAGGCACCAGTAGGATTAATGGTAACAACCTGAGCCTTGTAGGTCCCAATTATAAAGTCCTGCAGGTTACTATTTTCCAGTCTGGAAGGTTTTCACAATCATCATCACATTGTGAACAGTCCCTACTGCATTGCCACAATTAATCCAATCCAAGCCTTTCCCTGCCTATAATCAGGTCAATTCCACCTATATTGAGACAGATAATTACCATTTAAGGGCTTTTTCTCCCCGGCTCCCTACAGGTTTTCAACACGTGGACTCCCTCCAACCCCCAGAACATCTTGTGGGCTGTAGCAAACACTCCCCAGGGCCTCTCAGGGCACGAGTTCCTTTTCCAACGAAAGCCTTTCTCCCTTTTCGGGATGCTTTGTGCTTTCCCGAGGCTTCCAAGGACTACGCGGAGCCACACAAGGCTATAACTCACATGATGAAGTCCAACCAGGTTAGCTTGTGTGATATGAGGTTCCTTGACTACGCCGGCCTATTGATTAGTTAGTCCGAAAATGCTGCCTCATTTATTACGGTTTGATTTAAGCAGATAGAGCGCACCAGAAAGGTCACTCATTTTTATCCATCCCTAGTAAACAACACCCCCAATTCCATTACTACTCTTTCCAAATCAATGCTGCTTTACTTCTCCCTTCGGAGCCTCTGGAGCATAGTTGGGATCGATGGGCCTTGTTCTGCCTTCGGCGTGTGAAACATTGCTCAGACGCCGTGGCAGGGAAAAGCTGCTCCTCCGCTTGCTGCTATGGCAGAGACGCCGCCTCCCATTTGCTCGTGGGCCAACGAATGCCATATCCAAATACATTTATTAGTAGTTTGATCCTCAGAACACACTAAAATATTTGCGCTAGAAAGGTTTCATAGGGTTTGGTTTTTTTTTCCAAAAGCCTTAAAAAGTAACAAAATCAAACCTCTTCCCATCCCAAAATGGACACTGCAAGGATCCGCTTTTCCAAAACATACTCAATCACTGCGGCGGTGAAACACTCTCTGTTCACAGAAGACACAATTCCCAGTTTGGGCAAAATGAGAAGTTTGAAAACGGGTCACAATTCCAAAGCACCATATCAGAAGTAAATTTTCAAACTTTCTGCCACAATTATCTTCCTTTTTCACATTTAAACCCAAGCCAATGTTTGACTCTCGGCAAGAAAAGCAGATTGAGGATACATGGGCTGCCCTTGACTCTTGCAGGTGAGGAGGAAGAAGGGAGATTACCTGCATCGCTGGTCTGTGCCGTTTGCTTGGATTACAGTCTATTTTGATACACTATCTTCAATGTCATCGTCATTTTGAAGCCAGTAAAAAACCTCTCCGGGTCGATCTTTAGTCCCTAAAAACCTTTTTTACCCCTTCGCTGCATTCCACATTAGATAACGCAGCACTTACTCCACAGTCAGAAGGGACTTGTTTTTTAACCCAACTGCCACATACACCTCGGGCTGGGGACGTTGCTTTCCTGGTTTCTCACTGAACACCAGTGACACATTAGCAGCTCCGTCCCTTCCCAGCTCTCACCTCGGATCCAGGGATACGGCCCCGAGTGAAACACTCCTGGGTAGACCTGTTACCTCCCGCCTCCTGGTGCCACCACTAGAGGGGGAAGGGCTGTACAGATCCCTCCCTCCCTTACTCAGTCATTTATTAATCAACCTCTCGTTATAAAAAGGCTAACCCACGCTGAGTCAGAGGGCTCTTTAACCACCAGCCAAGAACTTTAGGGAAGTCTCTTCTGAGAGAGTCTCTTCTAAATGCAACAGCCGTCACGTCTCAAATTCCTGTCCCAGTTCACCTCTCGCAATCTATTAAGTGCCACAGCTTCGCCGGTGGCCAGTGCCAAAATCCAGGTTCCCTTCCCACCGCCTCCAGCCACCTCCCTCTCCCCGGCATCCTCCCAGCACCTTTCCGCTCCAAATCGGCTTTTACTGGCCCCATTCATCCCAAACATGAACCGCGGATGACACTCAGAGAAAGGCTGCTTCATAATATATATATATTCCATCGGAGCTATACAAGTTACACCAAAGTTTGGGGGATTTCGACTTAATTATCCATATAAACCAATGTATTTTGGGAAGACAGCAGTTCAGGTATGCAAAATAGTAACTTCATGTATATGTGCCTTCTAGGAATATTTTCTGGTTGGGAATATTGGGAATTTGCTATGAAAAGAGCTAAAATAGGGCTTGTCTGGGAGAGGAGGTGCTCAGGGCTGAGCCGCAGGCAGCCCGATCAGTCCGTGACCACGAAAGGCAACAAGAGAGCAAATCTCCCATCACCATTGTTCACATAAATAGCATAGAAAGCACAAAACCCCAAACAAACCCCAAAATCTAGCTGCATTCCCACCCGGGGCAAGCTGTAGCTTCGGAGCTCGTGTCCAGCAACCAAGCCAACAAGCGGCTCCGATTGTTGCCAGCGCACTCTCGCACATACACACGCACACACGGAGCATCTCGGCTAATTGGCCGGCTCTGCTACGCCGTGCAGACAGCAGCTGCATGGGTAATGGTGTTACTATAATCAGATGTTATAAATCTCTCGATCGGAAACGATAGGAAGTATTTAGTCAGAATAAAACGTGCCCCCTTTCACCTCTGACCTGCGCGTGATTCCTGACGCTTTACGGCTTCGACCGCAGCACCAGCTCTTATTAAAACTGCAATTTTTTAATATTAAAACAGATGCAGATGTTGTGAGGCGGTGCAGGTTTTCTCCTTACGCTGTCGTGCCCTCTCACTGCCACCGCAAAACGCCTCACGGGGCTGCTGCTGAATAATGCAACTACGGAGTCAAGTCACTGGAGAGGGAAAAACAAGAGAAATGCCGGAGTTTCGGCAATGCTGTGACCACAGCAGGAGTAGCTGCGGGGAAGGAAGAAGTCAGGAGGCTGTTCTCGCCGGCAGAAAGTTGGGGGAAGACGTTCACCAGCCAATACAGGACTGCGCGGGCTGAGCCTGGGTGCAGGGACGGGGCAGAGTGGGATGGGACAGAGTGGGATGGGACAGCCGCGGCACTGGGGCTGTTTGCCAAGGCGGCAAGTGGAGAGCTGCTAAAAGAAGGCAGTGCTAACGAATGTGGAGAGAAAAGTGGGAAGGTATCAGAAGTGGAAAAGGTCACTCATATGACGCAATGTGATTCGCCTCGCTTCGTGGTGCCACTCCGGCAAGGAGCTGAGTCACCCTCCGCTCCCCTCCAGCGCTGATGGGGAGCTGGCACTGCCCACCACCACTGCCCTGGGCTACAGCAGAGCCTGCACACCCCCAGTTTCTGCATCATCATCGGGTGTCCCAGAGTTCCTTGGATCAGTTACACAGGATAGAATCATAGAATGGTTTGGGTTGGAAGGGACCTTAAAGCCCATCCAGTGCCACCCCCTGCCCTGGGCAGAGACACCTCCCACCAGCCCAGGTTGCTCCAAGCCCCGGCCAACCTGGCCTTGAACCCCTCCAGGGATGGGGCAGCCACAGCTTCTCTGGGCAACCTGGGCCAGGGGCTCACCACCCTCTCACCAAAGAATTTCTTCCTCAGATCTCATCTCAATCTCCCCTCTTCCAGTTTAAAACCATTCCCCCTCGTCCCATGGCTCCCCTCCCTGATCCAGAGCTTTCCTGGAGCCCCTTGAGGGACTAGAAGGGGCTCTAAGGTCTCCCCGGAGCCTTCTCATCCTCTGGTAGCACACTTGATCCTGACAAAAAATACCAGTTAGGGATCCATAAAGCTGTGCATCCTTTCCTTCTCTGTATCTCTACTTCCTCGTGTCACACCTGCTTTTCCAAAACAGCTCTCTAATGCTATCCTACATCGCTGGAAAAGAACAGGTCCATACGAAGGAAGAGACTCCTGCGTTTGTTAGATATTTCACACAGCAAAATAATAAACTGCTCAGAAACATTCATGGCAGCCATCGATGGCCTACGACTCAGGCCACAGTATGACGGGAAGACGCAAGCTGACTATCGGTGCTTATTGCCCTCGTCTTTTGTAGTTCCCCGTTCCCTGCTGTTTTTCTAAATTGATTTTACTGCAAACTACAGAGGAGTTTGGGCAAAAAAACCCATCCAAGAAAGCAGCACAAAACTTTAACAGGCACAGCAGCCAGGCCCACGGTAGATGCGGAGGTGAGAAGCTGAAATGCTGCTCTGGCTTTGATGCCTTCTCCACCAGGAACCACCAAAGGCAGCACTGATGACCCCTGCGGCTGAGGAACTGCATGACATCTTCTATTGCTTGATACTGCGAGGACAGGGAGATCAAACATCTGACATGGGAAGGACATGGCAATGAAGACTGGTTCTGACAGAATTAAGGATGTTTATTCCACCTCTGTCACTGCGGCCGTGTGCGATACACCAGGAACGGCTACGACCTCCTTGGAAGGAAACTGTGGTTTAGAGTTCTCAGTTGTCACAGTTCTCAGTGTTCATCAACTCCTCTCCTAAAAATGCATGTACTGAACACAATTTTTCTTTTGTTTTTGTTCTTGAGGACCAGTGGAAGTACGGTGCCGTATGAATGCTGGGAGAGAGAACTGTCTCTTCAACATGAATTAATGTTTAAAATGAGTGATGGAACTAAACAGACCAGGGAGCAACCAACGTGCTCCTCACACTGCTCTCCACCACCTCCCATTTCTCTGACTTGTACCTTGCCAAGTCAGCTGGACTCACACCAGAAATCAACTCCGACACAACACAGCACGAGCCAGACAGAGCAGGAACACGGCCACCACCATCACTGCAGGGTCAGCCTTCAACCCGCGAGGTCTTAGGGACAACTCTCCCACATGGACAGACCCTGCCAGCAGCTAAATAATAACCTCTTCATGTTTAAATTTGCTATTTTGATGTGCTTTGCCACGTGACGTGTCCCTGCTTACTGCAGGGGGGGTGGACTAGATGACCTTTAAAGGTCCCTTCCAACCCAACACATTCCATGATTCTATGACATGCTATTTTAGCAGTGCTACGACATCAAAGTGGGAAAAGAACTGAAAATTTCCAGCATCTGGGTACCACTCAAAAGTTTTCAGCTCAAAAAAAAAAATCCTCTACCGCATCGCACAGAAGCACTTCTTCCCCGTATTTTGCTTTTCTTTAATTTCAAGTTCCATCTTTTGTGTTATCGCCTCCTCTCGTCATTTGTTTCCCTCCAGGTTTGCTTCTCCTTTTGCTGGTTGCTCTCTGCGCTGATACAGCGCCTATTGTTATAAATCATTAAAGTTTGACTACATTGTTAATACTGGTATTCACGCGGAGCTGACACTTTAATGGCATCCCCATGCAGAGATGCGGCATCGAGATTTCCTAATGGTTTGTGTTACCTTTGTTAACATGATTGCTCCTCATTTAACTACAAACCTTAAGACGTTTGCCGGTGTGGAGCTCCTGTCATTAGGTGGAGCAATATCAATATTTCAACACGGTGAATTACAGGCCCAAAGTTCAGGGAAATTAGCTAACAGCTACCCAAACTCTGCGATCCGTCATGACACAGGTGCGGTTACCCGGGACTGTCACTTTACCGAATCCCTCCTAAAAAGTTATTTTGGTCATGATGACAATAAAATGCTTCACACCGGTAGGGTTTATTGGATATCGCATGCTGCGCTGCGATTGCCTGTCTAATGGATCCTTTTCTTCTCCCCTGCTTTCCTCCAGCCGCCTGCGACACGGCCCGTGTTTCCTCCTGATGTAACACACGTTTCTACGTGGAGGATCACTATTTCAAATCTGTTCGTTAGCCTCCCGCCCAGTGCCCTGCTTACCTCCAGGCACCCCAACAACAGAAGCAAGTGACAGTCGGCCATCACGGATCAGCCCAAATCAAGCCTGGCCCTGCTTCGGGTGAGCAAAACCAAAGAAGAAATGTCCAGATTTTTGGCCATTTCTCTGCACACAAGGGACCTCACTCCAGCCTTGTTCAGGCGGCGAAGCCCCTGGTTGAGGAACCGCTCCAGGATGTAGCTCCCTCTTATTATCGTAGAATCATAGAATTGTCTAGGTTAGAAAGGACCCTTAAGATCATCAAGTCCAACATTCAACCTAACTCTGACAAAGCCACCACTAACCCATGTCCCTCAGCACCACGTCTGCCCGGCTTTTCAATACCTCCAGGGATGGCGACTCCACCACTGCCCTGGGCAGCCTCTTCCAATGCTTGACAACCCTTTCGGGGAAGACATTTTTCCTAAGATCCATCCTAAACCTCCCCTGGCGCAACTTGAGGCCGTTCTCTCTTGTCCCATCGCCTGTTCCTTGGGAGCAGAGACCGACCCCCCCTGGCTACCCCCTCCTTTCAGGGAGCTGCAGAGAGCGAGAAGGTCTCCCCTCAGCCTCCTTTTCTCCAGGCTGAACACCCCCAGCTCCCTCAGCCGCTCCTCACCAGACTTGTGCTCCAGACCCCTCACCAGCTCCGCTGCCCTTCTCTGGACCCGCTCCAGCACCTCAAGGTCTTTCTCCTAGTGAGAATATTCAACAGATTCTCCTGTAGTGAGATCTGCAACCATTTTACATAGTGAAATGATTCTACAAACCTATTTATCCTATCACATGGGAAACTCCCTGGGCATCAGCCTGAAATCACGCACATCCTAGATCTTACTTGTAGCATCCCCTGCATTTTTTTTCTCTCCCTGTTGATTTTGAAACTCTTTAGACATCTTTCCCCCTTTATAAGTTGGGAAGCAACACGTAGGAAAGCTGCACTGGCTTCAGAAGATCCTCATCACAGCCAGACAGAGCTCTCAAAGCCTGCACATTTCTACAGGACACCTAAAACACCCCAAAAGCCACAGTCTTCCTGCACGACACCGTCGCAATGAATTGTCGTGTTAAGCTCCACAAACGCTGTGCGTGCTCTCTCCCTAATACGATGCTTTCTTTGCACAAGCCCAGGGGTAACCTCATTCCATTGCGGCGAAAGGGCAGATATCTACCTGCCGCACTAACACAGTTCCCACCGCATTTGTTCAAGATTGATTCTTCCACTGGGGGAATAACTCCCTTAATTTTTAATTTATTTATTTAGCCTTCACAGTGTCAGTAAAGAAGCTTCATCGCTGGGCTCGGAGGGTAGGGAGAAGGAGCGCGGCGGCTGCTTGCTATTCCTCTGGTGTCTCAGTAAATGTCTGTGGAAAGGTGTGCTTTGCTAATGGGACTCGGCTCTGCCTCTGCACAGCAAGGGGCGGTGGAAAGAGAAGGAGGCATTACTACCAGGATAAATGAAGGCAGTGAAGCCAAGTGACCTGCTTTTAGTGCAGGACACTGTTAGCATCACAGAATCCCAGACTGGCAGGGGTCGGAAGGGACCTCTGGAGATCATCTAGTCCAAGCCCCTGCCAGAGCAGGGTCACCCAGAGCAGGTGGCACAGGAACCCAGCCAGGCTGGGTTTGGAATGTCTCCAGAGAAGGAGACTCCGCAGCCTCTCTGGGCAGCCTCTTCCAGGGCTCTGCCACCCTCAAAGGAAAGAAGTTGTTCCTCGTGTTCAGATGGAACTTCCCGTGTTCCAGACTGTGCCCGTTGCCCCTTGTCCTGTCACCGGGCACCACTGAGAAGAGTCTGGCCCCATCCTCTTGCCACCCGCCCTTTAGCTATTGCTGAGCATTGATGAGGTCCCCTCTCAGTCTGCTCTTCTCCAGGCTGACCAGCCCCAGGGCTCCCAGCCTTTCCTCAGCAGAGAGATGCTCCAGTCCCTTGATCATCTTTGTAGCCCTCTGCTGGACTCTCTCCAGCAGCTCCCTGTCCTTCTGGAAGTGGGGAGCCCAGAACTGGACCCAGTGCTCCAGCTGTGGCCTCCCCAGGGCAGAGCAGAGGGGGAGGATGACCTCCCCCCACCTGCTGGCCACGCTCTTTTTAATGGCCCCCGGGAGACCACTGGCCTTCTTGGCCACAAGGGCACATTGCTGCCTCGTGGGCAACTTGTCCATCAACTTGTCACAGTCATGATAAAAACGGAGAGGTTCCTCTACCCCCATTACACATTTGGAGAGCAGAGATGGGGATGGGCCGATTTCCCATGGGCTCCACCGCACCATCACGCAAGCAGACGGATTTGCAAAGAGGCCACCGTGTCCTGTCCTACTCTTTGGGGAAAACCTGGAGAAGAAACGGAGCTGGTGGATGTCGATCACCCTTCAAAATCTGTCCCCATGCAGGGCACTCTTTATAACCCGATCAAAAGTAATAACGGCAGAAAGCGCAGAGTGTGTGAGCAGGTTTTGAATGTGTCTTTTCCCTTTCTTTCCCTTGTTTAGTATTTATTGCCTTCGGAATTCAGCTACCAAAAAAAAAAGAAAATGCATTCATCTTAGCCAGAAAAGAGAAACATATTCTCCTCATAACGTTTTGTTCTCAGAAGAAAATGAACTGTATCTTGATTGTCAGGTAGCAATGAAGCTCAGAAGCTAAGACACAGTCTTAGCCAAAAAGGAGGAGGTTTTGCAGTTAGCAGCAGCATCAGCCTCCGTCAGAGGGAATTTGATTTAAAAAAGAAAGTAATATTCAGATTTGGTTTAGAGAATCTGAATGTAACATAGACACAGCAAATGAAACAGCGAAACCTGCCCCATACCTAATCCTGCCGTGGCCCAGGGTTTCTTCTGGAGCTTCGCGTCCCAGCTGAAGAAGTTCAGCTTTCAGTCACCATCTTTCAAGGTGCCTCCAGAAGCTACGTGGGGAATTTGCTCAATATCCTTGTAATCCAAGGTGAACATACGGAAAGACTCAGGCTGGGAAGGTTTTTGGTCCAAGCCCTGCTCATGGGTGAGGCCGAGCAGGCGACGCGGTCGGCTATGATACTACCCAGACAAGCACAGTCCAAGGAGTCTTCTGCACCTTCTGGCCGGAAGGACAGTGGTGAAAATGAAAACAGTGTGAAGAAGTTGGATGGAGCAAGAAGGTCCAAAGCCTTGAAAAACAACCTCAACAACAACGTATGCCCTTCCAAAAGCGTCCGTGCTGTCACGTCCACGTTGTCACGCTCATGTTGTCACACCCAAGCCTGTGGAGCCCCGTGAATCCCTCTGACGCCTTTTTTAACACGCACAGATCCTAAGTTGCAAAACCAACTTCTCTACGTCAAAAAGCCTAACAGGGATGTTTCTCAGGCCTATTATGGGCAAATTGGGGTTTTGGAGTCACCGTTACCTGGGTTATTTTTTTCCCAGGCAAAGGTATTTCCAGTTCAAGCAGAGTTTGTAGTGGGGCTGTACATTCTGATTACTTACACATCTGTTCTTCAAATATTAATGCTATCTGTGCAAATTAATCCTACCTTTTATTGTGTTCCGAGGAGACATTTTATATACTCACTGTGTTTTTCAATCAAATTCCAATAAAAAAATAGAAGTGGAGGAACAGAAGATGGAAAAGCTCGATGTAATCTGCATTTGTATGTATTTTTAATGTGAGTTTAAACTAATTTTTCCTCCGGGTTTTAAGGCACTTCCTGGTGATGTCACAAAGCAGTTAAGTCAAAATACCTGAAAAATTTAGATGTTTAGTTACAGACATATCTCCCTTAGTCGGCAAATATCTTTCTGACCTTCCTTAATGCCCAGAAATAATTTTTTTGCTGTAGTGAATTAATCTCTTGGTATTCTGCAGAATTGTTAATGAATGGAGGCTGTGGGAAGGAGCCACCTCCACTGAAACCTGCTACTATCTCCGGCATCTCTTGAGGTATTTGAAATACATCGGGATGCACACCGATAATATAAGGTGCCCTGACGCGTACTATTATTTTTGCTGGCGGGAAGAAGAAAGAACGAGAATCCAGTGACGCTGCTCTCCAATCTGGCAACACATTTAACAACCATCTCTACAGCTCCCGGCTGGTTTTGTTTCTTCTCCGAGCACGCGCTCACAGACCACAAAGAGAGAACGGCGTAACAGAGCCAGCGAGTTGGTTTGTTTGCAGCACAGGGTTGTTCCTCTACGTTTTAAGGATTTATTGTGTTACCAGCAAGTCATCCTGGCCAAGACAGCTCCCCACATGCAATGGGGACCCACCTCACTGCATGTAACCTTCTGCATGGGTCGTTCTTTCAGTCCAGCAAATTGAGCAGGGAACCATGTGGTTCTCTGATATTCAGCCACGAGTATTCAATCTCTTTTTAAGTTTTCAGCCATTCTACCCATGCGCTACCCAAATTCCCATGTCCACCACTGGATCGGAGGGAGTTACATGTCCATCAGCAGGCTGGTGAGCCACCAGGCTGGTGCCCAGGAGGTAGGTTGGTGGCATGGCACCAGGGAGGTGTGCAGGTCCATGCCCAACCATAGCTTCGTGTCCCACCACCACCACTGGGACCTGACACCTTTGACAATGGCTTTGGCTGCCCTGCAAACTCTTCACCGAGGGATAAGATGACATCCATCGACATGGACATCTGTCCCTCACGACAGCCGTGAGCCCCGCAGGTCACCAAGCTATTCCCATGCATAAGAGATGTGGCTTTGTGATGGCCACAGATCTCTGCAGCAGCTTCCCCATCCCATATTGCAGCTGCTTCGGCACTATCTGAGGTTTGAAGTGAAAAGAAAGTCCAGCTTATGGACTCCGCATACTAAAATACCATTTAAAAATAATAAGGGACCCTCTTCTGGCTTTTCAAATTAGTACCTTGGTTCCAGGCGCCTGGCAAAGGTTACAATGGCAAGCTGCGCTTTGTGATTTTTTTTATTGATCTCAGTACGTTCCCTAACAGGAGGTTTATCATCAGTTCTCTTCATTTAAGTCTGAGCACACAAAGCCTATTCAGTTCTAGGAGGGGAAAAAAGCGGGTTTGAGAAAAGCCTTTAATTTCTCCTGCGTCCCAGAGAGAGTTTCAAGCAGCAGAGAGACTTTGTAGGAACACCGACGCGCGGACCTGTTGGGCCGAGGAATCAAACCGCGTCTCGTTTCCTTCCACAAATAAGTTGGTTGAAGCAATGGAAGTAGAATAAATAGCCCAAATGCATCACTAGTAACCTGCAGCAGACGATATATGAACATGACGGAGTATAACTCATTTATCATGCTCTTTAGTTAGTAGCGACCATGTACATTTCCATTTATCCACTGTTTAATTATGCACAGCAGCTCCTTTCCCATATATAGACATACCAAACGCAGCCATTCATCATTTCTATAGTTTATGTCTTATTCCATTTCGCTTCCCTCTTGTCTTTACTCGACTTTAAATGGGAGCTTTTGTTCACGCATCCAACCCTCTTTTTTTTTTTTTTTTTTTTCTCCTTACAAAGAGGAGCCCCCTGCTCCCCCCATCCGCAGCACATCCACATCTTCCTCTCCGTCCCCTAATCCCTACTCGTCCGTCCCACATCTGGCTGCTGCTGAAACGAGGGGGGGATTTGGTCGCCTGCTTCAGGGAGCAACAGGATGGGAATTGGGAGTCTCTCAAGGAAAAGAGGCGAGGAAGGTACATTTCCCAAGGATTTCGCCCTTGGGGAAGAGTCCTCCGTCATCTGCCATGGTCTCGCTTTCCCAGCAAGAAAAGGGGGAAGCCAAGAGCACATCCCAGTGCTCCCGGCATCCTCCGGCCAGCGAGGCAGGTCACCTCTCCTCCCCGGACACGCACCCACCTACTCCCCCAATATTTTCTTTCCATTGTGCTCCCATTTCACTCCTCCTCCATCTCGTTTTCTCTCTCTCTCTCTGTCCCACACCTCCCCCACGTTCTTCGGGGTCTATTCTCCTCCCGGTATATAACTCCCATTAATGTCAATTGGAGTTATGCACGCGTACGAAGGGGAGAATGGACCTCTTGGAGCGGAGCTAATTAAGCTCTTCTTTAGAAGTCAGAGCCTGTAATCTCGCAGACATCAGTAGCCTGCTGTCAATCAAGGTGCATCCCGGGCTGCCAGAGATTCGTGCCTACCTGTTCGCTTCGGGTTTTCCGACAATTTACTGATGGGCTGCGATGGGGACGGGGAGGGCGGCACCGCGCTGGATTCGGCCTCGGCTTCTCGCAAAGCCGTAAAAGCAGCCTCTTGAATGGACTCTGATTTTTGAAAATGCCTTGAATATGCATATTGCCAGCTAAATTCTGACTCCAGTCAAATCTGCGTAACTCCCTCCCCCACCGCCAGTGAACTGCAGATATCGAAGGGAGCAATTTGCATTTAACTCTCTAGAAACTTCACCTCCTGCTAGCAGGCATCAGAAGGTGACATCGCCTTTGAAAAGCCAACTCAGAAGAAGCAGGAAAAGCGCTACCAAGGTATTTGCTACTCAGTTCAAGTTCAATTTATTTCTTCTCCATCCCCCAACAGCCAGCCCAGCCTGCAAAGCTTCCCACTACCAAGCTGCCATTGCCTCTACGCACACTGGGCAAAGCCACACCAGGCTGGGACACCAACGGCACCCTTCCTCCTGCCACCACCCATGGTACCTGAACCTTATGATGTTCTCCGTCTGTCGTGAGCAAGCAGACTGGGCACAGCCTGAGAGTCCTGGCACAGACAATCGCTCTTAAGCACCCGGTAAAGCATCAGAGACGTTCAACAGCCCCTCTTCCCAGCTGCACGCAGGTTCGCTCCCCAAGAGACGGCACCCGCTTTATCAGCGTCTTCCTCCGACTCCAGCTTACACAAGAGCTCAGTCTTCCAGTAAATCTGAATGCCTCTGTAATTCCCAAACTGCAGGAAATAATGGATTTGCCATTTCTTTCCATATAAGTACTAAATGCCACAACTTGAATCCAGGGAAATCCCTGTGAAATGTCTGGATTTACCTTTAGTTCACCTTTGAAAGGTGATCTACCAACTTGGCAAAGTAGACACCATCACCACTCTCCTCTATCTCACCTTCTCTCCACTGGCTGCAAGGCGCATACCGTTGTGCCTTCAATTTTACAACATTTCTGTCCCAAATTCCCTCTCAGTTACACCATAAAACCAAAGCACCATCAGAGGCACGAACCACCCTGCACCAACAGACGTGGTCTGGCCATCACCAGCACCACAGAATCGTAGAATGGTTTGGGATGGAAAGGACTTTGAAGACCATCTAGTTCCAATCCCCCTGCCCTGGGCAGGGACACCTCCCACCAGCCCAGGTTGCTCCAAGCCCCGGCCAACCTGGCCTTGAACCCCTCCAGGGATGGGGCAGCCACAGCTTCTCTGGGCAACCTGGGCCAGGGGCTCACCGCCCTCACAGTGAAGAGGTTTTGCACCTTACAAAACCTCTCTGCAGCTACAGGTACCACCACCAAGTTTCCGATCGGGAACCACGGGGAAAACGCAGCAGCCGACGCACCACGAGAGACTGGACTGAACAACCACACCACCTTCTTCTAGCCTCATATTCAGTGAAACCTAACCCCCCAAAAAAATTAAAAATCAATGGTCTGCAAACACAAAAATTCAGCTGTAAAATCATTTAGTAACAAGCTGACAAGGAGACCACACTAAATACCAAGTAAGGGGAAGGAACTATTTTAGATAAAACATCCCTTTGGTGATTACCCCAAAGTAATCCAGAAGGAAATGCACCGTGGTTTGCAATGAGCTGTAAATATTCTGTTTTCATTTGCGCTTTTTAAGGCTAGAAAAAACTTCGATATTTAAACCTCAGCTGTGAACAGAAAGGCATAAATATTATTTCAGATACTCTCTTGAATACAACCTAAGGAAAGGTGAAGGTCTACGTGAAGTCCCTGCGGCTTAGAATAGAAATACGAGAACTGGAAACACGTGACTACCTCTTCTACCGAGACGCCCACTCTAGCTGTGAAAACACTCGTGCCCTCTTCCCCAAGGCTTTTACAGGGTTTCATTCTTCTCCTTACAGGGAACAGCATCGCTGCCTGGCTTAGTGTGATATTGTGCCGGATTTAGAACGGAAAAATAACCTACTGGTCTAAATTCATCTCAGTGAAATTGGGAGAAAAGCCGCTGAGTTCAATTAATTTGGTTCATTTTCACTGCCTCCAGATTTGTCACTTTGATTAAACTCCACGTCCAGTAGGCAGGTGGCTTGTGGGAACACGGATATCAGGTAATATGAGTTATTCCCCTTAGTGTCGAACAAAGAAATCCAAAATACCACCAGAAAAATCCAACCCAGACTCACATTGCCTCTGCCCCAGTATCAGTTGATTTTAAGTCATATGAACTCTCGGTGACAGCCGGGATCAGTCCAGAGTCCCCAAAACAGGTCCCAGCTCCTCTAAGAAGAAAGAAGGGGCTCTAGCGAGGAGGTGGCATGGGGACGTGGTGCCTGCAGAAGTGGGAGAGGGAGGGACGGGTCCTTTGGTCTCCTGAACCGTCCTGGGGAATTCAATTCAAGGACTACTCTACCATTGCAGAGAAACTCCCCTTCCATTCCAGAAATCTCACCCTTTGGGCAAAAAAGATTTGATGTTTCAGATGTTTCCGTTGAAACATCAAGTTGAAACGTGATGTTTCATCTCATGGAGGTGTGGAGCTCTGCCCATGGGGTGGGAATGGGGACACAAGAAACCTCGCTATGTCAGTTACCATCCATTTTATTTTATGGCCCAATTTACTACCAAAAATCCACTTTCCAACCAATTTTTTCCACTTGACCTGAGCTGTACATAGGAGATAGATGCCAGGAAGCCGCGGGCACCCAGCTCCCCCGATGCTCAGCCTCAAGCACGAGGCATGAGATCGGGAGGGGGAGCTTCTTGCCCCAGGGGATCCTGGAAAATTCCCTTTTTTTTCCCCTCAGACTTGTAGGAGCGGCTGGTAAATCAGAGCGCTGGCCAAGCACGTCTCCCAGGGCTTCATTCACTTGTCAAGTTCTCAGCTAGAACTCTCCAGCCTCTTTGCGAAATCTCACCTGGATAGCCCCAAGCTACAGCCTTCAAAACAGCAAAATAGCAAGAGCGATTGTGCTTTTTCATTTACAGTGATGCTGGGAAATTAATTTCATTATGAAGGGTTTTGTTATCCCTAGACTCAAGACAACACAGAAGTGCTTGGCAAACAAATACGATTTCTTGAAAATCGCCAGGATTTAATCTGCTGTTGTAAACCAAAGAGTCTTGATTTCAGCATTACTCACTGAGGTTTATTTTGGGTTGGTTTTGTGTTTTTTTTTAATTCACTGCCTGATGCTTTACAAAAGACATGTGGTACCCATTCCTGGGATCTCGTAATGACCTCAAACAGCAGAAGAAAAATGCTCAACAGCTAATTAAGTTCTGCTTTTAGATCAATCAAAAATCCTGCTATCCAGTACACCTTTGTAGACATGTTCCCGCGTGGCCCAGGGACACCAGGGATGATGTTCCTGCATCGTCAGGGATCATGGAATCACAGAACCATTTGGGTTGGAAGGGACCTTAAAGATCATCCAGTGCCACCCCCTGCCCTGGGCAGGGACACCTCCCACCAGCCCAGGTTGCTCCAAGCCCCGTCCAACCTGGCCCTGAACCCCTCCAGGGATGGACCAGAGCCAGGACGCAGCCCCTCGCCACAGGCTGAGCACCCATGGGGCGGGCTGTCGGCGGAGCCGGGCAGCATCTCCGGGGGTCTGGGTGGGGGTGCCGGGTTCCCTGGGCTCTGCAGGGTAGGTGGGTCCAGCGAAGACCCAGTAAAACCCGCCCCATCACGCAGGGAGCAGCTCTTCGGAGCAGGGAAGCGGAGCCCGTGGGAGTGAGGATGCTCCTCCACTTCATTTATCACTGTCAGTTACACCTACAGGATTTAATATAGACATCACTAAACAGAGGTGTACAAAATAGCTTTTACCTAATATTAATATCCGCTATTAGTATCTGTTGCAGAATAGCTGTGATTTAATTTGTATCTGTGCACACGCCAGTGCAATCCTTCCTCCTTCTGCTCTTCGGCAGGAGCCAGACCCACCAAAATTATAAAAATAACTTAAAATTCATAAACCTGAAAGCTCTTACGGGCTTAGGGTTCTTTTCTGCTGAATTTAACGCCCTTTCGTCCCAAAAAAATGCAGGCCAGGAAATTAATTCCTATGAGAGAATAATGTAGGATCCAAGAGCCTTGTATCCAGGATGAGTAATATTGAGTATGTGAAATTATTTTGTCAATAATAAAAAAAATCTTTATCTTAGGATTGGATATAATGTGAGAGCTCTGGCAGCAAAACCCTTCTAGAGTTAATTCTGCTCAGAAAATAATTGCATTAAAACTTTATTTAATTTTTTTAAGCCCAAGATACGGAGATGATCACAGAACACTTGTTCAGTTAATACAATGCTTGAAGATGAACTGACAGAAGTGCTACAACTAATTAAACTCTAAAATTTTGTAATAGGAGCCAAATTCAAGTCCTCCATCATTTGCCTTCTTCATTACCACATCTTGGACTAAAAAAACCACTCTATGTTTCTGGCAGTACTTTTAACGTTCTTATAGCCTCTGGTTTTATTCTGACCTTGCTGTACTAAGTGACTGGCTTATACATTTATTCACACAAATCGGAATTTGGTACCTATGTCCCTCTGAGAGTAACCCACTCTCTAAAAACCTCCCCCGGGGCCTTAATCTATCTATAGATAACTATAAGCTTTTAATTCTGCGGGCGTTTGCGTATGTGGTTTTATCTACACCTCTTTATCTGTACCAATACATCGCTGTATCAAATACAACGTTCAAAAAAGAAACTTTTAAGCTCATAAACGCCAACACCAAAGGGTCACAATGCCAAGTACCAGAGCGTTCATTCTGAGCATCTCCTTTCACCCACAGAAGCCGGTGACCTTAACGCAGGAGGAAAATCAAAATACAAGGGGAAAATTAGCCCCTTCTGCCTCCGGTCACTTGGTGAAACTCGTTTGGGTTTTTAGGCAAGGGGATGTTTTGTGGCCCAGTGACTTCGGAAACCCTCCTGGGTGTGGAGAAGCCCCAGCTGTTGACAGGAGCAGTTTATTAAGGTGGAAGATGCTCCAAGGGCCGTGGACCTGAGAAAAAGGAGTTCCCCAAAAAAGGCTGTCTGCGCTCCCTGTTATGGACCTGACGGTCCATCTCCGGCTCTCAGCAAAGTCATTTGCTGTTTTCCTACTGCAAAAATAGCTCCCGAGCTCATTTCACCGAACAAGTGCCTGGCGCACACAGGTCCCAGCCGGGATTTGCCAACGACTTCTCCGCTGCTGGTTTTACTGCGGGGAATGGCGTGGTGTGACTTTTCCAGAGAAATATTCAAACCTCCTTCTGTCCTGTCCTCGCATGAATCTTTTTAGCTAAGACAAAGCAAAAGAGAAGGACAGAGGTATCCGAGAGAACCAAAAGCTCCGGCTAATGAACAAAATCAGCGCATCTCAGCTGTGCAGTAAATAGGTTTTCCCGCCCCAAGACCACACATTGGAAGGAGAAACGTTCAGCCGTAATAAGCTGATGTATTATACAAGTATTGCTAATAAAATTGGACCCAAAGCTTATTCATAAATCCTCTTGAAAGTACTTATGAAAATTTTAAGGGCCAAATCCTGCCATTCTTGTCAGAAATTATGTCCCCTTGAAGCCACGTGAGCTCTGAGTGACTGAGCCGTGCAGATTTCGGTCTCCACTGCCTGCAAACTAATGATTCCTGTCTGAATCTATCCCAGCTATTGATTTCCAGTCTCCACACCCGCCTGTCCATCACCGCAATCAAGGTCCTGCTTAGGGGAGAGCAATTTATCGCTAAGCTCTCATAAGACAAGCAGCACAAATTTAGGAGCCTCATATACTTTTCCCATCACTCACTGCATTATACCGAATTGATTCGGATAGGTTTTCTTTTATCATTCTTAGCCTGTTGTCATTTTGTCCTCCGTGATTTCCACGCTGCCCCGTGACATAAAGCTCAAAGGCAAAAGACAGGCAGCGCTTGTTGCTAACGCTAACAGCCACCTGCGTTATACAAGTTCCTCGTCCCTCTGATTTTTCCCTCCTTGGGAAGGTTGGTTCATAAATCAGGAGTGAGATTCCATCACCTATAAGGGGCCACCAATACGCGTGACATTCACAGGGTCTATTAGGGCACAGACGTTACCTAATCCTTACCCATATGCACCTCAGTAATTCCGAGAGAACTGCACATCCTCTGCCTTCGCAATTATTCTCTGTTGGGCTCTGTTAAACAGCTCGTGAGATGTTTCATCATGACCTTATGGTTCACCCCGCACTGGGCACCAGTGGAGGTGCCGGCTCACCAGCCCTCCTCCTCTGCTGCTAACGGATCGTTAGCGAGTTCTGGTGGGGTCCGTCTTCCTTCACCGACTGCTTAGGAGGCAGAAGAAGGTCTGCCAGGGAAATTCGGTCTCTCTAATTTGGTTTCTAGCATGCATCTGAATGTTGGTGCCTACTGAAGCGGTCAACAGCTTGAAGCCTTTGAAGACCCTCCCGAGGCCAGCCTGCCTGCTGGTCGTGGCACTAACTTGACAGACAGGATTTTCCTCTGGAGGTCTTTAAAGTAACCTCATTTCTCCAGTAACTAAAGAGGGAGCTTAGGCATTTGCTTTAGAAGAACCTGGAGCTGCACCCAGCTCTGGAGCCCTCACCACAGGAAGGAGACGGAGCTGTTGGAGCGGGGCCAGAGGAGGCCCCGGAGATGCTGGGAGGGCTGGAGCCCCTCTGCTGGGAGGACAGGCTGAGAGAGCTGGGGGGGTTCAGCCTGGAGAAGAGAAGGCTCCACGGAGACCTTGGAGCCCCTTCCAGTCCCTCAAGGGGCTCCAGGAGAACTGGGGAGGGACTCTGGAGCAGGGAGGGGAGCCATGGGACAAAGGGGGAACGGTTTTAAACTGGAAGAGGGGAGATTGAGATGAGATCTGAGGAAGAAATTGTTTGCTGTGAGGGTGATGAGCCCCTGGCCCAGGTTGCCCAGAGAAGCTGTGGCTGCCCCATCCCTGGAGGGGTTCAAGGCCAGGTTGGCTGGGGCTTGGAGCAACCTGGTCTAGTGGGAAGTGTCCCTGCCCAGGGCAGGGGGTGGCACTGGGTGGGCTTTAAGGTCCCTTCCAACCCAAACCATTCTATGATTCTCTGGGCACTTAGTATTTAGGAGCAGGCCAAGTGTCCGAGCGAGGCAGACGGGCTCTGCCTCTGTGCTCCCACAGCAGGTAGACACCACAAACTAGGCTGGTTGACTCTGGGACTTCGTAACTTGTGTCCTAGAACAGCATACACTGAAAGACATGACGCTCACAGGAAAACTGAGGCCATTCCCAGAAGTGCCCAGAGCTGTCCTCATCCCTCCGTACTCCCATGAGTGAAGGCAGAAGGCAGCGCTACTTCTGAACTGGAGCTGAGCACTGGGCTGGGGCAACACCCAGTACCTGCGTCCTGAAATAGTTTAGTGTCTCGTCCACGTCATCTAGCCAAGGCATAACTTTGCAAGAGATAACAGCAAATACTCATGAGAAAAGTGGGAATAATTACATGCACTTAGTTAATACGCACTTGATTTACTGCAATATATTACTGCTGTGTTCTGGCTTCAAGGACAACCCTTTTTTAAAACAATAACGAAATGGAAAAAAAGCCAAAGCATTCCAGTAAACCAAAGGAGAATGTTCAAAAGCCTCCTTAATCTTTTTAAGAACACAAAAATCTCCCAGAGACAAGCCCCATGGATGCAACCTTCCCTTCCTAAAACAGCCCTCAGACCCACAGAAAGCAACCAGCTGGATCAAAAAATCCCCATCAACAGGGGACTGGTATCTGTCCAGCTCAGATATGAGAAGCCCCTTCCAAAACCTGATCCTTTTCCACATCCTTGGAAGCAAACCCAACGCAATTTCTCCTTGAAAAGTCATTAGATCGGTTCCACCACCCAAGCCCCTCAGAGGCACACCGTTCCTTTCCTCAGACCTCTCTGTCACACACCGAGGACTTTTCGCTTCTGACCATCAATAAACTGCAAACTTTTGGGAAAATATTCCTGTCGGTGGGAAAATATTTTTCACATTTCAAAAGAGCGCAGGTAAATCAGGGTAAGAATAGGATTTATGCCGTAGTAAAGCGCTGAAAAGCTTCCCAGCTCCCCGCAAATAATGCAGCCTCTGGGCTGGCCCAGCATTGGCTTTAGGAATATGATGCTCATGCTCCTCAACAAAAGGCAGATCAGACACAAGTGACTCTCTCCAGCAGCTCCCTGTCCTTCTGGAACTGGGGAGCCCAGAACTGGACCCAGTGCTCCAGCTGTGGCCTCCCCAGGGCAGAGTAGAGGGGGAGGATGACCTCCCTCCACCTGCTGGCCACACTCTTTTTAATGGCCCCCAGGAGACCACTGGCCTTCTTGGCCACAAGGGCACATTGCTGCCTCATGGGCAACTTGTTGCCCACCAGGACTCCCACGTCCGTCTCTGCAGAGCTGCTCTCCAGCAGGTCAACCCCAGCCTCTACTGGCACACGGGATTATTCCTCCCCAGATGCAGGACCCTACACTTGCCCTTGTAGAACTTCATTAGGTTCTTCTCCACCCAACTCCTGTCCAGATCTCGCTGAATGGTGGCACAACCTTCTGGTGCGTCAGCCACTCCTCCTAGTTTTGCGTCATCAGCGAACTTGCTGAAGCTACCCTGATTTTCATTTGCAAAATCTACTACTCCTCCAGAAATCCCTTCCCGTATGGACAAAAAGGACATAAATGTCCATCAGTCCCAGCTTTTAATTGACTTCAGCAGCACAAGGGACTGATCATTAATTCACAGCCCACCATCCCCACTCTCCTATGGGACTGCTCCTTCCTGGATGCCGTACTCCAAACTTTTTCCTATTTAGTTTGTTATTAGGCATCAGATATTTGTATGAGCATCCATCAAACGTTTGATCTCTGAGCTTGAAGTCACAGCACAGCCCTGAGCTCATCTATCACGGCAGCCCAGCATGGATACGGTTGAAGATTCAAAACAGGTCTCTTAAAAAACATCATGTTTTGGCTTCTTGTGGAGGGTGATTAATTTTTAGAACAAAATTTGCATAAAATCTTTTCAATCTATTTGCAATTACCAGAAACTGAAATAAGGGACAAACAGCTCTGAGCACTTGTTTTCAGCTGGGTGTTAACCGGAAAAACCTCCAACTAATTGAAACCCCAAGTTTCAAGTAAGAAAGTTGAAATATGACTTTCAAGTACTCGAAAGGCCACAAATCTTCAGAATCCAACTTATTCTACGGAAAAGAGATACACAAGGGTTATGTATATTTGGAAATGCGGAGCTATATGGAGTGTACATACCCACGCGTGCACAATCACGTGTGGGGTGGCGGAAAGAAAGGCTCCGTCATTGAGATCTATTAGAGATGGGCAAATAATTGCTTTTTGCGTCTTTCGGTTCTTCCGCGTTAAAAATTACTGCTGTTGCATTTAATTTGGACACCCAACGCCCTTCTCCAGTTTCTCTCTGACTCTCTTCTTTATGCAATTCTTTCCCTTTCTTCTGAGCATCTCGGGCAACAACTCACTCAGAAATAAATGCCCCAGTAAGTTTTTCTGGAAGAGCTTTCACCGTTACCCGCCGCCACAGTCAGATTATATAGGATCCGCCCAATTAACGCCATCTCAGATAAACGCTACAGGATCGACCCAATTTCAGAGCTGAAGAAAGATGAATCAAGGAAAAGCAAGTCACTTACTGAACCTCCCGCCCATCTCCACGGGGTGGAAAATACTCCTGCTGGCAAATCTATCCCACCAGGGCATGTAAAGGCCAACTAAGTCCCCCTTTCTTTCTTTCTTCTGTGGCCTTTTCCGAGTGCTTTTGGCATTAAAAGAAACAAAGGGTATATGCAAGAAGAGTTGTTTTACAGTAAATGGAGATTATGTTTATTATTCGGTCTTTGCTATTCTTACCGTTATTTTTTTTCCCTGGAGAAAAGGAACATAAATACGACAAAAAGTCACCCTAGGGCAGAACCAGCGCGAGCGATCATGCTGTGTCCTTCAGAGCCCCAACGCGCTCCTACCTTTCGTACAACGCAAAAAGCCATCAAAGCACCGAAGTCACGGAACGCAGAAGAGGCCCCGACCCCAAAATACCTGCAGCCTTCCTGCTTTATTTAGTAACAGAGCAGGGAAGACTCTGCTCCATTTCCATCCAGCCCAGTTAATCTAAACTGGTGTAAACGCGGTGCTTCTTCAGCCCCGTGAGTCCAGTCCTGACCAGGGCGCATCCTCACCGTGTCTGCTTCATGGGGCTTCTGGTCAGCCAGGCATTCGGCTGAGCAAAATGGGGATTAACCAGGTCTGACTGCATTTAATTTCTAATGCCAACAGCCCAGTGGGAGCCGCAGCAAATCCCCCGCGCGAGGGGGAAGGAGAACACCATTGCTCGTGATTAGAGAGAACAAGAGCTGGCAGATGGTTCTTTACTGTGCTCCGGCTGGGCCTGGGCAGGATCGTGTCGTCCTGGTTTTTAAAAGAGTTAAAAAATGGCTTGTTTTAAGGATTTTGGATATTGCTGTTAGAGTGAACAACTGCACAATAAATGTCTGCCTGGTCTCATTATCTGAATAAACCATTGGTGGTGGTGGGTCAGCAGCAGGAGGAACCAAAACCAGGTCTTCTGCAAAGCAGAGGACAAGCAAGTGCTGGGAGACCTCCTTCCAGAGACGGATACTACATTAAAAGGGGTTCAACAGCCCCTTCACGGGTGTAGCCACTGCTGGGACAGAGGGACACTGCACTGAAGGACGATGCTCACACTCTTCTCCAATGCAGACACACCTGGCAGCAGCCAAAGTCTTAGAGCCTGACTTGGTGCCTTGATTTTGGGTCTCCTCCTGTTTCCCAGGAGCGTACAGACACTGCTGCCTTTCCTCGAGCAGCTCTTCATAACATTCTACGGCTCTGAAACACCCCATTTCCCCAGCAGTTTAACCCCTCGGTCAAACCGGATCGAAAAAGGATCTCTGAGCTCAACAGTTAAGATGAAACCCATCTGGACAACGTGGTCTGCACTTAACTTGAGAGAGTCCTTTCAAGAAAGTTTGCCAAAGGACTTTTCATTATTCCTGGAAAGATCCCAGCACGTCGAAAGGGCTTCACGCCAAGAGAGGATATTTTCTAGAGGTTTGGTCCCAGCAGACATTGAGCCGTGGTTTTCCTGTCCTTTGACTTCACAAAATGACAAAATAAAGGAAGAGAAATCCGCAGCTCCAGAAGGTGATGTCATGTACCTTTACTCTGATATTGATTGCCCATTTACAGTACTTCACTTTAAAATAATGAGCAACCCAGAAATAGAAACATCACCAATCAATTATTCTGTCCTTCTAATTACTCAAAGCCAAGCCTGGTGGCAAGGCAGACCTGAACACCAGCTTCTACGGCATAAGAAAGGCCCTTTGGATCCTTATGAAGACGTGGGAAGACAGAGCATTGCAAACTTTAGTTTACTGCAAGACAAGCCAGAACAGCAGCCGGCATCCCCGACCGTGGCACGGACCAGGCACTCCTACACCTCGCGTGCTGTAAAGGGACGTTTTCTTAAGCTTTTATTTGGGTTGTGCGGAATGGGATTTAAGCAAGTCCTTAATTTGTTGACGAACAGGAGGGATTTTGCATCTTTGTTTCACCTCCTAAGCGCCAGAACTTCAGGTTGTTGAACTACTTAAGAAATATTAAGCACTTGAAAACGCGGTCCCGCTGTTGTGCAAACCAAAAGCAATGAAAGCGCTGCTCGACAGTAAAACGGGAACAGATTTGCATCTTGCAGCGATTCCACTGAATCAGGCTGAACATCAACCAGCACGTTCATACATAACACACTACACCCAGCCATCACCAGTATCAATCTGGAAAATACCGAGCGCCTCCAACCAAGCATTGTCGCGAGACAGATATTCCCCATCGCAAAACACAGGAGCCAAATTATGTATGTAAAGCTCGAGCTTAATGCATTATAAATCAGTATTTCTCCTTGCCTTCTCCACCTCTACCTTCTTTGCTCATACAAAGCCAATCATCTCCTGAAACACGGGTGTGAGAAAATTATTCTGCTTTCGACAAAGAAAGTCGGTTGGCATCAAATTCTATCAAATAGAATAAATCCGTGTTAGAAGCTGAAAGCTCTGCCTGTGTCTATCAAGCCCCGATCCTAATCCCAAATTCAACCTCGGCTGAGATCATTGGGGTGGCGGGGATTTATCACGGTGCAGAATTTCTTCCTCGTGCACCCGATTCCTGTCCCAGCACCTCTACGTGCGCGACCACCTCGGGTTAAGGTGACTACCGATTCGCAGGAACAGGAGGAAACAACACATTCTGCGCCCAAATTGTCCTCCAGTATGGGAAAACTCAAAACATCACCAGCTTTTTTCCTATCACATAAGAAGCAGCTTTTAGAGACGTCCAGACTTAGACGGGCAAAGAAAAACATGGAAAGAGATTGCAAAGACAATAAAACTTGCACAGGAAAAGTTTGGCACGGGTATAAAGGCAGAGGGCGATTTTTTTCTTTTGAAGTCAAAGTTTACCTCACAGTAATTTCATCCCACAGCAATTTCCTAATTGTTCATTAAAAACACATTAATTGTATGTAGAATGCATAATTTATCGCTGTGTGGAAGTGAAAATAAGAAAACCCCAGGGGGCCAAAAGTTGGCACGAAATCATACTTCTGATTTATCCCAATAAAATCTCTCCCTGGGTACTGTTAATTATTATAACTTACAGGAGAAGACATTACATTTCTACTTAAAAAATTATTTTTAACGAATCCATGCGCTGATCACGAACATACAACATTTTAATAAAGCACCACATCTTTCAGGGCAAACGTGCGTTTGCGTCTGTCGATTATACTTAGCTCACAAAGTCGTATTTTTGCGTGAGTGCAAAACCAATACCCAGTAGTTGTAATTCAAAAGAAAAAACCCCAGCCAGCAACAAAAGAACGACAGAAAACCCCACGCCATCACGCTACATGGTCTCACGGTTACTGTCTCCTCTTAATGAAGACGTAGCACGCCACTTTATCGGGCTAATTTACACGATAGATCAAAACTATGTGAAATTTTCTCGTTCTCGACGGGGGGAGGGAGATTGCCACCTCTATGGCTTTCAACGCACTCTATTATTTCACTTTACAAAACTAGTATCTGTGTTGGGTGGCAAAAGATCGCTCGGATGCGTTTAATCTGGCATTGAACTTCTGATTCTCAGAGGACCAAACGATATTGTGGCTGTTTTACCCCTATGATAATAACCAAAACATTCAGTTCAAGTCAAATCTTTCTAGCTTGTTTTTTTTTTTAAATGTTAGATCACAATTCCTAAAGGAAAAAAGCAATTCACACAGTAGTGCGTACTTGTGCTTTTTCTTTCAGCTCTTCTAGGGAGCTGGTTTGCTTTTCTAACTACAGTCTACCAAGAACTTGCGTTTTCTCTCTCGCTGTAGATACATGTGCGTGCGCAGACATTATATACAGGTATGTGCACATGTGTACACACGCCTATGTGCATCTATACGTCTACACCCAGGAATGTCTGAGATACCAAACCACACGCAAGTACAGCACCGCACACACCAACATACCCGCTTAAATACATACATCACTTGGTACACAGAAACACAGAACGGTTTGGGTTGGAAGGGACCTTAAAGATCATCCAGTGCCACCCCCTGCCCTGGGCAGGGACACCTCCCACCAGCCCAGGTTGCTCCAAGCCCCGGCCAACCTGGCCTTGAACCCCTCCAGGGATGGGGCAGCCACAGCTTCTCTGGGCAACCTGGGCCAGGGGCTCACCACCCTCACACCAAAGAATTTCTTCCCAATATCTCATCTCAATCTCCCCTCTTCCAGTTTAAAACCGTTCCCCCTTTGTCCCATGGCTCCCCTCCCTGATCCAGAGTCCCTCCCCAGCTTTCCTGGAGCCCCTTGAGGGACTGGAAGGGGCTGGAAGGTCTCCCCGGAGCCTTCTCTTCTCCATGCTTAGTAACAAATAGGTCCTGGTCCAGTTCTGCAGAAAGTACGTTTCTGTTTATTTTACATTTAATTTGTTACCAAAAGAATAAAATAAACAAATAATCTCTTATTATGGGACACTTACAAAGAATTTCATTTAAAAAAAACCAAAACAAGAGAATTCCCTGATTCACTACCTAAAATGAGGAGGGTGACCTTCTCGAAGCAAACAGCGTTGCGGGAATGGCTTGAAAACACGGGCAGAGGAAATTGCCTTTTGCTCTTTTCTAACATACGGGAGAGTTTGGTCGACTTTCAGCTTCATTTCTTTCGCGTGATCTAGTAGACAACAAAGTTTCAAGAGGATCTGCCCTAACCCTCTGATAATAAGCATTTCCTTGCCCCCGCTTCCACTTATGGATTCTTGCTCGAGGCACCCGATGCTCCAAGGCAAAGCTTTGATAAAGAGCCTTGCTGTCTGCACTGCCCCTAATTACAGCGGCTCCCTTTCCTCGTTTGCTCTAGGTAAATGCCACAAAGGTCACTTTGTTAATTCAATACCAAGCCCACAATCAGAATCATTTGCACAAGACTCAAAAAATCAGTGTCTTTTTTTAAACACTGATGTTCAGGTTTTCTTAATACTATACAGTCCTAGAAATGAATTTCAATTACGGAGGAATAAAGTAGGTACCTTGTAACGGTTACTATTACCCCGAGACAGACCTCAAGGCAGGGCAGACCATTCACCACCTGGAGGTGACTATTTTTCTCCACGGATTAACACGCGTTACTCTGCCTTAGACGACACGCTTCCAGGAATGTGAAGTTAAAAGAGATTATTTCCCACCAGAAATCGCTCACAGCGGGGAAGTCCCAGCAGGTGGGGCTCCAATTTCAGAGAATCATAGAATGGTTAGAGTTGGAAGGGACCCTAAAGATCATCCACTTCCAACCTCCCTGCCCTGGGCAGGGACACCTCCCGCTAGACCAGGTTGCTCAAAGTCCCGTCCAGCTTGGTCTTAGACCAAACATGTAGAAGGAATGATCCCACGTGTGGCTTTGGATGGGAGGGGACAACCAGGTTCATCCAGCCTACTCCATAAAATACCTACACAACAGACACCTACACCAGAAAGGTCCATCAAGCTTCACCGCATGCCATGAACAGCCAAAATACTTGCAGGTACCCTTCTTACGACCTCCATAAAGACCAGAAACTGTAACTAACAGAGGAGCCGTGGGATACTGATGTCCCTGAATGGAGCAGAAGATGCTAGGAAGCCCACTCAACAGGAAAGGGGGGAAAACTTGTCGCCGGCCATCTGGCCATTAGGGGAAAAATCCCTTCTGATCCCAAATCTGGCAGTTGTTTTAACTGCGGTTGTTGGAGCAGAAGATGACAGCTGGGCACCTGCAAGGGCTGATGCTAACAGGACTGAAACGGCCCTTTCTTCCAACCTTCTGGCCTCTTTTGTGATCATTTAAGGAGTTTTCTTCCCTAGATATCACATTGTTATATATTTAGGGATACGCACCAAATGAAAGCCCAAAGCTACAAGACACACAAAAGCCGTCGTAGCATTTCGAGCTGCTGGGCTGGCTCCAGAATCCAGCTTTGTCCGAGCATCGCAGCACATGTTGAGCACAGCACTGTCGTGTGCTGTACTGTCCTATTCCCTTCTCCTCCGCTTCAATCGACTTTCTGTCAGGATGAACAAAACTCCCACAGGACAACAAAAAATAAAAGTACAAAGCAGGATTTGCAAGAAGGTAGGAGCAGAGGACGGGATGTGCTCATTAGCTGTGGCCCTTCCAGTCCCGACAGTTGACAATGGTTTTTTTCAGTCATGGTTTTGGGAGGCATCTGCCAAAGACTTCCGGGAAAATGTTTACCGATTATAATTTTAAAAGACCAACTTCCTCCCAGGAGCCAAATACGCTATATTCCTAGGGATGGATTTTGGAAACCGTTAGCTGCTCGCTTTTTTATCTTACGGAGTAATGTATATGCCACCAAGAAACGCTCTACAAAAAATGAGAAACAAATTCAGAGAAGTTGCTGACAGATCGTATACAAAGAGGCCAAATTTTCATCATACGTTCACCGAACTACCTTTTAAAATCTAATTTATCGTCAGGCTAACTCTAGTTCCATTTGGAGCTCACCGGCGTTGGGATGATCAGCATTTTATGACCGCCATACGTTACTGTTGTGTCGTACCTTTTTACTACCGGAATCTCAACGTGTTTTACCATCTCTCAGAGGTGGTCACGGTTGTTTTGTCTTAAGCGTGACATCCACCACCCCATCCTTATTTAATCATGGGGACAACGGCAACGGGACACTTAAAAGGCTGTAGCCATCAGTGGGAAGGACCGCGGGACCTTCAGCTCTACGGCTCAGCCAAGGAGAAGCACTTGGGATGGAAACCTCTGCACCAGCGTTCGTTTAGCTGACAGAGGGGAAGTTAACCCCAGGCTCCAGGAGCGTCTGGCTTTTTTTGATGTTTTTTTAGTCATGCAATGACCCAGACTGACCTTGTGTAAAGGTTTACTTCTTTCTGACACAACCCATTTACCCACCATATGGGAACAGAGCATTCAGCGGCAAAGCCCGGAGCCCAGCAAAGGGCGACGCAGGGAAACTCCTGGCCACGTAGGAGATGTCAGGAACAATCAGAACTAATGAAATAGTTCTTGCTATCAGGTATTTGGCATATTAATGCACAGAGGCAGATCTCATTTACTGAGACAGAGTCTGGCACTGTAAATTATCGGACACTCAAATACGATCACGCTCCACATTTAAGGGCCATTTGAATTGTACTCAGGTAGTTTCACTCATCTGCAATCTGAGGAATGTGTTAATAAATACAGGACTGAATCACACCATCGATTTGTAAGTGGAATTTCCCATTAAAACCTGTCAAGAGCATTACTTTAAAAAAAAATTAATGGTATAATATAGCCCAGGGTTCTGCTCTAACATACTCCTGGCGGTATAGCTCTCCGAGTCTCATGGGTGATGGATAATCTTGTTTGCTCCGTATCGTCCGATACAACATCTTTCCTTTTGCCTTTCTGCTGCAGGCAGAGGTCTCGCTGCCACCAGTAGCAGCTGGTGTCATCTCTTGGTGGGCAGCAAAGTAAACAACCAAGCACGAGTCTACACCTTTCTTTCCACTTCCCTGAGAAGTTTGATTTCTACAGCCAGTATCTCCAACTCAGCAAAAAGGCCGGAAATCCACCGCTCTGATATTGCCACGTTGGATTCCTTGGACTAACAGTCCACTTTGGACTCTGCTCCGGTTTCTCACTGTTTGAATTTGAGCTTGTTCTCCCGAGTCTCATGGATTTGGTCTCTTTTGGAAAGCTAGCTGGTTTTGCAGTTATTGGCAGATGCGTTTGGCGTTCCTGGGATGTTCTGCGAGCTCTGACATGAAAAGAGGAGTAACGCGAGTCACAGCACACCACCAACAGCCCGGGTTTGGCACACACAGGGATGCCCCCTGTGACTCTTCATCAGCGGCCTCACTCCACAGTACTTCAAGAATTCGTGATAAAGACAGATTAAGCTTATGTAAGGAGCATCAGGGGAAAATAATAATAATAATAATAATAAAAAAAGAAATAAAAAAAAAAGCCAGAGTATTATTCTATTGCGTGTTTGGAGATTAAAACCATTTCATACTCGATTCACAAAAAAACAATTTGCAACGGAGCGACGGTGCCAAGGGATTTGGGTGGCTCCAAGCAGGCGTCCCCATTTCAGGAGGAAACCTCCCCTCCAGCAGGGTGGGAAAATTTGCTCCTTAAGAAAGTCACGGCGCTGCCCCATTTGCGACCGGTCGGTTGAGCGCAAAGCCATACTCAGAACCTCGAGCAGCCACTGTCCTCGCGGTGGTATCATTTTCCATTGATTGTAATTGAGTTCTATTAATGATGTAATTCAATTAGACACAAATCAAGAGATAACTAATACTTTTAATAACATCACACCAGCTTCTGACAAATTCCCTACACAGATGGAAAAGCTTGATAGAGTTACTGGTAACAGAATATCCCCCTCTGGAGAGATGTTAACAACCCTTCTAATATCAATACACCTGCTATAGCAAAGCTATTTGGTTGCCGAGAATCTACGTGAGCATTTAAGGAATGCAAATGATCAACAACAAATTGCGTTAGGAGGACTCTGTTGACGTGAAGGTGTCTCTGCGGAAGTCGGTGAAGATTTATTCAGGTGGAGAGTCTGGCCTAATGTATTGAAACAACCTTTCTCTCTCTTTTTATAATTGTTTAAATCATTAAAATTTGATGGATTAAAAAAAAAATTTTAAAAAAATCTGATTTATTCTCCATTACCGCAGGCTTAGAGAGTTGTGTGGGCAGTATGGAAATACAGCTGTTTACCCAGTTTTCTCCGGAATCTTTCATCCAGGTGACCTTTATTTCAGATTAATGAAAACAAAGAACAAATAGTGTTTGTGCGAGAGGGAGATCACAGCAAACAGCCATGTGTAACAGTCTCCGCCAGAACGGAATGTATTTCTTAGAACCCACACCTGGCTCTCCCAAAGCACACAGTTTTAATTGCCACAAACTGAGTAGCCTCTTACTTTGCGTGTCAAAACCAGTCAGCGATCTAAAACCATGAAACCTCACGATTTTTGCAAAAAAGCATTGCAGCGTACAACACCCTCGGTCCCACGGCGCCTTTAAAATCTGACGAATTAACACCTTCTAAGCATCCTTATGCCGCTGGTTTGCTAAATGTCCCCTCAACGCTTGGACCACGGGAGATACCAACCCTTTTTGGCATCTCTGTCACAGGCACAAAACATTTCTACCTTTATAACTCTCTGCGGACACTGAAAAAAAGCCATTCTGACATTATCCAGTGGTATGAAACCGTCTCTGTTTTGCATCCTCCTCATCATAAACAATAAAACAAGAGCTGTCGGATTCAGTTAATTTTTTAATTCGCTTCACGCTGTTTCTCACACAGGAGGACGCGGTATTCGTTGTGTCCAGGGAAAATAAAAAGGTCCAGAGCCCCCGTGAATAAATATAGGAAAATGCCAATTTTTAATAGCAAAATCTAAATCTAAGACCGTTAACTACTTTCATACTTATGACAGATTCCTCTTCAATAATTCATCTAAACCTTTTTATTCTTCTGAGCAGAAAACCACGCAGGAAGCCTCCTTCCTAAGCTGGATGGGGTGGGGGGGGCATGACTGCGGGCCATTTTGCCAAATTTATACAGAACGTGTAGGAAATGAGGATAACCAGCCATGCCAACAGCACGTTCAGCAGCATCTATAATACAACAAAGGAGGGACAAACTAGGAAATAGGATTTTCACTTTGGGTAAGGGAAACACAAGCACCGTGACATTTGGGAAATGAGTATGAAATTTGCAGGATTTGATGAATACAGGGAAATCCCCGCAACACTGCAACCACCGGAAATATAAATTTATTTAAATATACATATATATATATCTATATGTATACATGAAATGCCATCTATACCCATCTCCTCAAATACACGCCCCCTTCTTCTGGACCACCCTCCTCCACAGCCCTCGCTCAGGCATTTCTGCGGGTGGTTCAGCACAAATTCCAGCCAAAATCATAATTACTAATTACAGTCCTACCGAGAAGTTGTTTCGGTCCTCCCTGGGATCTGTCACAACCGCCTGCCACCAAGACAATGACAATCAAAACCTTAACCCAAGCAAGAAAACCCGCTGCTTCTTCAGCAGTTCAACAGGTTGGTGCGTTTGGGTCCCACCACAACCACGGTCCGTTGTGTGTCTTCAGCATCAGGGAAGAGCTGAGGGAAAGTTTTAAGGGCTTTTTTCCTCTTCTTCTGAGCATCAGAAGGCAGAGAAGAGAAAAAAAAAAAAAGACAGGAAGGGAATACGGATGAAGGCCCCTCAGCCTTTTTCAATGTCGTTCTTCTTCCCCCGGTGCTTCTAATAGGGAAAAAAGAATGAATACTGTGGATAGAAACTCAAAGTACTTTTAAAATGCTTTTTAGTCTTTGGCTAGGGAGGGGAAGAGTGTCAAAGAGACACTCGGGGGAAGGAGTTTGATGCATGAACTCTGCACCAAATGAGCCCTTTTGGGTCACTGTGGGCCAAGGATGAAGCATCCAACTCTGCCTGGTGCTTGGTGCCAGCCCCAAGATAGCCCACTCCATGCTCCTAAGTCGACTCCACTCCTAGGGAAGCAACCTTCAGCTTCTAATTACAAGGTTTTGGGAGTCCTGCCTTTAGAAAGAAACACTTTACACAATTATATCAATTGACCTTGTCCCGAGCTGTCATGTTTCATCTAATTACTGCTCTCAGAGCTTGATGGCCAGACAGAAGTGCCCACCAGTTTAGCTGCAGGTCACAGCGCTAACATAGGCACGAGCCTTCAGATGCTTTTCGAACCGAGATTCTCAGATTCACTGAACCAGATTTGGTTGCTGGGCGCTTTTATGTCCTGCCACAAAATGTACTCCAAGAAAAAGGCACAAGGAACCTGGACTAAGCCTCTAAAAAAAAGTATTTATGAGGGCGGTGTTCAGCTATGCCAAGAGCAACCGCCTCTGGCTCGCCAGGATTGCTCCGGCGGGCAGCACAGCTACGGGCCAGGGATGGGCGCAGGTAAATAGGTGAAGTTACATGGACCGTCCATACGGAGAACAGACTAAATGAACATATCACTCCCCTTTTAGTGACACTATCTGTTTCCATCCTGGCTGCGAGATCCCAAGCGCACGCACAAGCGTATCATATACGTGCTCAAGTGAGGACTCCTCCTTAGTTGCTTCGCCTTGGGACCAACCGGGAGAAGAAACAAACTTTGTGTCACTATTTTTTATGACAATCTCTCTCTGCTCACTGTCCCCAAGAGCAAGCAGGGAAGTGCAAAATAATGGTTAGCTTTAGCCCACTCTCTTTAGCCCATAATCTCTCTACTTCCTTAATCTTTCACTATGAAACTACCCGTGTATCCAAGAGTAACCTGGCTGTTATTTCTACCAAAACAGCCTGTACTTGCGGTGCTGCGCTGAGATTTGATGGAGCATCATGCAGCTGTGAAGCTGACGGGAGGTACGCAGTGGGAGCAAACAAAAACTTGAGCAACAGGAGACACGAAAGAACGGTGCTACGATATTGAGGGGAAAAAAGGAAAGCAATAAGCAAAAGCAACTCGGAAATACAGAAATGTAGCTCCTCACCTGTGCAGGACAAACCCTGTCAGCACAAGATCTGAAGTCTCCGTTGACTGACAGCATGTACAGAACGTGGATGCCAGGCTGTGAAACTATTATATATAAATAATAAACATACAAACTAGGAGACTGTCATTCATCGCAGAGCTCTTCTGGCGATGGAAGAGCTGACCTTAGCTCTGCTAAGCTACAGAGCCTCTCAAAAGAGCCATAACTCTGCGATTTCTTAAGCTCTCCATCCACTCCCAAACGAGCAGCCTCACCTCCCACGGTACGTCCTCATCCCACGGAACGTCCACGTCGCGCAAGCACCACCTCCGCAATCTGGATAAATTCTGTGTTTTGTAACACAGTGCCACAGCAAGTGTCCAACTACCTTACCCTCTCCAACTACAACAAATGTTTTCATGAACAGCTGCGTTGGTGGTTGGGGTTGTTTCACCGTGCTCAGAGCAGAAGCTTTTCTATATCATTGCCAGTATATTTATTTTACACTTTTACCTATTTTTGTCACCCTTTCTTCTTGCTGCGAGACCCCAGAAGAGAACGACAGCGTGTATCTGTTTCAAGGAGTCAAACTTCTCAGCTGGTCAGGACGCTGTTTCCCAAACCAGACGGAAATTGGTACCAAAGCTTTGGAAACGGTGGTGGTTGTTCACCTTCTGCTTCCAAGCTGGGAGAGGAGCCACCTTGTGAGCCCTCGAGCCCCGGAAACTGTGACCATGGGCCGGGTGCCCACAATCAATCCAGTGAATTTGACCCTAAAGTACCATAAAAGTAAATAAAACCATCAAAATGTCAGTAGTCTCCTTGTTTGAAACTCTACTTTGCAGGGTGAGAAGATACCCAGTTTTCAGTCAATAATGCGATTTCCAAGAAGATACTATTCCTTCAGCTCCTCCGTTTGACAACCAATATTTTGCTGAAACTTCGGGCAGCAATTTAGCGTCGTTTCCAATGTATTTTGAATACTTCAGAGCATTTACAAAATTACAGCACGTATTGGCATTACCATCGACAAATTACTGCCATCAACCGAGACAGAAATTGAGACATTTAACTGCGCGTTTTGCGCGCCTCGCCGAGAATTCAGTTTCCTTTATAGTGCAGACATCTCCAAACTCTCGAGCGAGATGTTCTGTCATTAGCCCAATTTAGCTGTAGCCCTTCACATCAAAGCTGAAATTGAGAAACATTGTCAGAAAGAAACAATTCTGCTAAGTTTACAATTATCTGATGTGTTACCTTTCAGGAATAATATACTCTATTTTACCAGTGAATTTCCTGTCAGAAATCAGGAGATAACGCCCCACTTTCAGTCATTGCTTTCCACAGTTTGATAGTTTTCCTTACGGGAGGCTGTGCAGGAGACCCAAAGGAGCAAATCTCAAATGCCGGAGGCTCTCCGCCAGTATTAAACAAAGATTCCCAAGCATCCTTTATCCCACAGAGGAGACGGCTGTCGCTTTTCAACAGCAGAAGTGGTAAAACAGACTGTGACATTCACACAAGGCGATGGGGAGGAGGAGATGGGTGATGGACACATGAAGTAGATTTATTTCACGAGGACCAGAACCAGGAACGCTTCAAGCCGTCCCCACAACAAACAGTTGAGAAGGAATTCTTTAAAGTGAGCCTCACAACCAGTCACCAAGGGGACGGGTAGAAAATGACATAAAAACCAGTACAGGAAAGCCAGTTCCCTGCAAACCACCTAAGCGCAGCTCCGCCTGCGGCGCAACCTCGCAGTTCGGATGAGGAACGTTGTGGCACCTATTTTTTGGCAGATGAATTTTCCATCCAGCGTGGAGAAAGGAATTCATTCCCTCGGGCAAATGAAAAATAAGGATGTTCGGAGATTCTGGGAATAGCAAAGAGCACCCGGTGGCGGATGCCATCGAGCCAAGTCGATGCTCTCACTTCGGGGCAGGAGCATCTCCACCCAGCCCGGGGCACCAAGGCTGCGGGAAGAGGGATGGAAGGGAAACGAGGACAGGGCCAACGTGTTTACTTTGGATTCCAATGGAAATAAAAAAAATTAGGTCAACGTTTCACCCAAGGGATAATTTTAACAGAGCAAGTGCATTTTTTTGCCTTTAGTTAATTAATCATGAAAGCCTCGGTGGAATTTGTCAGTATACTTTTTATTCAGGCAAGGCCAACATTTTAAGAAATTTCCATCTATTTGTATTACAACAAAGAGCCTGGCTGCGCTGACTCACGCCGTTACAGCTCTGCATTTCAGCAGAAGGGAAGATTAGGCACGTGAAAACGCGGTCCCCTCTTTGAGGGTCAGCTTTGTTCGATACCCAAAGGGACTAACTCTGAACATCGCATCCATCAAGGGATTTGCCGTAGCAAACCGGAGGCGAGAACCTACCTGTTGGCTCATGTGTCACCTTTGGGTCTGAGTGTCCCTACACCTGCACAGCGAAGCCTTCCCTTAGGCAGCACGGAGGGGAATCGGCGAGCTTTAGTCTGGGAAGATGTTAAACTACCAGGAAGGGGCAAACTTCCTTCACAGCTGACTCACGTTAACGCATTTGCTGAAGTCTCCACGAGAACCTTTTCCACCAGGAACGGAGGTGCAAACCCACCGCAGGGTTTTAGCCTTGCGGCTGGATTCGCCACGCCAAGCAGGCACATAGGTAACGCTCAATTTTGTGGCGCTATTTGATCTCGTAAAAACAACATGTAAAAAAATCAGTACTGGCCCTCTAAAGGACATCTGGTGAAAAATCCGTGTGCCGAGCATCTGATGAATGACTCTGAACGAGTTATTTTAGCTGTCATGTCACCGGATTGACAGCAGTCTCCCGTTAGAAAGGCCAACCCAGGCGTCACATGCAACATGCTTCGGGGACGAGCTCAGGCAGAGCCCAGATTATTGCAGGATGGTGTTAAACAACAGGCTACGGGGAAATACCAGCCCACATCCAACACCAGTCTTTTGCCAGTCAAAATATGAGACAGGGGATGCAAAACCAGGCTCTCGGCTTCCTTGGCCGTGGAGGGAAAGCCCGGGCGGGTTGGGAGAAGGCAGCGCTTGCTCCTCCATCTCCACCCGGGCTGCTCCAGGGAAAAGCAAAGAGCAAGGTCAGCACACCGGCTCTCAACTTAAACTTGGTGGGATGATGCGAAGAACTTGCCTGCATTGCAAGTTGCATCCGGAACGAGAAGCCTCACGGGTTTTCTTCTCCAAGTTTGAGAAGCGCAGATGCTTTTATTAATCATTTTGATCCTGGAAGCCCTCACTGCAGACCACCATCCTGCTGCGAATCTGCAGAGCAAAAACCTTACGGTCCTGCCCCAAAGCTCTTACTGTCCCAGCAGAAAACAGGCAATCAAAGACGGGTTCAGACAGAGAAATGCAAGGAATATCCTCAAGGCACTTCCATGTCTTGAGCCCCTGGAACAGACCTTCCACACTAAGTTTTGTATCGGGAAGGACAAGGGAGTAGCGGTCAAGGATAAATGAACCGAGTGCGAAATCGGACATCATTACACGTGTCATAATCTCATTGAAAACAAACATTCCTGACTGTGTTTTTGAAGACGGCATCGCTCCTGTATCCATACGGACGTGGAGAAGCCGGGAGAGTGAGGACAAAAAGACAGAAAACAAGAAGAGCTGAATACAGAACTATTCAGCAAACTATAGAAGGGCGACGACTACTCAAATGGAAATTGCTCATCTTCAACTAAGCTCATTTCCATTTTTAAAAACACTCCGGTGAGCGCACGGAGGTTACCCCGCTCCTCGAATACACGGGGGGGCTCACACACCCCCTAACACAGAGGGCAACCGCGGCACGTGTGAAATGGATGCTGTGACAGGTCACTGGTGATTTATACTGCACCACTCACAGAAGTGACTGCCACAGTACCCAGACAGCGCTGGGCTCCGACATGCTGCACTACCACTAAATTCCTCACCGAGATCCAGCGGGAGTCAAAGACACCAAACACAGAAGCCATTCACAAAAAAAACCCAACCCAAACCCTTTGAGATTGAGTTAAATTCCCACCTACAGACCAGAAAAAAGAGAAAGTCGTTGGTGGTTACTTTAATACCTAGACAGATCAAAACATAGAGCACCATCGTGATCAAGAATTTACAGAATTTACATCTGCCTTTATCAGGAACGTGTTTTCCGTGGTCTCTTTCCAAAATGGCAAACGCTGCCCGTCATCTGTCCTCCCATCCACATGTTTTTAACCATGAAAAGTCCCTTGCGCTTTACTTTTTGTCTCAGCCCCCGAAACATTTGCCCCCTCACGCACGATGGCAAATGACAGGCGCAGGACTTGACTCCGGCAGCGTGTCCCTGCCCGCGCCGCTGCCCTTCGGCACTGAAGTTTTCAACGCACCCCTGTACGCCCACGGCAGCTCCGGGCTTTGGGTAGGAGAGGAGCCAGTCCCATTGTGCAGCATCTCCGGGAGCCCTTTGTTAGCTGCGCTCGCTGCCTGCCCGTGCCCTGCTGCGCAGGGACCCTGCCAGCCACAGCACGCTGCCCGCACCTCCTGCCCACAGATGGAGTGGAAACACCACCCTGAGCGAGTAGAGGCAGCGAGAGGGGCGAGATCCGCTTTATTCGGTTTCATGGGCTGACTTGGGATGGCCACAGGAAAGCACCAACTCACGACGGCCCCCGGGGCTGCGACGCTGGGAAAAACTTTGCCCATTTGCAGACGCAGCTCAAGGAATTGGGTGCAAAGCAAAGACGCCACCTTCAAAATCAGTGCAAGAAACACTTGTGTAATCACAGATGGGGTGTGAAACGCGCAACCGGTACATGCAGCTGGAAAACAGCCTGTTCCATCCACATAGCAGAAAACAACACCGACGCTGTGGGAGCGATGGGTTTGCGGCACGTTTGGCCCCTGACACAGCACACGGCTTCCTTCCCTCCTCAGGCTCTCACACACAGAGGCTCTCGCTCCATCCCCTCCTTTGGCAGCCAAGGAGCCTGCGAGTCAATCATCTTTCACGAAGGAGGATCACTGCCATGTCTCCCAGCTCCCAGCCTTTAAGGTGGAAAGGCAGGAGAGCCACCTATTCATTATCCTGCTGCCACTGCCCGGGTCCCACCTTCCACGCGAGTAATTGCAGAGGACAATGCTGGGGACACGCATGCACACAACGTAAACCTCCAGCCCTGGCAGAGAAGCATCTTCCAGTTTACTTGCTAACTCCCCAAAATCAGGACAATCAAAAGATACACCCGGTTGTGGAAAGGAAGGACCACCTCCACGGGCGATTGCCATTTGCATACAGCTGAGAACCTGAGCTTTGCCAGAAGACACCAAGGATTTTTTTTTTTTTTTTTTTTGGAAAACGTTTCGTATGCAGCACTTTCCCCATCACAAACCCCTGCTTCAGTGCTGGTGTGCGCGATGTGGGGAGTTGGTTCCCATTGTTCCTCCGTCGCCGCTGCCAGAGCAGCGCGCACAGACCTGTGCTCAGATCCTTTTCTGTATTTTCCAGACTTCCCACCCCCCCACCCCCAGCTTCCCAAGGTTTCTCCTACTGGAGTGTTCCTCATTTTCTTTCAGAGAAAATTAAACGAGCGCCAGAGAATAATATTTCCTTGCACGCATCTCCCTCCACCATGCGCTCACACCCCGAGCCTCCTGCAAATCAAAGCTGCACTTTCTTAGTTCCTAACACTTCTTGGCTCACGCTCCCATTTCTCTTCTCTTTCTTTTGGAATGAGAGACCTGGGAACCGCCGAGCCCTTCTCTACCTCCCACGCAAGTAGCCCCCGAGCATCGCCGTGCCAATTCCCTCCGTTCCTCCCCTACCCCTGTTCCGCACACAACTGCCCTTGCCATTTTTAATTAGAAAATGCGCCTGCCAAGCGCGGCGAGAGCGGTGCAGCCCCAAAGAAACGCAGCCTGATAGAGTTGGGAGATGCTTTGCAGATAACTGCGTTTGCTGCCTTGCTAACTCGGCTGCTGCTTTTATTCCTTTACCCAGGGAAGGCAACCCCTTCCCATGGTTTCAGCACATAGATCCAAAAAGCTACAGGCAAATACATCCAATCGCAAGCGGGATCAGGTGCAAAAGAGAATGGGAACTAACCCTACCACCGCCACGGCACACACACTTCCACACCTATTATGCCACCTCCTGCCACATCTCTCCTTTATTTTCCATGGATTTCCTTCTTTCCAGGGCTGCCCTTTCTCTCCAAGGCTGCGCAAGGCGCTTCTAACCCCGGTTCCCCCTTCCCAGCTGTGGGAAGTGATGTGAAAGCTCACGCTGGTGAGCAACAACAACAACAAAACCCCCCAAAAAACCCACATCATGCTCGCAGAGGGGGAGAAAAGTCCATTATCAGAAAAGGAACGGGCACATTGCTTTGGGATGCGGAGAAAAATCACCCTCACCCCGGAGCGCAAAGGCAAATAAGAGCTGACTTACCGGAGACTCCAGGATGCAGGCTCGCCAGCGTAAACCCGAAGAGGAGAAAAGCCAGCTTTGGTACCCAAACACATCCAAGACTATTCTCCATATTTCAACGCACACCTACAGATTGGGGTCCTGAGCACCAGCAGCAACCACACATGCACGTACAGCCCCTTCCTCCTCCTCCTCCTCTTCCTCGCCGGGGCTTTTCTTTCCGTCCCTGCTGACAGGGCTCAGCAAAGGGGGAAGGGGTGAGGAGGGAGGAAAAAAAGTTGCATTCAGTCCAGGAGGCTCCGAGGTTTCCCGAGCGTGCGGGGAACTAACTCAAGGAGACGGAGAAGGATGGGGAAGGGTCCTCCCACCGCTGGAAAAACATACACAGAAAAATCCTGCCCCAGGAGAGAAAGAGGAAAAAAAAAAAAAAAAAAAACAAAACATCAGAAGAGTCGCGGCGGCTCCATGTCCAACACCGTACAAAGTAAAGAAAAAATAAAAATAAAATTAAGGAAGGGAGGGAAGCCCCGGTGCAGGCGCGGAGAAGCCCGAGCGGTGCAAGGCGGGAGCGGCGCGTCCTTCCCGGCAGGGCTCGGCCAGCAGCCGCCGGGGGAGGGAAGGGCTTGCGGCGTCTCACTCGCGGCGGGCGCTGCCGCCCGCAACCTGCTGAGCCCGAGGAGCGGCGGCGGCGGCCATGGGGCGGGGGCGGCGGGAGCGGGAGGGCCGGGCCGCGCCGGGCCGCGATCGGCGGCGGAGCGGCCGCCGCAGCGCCCCGCCGGGGAGCGGGGGCGCCCTCTGGGGGCCGCCCGAGGAACCGCCGCGCCCGCGGGGGAGCGGGGACCCGCCGCGGGGTCCAGGCGTCCGGAAGCCCCGTTCCCGCCTGTTCTCCCTTGTTCGCCCTCCACTTCCAGAAGCTCAACGCGCCCCGGCAACGTGCTCTCGCGGCCCAGAAACCCCCCGCAGCCTGGGCTGCATCCCCAGCAGCGTGGGCAGCAGGGCGAGGGGGGGATTCTGCCCCTCTGCTCCGCTCGGGGGAGACCCCCCTGCAGCGCTGCCTCCAGCTCTGGGGCACCAACAGCAGAAGGACACGGAGCTGCTGGAGCGGGGCCAGAGGAGGCCCCGGAGATGCTGGGAGGGCTGGAGCCCCTCTGCTGGGAGGACAGGCTGAGAGAGCTGGGGGGGTTCAGCCTGGAGAAGAGAAGGCTCCGCGGAGACCTTCCAGCCCCTTCCAGTCCCTCAAGGGGCTCCAGGAAAGCTGGGGAGGGACTCTGGAGCAGGGAGGGGAGCCACAGGATGAGGGGGAACGGTTTTAAACTGAGAGAGGGGAGATTGAGACGAGATGTGAGGAAGAAATTCTTTGGTGTGAGGGTGGTGAGCCCCTGGCCCAGGTTGCCCAGAGAAGCTGTGGCTGCCCCATCCCTGGAGGGGTTCAAGGCCAGGTTGGCCGGGGCTTGGAGCAACCTGGGCTGGTGGGAGGTGTCCCTGCCCAGGGCAGGGGGTGGCACTGGGTGGGCTTTAAGGTCCCTCCCAACCCAAACCATTCTGTGATTCTGAGACACAGCTGACCCCATCTGACCAAAGGGCTATTCCATGCCACACAGTGTCATGCTCAGTATATTAAGCTGAGGAAGAAGAATGGGGATGTTCAGAGTGATGGCATTTGTCTTTCCAAGTCACCTGCTTTCCTGGGGATGGCTGAACACCTGCGTGCCCATGGGGAGCAGGGAATGAATTCCTTGTTTTGCTTTGCTTGCGCACGTGGCTTTTGCTCTACCTATTAAACTGTCTTTATCTCAACTCCTGCGTCTTTCCTCACTTCTATTGTTCCGATTCTCCCCCCCATCCCAACTGGGGGCAACCAGGCGGCTGCATGGTCCTACCTGCTGGCTGGGGTTAAACCACGACACTCCATCTCCTCCTCTCTCCCATGGGACCTTCTCAGCTTCCTCCAAACACCTCCAGCCATCGCACCTGGGTTTTTACAGCTATTCCACAGGCCTGCGCGAATACTCGCGTTACAGAAACCCACGCAGACAGTTCTCCTAGGGCAGAGAATTGTTTTCAACGAGGAAGACAGGACTGTCACAAATACCTAATTTTGCGCTTGAGAAAAATATTCTCTGAAGAGGAGAGAATCAGAAAGGAAAACGAAGAGGCTGAAAGCTTGGACCGCACAAGTCAGCCCTGAGGTCCACAGAGCCCTGGCAAGATCCTGAGGATCGGCACCAACATTTCCAAAGCCAGAAACATGGGGGTTCAGGATGTGAGGTGAGGAGCAGACAAAAGGGCTGCCAAATGGCAGCCAAAATAACAGCACCGAATGCACATGATGTAACCCAGAAAATCCATGATTTGGGGTGAAACATTAAGAAAAAAGGATTGAACGCTTCCAATTGCAACCGGGCAGCGAATGAGCCAGACCTAAGGAGTTAAACTGACATTTAGGAGCTCTCGGGCTGTTTCAGGATAACCTATCGCAGTTGAAAATTGCTGAATGCTTGGGAGTTGGGTGCTGAGACCCCCCCCAGCAGCCCCAGTTAGGCACGAGGGCGTGCTGCGGCATCACTGGATGTGCCTGCGCACGAGGGCGGGATGGAGGGTACTCATCACCCTGCAGAGAAAGGCCACGCAGCCATGCTGGTGGCACTGGCTGCGTCTTCCCCTGAGCGTGAATTTTGGCCGAGTGAGAATCAACAGCTCCATCATCTACAGAAAGTGCGCCTCAGGGGAAACGGGATTCAAATCCCAGGTTGAAGTCTGCAGCTCGGGTGTTTTTTCTTCTGGGATTCTGACTTCCAGCACGACTTTATGCAAGAATAATTTAAAATAACCAGCAAACCAATATGCTCTGCCTGCAATCGTTGCTTTGTCTTAATTAGAGCGTGTCACGCCTTAAGTCAAACTTTGGTCTCCGCAGCAGCAAAAGCATTGCCAGCAGCGGAGGAACCCCAACCCGGTACAGCTTTCTTGGCCATTCTCCACTCGCTTTTCCTGCAAGCCAAACATGCCACATGCATTTCAGGAACTTTCTGGCTGCTGGAAAAGCACACATTGGGGAAGAAGTGAAAGCTGAAGAGCTCAGACAACTGATTGAGTGAGTGAATTTCCACCAGTCAGGCATAAGTCGTCTGGAAGTGCCTTCATTACCTGCCTATAGACTGCACGCGGAGGAGGGTTTCTCTCTAGAAATTACCCAGGCAATTCAAATTCAGGGCAAGAGCAGGACGAGGGCACCAAGGGCCCCGGGGAAGGCACCCTGCCACTCTGTTCCTCACAACGGACTGACCTTGCTCCACCACCTTCAGCATTCCCTGCTCTCAAGGGTGCTCCTGTTGCCATCCCCAGGAGCTTTCACACCCCAAATCCTCTGCTCTGGCTTTGCAAGACGCCCCTTTCTGCAAAAACTGTATATCTGGCACTTGTTGCTGTTTGTCTGCAACTTGCCTCTGCCATTTTCTCTGGTTTTGCACATATTTTGGTCTTTTCTTTTTCCTCGCTTCCTCTGTAACCTGTCTTCTAGAGATTGAGATGAGATCTGAGGAAGAAATTGTTTGCTGTGAGGGTGGTGAGCCCCTGGCCCAGGTTGCCCAGAGAAGCTGTGGCTGCCCCATCCCTGGAGGGGTTCAAGGCCAGGTTGGCCGGGGCTTGGAGCAACCTGGGCTGGTGGGAGGTGTCCCTGCCCAGGGCAGGGGGTGGCACTGGGTGGGCTTTAAGGTCCCTTCCAACCCAAACCATTCTATGATTCTCTCTGTTCTCAGTAGCACCATCACTACTTCTACACGTGCACCAAAACGATAGTCTGAGTGTTCAGCGCAGGTCCCGCAATGACGGCTTTCTTACTGGTGGCCAGACACCTCCATGCCCTGGACTCCCACAGACACACAAAGGGATTTTCTCTGAACGGCCTTGCTCTGTCTTCTATTCCCAATAACTATTCCGTAATGTGAGATAACTGCACGATAACCTGCATCTGGTCCACTATCAGGAAGGTTAAAAGAGAGCAGCCCTTATTGAAAGGGAAAGAACCGTGTGCAGCGGGCGTTTGTAGTTGGGGATGGGTTTTCCCCCGTCTGCTTTCCCAGCACGCTCCGACATGCAATTCCATAATTCTGCAGCGCCTCACAACAACACTGTTCTCAGCACGAGCTCCGCGAGGCTCTTCACAACCTGTTTCTAAAAACTGCCCTTCCGAAATCAGCCTTTCCTTGAGTGTCTGCTCATGTAGCAGAAACGCTTTTCCTCCTGCAAAGCCTAATTTTACAGATACAAAAAAGCCTGAACTCTAAATACGGATTTGGCTCCAAGGAAATAGCAGGCTGAGCAAACGCAGGCTTCTGGTTTAAACAGAACCGAGACTTCTGCCAGCGTGTGGCCAAGACCCTTTCTCTTTGAACACACAGAGCAACGCCTGGCGATAATCTTTACTTACAACTTGTAGCCACGCTGAGATGGGAGTTTCTCTCGGAGTTTCTCCCAGTCCTTTGGGGAGCAGACCTTTCCCTAAGAAACAGGGGAAAAAGCATGGGGAAAAAGCAGGTGCAGGTCTGTGTGACCAAGAATCCCACAAGCTGCAGTGGAATCCGTCACCCAGCACATGACTTTATGTGCTACGTGAAGCCTGAAAAGCAAAATGTGGCCAGGGAGAAGGCGGCAAATTTTCTCATTTATAAAAGAGACATATAAAATTTGGCTAAAGAGTAAACAGGACTGTAGGGACAACCATACCATCGCAGCTCAGCTGGCTCCAGGTGTCACTGGGAGCTTTTGCATCGCAGTTTGCAACTTCCACATCTTGGGTTTCTATTTCATTTTTGCGTGTATTCTAGCAGTAAAAACATACTAAGTCTTGCTGAATCGCGTATGAAAGTAAGCAAGGAACAGAGTACTAGAAGCAGCCCTTCTCTCTCAAGCTGTCTGGCAGAGTTATATGGCAATTGTGTACTTTTTCCAACTTCTGAGCCAATTTTAGTAGAGGACAAACAGAACTGATGGGAACCGAGCAGAAAACAGGCAAGCGCCGTGCTTTCGTCTGACATGCGATCTCTCTTATTTTTGCCTTGAGCATCTTCAGGAACAGACTGCCAATGGTGCTGCGCTGGGCACCGGGGGGGGGTTACAAGCTACACAAATGGGTGAATCGGTTTTCACCACTAAACCCATTAATTTTCTTTTTTTTTTTTTTTTTTTGCTTTCAATCGGAACGCAGATCCTGAGGGATAAAAGGCCGGTGCGTGCCTTAAAACAAACAGGCTCCGCATCAGTGGAAGTAGGCATCGCTGGTCTTTTGGGAAGTAAGGGGATACAGAGACCAGTAAAGATAAATCTGGGTCTTAGGACAAACAACTGCCCAGTCAGTCCCTGCATCCAGCCATGGTAAGATGGGAGACAACAGCCTGAGTTGCTCACCTGCCTGTGTCCCTTAGGCTACGGAAAAATCTTGCTGTTTTGCCTACGGCCCCAGAGCCAAGCCCTGGGGAGGGTCTTTTAAGTCCAATCCAGGTCCTAAAAACAGCAGTAGATGCTGCACTGGAGATTAAAAATCAGCCCTGGGTTCACTTTTAGGCTTATTGCCAACAGGCTTTTTTGCACATACATTTTCTCCGCTAAAACTTTCTGCCTTCCTCAGCCAAAAGCCACCCTTTCTACCGTGCCAGAAAAAAACATGGAGATTCATGGCCTGAGAGGTTCTAAGAGCGAGTGTGACCCTGCAGGTGAGGGCCTAAAAGCGCTCACTAGCCTGGAGGAGATTCCCATTCCCATCCACTCCATGAAAATCTCGGAGCTGTTCTGTATCCGACAGCCGCTGGCTACAGCCGATACGGAACCTGTGGAGTCTGCCACAGGGCCACAGGAGTTGAGCTCCGCAGGGATGCTCTCCATCATGTATGATTTCCTTTGGACATCTCACCTGGCACGAACAAGTAGGCTTTTCCTTCTCTAACCCCCCCGATGTTGTGCTGTGCTCAACGGACCATTCGAGGCAGAAGATCGCAGAGTTTCCTCTGTAACACGTTACCACTTTTTCTAGGATCTAGTTCTTTCTACCTCAAGAGACCCGTTCGAAAACTTGAACATTTCTTTTACTGACTTTTACATCCCAATAACCATGTTTAAGGTACTATTATCCAGTGTAAGATTACGTGCAATTACCTCCTTCTCATGTAATTTTGTTCTCCAGAATTACCACTCCCCTTTCATTTGTTACAAGGAATATTTTATACACCTTTATGAATTCATCCAACTCTACAGTAGATCAGAACACATAATTTCATCACACTTACTTAAGTGCCTTTTAAACATAATTAGAAAATTGGTGCAAGTCAAACTAGGCTGCAGTGAAGTTTTCTCCTTTCCTACCTGTTTTTCTTCCTACCAGCCCTCACCGTGCTGCTCCCACCAAATCCCAGGGCTTCATTCCTAGTGGGCTCTCTGTTAGCGTGGTGACCCTCCATCTACCAGTGCCCCTGTCACCGCACATGCCATCTGCCACCCCCACCTGCTGCCAAGCATACCTTCTCCTACCAGGTACAGCGGGAGTGCTTTGGAAGATCAAAACATCCTGTGTCCGCTGTTCCATGGCTGTGGCATCTTTCCATTACGAAGTGCCACCTAATGCCTCTTAGAGAGTTTATATTTTTTTGTTACAATTAACTTAATGTCTTTGTTCTTTTGTGTTTAGCTCACAGTTTTCTTAACACGAGCATTAAGTAGCCACAATAACAGCCACATTGATGTTACTCCAGAAATAAAGCAACGTACTTCAGAGCGGAATTTAGTCATAGAATCATAGAATAATAGGTGTTTGGGGTTGGAAGGGACCTTAAAGGCCATCTAGTTCCACCCCCCTGCCCTGGGCAGGGACACCTCCCACCAGCCCAGGTTGCTCCAAGCCCTGTCCAACCTGGCCTTGAACCCCTCCAGGGATGGGGCAGCCACAGCTTCTCTGGGCAACCTGCTAGTCCCTCTTACAAAGAGCCTTAAATTAACTAAATGGCTTACAATTAATGAGTTTATTAGACAGATGAGATAAAGTAGGAGTCTTTTTCATGGAAAAGACAGAATGCTTTTTGCTTTGGCAAGACAAGCAATTACTTCAATTGCCTCGGCTCGTTTTTTGAAGGAAGCAGCGCATCTGTGGCTTCACCCTCCTCTAAGGCAGAGTATTGGATTTGCTGCCTTGAGAAATCCAGGTCTATCGCCGTATGATAAGTTCTTGTTTTCCTGTGATTAGAGTTTAATCACCTTTCCTGTTTTGCCACTTGTGAGTCAAGCTGGTAAATCTAAATGTTGTTTCTTTTCTGCACAGTCCTTGCGTCGGTTCACATTCTCCTGGAGTTGACTTTTCAGGTTATAGGGATGCAGCTGTATTTTGGACCTTCCTGTTACCTCCCTTATTTCATCAAAATAAATGAGTTCTTCCCCTCTCCTCCCACAACTTTATAACTTGAACAAAGGACAGTAAATCTGCTGTAACAAATAGGATTAAATGGTTTGTCTGCTGCAATATCCAAACTTTTCAAGATGCCAGTCATTCTTCCTTTGATGATCCTGGACTTTATCAGCCGAGATCCTCTCAAAGTTATCAAGCACAAGCAGCGAGAGATGTGTCAGCAAAGTTCACTCACGCGCTGCTCTTCTCAAGGTCAGCATCCCTCCATTCCCACCGATCCTCATTATAATTCCAGATGGACATTTTCTTAGGAACAAGTTTCCTTTCTGGAAATTACATGAAGGTACAACTGGCGTTTCTCTAGAGGTTCACAAACAAAAAACTGCCAACTTTTCTGTTCTGACGCAAGTGGGTACAGGTCCTGTCCCATCTGGATGAAGTGTGGACTTTTCTGGACATCGAGCCACATGGGAGTCAGCTCAGCCTTATAAATTTATGAAAGTGACCTTCTTTCAGAGTAAAATGTAGCTGTGAAATTCTCAGTGACTTGCCTTCAGATGTTCAGGTGCCTCTGCTGCATTCTGTTCTCTGATGGATTGCCAAGATGTTTCTTCTCCTAAAGCAGTTTTGAAGTCTCCTGGAAAGATTTGTTTTCCCTAAAGAGAGCGAGGGCAAAGTCCAGAGTACCTTGTGCCAGCACACGCTACAAAAATTCAGCAACTCATGCCTCCCGCTGCAAAAAGCGCAGTTTCTCTCTCTGCATTTTTCTGAAGGTTATCTTGAAGTCTACCCGTGCCCAACACACTGTGTCATGCCCCCGTGGTTTACCGAAACCAGAGCACGCCCTCTGAGAAATCCTCCTGCTTACGTGGGGAAGCTGCCTATAAGAGTTAGGTTGAAGAGTGAATTTGCTTCATTTTTAATGATTTTGGAAACCGCGCTCGTTTTCTGACAGCTTTCAGAAACCAGTTCAGTGTGTTTTCTGGGTTCCAGATGCCCTTTCTGTACTCTGCTCTCCAAGGAGCAAAGCTTTGTGAGCCACAGGTCTCCCTCTTACCCACTCTCCTCTCCAGAGTCCTACAGCCCAAGCTAGTCCTACCCGCACCTCTCCCTGCAAGCGCCTATTTCCTTTCAGGAACCCGTGCATCCCCTCCACGGATTTCAAGTTTTGAGATTTTTTTCGAGTTCAGAGCAAATCCCGATGGCTGTGTCCTCATCCTCAGCAAATGCTGCTGCTCCCCAGAGAAGGCGCTGGAGGAACTCTACCATCACTAACCCCGTTGTCCTAAATTGCCCTGGGAAATAAGCGACAGCGCTGGCAGCCAAAGTTGGATTTCCAACATACTGGCACAATCCTGGCAGTGTTCTTTTGCCTTCAATTTTTGGCATGTAAAATGCAGACGTCTCCACCTGAACCTAATCATCTGAGGTTCTTCATTACAGTCAACAGAGTGAAAAACCACAGTTTCAACCCATCACCTCCTTTAGGACCAGGTGATCCAAACTCTGGAAGAGCCTAATCCTTTCTGTTGACCCTCATGCTCAGCCAGATTTTGGAAACAAAGACATTTTTCTACCACTCGCAGGGCACAGAAGTGACTCGCGGACGGATTGCCAAAAGACTCTCAGGGACACGTCTGATTTTAAGTGCAGGAACAATCAGCCAAGCCCCACTGATGTCAACAGATTAGTCACGAAAGCGAAAAGGAAGCAAGAGCTGAAAAGCTTTGCGAAATCAGACTCTCACTCAACAGCAGGTCTCAGAGGATTACAGCTAATGCTACGCTAATATATTAAAACACAGATATTTTATAGCTAATATTAAATGATAAGAAAAATCATTTATGACCTCTAAATTTAAATGCCAGAAGTCTTGTAAGCAAGCGCCCTGCAACTCTTATAAATCAGAGATGAAAGAGATTTCCACGAGATCCAGCTGAATTCATAATCGGCAACACCTTACTGCTAAATGGTGACAGACCCGATACTCCCGTATATGCGGCCCTCTAGTCCCTTTGCTTGGGGCAGCAACCGATTTTGACACCTCGGGACACACTTGTCCCTCTGACAGCATCTAATCTTTGTGAGTGATGCTGCACAATCACGTACCCGTCCTGTAGAAGAGATGAAACCATTACCGTAGCTATAACGTTGAATCCGGTGTGGTCCCAGGATGTTGTCAGTAATGGAAGGGAAGCGACCTGCCCAGTTCTACTCTTGGCTGTGTAGCTTTGGCCTTGAACCCATCCCTGTGGAAAGCAGCAGGAAAAGCGACAGCACTCACAGTATGTCATTCTGGGGTCAAAAAGGAAATTAGCTGCCCACAGGCAGAGACGGTCCCTGCGATGAGGGCCCAGAGCCTCGGGCAGGGGACCATGGGGTCACAGGGCTCACTTTGGGAAAACTCCTTGCCACTGACTGTCAAAGCTACTGAGATCCTCTCACAGATCCCACGCAAACGTTGCCTGGCCGGGTTGAGGGTTCAGTAGGGGTTAAACCGGGGCTGTGCGGCGGCAGAGCAGACTGCCCTCCGCCAGCACCACGAGCTAAGCCTCTTTTCTGCCTTCCTCGGAATTTTCTCCTGTCGTGGTTCAGAAGACACCTGTCCCAACACCCAGTGAACTCGGAGCCGTCATGTTGACAACAAATTACACTACTGAACAAATTCAGTTTTCCTCTCCCGTCACCTCCCTTCGCTGTTTCGCCCGTGCCTAATTCTTCACACCATCCAGTCCCCAGCCAAAATATCAAGTCTGCATTATCTACCTCTGAATGACTGCCAGGGCTTGAACCGCTGATTAGGTATGTCAAACTTGACGGTTCCACCACTGCGCTCGTCCCTCTGGGAACAAGACAAGCATCTGGTCATTTTTTTCTCTTTTTCTGTGTTGGCCTGTTCAGGCTGAGAAGCAATTTGTTCAAATGTGAAGTCCTTTACTAGGAGGCCTGTGTCCAAGATGAGACAAAATTACAACGAAAGGAAAAAAATAGCCCACAGCGCCTCAACTCGCCAGCCCGGCCCTGGCTCTCAAGGAGAAACAGAATACGCTGCCTAATGCCAGTCCAACTGTTAGCCCGTAGTGATTTGCCACTCCAAACCCTCTTTTTCCTATAGACCCCGTGTTGTTTTAAAATCCACGGTTCAGCTTGAAGAGCTATGGTATTTTTTAATGGAAAGTAAACTGATGCTTGCAGACAAATTATCGTTATAGCTGTTTAATCTCGTCGTATTATCGTTGGGCTGCCAAAGAATCGGTCATTACCAATCCACTTACTCAAAGTTAGGCTTTCCCATTGCTGGAATAAATTCAGCACCTGCGGCTATCTCAGTTAGCAGAGGCTGCCACGGGTTTCATGCTTCTCCGCGTAACTCCGCAGCGTCGGTCACTCCATGCTGGCAGGAGACGTCCACATTTTCCCCCAGATACAATGGCTGACAGTCCACAAGGCAGCTGTGACAACTGAAATCTGCCACATGCTCCTGAAAGCACGCTAAATAACATCGCTCTTCCTAAAACTGATCTTTTTTTTTTTTTCCTATATTTTAGATCAATCCTTTATTATTAAGACATTTCTGTGTCTGGGAGTTAGGGCACAAAGGTTGAACGCTGCTCCTAAAACTTCTTTTCCTTGCCTTTTGGAAAGTTACTTCGAAGTTTTTTGAGACTTAAACAGATATTGGAACCTGGGAAGACTTCATGGAGGCTTGAACTTTACGGATAATGGCCCTTTTCTATAGGGTATGTTTCTTCTAGGAGCATTTTGACATTCTGAATCAGACGCATCCCCAAAGGCACCGAATTTTTCTCCGCTGGCTCTGTGAGGAAATCAGGCTTCTGACTTCGTTCAAACACAACTCAATTAGTCGCCTAACGCTGCCTAAAATAGAGGTGTGAGTCTTCACTCTCACTCCCCCTCCCCAGGGACCATTCCTGGGAAATACTGAGCACAAACTGATCGTATTGCGTCATCCCAAACCAGAAGCAACAAGGTCTCTGCTATCCAAGAGAAGACCAGGAATGCAAAAGAGCCTTTCAAATTTCAGAAGTGACACGGAAAGTAAAAGGCAAAGATAATATGATAACCTCTTTGAAGTTATACGTGTTGTTAGCTCCTTTCTCTTCGTATTTAGATTGTATTTCTCAATGAATATAAATCCATATAGCTCCTAGATGTCAATTCATATCAAGTTCTATTCCAGGCTTTCTCATCCCCTCTCCGCTTCTTTTAATGTTAATTCAAATTATTATACGACTATAATGGAAGTACCATAATAGTTTGAGAAATGTAAGCAGCAAGAGCACAAGAGGAGTACAGCACAGGGGAACGATCTGCTTTAGAAGAGAAAATCATCCTCCCTGCCTCGTCGTTATAGCTCTGGCTGTAAAAACTGGCTGGGGAAATGTCTCACTGTATTGTCATTCATGCTAAATGGCCACCGTTTCTGTAATCCCTGCTTGAGAACCGGAGTTTTGAATTAGCCTTCACTTATTTCCAGCGTGAAGGCTGATTTCAGGGAATCACTCTACAAAAAAAAAAAAGGAAAGTCTTATCATCTCGTGATGTCAGGATTAACTTCTTTCTCCTAACGCTCCACAGATGTTGGGAAGGGCTTTATTAGGTTTATCAAAGGCCCAATAATCAAGTCAATATATTCACCAGTCCTGAAGGCCAGGGGCGAGAAGAAAGGGCCCGGTGTGATACACGCCAAATAAAAGTGTTTTGTAAATCGCTCGGATCACAAAACAGTAACACTCTCAAGGAATTTGTAGCATAGAATAAAAAGCTTATCACGGAGTATCTGAGCGTAACAACCGAGCAAGCAACTGAAACCTACAGTACATCAAATCCACCTCTCATACTGATATTAAAGATGAGCTTTGGGGTTTTTTTATGTATCTCAAAAAGGATGTACGCAACAAAAGCTGACATTCAGGAGCGCAGTGGATTAAGAGAGATTTGAGCTTCCAGAAATCTGGATAAATATCGGTTGAGCTGTGTGCGTACAGGATTTCCATTTGTGCTACGCTTGCGTTCTGAAACAGAATACACGACCTCCAAAAGTGGAAATACAGGATACACAACCTCCAAAAGTGGAACTATAGAATACACAACCTCCACAAGTGGAAATATTGAATGTAGCGTAACAGGCATTGCCTCCTTCAGGCGTGCTCCTTATCAAAACACCCAGTGCATGCTTTTTGGTTTTTTTGGCAAGAGTTTGCATTGAAAATAAATTCAACAGACAAACTTCTACGTGTTAGTTGGTTGGGTGGGTTTTTTGCCGACGCCGCTTTTTGATCATATCTAGTAACGGAGTTCAGACCAAAAAAAATAAGGAACAGGAAAATCTGAAGAGGAGGCAGGAAGAAAGAAGAAGCCTTTGGGTAAGATGCTTGCAGACGTACAGCAGAAGTGTTCAGATAATACACAAGAAAGCCCTTTTCAGTCTGAGATCACGAGTAGATACAGAGTGAATCAAAAGGAAAAAAAAGGAATGCCTACAGGCACGCCTCAAACTTTTTGCTTTAAGTCTTAAACCAGGATGTTCCAGGTGTCTGGAAAGACCAAATTGCCACACCGGACTTGTAGCAGCTGTGCTAAATAGTCCGTTTTTTGAAGCAACTGGCACTGGCCACTGCTAGAGGTGGATGTCGGGTCTCCTGCTCCTCAGCAGTGAATGGAGAGGCAATCCACATCCTGCCTGACTGATGACATGGAAAGGAGCAAGAGGACCATAAACCACTGTGAACCTGTGCCGATGAGAGCAGGCACAACTCGTAACCCAGCTGGCTCTGAAGACTCAAGTATGACTTCCAAAGTCTCACAGCTTTGGAAACACAACCGGTTTTACTGGAGGCCGGGAAGACAAATGGCTTTGAAAATACCGGTCCTTAGAGTGACAGTACACTGCAGCGAGAAGGAGATGCTGTCAGAAAGACGTGGCAGAGCTGCAGTCTCGATCCGCAAGGGAAAATCAGAGAAAGAGGAAGGTGTGAGAAGAGAAAGGGAGTTAACATCAGGGTGGACAGTGTAGGTTGAGATGGAGTCTGAAATCTGGCAGAGAAGGGCTGACAACGGGGAACTGATCCATCCCTTCCTTCCCTACCATCGGAACATCTATGGGGAGAGACAGAGCAAGAAGCAAAGCCCACCTGGCCAGGTCACTGCTCCCACCGGCAACAAGAACGCTGTGGTTTGTCCCTTTCTTATAAAGGTACATCTTTCTCCAGCTGTATGCATGAGTTTACACCAGCCTCTTACCCATATGAGCTCTACCACCATAATTCATTATGCTTTTGAAGGCCTTATCAGAGAATATGTATAAGCAAGTACATATTTATTAATACAGTGTTAAGCAAATACTGTATTTCTGCAATATACTACAGGCGTTTGCCTTAAAATGTCATATACACCGGTTGCAGCTGCCGATAGCTCTCCTGCTTCCTTTATAGGAAAAAAATAAAATAAAAATAAGTATCAGCCTCAGGGGGAAATAATCTATACACAGTTAAAATGAGATATTTCCCTTATTAAAACGTCAGGCTTAGAGCTCACTTGGCACATTCCCTTCTCTGAAATGGTTTGTACCTATACACAACGGTGCACGATACTTTTCATAACAGAGCAGTCCTTCTGGTCTGCGTTCCTCCTGCAGCTTTTTAAGGGAGCGTGTTATCGAGGCTGGTTTTTTATTTCCCTCTCTCCTGCTGCAGAAGATCATTTAATGTCATTGCCAATGCTTGGAATGTCATGGAATGTTCCCCCGTAGTTAGACCAGAGGTTGTGATTGGAATGCAGACATGAATAGAGTTTACAAACCGCAGCAATAGTGTGTATGCGTGTATATATATATAGTGTAAGATGTAGGACAGCTGTGGAATAAGGGCTTCTGAAACACATACACAAGCAGAGGCAATTTGCTTTGTTGCAGTTTCTCATGCTTAAACAAAATTTCATGCAGCCGCGTTACGTGCCAGATGCCAGTAAAAGTCATTACGATAATAAATTCGAAGTCTCACTACAGGTTTAACCCCAAGATGTCATTTACTTCTCACTGCAAGATGGCGAGTTATGGTCACAGCAGCACTGTCTCCTGGGGTGAACCTGACTCCTGGTCCAGGGTTTGTATTCCCATGGGAAAGTCCTTTCCCTGGTTAGGAAGCATCTGGAGCTGCACCCAGGGACCCTCCAACTCCAACCTTTCCCGACAACCACATCACTGGGCTTTTGAAGTGAAGCTTGTCAACGATCACGTAGGAACCGCGGCCGGCAGATCAATAAAATATTGCTAGTGTGTGTGGAACAGTAAAAGCTCTCAGGGTTCAGCTGAGCTGGGGCCGGACAATACCCAGTAAGTGCCATGGAGCTCCTCTTAACACTACGGGGAGTAGTTTGGGGTTACGGAGGGGTTACCACGATGCTCGAGTACAGGAATGTACGTGGCGTTCAGGAATGCAGAAACAGGTAGAGCAAAAAGCCATCCACCCCTTTCCAGCTCTTAACCTTTGCCACCCACGTCTCCAGGCATAACTCCGGTCGCCTCCGCATTCAATGAAGTCAGGGCACGGCACAACTGACCCTCTCAGAAGCTGGAGGAGGGCAGAGGAATTAGGCGGGTGATGTGGGAATCAGAAATGTTCTTTTCAAAAGCTTTCTATATTGGCCTCTGCTGGAATCCTTGCCCACCGGAGGCAAGTTAGACTGTGCTGGCGTTTGAAATGTACAGTCTCACATCATGCAACATGCAAAGGGCGATAATTACATGCAGTCCAAGAGCAAAGTTGGAAAAAAATCATAGAATGGTTTGGGTTGGAAGGGACCTTTAAAGGCCAACCCCCTGCCATAAGCAGGAACATCTTCAACTCAATCAGGTTGCTCCAAGCCCCATCCAACCTGGCCTGGAATGTTTCCAGGGTTGGGGCACCCACAGTTTCTCTGGGCAGCCTGGGCCAGGGGCTCACCACCCTCCACATAAAAATTCTTCCTTATATCTACTCTAAATCTTCCCTCTTTTAGTTTAAAGCCATTATCCCTTGTTCTATTGCAACACGCCCTGCTAAAAAGCCTGTCCCCATCTTTCCTGTAAGCCCCTATAAGGTCTCCCCAGAGCCTTCTCTTCTCCAGGCTGTACGCCCCCAACTCTCTCAGTCTGTCCTCACAGCAGAGGGGCTCCAGCCCTCCCAGCATCTTCATGACCTCCTCTGGGCCTGCTCCAACAGGTCCATGCCCTTCTTGGAATCATCTAGGTTAGAAGAGACCTTTCAGATCATCAAGTCCAACCATCAACCTAACTCGGACCAAACCACCACTAACCCATGTCCCTCAGCACCACGTCTGCCCGGCTTTTCAATACCTCCAGGGATGGCGACTCCACCATGCCCTGGGCAGCCTCTTCCAATGCTTGATAACCCTTTCAGGGAAGACATTTTTCCTAATATCCATCCTAAACCTCCCCTGGGGCAACTTGAGGCCGTTTCCTCTTGTCCCATCGCCTGTTCCTTGGCAGAAGAGACCGACTCCCCCCCCGGCTACCCCCTCCTTTCAGGGAGCTGCAGAGAGCGAGAAGGTCTCCCCTCAGCCTCCTTTTCTCCAGGCTGAACACCCCCAGCTCCCTCAGCCGCTCCTCAGAAGACTTGTGCTCCAGACCCCTCACCAGCTCCATTGCCCTTCTCTGGACACGCTCCAGCCCCTCAAGGTCTTTCTTGTGGTGAAAGCAAGAGACGCTTCATCTTAGGGCACAGTGAAAATCGCCGTAGGTTCTGTACAGCACAAGCTACAGATTTTAATTCCCAGGAGCCTACGATTCTTATGACAAGAAGCAGGTTTTATTTTATTTATTTATCGGGACTGTTACTACTCTGCTGTTTGTTATTTATCTCTACCTGTTACCTACTGTAATCACAGCGTGCGGAGCGGTACCTGCCCGGTTTGGGGGTTTACGGCAGAGGGCAGGGGATCAGCCTGGCATCTACCGATGTCCATGAGGTCACTATACAGTCCATAACCTCCGGGACACCAATATCCTGGCATCTCCCTGGCCAGCGGCCTGGACTCACGTCTGCAAATCACCCTCTCCCTGCTTCCCACACCGCTCCTTGGAGCGCGCTTCCCATTATGCTTCCAAGGGCATAATAATGGCATATTGTAATTCTTCAACGACTTCTTTTCCCACAAGGTCTCCCTTTGCCAGACACGTGTAATAATACCCATTTCTCACCGCACCGACTGCTCGGGAAACACGGAGTTTTATTTGTATCTTCTAGCACTTGTGGAAATCAGCATATTACCTATGTTGTTGCTCCTTTTAGACATTTTTCTATCATAGTATACCGGTTTAATTATGATTCTTTTGTCTTTACCTATTTTACCGTACGTTTTCTCCTGTTTCCCTTCCCCTCTTCTTGGCATATAAAATAAGTTATTTGTGTACCTTTGTTCCATTCATGCAATTAACTCTCACTTTTAGCTATCTGCTTACCGTGGAGGGAAATCTCCTGTTTCCAAATTGATAGAGCCCCTGCCCCTACGTGGCATGTTCTCAAGAAAATGGGCTTTCTAGGGGTGAAGGCGAACAAATTTGGCCAGTTTTTGCTTACACCTAAGTTTAAAATAAATTTAAGAGATGTGATTTCTAAGAGTTTGATAACTGTATATATATTTTGTTTAAATATTCATTTTATATAGTAACGTATAGTGATATTGCTATTATAATGTATATTTGTAGGCACATCAACCGCTACTACTTTTCATCTCTAAATCTCACAGCACTTCCCAAATAATCTCTCTTTTATTTTCTGAGGTTTATGAAAGGGGAAAGGGAGGCACAGGGAGATTAAGTGACTTGCCCAAGTCACACGGCAAATAAGTGGCCTGAATCCCACTTCCATATCCAGGCCATGGGGACCCGGATCCCTTATAACGATTTGAACATCAGTTACGGTTAGTTTTTGTTTTCAGGAGGAGAGAAGTTTCTAGGAGCCTTTATAACCAGAGCAGCACGAATATCTCTCTTTCCAAACGAAACCATGTCCGTTCAGAGATGTGCACGGCAACTTGTGGATTTATGTAGTGCTGACAGCCAAAACTCAATGTCTTGTGGACTGTAACAGATTACTGAATTAGGAAAATGGAGGAGCGCAAACTCATAGCTTGGAAATGATGAATCTGCAGATGGCTCTGAAGAAACAGCAGGCTTTCGTTAGCTGAAACAAGCACTGGCAATTAAGGGCCGGCTCCACTGATGTACCGAGAAGTTTTTACCTTTAGTTTCAGCAGGAGAAATTCAACCCTCAGCTCTTCAATTAGTTGTATCTGAATGCAGCTGTCTAAAAGTTATAATTGACAGATGCGATAACGACAGACATATATATAAATACATGGCAAGCAACAGGTCTGCTTCCAAAAAAGCTTGAAATAAGAAATTCTAACATAGTACAAAGGATCTGGGAGGCGAGAGACTACTACCATCTTGCAACAGACCATGAGAAGCCAACACTCATTATGATGGGCAACCTGTAAAGCCAAACTACTGGTCACTTGGCGCTACAGCCAGTCCACAGAGCGCTGGGCCAGCAACGGAGGCGTATTATCTGCACCGCATCCTTGCGGCGATAGCTCATTTCGTATTTGCCTTGCTTTTCCCCACGGGAACTCTACATTGTAAAATTACAATTGCAAATTGCAAAACGAGGTCATGGTACTGGCTTCCCAGGTGAGGCCCCGGGAAATTTTAACCCAAAAGAACTACGTAGGAGCGCAATTTATTATTAATTTCACTGGTTACAATTACTGAATCGGTAGTTCCTGGAAAATTAAACTTTGGCTTTAGCTTCCTCGTATTTCCACCCAAGACAGGAGCAATCAAAGCTTTCCTGTACTCTCTCCCTGCTGATGTTTGATCCTGAGGGGCCAGAGCTTGTGGGATAAACTGGAAGCTCATTTTCTGTTTTCACGTCTGGCTCTTGGACTGCGGGCTGAGTTTGCAACAACGGTGAAAATTGGGAGTAATAATGTGCTTTGTGAAGGGCGCCAGTCCACCAGGATACAGGCTAGGCTGATCCTCCTAATTCATTTCGTGTCAGGGATTTGAATCCGACACGAAGATGAAAAGCTGCCGTAGGACGCATCCCTCCCAGCCCCACGTTATCACCCGCCGCACCAGCAATCGTGTCATGCCCAATGTACTCCACTCGCTATCAATTACTTCCCCATAATGAAATCAGACCGGAGGAAAACATTCAACTACACACAAATAAATACGCGCTGAAGATAGAAAATGAAATTAGAGGCCGTATTTTGACCACAAGGTCTGCGCCGGTTGTGGCTTAGGGAAGATAAGTGAGCCTGGCCCCGTTCCCCCGCAGCCCACAGCAGGCTCGGTGGCGAGATAGGACAGCTAATCTGGTTTTCTATTTCGGCAGCGTCGTTCACTGAGCCTTTTAGGGCTCATATTAGGTGACAAAAGTGACCATGAGCGCCGTTCGTGCTGCCTCAGCAGAATGGTATTCGAAAAAGTTATTCAAGCCATTAATCCTTTAGTGCCAGGAATCTGTATCTGCCAGGGTGCAGCGTTCACCGGCCGGCAGTTATTTATTCACCGATTCCCGATGTATGAAGCGTGGCAATAACTTACACTTGCTGCGCTTCAGAAACAAACAGACGAGACCCACGCACCTACTCGTCACAGCACCACATCTAAGGCCGGATGGATCGATGGGCCGAGGCCAATGGCGTGAGGTTCACCAAGGCCAAGTGCTGGGTCCTGCACGTGGGTCACACCAACCCCATGGACGCTCCAGGCCTGGGGCAGAGCGGCTGGAGAGCTGCCCGGCGGACAAGGACCTGGGGGTGTTGCTCGACAGCAGCTGAATATGAGCCAGCAGTGTGCCCAGGTGGCCAAGGAGGCCACCAGCATCCTGGCCTGTATCGGGAATAGTGTGGCCAGCAGGGCTGGGGCAGTGACCGTCCCCCTGTCCTCGGCACTGGTGAGGCTCCACCTCAAGTGCTGTGTCCAGGCCCCTCACGACAAGGAAGACCTTGAGGTGATATGATTCTATGAAAACACACCAAAGAGAAACTCCCTCGTTTCATTTCCTGCCCTCTGCCTACATGCCTGAAAGGGAAGGCTGGATTTCCGCACATCGCTGAACGAGATGGAAGTCCATTTTCTGGTTTTACTGGACGTGGCACCAGCCTTTGATGTAAATAGTCTCAGGGGTACGACAAGTTTTGAGCCCATAACCCGGCCCGGACTGATTTCCTCCCTGTTCTCGCGCTGTGTGTTGAACCGGCACGTCGGAGCTGCAGAAATTAAAAGAAGGGATTTATCTGTCTTAAATCTGGCACATGAAAATTAATTCTCTTAGCCCAAGCGCAGCAGCGTGGCCCTGTGTAACGGTAATGCGCAGATACAGGTTCTTCCAAAGGCAATTCAGCCGCTCCAGCGCAAAACTTGTCTCGGGGCGAGATGAATTGCCCCTCACAGGACTGTACAAAGTCTCGTTGGGACTTTCACAGCATTCCTAGAGACCAGCTGGGTCTAAGGTATCGTTTTAGCGAGAATTATTTGCTGAAACTCATTCTTTTCTTCTCCTTGCAGTGCAGCAATTTTTGAAAAAAAAAAAAAAAAAAAAAGAAAAAAGGAATGTTTTAACACAGAAAAAAACAATCTCATGAGACAAACCAGAAAATTTTGTATTAGAAAAAATACCCACCTATATTCTGAAGTTAAACAAGTGTAAATAATGAGTTTTAAAATTACCTCACTTCTTTTAATGTCACGGTACAGCATTAAAATTAAATAGTTAAAATACTGTATCCTAAGGAATTAAGAGCAGCTGCAATTTGGCGCTCACTGAAGCGCGCCGCTTTATTTTCCGGATTAAAACAGCCCCGATAAAATGAAATAACACTTTTAGGCTCTTGTCTTTAGAGCAAAAATAAAGTAGAGGTAGTAGAGATATGTGTGAAGCAATACCAAGGCAGAAATACGAGTCTATTAGTTTGTCACTCAGCGCAGACTGCAAAGTAAGAGAGATATGAGCATAAGCCATATAATACCTTTCCAAACGACATTTCCTAAAAAAAAAAATTGACATGAGAATTTTTGGAAATACCGACAGTGTTAAATTTGCCTCAGCCATAGTTTGAATGCTGTGAGCTTTCCAACGCGTTTTCTAATGACCCAGCTACGCCTAAAGATTAGGAAAGGAAGAAAAAACCAACAACTATTGAGGTCACTACAAAAACCGCAAGGGGTAAAAATTGAACGGTACCGTGGGCATCTACCGTCTGCCCAAGCACAGCTTCGCTTCTCTCCCGGCGAGCGGCGGTTCTGTTCCTAGCAAAGTTTGCTTGATTTGACTTGCCCACAGCAGCCTCTCCAAGGGAAGCCGGAGCGATTCTGACAGCTCGGCTCAGCAGTTCGCCAGCTCCAGACAAAAACAAGAATTGACCTTTTCTTTCAGGCAACACCAGCCTCTCCAGAACATCCAGGTTCCCCCAACGCTGCCTTTTAAAACCATAGTCCTTTGTCTCGTCTCTCTTTTCATGCCCTGAATTCATTTTTGTTGCAAAATGCCGTATCAGCATGAATCCCTTGTATGGATTTCATATAATTACTATTATGCTTTCATTACACTTCTCGTGTGCTTTAGCAAGAGGTATTTTATAAATCATGTAGATTTTCCAATCAGTTCCCTTTGAATGTTATCACCCAAGCCTTGTTCTCCATGGGAATCTATTATAATACCTGTTGTAATGAGCAGAACGATAGCGTTAAAGATTTTCCTTGAGGTCTAAAATGTCTTGCGATAACAAATTGCTCTTTATTTATCCATAAGAAGGGATTCCACTTTCACCAGTAAAACTAGCGAGAGACCCATAGGCTTTCAAATGCTAATTATATTCTGTCCGAGGGACTAAATCCTGCCAGAATGCAGCAGGACCGCAAGCGACTACACACCATGGTACATTAAAAAATAAAGCTGGGCTAATCCAAACCTCAGCTAGTAATCCTGCCTGACAAGCACTTCTGTGTTTAATGGGTAATTTAATCGCTCACCAGCGACACGTTCAGAAAGCATCCCAGTTCAGGAGAAAACCTCCAGCACTCCCCTCACATCCCACGGATGCCTTGGCCTTTCCTAGATCTACAGCAGAACAGCTGGAGAGTTGGAGAACAGGAATCAGAGAGGCTCAAAACGCGTAATGAATCTGGGAAAACAGGAGACGGCACTATTTGGAGGAGAAAAACAAAAAAAAAAAAAAAAATCCCCCAGACATAACAGGTTAATTTTTTAAATACATGACTGTGCCCTAATGAACTTTGTCCAACACACTGATCACTGTTCAGTGTTTTAATGAAGAATTCAGGAATCTCTTTGGGGGTTTTTTTCCCCATAACGTACCATAACCCTCAAGGATCTCCATCACATCCATCAGCCAAATTTCAAGAAAGCCAGTTGAGCAGTATTTAGAAGAATTTCTAGATTATGCCACCTCTCCAGAAGGACTGCAGACAAATCCAAGAAAGTTTCCACAGCACTGATTTCACTTCCAGATCTTTGCAAAAATGCAATATTTTCACAGCTACAGACTCCTTTAAGGTAATGACCCCCCCTGCACACTTGGTAAAGAAGCGGATGAAATCCGTGTGGGCGCTAGTGGTATTGGAAACGCTTAATTAAACCTACCCAGCTCCTTGTTAGAGGCTCACACATCTCTCCCTATTCCTTGGGAGTATGATGGTAGCAACCCATTAGCCCTGGGGCATCACTTCACCTTGATGTACAATATCCTTTACCACGTCTGACAAATTTGCCTGTAAAAACTTTATTCATTCTCCTACCAACCGCCCCTCTGTCTCTCCTGGTAGATGACACAGTCACAGCTCCGCCTGACCTACTCCAAGCTCTGTGTCAAACCCACCAACGTTCATAAACCCTTTCGAAAGCCAAAATATGGCTTTCAGTAGGGATTTTCTTGAGAGTCATGGGGCACAACCTACCTACACACGTGTCTTGAGCAAGTGCAAAGAAAACATACAATATGCAAACGGCCCGACTGTTCGCGAGGCACGAGGGAGACCAGCTGCCGTGTGCATCTGAAGACGCCCATCGGATTCATGGTGGGCTTCCTATGTTTGGTGTCCATTGGTGGACCCTTGCAAACCAAGGGGCCTGGAGCAGAGTAACACCACCAAGAAACCCCAACCAGATGGGGGAGATAATGTCTCTGCGCATCACCTGGACAGATACAGGTGTCTTGTCCACCTGAGAATCAGATCACCAGTTTCTGGAACAGCTGAAATATATCCAGTTACCTTCTGGTTTGATTTCGCCTCTGTTTTAGGGGTTCATTCTACATTTCATACAATCTTCGAGAAACTCTTGCTCGTGAACTATCTAACCTCTGCTTCCACCTGCAATTCTGGTAGTCTGGAACTGGTGAAATACCTGGTTTCAAAAAACCTGGAGAACGCAACGTCTTAGTTATTGAAAAAGCAACTGCCCTCTCCTCTGAGACTATGGAAATCAGCAGGAAATAAATCTCCACGCGTTTTGAGCTGACCATCTGCTTCAAAGTACCCGGAGAAACTGTCCCTTGCAAGAAGGGATGTCTTTCAGCAGGGAGGTATCATGACTCCCGTAATTACTCCCAGTGAGACACCCATTCCTACCAACGGCCCTGGCTAAAACACTGGTGTGATTATTCCAGAGGCATTACAGATGTCCCAGCTGAACCTCGCAACAGGATGGGAAGTTCAGAATAAATTAAAACCAAAGGCCAGCAGAGCAAAGGGTTAGTTAATAACACATTCCCAAACGCAGAGCCAGTGGTAATTTAAATTCTTTACTACCCAATGGTGAGTAGATCTAAAGCTTTCCAAAAATGCCTGCTGCGTCCAGTCCAGCCGCTGGCAAAGCAGCATCCGCACCGCAGTCACCAGCTCATTCGCAGCACTGGTTGGGAAACCAACTAAAATAGAGCCAAGGGGGATGCGTCAGCTGAGCAGAAAACGGCAATGCAAAAAGTATTTGTATGATTTTGCTGACAATTTTCACTCCTTTTGAAGGACATCCTAAGACATGTGGGCAGAACCAGCTGACCTGGAGCTGCTGGAGGAGCAATGTGTGAGGTGATGGGAGCTGCAGAAGTGAAGAGGTTTCCCAAGTCATAGATCCACAACAGATGTCACGCCGGCCATGGGGTGCCTTTGCATACCAAGGAAAAGCCAAGACCTTGTGCTGTCCTCTGTCTCCAAGAACTGGAGAAAGGTCTCCAAAGAGCTTTCAAGATTTCCACAAATCCATGTGAGATATTCAGCATTAATGCCTAATTAATCAATTTGCACATATTCAGATGAAGCTGTGGGCAAACCTCAGGAAGGTGCAGCAATCACATACCAAAGCGCTGTGCAAAAAACCTGGACAGCTGACAATGGTCTCCCCTTTCAAATGTTGGCAGTGTAATAGTAAATTCGTAGAAAAGGTTCAATTCCAGATGATTTCATCCTTTTGTATGTTTTTAATGCCGTTTCTTAAGGAAGCAAGGACGATTGGAACACGATCCATCTATTGGTCTTTCTCTCCTTTCTCTCATTTTTTTAAAATATGTTGGTTCCCTGGAACTGAATCTGACAGAATAGAAAAATATTATAAATAGCCCACATTAAAGCAAGAAAAGCCTCAGTCAGAGGTTAATAGTCAGTAGAGAATCCTATTCAGGAGACACAGAGCTGTTGGAAAAAAACAGAAACCTCTCCTATGCACACATCTGCTCAGAAAATAAGTTATTATATTACTGAGCTACTCAACAGAAAAGCAAACCCCTATTGCACAGACAATCCCTGACACGTAATGATCAAAAGCTAAACAGATATGACCAAGGGTAAGGAAAAAATATCAGCAGGAACAGCCAGGTCACGTAATACCGAGTACAAACCCTCCTTAAATCCAGGATTTCTGCTGGGGAGCACAGAGTCCCCAGTCACCTGCTTTCTCTTTTCTGGCCCTTTCAGAAAGAAGAAAAAAAATTGTACTTATATGGGGTTCAACTCTAATTCCTACCAGCTGCTACCTGACAACTTGGATTTAGTTCAGGCTGGGTCCAGATTGTTCTAAATCAGCCCTTTCCTACAGCCACATTTGTCTCCATTCTCCTCTTCCAAACCCGCTGTACCTTCCACCAACCGCAGCTCTGCTGAAGCAGAAGATCTGCCAAAAAAAAATTCACATACAAAACTATCATGTCCTCCTTACCTAAAACCTTGAATGCATGTGTCAAATCTGGCAGGATACTTGCTGCAATATAGTGCTTTTAAAAGAGAAAAACGTAAGCTTATGCTTCGACCTGAAACATTTCCCTTCCTCCGCAGCTGAAAAAAAAAAAAAAAAAAAAACCAAATCCAGGAAAATCTAAATCCTTTTCCTTGGCCTGAGCACTTCACGGCTACTTTAATCTGTGTTGGTGAGAGAGTCCTCTTCTGCCTTTCAGAAAAGCTCAGACTTTTCTTGGGAGTCCGTTGAAAATAGTACGATCAGGGAAAAACCACCAGTGGCTCAGTAATTTACATGAAAGGATATAACCAACACGCTCGGCATTTGCAGTCGCGTTTTCAGAACAGCAGAAGTGAGAAATGGGCGTCCACTTCTCCCTCTCTGAACCTCCCGACACCAAAGATGGCGACTTAATAGATGAGGCTGTGACGCAGGAAACATCCAAAAACGGCTTGTGTAGGATACCACTTCCAGCTTGCTGCTACAGCTTCCAAAAGAGCCCAGTTTCACAAAACCCCACCACTAGCAGAGTTTTACTTGCAAAGTCCACGCATTCTCCTGTTTCCCACTATGAGCACCAAAGGTGCGCCAAGCACAACAGCTACTCCTGCTTCAGCTCTTTGTTTCATTCGAGCTCTCAGAGAAGGTGTTCCAAGGGCTGGAGCACCTCTTCTGTGAGGACAGGCTGAGAGAGCTGGAGTTGTTCAGCCTGGAGAAGAGAAGGCTCTGGGGAGACCTTATAGCAGCTTTCCATTATCTGAAGGGGGCCCACAAGAAAGCTGGAGAGGGACTTTTTACAAGGGCATGTAGTGACAGGATGAGGGATAATGGCTTTAAACGGAAAGAGGGGAGATTTAGATGAGATCTGAGGAAGAAATTCTTTGCTGTGAGGGTGGCGAGCCCCTGGCCCAGGTTGCCCAGAGAAGCTGTGGCTGCCCCATCCCTGGAGGGGTTCAAGGCCAGGTTGGCCGGGGCTTGGAGCAACCTGGGCTGGTGGGAGGTGTCCCTGCCCAGGGCAGGGGGGTGGAAAGAGATGATCTTTAAGGTCCCTCCCACCTAAACCATTCTATGATTCTAGATTCTATGATTCTCGAAAATCATAAATTCACTTGTTTGATGGAGAAGACTTGCTGTCTTCTCTGAAAGTCGGGGGAAGCTCTCCCCGAGGCCCCCACACACAGCTGTGCCGCACTTACATCCCTGACCACACGCCACGTTCGGGCTGAGAGCCGCTTTGCCACCCAGCCTCGACACCGGAGCTCCTGGTGCTGACTGGTGCACTGGCCTGGGTGCACTTAGGCTCCAGGTGAAGTTGGTTGAAGCTGGGAAGCACACCACGAAGGGTTAACCCTTGTTAGGCTCATGACAGATTTGGGGATTACTCAGCCCACAGAGGACATTCTCACTGAGAGAACTTCGCCCCTGCCATTTGTCAATCCAGATCCTGGCTCTTTCTTGCAGTAGTGACAGTGGGTTTGCCCCAAGCTCTTCAGCCAACATTTTCCCTCCTCGTGCTGCAAGGCAGCCTGCCACACTATTAACCCAGCTGCCTTCTGTCCTGCATCCCAAAGGTGCCTGGCAGCTTCTGAGTGGTACCATATGCAGAGCTTGTAGGGCCAACTTCTGCCCTCAGATGTGCCTGCCCAGCTCCCATTGACTTTGTTTGGAATTTTCTGCTTTAATCCAAGAGCAAACTTTGGCCGTCAAACAGAGGCACTTGGGGACGCCAACGGAGGATAGATGGTAAAAAACGTTAACTGTTTTAGTCCTTATATTTTCAGTCATCATTTTATTGTCTATTGCGTTTAACTTTGGAAGAAAGGAGATCCATGCAAACATTCCCTACCTACATATGTTGACTATTATTCAGCAGTAGAAACATGAGGCTTTTGGATCCAAGCCTTGAAGGCTTGGTTGGTTCAAGCTATGCTTCCAAGCCTGCAGATAAGTACTCTGTAGTGCAGACTGAAATTTGGAGGCTTAGAGTACCCAAACTTCACTGCCTTCTATGACAAAGCAACCATTTAGCTCATCCAAATGTTCATATTGTGCTTCGCTGCCTTGTGCGTCCCGTGGTGGTGTACTTCAATCTGCTCTTTTCCAAAGTGCACTGATATAAAAGCCTGAAAAAAATGCCATTATACAAGGCCCCTGAGAGTTTTAAGCATTACCAAGTGGGACTATTGTATCTAAGATACTTGTCTCACTTCTTAACTTTATCCTCAAAGTTAAGATTTCACTTTATTAACTTAAATAGCCCATTGAAACATAGATTGAGAGGCCTGAAGGTAAGCTTCTGAGTTTAGAAATGCTGTCCGTAGCCCTTTATGACATAACACTAATTATGCCAAATACAAAAATGAGAATAATTTATGGAGCCGTTAGCAGAAGCCTTCTGTCTGCCAACAGAGAGATGGAATTAACTATTCAGACTGCGGTGATGGTAACTCACTTACAAACAGCGATTATTCCTTTACAGCCTGGAAGTTAGCCAAGATAAAGCAAATTTAAAGGTACGTTGGACAGTCATACTTTTCTCCCTTCTAATTCATGCCGCTTTGAAAAAACACATAGGATTCTCAGGGACGGTATTTCACCTCTTTGTTCTATAATTAGGCAAAAGAAAACAAAATGGGGAAAAAAGAATGTCAGCGCATGCAATATAACTGTAATTTTCTCTCCGAAGAAGAAAAAGCACAAAGGAGAAGTGTACATACACACACATAAATGGATCTTTTTTATGGAAAGCTCATTAGAGAACTTACAGCAGCTCATTAAAAATAATGCATGGAAGAATTGTCAATGAAATTTGGTCACCAGGCTACACTGAAGGGACTGCCGCCTCCCGTTATTCTCAGGACGCGAGCTCCAAGGAGCCACGCTGGCCGCAGGCTCCTGGCGTTCCTGAGGCATTATAGACAAAGTGCCCTAAGAGACGATGCTGCTTGCACAAAAATGAGCAGAGCGAGATCCTTAGTGAGAACCTTAGCACAAAGCCAACAGTTTCACCCCTAAAATAAGACAACCAAGAGTCAAGGCACACACCAAACCCCAAATCTGTGTCTATTTTTGGCTTCCCGGAGCAGAAGAAAAACTTTGGAGCTCAAGAGCAAGGCTGGCACAAGAACAACTATGGCCCAGCCAAGCAGGTGAGCTTCTTGGAAGACCCAAGCGTTGTGGAGAGGAGGGTGAGCAAGTCAAGGGGAAGACGAGGGATTACATGATATGGATTTTAGGCAGTTCTGCCCCCACCGAGCTGCCGCGTTACAGGAGCGACGCATACAAAGCACATCTGACTCTGCTCTCCTGCGGCAATGAGAAAAGCGTCATAAACCAAGGGAACCTGCAAGTATTTTCTCAATCAGGTATTTCCATCCTTCTCAAGAGGGAATACTGATTTTGCTGATTAACATGAATATATAATAGGCTCACATTTACAAAGCAAAACATTCCCTCCCTGAGAGGAGGAAGCTATTAGAATGCACTTACAAACCATAGCAAGTGATAAAGCAGTTTACAGTCCACTGTGCTAATGAGATGCTCAGCTGGCAAAGTGCACCATCATGCTTACAAATCATTCGTTGCGGTGACACTTCAGATAGCAATTTACAAAAAAGCAAGCATTAAAACCATAACCATCACCACTTCATCATTTTTAACTCCGGAGTTTCAGGAGCTGCGCGAGTCGCAGCAACAATAAATGGCAGCGGCATAGTAATGGTGGATTATTCTTTTCACCAGGCAAAGTCATTTGGGTGTCAGGAGCCTGTAGTTTTTTGACACCGGAGTGTCGAGAGTTCAGTAACCTTCTTTCCATAAAATGAACCTCCCAATTAAACTAAAGAGCATCATAGCAGATCTGTAATTTGTAATTTTAGGATCTGTTCAGAGGAAAGACAGCGTAGGTCAATGAACAATTGAAGGTCCGTGGCTCAGTCACCTCTAGTTCATTTGTCACCTCCATAATGAGCAGTACAGAGCAGGAGGAGATAGGGAAGGAGAAGAAAAGCGGCTTGGGAAGGTACAAGTTTTTAAATTGCTAATGAGGAAGGAGCAGCACAGTTCCAAATCAGAACCTGCTTGGAAGGGAAGACCTTGGAGAGACGCAGCCCCTGGCTCAAGGAGGAAAAAGACAAGCCACGTGGCCAGGATACAAGGGGTAGCGAAAATTCCCATTGATGTGCATTAGTTCAGGCTTCCCCCTGCACCCTGTGCCTTTACCCGCCTTTTAATGTATTAATTCTCAGCCCTGCACTTCCATGACTTCAGTGAGGACTGTGCTCTGTCTGCCTCCCGCGCAGCTAATAGACCTAGACAGAATAACCACGTCAAAACTTCTGTGACTTCAGGTCACAGCCCCGACAGTGAAACTATTTGAGATTCATTTGAATATTACTTTAATAATCTAATTTTTGCTGCCCTTAAGATTAGTCCTGCTCTAAGCTGCTGGCCTCCTCACCTTCTTTTCCCGAGAGATGGTTTATTTTCCTCCAGGTTTCACAGGGCTCGGCAACACATCGCGCTTTTAATTTCCCGAGCCTTGGCTGGAGCTGCACTTTTGCCGTTCACCCACCAGCAAAACATTTTAACCAGAGCGGCTACCTCCCTGGACTACTCATAAAACTTCAGTAGTTATTATCTGGTGAAATACTTTGCGACATTCAAATGCAAGGCACTGGAAGAAGCACAAAGAAGGTACCACCAGCCAAGAAATTGCCCGAAGCCACGCTGAGCTGGAGCGTGCCCAGCTCACACCGACATCTGGCAGAGGACGCTCCCCCCTGCTCGCAAGATACCCGCGATAGGAAATATTTTCTAGAAAAAGCAGCCCCCCTAAAAGAAACATTTGCAGTGAGATCACTTCAGCGCACGAGACCATTTTAACACCAAACATGGGGAGTTAAAGAGGATCCAGGAGGGAGGCGAGTCCGGATTTCTGGATCAGGCCCCCAAACAACGGCATATTTTGCCTCCCTCTCCAAAGCTGTGTGGGGAGCGCAGCACAATTAACATAGAGCAGGGACTAATCATTGCTGCAAACTACCAGGAGTACTCGCCCGGCTCGGCTCTGCCCTGCTCAAAGCAAGGTGGGATTTCCATTACTCCAGATACAGAGCAGTTTGGCATCCAATATTGCATACGGCAGAGATGAGGCAGAATCACGAGCCTCCATTAATTACGCTGCAGTTTTTCATTCTGCTCATGCAAGCATCGGACCAAGTTTATTTCCTTGGTCAACAAAAGAAGAAAATTGAATGGTAAAACTCTTCACCTGCTCGCTATCAATATCTACACACTGCAGCTTTACTCCAACCCCCGCACAGGCTCTGGAGAGGGATCTCTGGCACTGGGCACCACTCCACAAGCTGTCTTGTCACTGCAGTTATTTCATGTCTGAAAGGATTACCTGTCATCCGGGCGCAGACTACAGCCATCACTCGTCTGACGAGTCAGCAGAGAAGGTTGTGGTTTGGGATCCTTTCTTCCTCCTGTTGCCTTTGATGTTGTAACTGAAAAAGTCTTTTTTTTTTTTGGCGTCTCTGTGAAATTACTGTCTTAAAAAATTAAGCAACTCCGGTGGCAGGTGACACAGACGTCTCCCCATGGTCTCCGAGTGAAATCCAGCCGCACTGGATCTATGTTCACAGGCAGGTGCAGCATCAACAGCAGCCAGGGGCCATCAACAGCGGCAAAAGACAACGAAACACGAGACTAATCCTTGGAAAACCTTTTCTTCTTGGTGGCCTTTCCAAGCAGGCTCAGGCTGCCTGAGGAAAAGGTGCACGGAAGCAGGTGGGTGTTTCGGGCTTGAGGTTTCGCTGAGCACCCGGCCATGCTGGAAGAAGCGGAGACACGAGTCCCGGGCCAGCCTGCCACGGCAGTACCTGCAGGAGGTTACAACAGCATTTTAGTTTGGGGCAGGAAGGTGGTTTCCAGCTATATCCGCTCCCAAGCTCTGATTTAGAATCATCACAGAATGGTTTAGCTTGGAAGGGACCTTAAAGATCATCTAGTTCCAAGTCCCTGCCATGGGCAGGGACACCTCCCACTAGACCTGGTTGCTTTAAGCCCTGTCCAACCTGGCCTTTAGATTGCAAAGAGCTCCCCGGGCACGCAAACTAGATTCCTTTTGGTTAAAATTAAGCAGAAAATGAGCTCTGATTGCTAACGGGACCATAGGACCTGAGCACAGAGAGCCTAAAATACGCTTCCCTCAAATGTACAACGTAGAGATCGCGTCCTCCACACCAGCCGTCCCACTCTGCAGGCTGGTCCTGCTCCCTGCGAAGCTCCTCCGCCACAGGCTTGAGCCTCTTGCCCAAGGCCTAGACTGGGAGCCCCAGGTCATGACAGTCCCAGTGTGGTACTTTTCACTCAAAACCAGTAGCAGGGTACAAACTGATGCCGTGAGTTCCCTGGGATACCTCTCCTCACAGCAAATACGCACATGAGAAATACAAATGGCCACCACTTGGAGGAACTTCTCTCCATTCCCTTTAACAGCAGCCAGAACTCATCCCTTGAATGCCCCTAAGACAAGCTGAAATATAAACAACTTCACTTCACACTGCTGTCTTGCAAAGTACGCAAACATCTCTATCTGCTCCATCTTTGCCTTGTACGCTGCTGTTTGCTCGTATTTGAATTACTACTATGCTCTCTCCGTTTACTCTGGGTCTCGCGTTCTTTCTGTTTACCCAATAAGCCATTTCTTTCAGATTTAATTTAGTTGAGTTGGTAACAATGCTGGAACTCTGTATTGCAATAAAAGCCATGTACAGCCCACTCGCACACGCGGGGCCTCAGGACCTTGCTCATGCATAATTCTTAGGTTCAAAAGACCTGCCAGGTAAAACACACACTGAGAAAATTATGCAATTGGATCGTTCAAGAGCAAGAAATCCTAGCAAAATGGGTGAGCAGGTTGTGTTTTCATATCAGATCCCAGGTCTGTGGTGTTTCTTTGCATAGCTGGGCAGAAAGGAGAGCAAGAGGGTCTTTGTCCCTCAGAGCTTCTTGTCCCCAAGTGCCCTTTGCTAAAGCCTCTGGTGCTTAAAGATGGAGAAGAGAAAACATCTGAGCTCTTGCAGGGATGTCCACTCTCCCACTCACATAATAAATGCAGCTGAAATGGAACCACGCTGCCCTTCGCAGCCTGGGGTTTCTGGACACTGTGATTTAGGCAAAACCATGATGGGAGCCTTGATCATCTGGGTTGGACCAAAAAAACAGCCTGGAACAATTCAGCAATGCCTGGAGCAGAATGGATGGAGAGCAGCCCTGAGGAGAAGGACTGGGGGATGCTGGTGGGTGAGAAGCTCAACACGACCCAGCAATGTGCGCTGGCAGCCCAGAAACCCCCCGCAGCCTGGGCTGCATCCCCAGCAGCGTGGGCAGCAGGGCGAGGGGGGGATTCTGCCCCTCTGCTCCGCTCGGGGGAGACCCCCCTGCAGTGCTGCCTCCAGCTCTGGGGCACCAACAGCAGAAGGACACGGAGCTGTTGGAGCGGGGCCAGAGGAGGCCCCGGAGATGCTGGGAGGGCTGGAGCCCCTCTGCTGGGAGGACAGACTGAGAGAGCTGGGGGGGTTCAGCCTGGAGAAGAGAAGGCTCTGCGGAGACCTTCCAGCCCCTTCCAGTCCCTCAAGGGGCTCCAGGAAAGCTGGGGAGGGACTCTGGATCAGGGAGCGGAGCCATGGGACAAAGGGGAACGGTTTTACACTGGAAGCAGGGACATGTAAATGAGCTCTGAGGAAGAAATTGTTTGCTGTGAGGGTGGGGAGCCCCTGGCCCAGGTTGCCCAGAGAAACTGTGGCTGCCCCATCCCTGGAGGGGTTCAAGGCCAGGTTGGACGGGGCTTGGAGCAACCTGGGCTGGTGGGAGGTGTCCCTGCCCAGGGCAGGGGGTTGGAACTAGATGATCTTTAAGGTCTCTTCCAACTCTAATCGTTCTATGATTAGAAGGCTGTAATCAGAGAAATTATACAAAAACCAAATGGGTAGAAAGCATCCTGTCATCACATCTATTAGAGAACCCCGACACACAGTCATACAGGCAAGAACACAGTGTTCATACAAGGTACTGCTTTTCCCGGGATGCTCTGATCTGCGGAACGCCTCGGGAGCAGAGGGAGATGTCTGTACACACCCGTCCCGGCTACCTCCACGTGCCCAAAAAGCCCTTCCTCCTGGAAGGTCAAACAGTAACTTCTGCACGCTGCTGCCCGTATAGAGAATTCTCCCCATGCCAAGATAACGGTTCCCTCCAATTATCAATCGGTTCAGTAGGAAAAGTGTCTTTGCATTATACAACCTGTAAGACGGCAGGGATGTTTAAAAACAAAGCACTGAGGCCAGATGATCTCCACGTCCCGCAGACGACGGGACGGTGATATGCTGCCATCATATGCACAGGAGCAAACCAGCTATAAAAATAACTTATGCTTCTATTCAAATGACCCCAGAATACCGTCAGCCGTAGCAAAGGAAGACAAAAATGTTTATTCATAGACCTTTCACTGCTGCAAACATCTCGGACGCGTTAATCCACGAGTTAGCATAGGCCAGGGAAGATTTCCCAATGGAATGCAAAAGGAAGAGGCAAAGCAGGAATGGGGAACGCGATTATCCAAAGCTGGACGTCACAGTAACGCCGCTATCCAGACCCAAACGTGCTCCATCTGAAGCTCCATCAAGACCTCAATTTTTCCATTTCATTTAAAACACTGTATTATTAACAGGCTATAAATTATGGTTATAAATATTTTGTTATCCTAATAAGAAATAGTTTTCCCCAATGATTGATGCTGTATACAAGTACACAAGTACAGAACAGAGGATGTTTGGCAACAGAGATAAATTTAAAACTACGTAATAGGAGAACAGGACACCTCAAGAGCTGAACACACTCCAGCTGGTCAGATTTTCAGGGTATAATATGTTTGATAAGGGAAATAACTCTCGAATTTACTTTTTTTCTATCTCTGCGACACCTACGACTGAACACTGTGGAAGAAGGGTCCCGGACTGGGTGGGCAGCCGATCTAACCCAGTGTATTCTTGTCCTTGACTGGTTGAGATGCCACCTGCACAGCTCCATGCCTGGCTGTCCGCATCCCTGCGCGAATCCCAAGACAATCCCGATTTACGCTGCTTGGCAGAGCAGTCGTGGAAGCGATACATCTGCAGGCTACTGTACGAAATGGCAACAGTGGGAATTTAGAGAATATTTTTCATCCTCTTGTGAGCATAACTACCTATTTTTCCCCAGTGACTACCTGCCAGGTACAGTTAGAAAGTGCTGACGCAGCAGGGTTTTGGCACGCAACTGTTCATCTGAAAGTTAGGTACTGTACATAAACACAGTAAGGAAATTTGGCCGAAAAATACAAAAATTACACCTAAACTCTTATTAAGGCTAAGTGGTGTGCAATGAGGACCAGCTGCACAGCCAGGGGCACAGAATGAGTTTCTAAGGTGCTGACCTAAATAGATCATTTAAGCTTGAAATAAAAGATTTGTTTCAAATGTAATTGATCTGACTTGTACTGACAACACGGAACAGGCTCTGCCGCAACACGCGGCTCATTCAAACTGATTGGCAGCCACTTCATTTTCCTCGAGTTCTCCAGCTCAGACTATGACGGACTGGGCTGTCAAAACCTTCAGGATCCACCCCTCAGTGTGTGTCGATAGCAGTAACGTAAATGGATATATACGTGGTGACATTATTAAAGGAAGGCAGGTGAAGAAGAGGAAGAAAACCTCTAGAGTGAAGCATTTCACGGCCTCATAAAAGCAGAGACAGTTGCATCAAACAAACTCTAACAGCCAGTGGAAACCTTAGGCAGAAATAACCATCCTGTCACCGACTGGCAGGCGTTGGAAGGGACCTCTGGAGATCATCTAGTCCAACCCCCTGCCAGAGCAGGGTCACCCAGAGCAGGTGGCACAGGAACGCGTCCAGGAGGGTTTGGAATGTCTCCAGAGAAGGAGAATCCACAGCCTCTCTGGGCAGCCTCTTCCAGGGCTCTGCCACCCACAAAGGAAAGAAGATCCTCCTCATGTTGAGATGGAGCTTCCTATGTTCAAGTTTGTGCCTGTTGCCCCTTGTCCCGTCACTGGGCACCACTGAAAAGAGCCTGGCCCCATCCTCCTGACACCCACCCTTTAAGTATTTATAAGCATTGACAAGATCTCCCCTCATCTGAGAAGGCCAGGTACATTCAGTTAGGAAAGAGATCCCTGTTTTCCTACAGGACCTCACGTTGAAGGGCCTGGCTGAGCATCCCGGTCCCCCCTCATCCTATCGTTCCACTCCCTGACCAAGAGACCCTCCCCATCTGTCCCGTAGACCCCGTGTGTATCAGCAGTACCTCGTGTTTCTTTAACGCATTGGAGCTGTCACCCTGGCTCCCATGACGGGGACCAAACACCTGGTCACTCCCTCGGGCAGCAGAGGGATCCCGTGCCTCTCACTCTGTAGTTTTCCCTTGCACCTCTCAAAGTAAATTTGGATGATGCCCAGAAAGATGAGCCAACATCAACCGCGAGCAGGCCCTCGATCGATGAATCAATAGAAAGATGAGGGGAAAGCTCTTGCAGAGGAGGAACTGCGGTGAAGCTCCTGCAGGAGAGCTCCTCGTCTGGCAGCCAGACAGATCAGGAATTTAATCGAACCTGACCGATGCCTGTCATTAAAACACGAGCAAAGTTTTCAGGAAAAATTAAGATTTTTCTCTTCCAACAAGAAATAAGTTTGTCCTGTCTGTTGTGGTTTGGGCCGGACTGGCCACTCATAGCTCAGATTAGTTTGTGATTTCAATTAAAACTGTGCATTTTAGCAGGATTTATTAAATGTTTGTAGGGCAGGGGAAGACTTGTTTTACAGTGAGAAGAACTATGAAAATTTAAAACCCCTTTTTGACACTGGAGATTCTTTACCGCAGGCAGATCTGCTGGACCGCAGATCATGGATTAAGCTATTCTCTAACAGCTTTCTATGGGGAAAACACTAATCCGCAAAGAAAGTACGTACGCGTGGGAGTGCGTAGGATGTGAATTTTACGCTAATATTACATATAATATATATAATAATTTTATATAATTCTGGAACTACAAAAAAAGGCTTAAGTTTTCCCAACATGGAGATGCGCTCAATGCATTTCACCTTTCAGGCGTAGTATATTTAAATATATATGTCTCTCTCTATATATACATATACATAGAGGACATTAAAGGACAAATAATCCCTCCCTACTATATCAAAATGCAACTGTTCCATCAACATAATTTAATTCCCAGCTACACAACATCATTTAGACAACCGTTCAAGTCATGATTTAAAGACTTCGAGTGATGGAGAAGCCATCATAGCCTGAGGTAAATTATCCCAACAGTTAATTGCATTCATTGTTAAAATTGTGCACATTATTTTTTCTCAATTCATCTTGCTTTGGCTTCCAATCTGTGACTCTTGACCCTTTAACCCCGAGAACTTGTCTGAGACGACAAAGACCGACGTCTGCCTTCCAGCACAGATGAGCACCAAATTCAAGCGGGAAGACAAAATTGTCGGAATACGACAAAAGCTTCTTTTTGCCAAAATAATCTTCAATGGGTTTTGTAAAATGTACGAATAAATAGCATCAAAACGCTTGGTTGGTTTGGGGGTTGGTTTTTTTATATAGAGTTGAGGAATCATTTTGCCTTGCTCCATGATTCAATGTCATCTCTTTACTGGAATTGAAATCTCCTCCAGTGTTTTCACTAAATCCCTTTTTAAAATCCCATGACCAAATTGGAAGGATTTGGGCTGATTTCCCCGCCTCTGGTAATGCTAATCCCCGTCTGGATATATTGCTAATTCATCAGTGCCAGCCACGATTTAGCCCGGAGGGTCACAGAACTACTTCTAAAAAGCATATTTTTATTTCTTTTTGCCCTGGGTGCGGAACAGATTGCGCCAAACGGCAACATTGCCCAAAGATTTCCCAGGACGGGAATTTCCTGGCTCCTTTAGAGGTACATTTAACTTTCTCTTTCATCCTCAACATACAAGATTTTTTTCGGAACAAAGTGGGACGGTTTCCAACAAGTCTGTAAAACATATGTTTGTTTGCCCGGTAGTATTACCCTGCCCACTTGGATCCTGGATCTGAGAAAGAGCTTTTGCCTAAAAACGGGGAACGAAACAAACTCCCTTCTGTCAGGAGGAGGAGGTCTGTCGTGGGTGCCTCATTAACAGTTGCATTTGAAGCCCCCTCGTTAAAAAATATTGGCAATCCCACCTTTGCGCTGCGCAGTTGCGGGTAATGAGATATTTTAGGAAGAAGGAGAAAGGAAGGATTTGCTATGAAAAATTACAGGTATCCAAACCACAAGGACTTTTATCAGCTGCTGTAAAGCAAATAGGCGTAAGGTTCCATTTTGGAGCACCTCCAAATTTACTGTTTGGCCCTTCGAGCTTTCTGTTTCTTTTTTCGGGCGCTCTATTGTGCTGTCTGTAAGGCAAATAAGAAGGACCATGTGATAGTGTATGGTGCGTAGGAGAGAATAAATGACTGCATAATGTTTCCTGGTGAGGTTTCTGTACTAATTACCATTTTTCTTTTTTTTTTTTTTTCCCCTTTGTTTTCTCCAACTACATTGTTCCGGGATAATGAAATTTTCCCTCACCAAAGTTTCCATGACAGTTTCTTTTTAAACAATGCAGGAAAATATGTATTTTAAAGCTATAATTATCCAGAATCAATGCACGCAACAAAAAGTTGAGTTTCACTTCTCTGAGATTCAACTTCCAGCACTCTGGGTCGAAAGTATTATTATACAATTTACTTGAAAAAATAATCCGAAAAAGAAGGTAAAGGAGAAGATTGTATTTGAACAATGGGAAACCATCAGGAGAGCTGGTGAGAAAGCTGCAATCGCTTTGTTCAAGGCTATCGCTGGCTCACCAATATTTTAATACTACTACGACTTCTTGACATAATAATGCACTCTCAGACAGTTGTTTTTACTTCAGCTGCTGGGGATGGATATTATTTTCTTCATCTGCCTAAAGAAATTATTTTAAAGCAGCAAATAAAGCAAAATTGGATTGTAATTGGGGTAATTCCAGATGAACGCGGCTCCAACTTCCAACAGTTTTGGAGCAGAGCTTTTTTAGCACGGATACACGTTCCCACTGACAGCAGGGTCTCCACACTTCCACGTGCAGCAAAGGCTGTGGCTTTCGTACTCTCGCACATTTTTCTTTTAATTCTTTTAGTAGCAAACGAGAACCGATACCTCAGTTCCCTGGATCGTAAGGAAGGATTCTAAGGTGAATGCAGCACAAAAACAACTGCTTCTACCGAGAAGTTAAACTACTTGAGTGACATGAAAGATGAAAATTCTAGTTTATTAGCTAACTCCACCCACTCAAAGTTTGTTCCAAGACATTTGCAAATAGATTTACAATCTCAGCAAACGCCACATAATTTCAGGCAGCTCTCTATTTGCTGTCTGTTCTGTTCTTCCAGCACATGCTAAAGAAGGAAAGGTTAATACCAGAGGTTACCGCAAACTAAATAGAAAATAGATTGAGTAACACTTTAATATATTGAATCCAATAGAAGACGGTGCAGTAACATGAATGCATTAACTACTCTTGGGATAACATCCTCAGACACCAAGCGAGAAGATGATTTCTCTGTGCTGCAGCCTTATTCAGGTCCCTGATGTCACAAGACCAGGCTGTCACTGTCCTTGGACTTGCAGACAGGGTTTTGCTCTATTTGTCCTACCAATCTTGTCAAAGAAGTGAAGAGATGGGGGTAGGCAAGTCATAAATTTCCATTCCTCTTTACCAACATCAGCAGGATATATAAATTACCGTGTTCCTCCTATTGACTGGAGAGCTTCACCATCTCATCCCCCTTGCTGGGGCTGAGAAGATGGGACTCCAGTGGAAGACAGATGATGATGGATGCTGGTGAGGAGGGAAGCACTCGCTGGTGTCTTAAGAGCATCCTAGCTCCACCAGAGGAAGAGCCAGCACTTTTCACTTCCCACAACGGTTTACACAAATAATTCCCTTAAAGACAGCAAATTGCTCACATCTTAGAGTAGTGGGGACCGTGTGAGCAGCTTCGGAGGAAAAAAGAGGGGTTGGTTTGACCCTGCACAGCACCTGACTCTACGACAACCAGCCAGAAAGAACTATGTGCAGCTTTGGACCATGAAGTCCAACACCCACACCCCCAGTGCAACATCTGAAACAGCCGCCCTGCACTAAGGGATGCGGAGCATCCCCATCTGGTTACAGCCTCTGCACATGTCCCCTCTGTGCACTCAGCTTTGGGAACCACAGAATGGTTTGGGTTGGAAGGAACCCTTACAGATCATCCAGTCCCACCCCCCTGCCCTGGGCAGGGACACCTCCCACCAGCCCAGGCTGCTCCAAGCCCCGGCCAACCTGGCCTTCAACACCTCCAGGGATGGGGCAGCCACAGCTTCTCTGGGCAACCTGGGCCAGCGGCTCACCACCCTCACAGCAAACAATTTCTTCCTCAGATCTCATCTAAATCTCCCCTCTTGCAGTTTAAAGCCGTTCCCCCTCGTCCCATGGCTCCCCTCCCTGCTCCAGAGTCCCTCCCCAGCTTTCCTGGAGCCCCTTGAGGGACTGGAAGGGGCTGGAAGGTCTCCGCGGAGCCTTCTCTTCTCCAGGCTGAACCCCCCCAGCTCTCTCAGCCTGTCCTCCCAGCAGAGGGGCTCCAGCCCTCCCAGCATCTCTGGGGCCTCCTCTGGCCCCGCTCCAACAGCTCCGTGCCCTTCTTGTGCTGAGGCCTCCAAAGCTGGATACAGTACTCCAGGTGGGGTCTCACAAGAGCAGAGTAGGGGGGTGTAGAATCACCTCCCTCGCCCTACTGGCCATGCTTCTTTTGATGCAGCCCAGGATGGGGTTGGCTTTCAGGGCTGCGAGCAGCACACTGGGAAGCCCAGTGGAGGACCACTCCAGTACTGCCATCTAAACCAGCAGCCAAGTGGTCAGCAAGAGACAGTCCACCCAATGCCAAACCAACTAAAGACATCTTGCAGTGCAGCCTGCATACAGCAAGGGATATATTCGGGCCAAGGTCCATCAGAGACATGTCTCAGAGGCAGGGGATCTCCACTGCAGAGCTACGCCAACAGTGCCAGCATTTGTGTGTCAAGGGGAAAAAGAACCACAGAATGGTTCAGGTTGGAAGGGACCTTAAAGATCATCTCGTTCCAACCCCCCTGCCCTGGGCAGGGACACCTCCCGCTAGACCAGGAGTCTTTTAAGTCTCAACGACCAAAAAACCATGTCTTTTAAGTATTGATCCTGCTAGAAGGAGCAGTCAGCATGGTGCACTGTCTTGAGCAATCCAAGAGAAAAAGGAAGAGTCATTGCTCCAAACACTGCTCCAGCAGTGGACAGGCCCTTCGAACGGATCTGCCAGTCCAGTCTGTGCTTTGTTGGCACATCATCTGCCTAAAATCATACAGCCTAAGAGTTCTAATGCATGGTCTGGAGGTGGATGTGCAAAAAACCCTTTCATTTCAGAAAGAATATCATCCCAGGCTGATCTTCTGTGATGTATTCATAGACATAAACCAAAAAAAAAAAAAAAAAAAAGCCCTTTAGAATCCTTTCATTTCACAGAAAGAGATTTTTCTTCTTGTCTCTTCATTTTGTTTTGCTTTATTTTATTTTGCTGATTTTCGTATGCATGAGTATGCATTTTTATATGCACACCTCTATACGGCAGCGGAAAAGAAAGGATTCCTACCAAAAAAAGGAAACCTTTCACTCCCTCGTACTGGAGAATATTTTGTGAGCAACTCCAAGAGATAGGAGAGGGAATTAGAGCAGCTGCCAATGGGAGCTGTAAATACTTCTGTAATAGCCGAATTACGCTGCTTTTGCTGAAAACTTCCAGTTGTGCAAAGGCCTGTGATCTCGCTGCAAGTGACTTCAGTGGTTGGGAAGATGCATCCAGCGAGAGGTGCCAGTTTGGCAGTGACAGGCTGCTCCCCAGCCACCGGCCCCTACAAGGGGTGTTTATGGTTTCCCACTCCCTGGTCTGTGCCATAAGATGCATTTGCTGGATACAAACTTCTACCAAGTTAGGAAAAAAATTTGGGAGAGCTAAGGCAGCTCTCTAAAACACACTGAATTCCTCTGGCTTCTTTTGAAAATCCCATTCTATCAGTACGGCTGTATGTCCCCCTCCCCATCTGGGAGATTTTGGACCTCCTCATTGCTGGACGAGGCCATCCTGTGAATTTCCTGACATCCCGGAATCCCAGAAAGCCACTGTCTGCTATTTCTACACTCGGATGATGCTGCTGAGATGGGAAATGTCTTTCCCTCAGCCCGCACAGAGCCGAGGAGCTGCAGCCCTCATGCAGTGCTGGGCCCTGCCATCAGACAGCTCACAAGCATCCAGGTGTCATTCCCCGGCAGCAAATTCCAGGGAGACCCCAGGAGGAAGAGGGAATGAGGTCCCACGCTCCTCCCTGAGCTTGGGGCAGGTGCCCCAACTCCGACGATTTAGAGCCCTGGCTGAGGCTGAACCAGCCTTGCCTGGATTTCTAATTTCTCCTCCAAACGTTGCTGCTCTGTGTAGTTACAGCTTAAAAACCCCCTCAATTCAGCACGTTCTGTGGTTTAACAAGCGGACACTTATCTTACAGGCTACTCCCACAATGCTTTCATCAATCTGAGTATTCACACTGGTGTGTATTTTTGTGTACCTAACATAAAAAAAACCATAGTCGCTTTAAAAAAACGTTGGACGTAGGTTACTGGCACCTCCTGACGTTTCTGATAAGCCAGGTCTTCCTTTGCTTTCATCCCATATGGGATTAAAAAAATGAAGCTTTGTTTATTTTTTTTTTTTTTTTTTGAAGAAGGATGAAAAATTGCATGGGTGGATACCCTGCGGACCACTGGAGCGTTGTTTTTTCTATGCATGCACATGCACACTTCTATAATACTGCGGGCATGCAAGCTAATGCAAATTATTAATTGCCCATTCTCTGTTTTACATGCCCACGTCTCGCAGACTACAGGTCACAGTGAGAGCATAAAGCAAGAAAGATGAAAGGTGCATGTTGATTACCGCTCAGAATTGAGCAGGCTGCTGATCGGTAGGACTGTAATACCCTCATAAAGATGATAATGATTCTTCCCCCTCCTTTTCCATCTTCATAAACAAGCTTACTTCCATCAGGTTGCATGAAGGGCTTGAAGAACAACGAACAAACATAATCAAAATTCCAATATGTTTGCATTAAGACTGAAATGAGCAGTGACATACCTGCACTGTTTGGTGTCTATGCCTTCTGCCCTGGAGTAAAGAAAAAGATACATCTTTCTCCTCAAAAACACTACGACGAAGAGCAGTTAATTATTCAAGACTCCTTACTAGTGACCAGACTTGATGCCCAGGCCAACAAACTGGAGCTGGATATCTCCCATGTGTCGCTGTCACCAGGTCACCATGGCCCAACTTTCTGGCTTACAAATTTCCACAGAGAAACCAACGCGTTATTTTGCAAAGTAGGTTTTAGTTGGGAGTTTCTGCTTTATGACCTGTTCTAATCACAAGCTGAATTAATCACTGATTTGCCTCTCACAGCATGTCTTCTATGAAATGGTATTTCTCATCACTGAATGCAAATTCACTCGCCAGCACAGAAATCAGTGTCGAATCCTCCATTGTTTATAGCTGCAAGATGTACCTTTCCCTCGCTGCTGTAATTCCCACCTGCAAAGGACTCTGGGCACAGCGCTTCCGAGCACCTCTCAAAGGGCTGGAGAAGGCAACGCTGGTGAGTTTGGTCCTGCCACTGCTCCTCTCCAGTCATCATGAGCAGCGTGTCCTTGCTCTATGTTTAGGAACAAGGCTTCAAATGTAAAAGCTGCATTTAGGCTTTTACACTCTTGCTCAACCCTATGCTTTTCATCGTCATTCAGCTTTCAGGGTGGTCCCATGGAAGGCTGCGGCTGTTTTTAAAGCAGTTGGCCTCAATCCAACAATACTGAGAAGCCCATCAGCAAGACAAGCCTTGGGCTCTCACCCTCCACCTGCCGTCCCTGAAACACCCCAGGGTAAGGCTGAGGTTGTGGCCATCAACTGGAGGGAGCCCAGCTCTTTGACCAACCTGCTCCTTATACCACTGCATTATGGTCAGAAAAGATCCCTGCTGCAGCTGACCCTAAAGATTCATAGAATCACAGAATGGTTTGGGTTGGAAGGGACCTCAAAGATCATCCAGTCCCAACCCCCTGCGCTGGGCAGGGACACCTCCCACCAGCCCAGGTTGCTCCAAGCCCCGGCCAACCTGGCCTTGAACCCCTCCAGGGATGGGGCAGCCACAGCTTCTCTGGGCAACCTGGGCCAGGGGCTCACCACCCTCAGGGTAAAGAATTTCTTCCTGATATCTAATCTAAATCTCCCCTCTTTTAAGTTTAAAACTGTTCCCCCTCATCCTATCACTACATGCCCTTGTAAAAAGCCCCTCTCCAGCTTTCTTGTAGATGCCCTTCAGCTACTGGTAGCCAGCATTCGTCACCCACCGACCTCTCGCACGGCCACAGCCCTGCGTGCCAGGAACCCTTCCTCGGGTTCTTGAGCCTCTTGGAACACTGACAAAATGCAATCGAGTCCTCTCTTCCCTCTTTTGTCGAGGCAGCTCCTGGAGCCTCCCTTCCCGGGCTCACCCTCCTAATGCCTCGCTAAGCCTTGTAACGCTGCCTTTACACCCCGGCGCTGGACATGATATTTCAAATGAGGTTTTACAAAGGCTTTGTATAATGAAACCATTCTCTCTCCTGATTTTAACTAATCCTCTTGCTTATTCACCATAAGACCTGATTAGCTTCTCTTGCATCTGCCACACACTTGGATCTTTACCTTCTAATTATCACATGCTTTTATCCCTAAGTCTCCTTCCTTTGCTGTTTTTGCACATCTGTTATTCAAAGCACATTTTCCTCTCCTTCAGGCTGCCTCACCTTACCCGCACGTGCATTGCAATTTCTAGGACTGCGTCCCAGATCTAAGGGTCTTCTTAAAAATGACTTCACTTGACAGAATAAAAGTGTTTTAAACATTAACTCCTCCACACCGCGTTGTCTTTCTGAGTCTGCAGACAGCCTACAACAATATTTCATTCCCTTCAGCACCACCTCACTTATCCCGATCGTTTGTTGACTTCAAAGCTTAAATACGGTGATTTAAAGGTCAACACTCTTAGCTAGTCACTTAACCATAATTTTAGCAGAATTCATTCTGTTAACGTACTACTTTTCCATCTCAAATTGCCTCCCCAGAGGTCAAAAACCCCATCTGTCTCTACCCTTCCCAAACCTCCAGCTGCAATTTCACAGGGATAAATTGTCAATGCAAACATTTTTGGCATATTGAGAAAGCCGAAGTAAACAGGAAAAGGTATACGATCGAAGGTCTACAGCACTGATTATGTTACCCAGTTGCCTATTTGGTTCATTTAAAAATATTATCTTTATATCTAAATACAAAGCCACCCGACAATTTCCATTTGCTGCACTAGCCAGCGGCTCCCGAACACAACCCTCCTCGGGTTTCAATTATCATTGCCTGAAGGGACCCTTGTCGTCACCAGGGGTGACCTCATCCAGGCTGCAGGCCACAGAGCTTCATTTGGTGACCCTGGCTGTAAGCCCAATAACCGCTAACTCAATTATAGCCTGTGTTTCAGAAAAGTACGTGATATTCAAAGTAAAGACTTTGAGAAACGGATGCTCTGAAAGGGGGTAAGTTACTTCCATGGTTAATTACCCTGTTATTTCAGAAACGTGTGCCGTATTTCCAGTTTCTGTATCATTTACAATCCACCTTTGTACCCCTTGTATGAAACACAAGTCTTTTTTGGTTAAATATGCACATAAATACACGTATCTATGTACGTACAACCCTTAAAGAGAAGGGACACTGTGAATATGAAAAAACTGCGTAGCTGACACATATCAAACTCTGGAAATCGCCCATCTCTACGGAAAATGGTCCCAGCTGAGGGACTCTGCCGAGTCCCATTGCTAAGGTCGTCTGTAAAACCGTCAGGCCAACAACCGCCCACGCAGCGCAGATCCCTTAAAGCGCAGCATAATTCTATAGGAGAAACTGAGGCCGAGTTAAAAAGTGCAGATAAAATGACAATTATGTGACAGTCTGAGACAGCAAGGGAGAGCACTCGGGAGAGCAGCAGAGCCCTCGCAGTCTCACATTCCTAGAATGTGCCAGAAAAATCCTCACTGGGAGGATTTATATCAATTTTCGGCAATGCAGTGGATAAATTATAAGCTGTTCATCCTTCGTCTGTTAACTCATTTATTCCCTCAAACAGCTGCATCAGATTAGTCAGACAGGACTTATTTTTAGGGACTCGGTGGCAGGACGGGGTTGTCGCCACCCGTTTCCGCTCAGCGATGCATTGCCTTTTCTCCAGGGACTGATTCAGGGCTGTACTTGAATGGAGTCAAGCCAGATGTTGGTAGCTTTTTACACGCTTTAAATAATGAACATCAGCTTTTGGTCACCACGTGTAGAAGCCAGCTGCGAGGGCCACAGCTCAGGTCACACCGTTTACCTGGGAGCATCGAAATAGGTGGCACGTGGCTGCATGGGGGTTGTTTGCTGGCTACGGCCTTGGGCTGACCACCTCCTCCTGGCACTCGTCAGTCAAATTGCACAAATGAAATGTAAAATAGAAAATGCAGATCACTGACTGGAGACAAAGGACTCCAGGCAACTAATGATGAGGATTTCAGCCGCCATCAGGAATAACCAACATACAAACTCGCACACTCGTGTAGCTCCAGGTCGCCTCTGGAAACCAATTCAAGACAAACCCATCGACCGTTCTCCAGCGTAGCTGCAGCCAGGGCATCGCTCACCCCATCGACCTGTTTTTAAGAAGGTTTCACAATAAGTGGCTCTCGGCTAAACCGCACTTTGACATTTATTATCTCCAAGCAAACGCACCCATTAGTCTCTGACAAAGTTTGCCTTTGACAAAACATTTAACGAATCGGTCAACGGCAACAGAAGCGAGTCACCAGCGCAGAGAGACCTGGTGACCTGGGCACAGACGCTTTAACACGACCAATGGCTCAGCACAAAGGCATTTTCCACAAATCCAACCCAATGCTGCAGGATACAGCTGCACGGCAGGATTGCCTCCCCTGCAAACCAGCTCTTCTAGAAGGATCTAGGGAAGGATCACGGTGGAGAATCTGTTAAATGAGAGCTCTCTGTACAACACCGGAAGAATGACAAAAGGCAATGATTAAGAATGCCAGAACTAAATAATCTTGGAGCAGAAAAAGTGAAATTACCTTTGGGAATGGCTCTGGGGGTAACACCACTGTGTCCTGTCAGGAAGGGTACAGGAAAACTGTTGAAGATGCAAACAAAAGCCTCAAGACTAATTGGAGAATAAGAAAAGCTGTAATATTCTAGCTTGTCAGAAAGAAGATTAAGGGGTAAATAAGGATAACTACAGAGAACTCAAAATTAATACAGGACTTCTCAGTTTAGCATGCAATATGTTGTGACAAGAACCAGCAGCTGGAAGTTCTGGCCACAAAAGGAAGTTCAACCTAAAGTATGGTACGAGTTTTCAAGAGTGACAATAACGTAACCATGGGACCAGGCTAGCAAGGACTGTGGTGGCTTCTCTGTTGACATGGAGAAGGTTGGCATGGGTATTCTATTTTTTGGTAATATCCTCCTTCATCTCAGCACACCTATTGAACCGGAAGAAAAAATAATATCACGGCCGTTTCGTTCTCTGTCCTGCCCAAGGAGTCAGACCAAATAGTCACAGTGATGCTGCAACACCAGCACGCATCAACTCACCCCCCGAGAAAATTCTGTCCTTAACCCAAGCGCTTAGAAGCTTACTCATAAAAAGAAGAGTTTACAGCTTTTTTTTAAAAAAAAAAAAAAAAAAAGAAACAAGGAAAACGTTATTCCAGTTTCGTGTTTCATTCAAACAAAAGACTTCTGAAGCAAGTCCATCAATCCACGCTCAGCAACGCACCTGACAGCAGAGCTGAGCCTATATGGAGGTGAGAGGAAATCTTCCTGTGCCTGAGACACCCCTAACAGGATGTCAGTCCATCTGGGAGAACCATTTGACTTATACAGATAACTCTTTAAAGAAAATTAATCAGAGAAAGGTTATTTTTTCTCCCTCTTCATTTCCTAACTGTACATCACACCGGTGTATCATCTTTACCTATTAAGGAGGAGTCTGAGATGTAAAACTGGTTTTATTATAGGATTTGTATCTTTAATTTCAATACAAGTGGAATAAGTGCCTCTGAAGAAACTTTTTGAGCCTATAAGGACATGCTGTTACAATAGAAGATTGGAACTGGCCCTGCCAAGTCTGCACTAAGTCCACTTGTCTCAACATGGGGGCTTGGTCCCTCAAGGCAGTCTCAAGGGCATTTTGGTCCCACTACTTTGGTCTGAGCAACGAGGTGGGTTTAGAACATTCCTGTGGAGGTGATGCTGAACATGCTGTCCTTCCCATGGCATCTCCACACTGGGCCAGACACGCTCGCAGTCCCACCAACCTCACCTTCGACAGCCGGGTGCTAACACCTGCTATTGCACGTGCAGCTTGTGGACCTTAGGTAGAGACACAGCTCCCCAAAAACCAGCATCTCACTCCCATTCTCACTCCTTTGCCTTCCTCCCCAGTCACCGGACAAACATCTTTGTCCACACTGCATCCAAGAGGAATTTTTGCTTACAAAAAGTCCCGCTGGCTTTTTATTCGCTAGCTTTGCTGTGCTAGGTAATAGTCCCAGCTTTTTTAAAAACCCTACAAATTAGGAAATGCTTTCAGATACAGTAGGATTTTGTTTGTTTCTTTCTTTCTCCCCTTGTTTGCATCAAATTCCTGAATCCTGAGAGTCATCAGATAGCCAACAGAGGCTCTTTTTTTCCCATAAGGCAAAGTAAAAAAATAAAAAAAGCACATCTCAAAAAAAACAAGACTTGTACTAGTATGTTATGAGGGAAAGGAGGTCACAGAATCATAGAATTTTTGAGGTTGGAAGGGACCTTTCAGATCATCGAGTCCAACCATCAACCTGACACTGACAAAACCACCACTAACCCGTGTCCCTCAGCACCACGTCTGCCCGGCTTTTAAATACCTCCAGGGATGGTGACTCCACCACTTCGCTGAGCAGCCTGTTCCAATGCTTGACAACCCTTTCAGTGTAAAATTGTTTCTTAATATCCATCCTAAACCTCCCCTGGCGCAACTTGAGCTCATTTCCTCTTGTCCTGCTAGCCTCAGACTGTGATTTTTGCTGGAGAAGGGTTTGCCCTCTCTCCCTCTCAAAGTCGCTTCTTCCTGCTCTAATTTAATGAAACTTAAAAAAAAAAAACACCAAACCAAACCAAACCACACCACATTATTTTAAAGAGTCTTCCACCTGGACACTTCCTCCAGTGTGGTAGGAGGGCTGCTTTGCATTACCTACTGCAGCACACTAGCACACAAAAAACAGGGCACAAGCCTTTTTTTTTTTCTCCTTTTTTTGTAGGAAGAGAAATAAAAATAGCACAAGACCCAGAGGAAGCTTGAGAGAAGCCATTGAGAACTTAAGTGTCTGCCACCAAATATCCAGTTTCATCTTAGAGACGCTGAGAAAGGCGACTGTAGTGCTGCTGTGAAAAGGGCATCCCACCACTCATCACCGTCGTTAAGGTGTTGATTTGGTAACAGGCTGCAGCATGTGCTGAACTTTGACATGAGAGCCACCAGTGATGCTACACATATGCTGTAAGTACTTTGCTGTGCGCGTATCACATCAATGAAATTCTCACCTGCCTCCTCCCGGCCCCTCATTGCTCCCTTACATTTCAAAGATCGTCACCATTAATTTTAGACGAGGATACTAGATACAGGGATTTAGAGCTATGACTGCACCTGGACAGCATCTCTTTCCCTTATTATTTCTTTTTTCTTTGGAAACAGAGTTTCCCACCTCATCACAGAATCCCAGAGTGGCAGGGATTGGAAGGGACCTTCAGAGATCATCTAGTCCAACCCCCTGCCAGAGCAGGGTCACCCAGAGCAGGTGGCACAGGAACGCGTCCAGGAGGGTTTGAATATCTCCAGAGAAGGAGACTCCACCACCTCTCTGGGCAGCCTCTTCCAGGGCTCTGCCACCCTCAAAGGAAAGAAGATCCTCCTCATGTTTAGGTGGAAGTTCCTTCGTTCAAGTTTGTGCCTGTTGCCCCTTGTCCCGTCACTGGGCACCACTGAAAAGAGCCTGGCCCCATCCTCCTGACACCCACCCTTTAAGTATTTATAAGCATTGACAAGATCTCCCCTCATCTGAGAAGGCCAGGTACATTCAGTTAGGAAAGAGATCCCTGTTTTCCTACAGGACCTCACGTTGAAGAGCCTGGCTGAGCATCCCGGTCCCTCTCCCCCAATCTGCAGATCTCTGCCCCAAGTGTGCAACAGCCACCGCGGCTTCCCAGGCGCCGGCTGCTGCACCATACCTGTTTGTATGCATATTTATTCATAAAAGAGAACAAACATGGGAATGACTTAAGGTGAAACCAGGGTTAAGTATCACAACAGGAAAGGAAAGAAATAAATCCCAAAGTCTCAGGTTAGCTTCAATAGACAATCTTATTTATGTGCTGCAATGATGACTTACACCGAACTGGAAATTCGTCTGCTGCTGAAAGATTGCGGAATTGCAGCATCCCTCTGACAAGGCGTGATTTAAGGATGAATTTTACGTTTCCTAAGGAAACTTGATATTTTTCAGCGTTTTCATTTCCCCCCACCTCCGAGTTGAATAATTTGGTTTCATTCTCGCTTTCTTACTGCATACCTGGTTGGCTTTCTCAGGTTACAGCACTCTGGGAACACGGAGTCTCTGTATCTGATGTTATGGACTTAAAGGGAGTTTCTGTCTCAAAAAGCTTGTCAAAACTAGGCAAGGTAGACTGAGGCAGGCATGGAGATGCCTCCCCACCCTCACCAAATGAACCGAATCCAGAGTCACAGCAGGGCCAGAACCTGCAGAGTCCCGCCATGGAGGGTTACAGGTGGGTTGGGAGCAGGAGGAGAAAGGAGACAACAAGGAGCCAGAAATTTCTGCTTTGGACAAACAGTGTCCAGACGTGCTGGGCTGACCACAGAGTGAGAAGTTAAAGTCACCATTGGGTTCTCCCAAACCGAAGCCTAACTGGGCCTGATCTAAATCTCAACATGAATTAGAGCAATCAGAAAGTTAATCACATTTATGGCCAGATGCTGTAGCCCCAAGGAAGTGTTCTGGCAAGATCATCGCTGCCAAGTCCTGTTTTCCCCTTTTACTAGAAAGCTGCTTTGGCAATATTAGGCTCTCCAGATCCTCTTTGCAAAAAGGTAATTTTCAAGAGCCATTTAAACGTATTTTTGGCTGCTCCATACTGTCAGATCAGTGCTAAGCAGCCAGAGCACACCAAGGTGCAGCGTGTGGCAAAAGAAGAAGTTGGCTGGTGCTCACCGCTGAGAGTGCGTGGGGCAGGAGGGGATCCAGCAGACACAACGGCAGGTTGACGTGCTACCTCAAGGCTACCAGGGTCACAGAAGGGACTCGGACACTGACCCATACAAATCCAGACAGTTCAGCTGGCGGCCCTATTCCTGGCAGTCCAAAGGCCCAGGAAAATGACGACCAGGCAGTGCCCCAGCAGGATCCGAGGGACAAAAGAAACCAAGGGTTGTTCCCATGTGTTGGCACATGAACCACATTGGGCCATTTGCCCCCAGGATGAGAGAAATGGGCTCTGCCTACAATACAGCTGTAGCCTGGGCTATGAAGGCTTTATTTCCAGTTTTGCTGCTCATCTTCAGACTTCAGTTCTTTTGCTCTCCTTCAGGTAGTCTTTTTGGACCGTCAGATACAATTCTATTGCAGAAGGCTGGAAAAAATGTCTTTACTCTCCCTAGCACAGTTCTGGATGAAGACAAAATGACTTTGCAGATAAAGAACAATAAATAACACGGTTACCAAATGGCATTTGTTCAAATTTAAGTTTGAGCAACGGGTGGCTAGTGCTTACATGCACACACACAAACACTACCAATTTCTTTGGACCTACTTTACAGGAACCTGATTGAAAGAGCACGTTAAAGAACAAGGTTCATCTCTTTGTACTTGCACTGTTTGCTGAGCCACGGACACGGGTACTTGGAGTTGGTGTTTTTACAGCAGCTGGGAGACACCTTGCCACAGCAAACTCCTCGGCTGCCTTACTGGCTGGTGAAGGAGCTGCACAGGCACAAGTAAGATGACTGAGCTCTATAGGAGGATGAAGGATTAGGGGAGACTGAAGACAACGGTGCCCAAGGAACATGAGCTGGAGGAACAAAGTACGGAGATGCAGTCGCATCACACTTACGGTACCTTAAGTGACTTACTAAAGGTCAGCAGAAACTGAAGCCGGGGCCGCAGGCTGCCCTGGTAACTGCTGAGCCAACTTCTCTTTCTGCTTCTTTTTCCCATTTTTACTTGCAGGCTGTATCTTTCCAGCTGGAAAATATCAACCCGGTGGGACGTGGATTGCCTGTGAGGCAATTTGGGTAGCTGCTAAATTAACTGGAGGAGAACAGTCTGCAATGTATCTTCCCTCCAGTGGTAGATGAGCTCATGCCTAGAGGAGGTTTTGCTTTCAGAAGAGATACAACGCACATGCATGACTCAGATAAATCACAGCTGTCTCACAGAGGTCCACACATGAGAAACCCCGTAACTGCAGGCGCTGCCCAGAGGAAGGGAACCAGCTGTCCCCTCCCTTTCCAGGATAAAACAAGAGGAGCAGGCAAATAAGCTCTGCACGCTGAAAACTGCATAGACATACGACACTCTGCCTGAGCATCACTCGGTAAAACACTGCTAGCCAGTCTTGGCAGGCTGGCAGCAGGCTCTCCTCCCATTTTAACCAAGTGCAGTCTAAAGGACCAAGAGGTGTAAATGATTTATTCGAAGCCGTGCCCTAAGTGAGTAGCAGAAGTGGACTCTTGAAATCCCAGGTCCCTGTTCTCATCTCCGCACTTGAACCCTGATGAGTCTGCTACCGGACCCGGTAGGGCAGAGCGATAGAAAAGGAGAGTTTCTGCGTATCGTAAAAATCATTCTGTTATGAACTCTGGAACTGTCAGTACTACTTTATGAATTTCAGTTCCCTGGCTCCCCTCTCCAGACTATTCTTGTAGTGCTCTGTCAAGAAACAGAGCGTGGCAGTCAGTGGGGGAACGGTTGCTGCATGAGAAACATCCCCCCTCCGATAAACCCATACACGAATGCTTTGCCTTCGCCTTCAGCCTAAATTTTCCCTTTGATTTCCTGCCATTTCTGTTGCAGAGGCTGCAGATTCCTCCATCCAGAGCTCGTCATCCCTCCCTACACAGAGCCCTTTCCAAACAGCTCCATTCCATTTTTAGTTCACTGCAGGACTGCACCCACAAAAACCTTGAGAAAGAAATCCCTCTTCCATCTCACATGAAAGTCTCTGCTTGTAAGAGGGAAGTCCACAAAACCACTGCAAGCTGAATCGAAGGGGTCTATCAGATCTCCGGGTTGTCTCAGCATCAATCAAATGCGCAAAATACGCTCAATCTAGCATCGGGAAAGACTTCTTGGAGCCAACAATAGATAACTTTCCACCCTTCTATTAAAAGCATATGGAGTCCCAAAGCCATAATAATCCTTTGCATATCTTGCATCCAACAATGTCAAATCCTAGATTCTTTGCAAATAGAAGCAAATCCCCTAAAGTTTGCCAAAATTACGGCACGAGTTGCCCTAAGGGAGAACTTCTGCATCTCTGAGTCTGGCGATGAGTTTTAAGCCTCAAAGCATAGGGATGGAGCCCCGCAAATTTTATCCTCCCTAAGCTGCCAGTATTACTCATGTGAAAAATGTCTCTGTTGCCATCCAGTCTATTTTCAATTCAGATGTTGTTTGTTATCTGATTACTTTAAAAAAAAAAAAAAAAAAAAAAAGAGCGAACAAAATGCATTGAGGGCAGCATTTACTGGGATTTACTGAGGGGGAAACTGTGGGAGTGGGAGACTCCAAAAGAGTGAGTTCTTCACGCTCTGTAAGCAGAGAAGGTCCAGGAGATACCCGTGTGTAACGGGGCGTGAGGCCAGCTGCCAGCATCTGAGGTATGTCAAGGATGAATTAGTAGCATTGATTTCAGATGTTACCATGACCATAGGGAGCGTCTAAGAAAGGGAGCAGGGACCTCTGTGCGCTTGCAGGATAATACAGTTACTATCCTTCAAAATCAAAGACGCTAGCTTTTCTCTCTCTCTCCACACAGGGAACAGATAATACCATCAAAGCCTAAAATATCGTTAAAAGTATTGCTCTGGGGCCAGTTCATAAGCAATGCACCACAATAACAAATGAAATATGTGTATAAATACAAAAAAGAACATTTCCAGAAGATCAAGACTATGGGAATGAAAAGAACATATACTCTCAGCAGAGGGTGGCTCCAATGACAGCTAAAGGACAGCAAGAGTTTGAATTACCAGGAGCGAAGTTTAGGAGGAATTTTATTACTCTTCTAACTTCTGATCAGTGTCGGGAGAGAATTTGCTTCCACACAGCCAGTGGTGAGGCAGGAGGAGGATGTATACTGCAGAGAAGACAGACACTTGCAGATCAAGCTGTTGGCATGGGAAACTGGCTTTTTCTCCCGAGTCTGTGCAAGAGAGATGCAGGGAACCAGCCCGTACAAGCAAAAGGCCATGTCGTATTGAGCAGTACTCATTGACTCCTGGAAGTTCATTTATGCCTCAGCAACCACGCTGGGAGAAAAGGAAAAAAAAAAAAAAGAAAAAAAAAACCAAGCCAAACTCTTTTTCATCAGCGTGTTACATTTTTTTTCCCCACAAATTTTTAACGACAGGTGCAATCTCTTCCCATGGCTGTATTCCGTATGGGGCATTGCTGAGGCTTCCACTTCCTTTCGAGATTACTTAGTTTCTCCAGACAGAAATTAATAAAACAGCTGCCTTGTGACTATTCCTCTGCTTTAATCAGCATTAGATCTCAGGAGCTAAGAACGTATCATAATTGGTTTGGAAGAAAAAAAAAAATCCATTTAGCAATGAACAGACCCATTTTGGCAGAACATTTACGCCCGTTTCCTGCATTTTCCCCCATCCTTTTGCTTTCTCCGAGCGAGAACCTTGCAACCTTGTTTGTATAAAGTCCATCTGCTCTTCTACCTGAAAGTGCCATAATCCTCTTTCTGTGACATCACTATCATTTCTTCCCCACTGCCGTCATATCAAAAGCAGGATTATGACTTCAGGTGGGGGAAAATAAGCAACAAGAGCAGATGGGCCCTTAAGGAACAAAGATCACAAAGATCCTCTTCTCATGCAAATGCGCCGACGTGCTAAAGAACAACTGGGGAGAAATGAAGAGAATTCTATGATTCCGGCCCAGCGTAATCTGGATGACAGCATAACATTTCTCGACCCGTCTGTAGGGGTAAAACAGAATCTGATGGGAACAAAGTGAAGGAAAAGATTTCCATCCCGAATAAAGCAGAGAGCAGGGAAAAATGGTCAGAAGTAGCAATGAATTGAAAGTGGGTGGCAGAGCCAATTCTATGGCAGGTGTAAACCAGTACAGGTGAAATATTTTTAAAGGAATTACCCTAATTGATACCAGGCAGGAATATATTGGGCTATGATAAATGTTAACAGTCACCAACTGAAGAATCACTTAGAAATGATTTATCCCAAGGAGCTGAAGCTGACAAAGGAATGAAGACCCTTTCCACCAGCCACGGGTATTACAGTTCGCTTGGAGATAAAGTCTGAATTCTACTACTTGCTCTACAGCATGAGTCCCATCAGCTGGACGTCCTTACTCATTAAATGACACTTTTTCCCCTTTAAAAGTCTGGTAATCTGCCTACTTAGTTTTTCCAAGTCAGCTAACCCAAGTCCACCTCAGTGTCTTCTCTACAGCCCAAAAAACAGTTATATATTCGTTCACTCATGTTCTCATTCAAGAAAGGGGGAAAAAAAAAAAACAAAAAACCCAACCCTTTTTGTAGCTTTGCATTAGTTTTGCCCAAACCAGTGACTCATCCAAGCTCACTCAGGTTTCCACTTCCTCCTGGTTCTGTTTCTCATGCTCTTCAAGAAGCTCTTTTCTACATTCCTGCCTGCCTGCTGCTCCACTTTGAGCTGGTTTTGTGTTTTATAAAAAGCTCTAATCAGAGTGCCAGACACAGACAGTCGCAAAGCCCATTACCCAGACTCTGGCTTGGTTTTGCCCAGTTTGGAAAGCTAATGGGAGATCAGTTGCTTCCAGCAGCCACTGGAAAGTAGCTCTTCCTTTCTATTCTTCAACAACTTGTGCAGCATATTTCTCTGGAATAGAGTCCGCCCTTACCGAGGTCTCGCTCTGCAGAACTTGGGAGATTCAGGGTGCAGCTCCCACCACTCTTGAGGCCATCTTTCTGCTCCCAGTATGTGGCGGTTGGGGATGCTTCAGACTTCTTGGCTCATCTCCACCAAACTGTCATGTATTTTCAGAATTCTGATCTGTCGCAGTAGTGACAAGGTGTTCACATTGCTTTTTATACGTAAATAAATGTGTGCTCGTTTATTTTTCCGTCTGTGAAGAATTGCGGCCCATGTGCTGTCAATCTAAATTAGATCAGTTAAGAACATTTTGTCATGTAAAATAAAGCTAGAAAGTGGAGGTGCACGGGGAGATGGTAATTGTGGATTCTGTTGAGCAACTGTTTTGTATTAGCGGGTGACTTTTACAGTAATCCTTTAACGCCTGCATGTGCTACGACTGAAGCAAGAGGGTTATCTCTGAAGGAAGGAGGAGAGCATTTAGGGCAGTAGTAACTTGAAACGGCACTGACTGTTGCTGTTATAATCCCTTCTGAACTCTAGGAGGAGAGGGGAGCTCACAGAAATGAGCTCTAGGTGCAAAGCTTACCGAGCTATTTCAAGACTAAACTTCAAAGGTCATAGGCTCAAGACATGGCACAGTCTTGCTCTTGTTTTTAGGAATGTGGCTTATGGTAATTCCTTATGGTGTAGATACTACAAACAATATGAACTCAAGGATTAGAGGGGTTCCAGAATTAGTTCCTAAATCCTCGAGTGAAGCTTGTTACCAGCTTCTGGATAATGGGAAACCTGGCCACCTTGGCTTCTTGCTGAAATCTACTGGGTGGAAGAGATGGATGGAGCAGGAAACCAGCACACGTATACCCCCACGCAAGGGGCCCTGGCACTGAAGTCTGATTCCTAAGATGTTCTATTATGGCATTCTGAGACAGAACGAACCAACCTGGAGCTTAAAATCTGTCACAAAGCAGAACTGTCATGCCCCAGGCAAGTTTTACAGTAAGCAAGAAAGCGGGGGGGAATTACGTATTTCACAAAAAGATTTAATTTGTTCTCAGAATAGAAAAGTTGAAGAATTCATCGCCCTTTTAGAGCTCACCAAAAATACAGTAAGGCTCCTCTCTACCAGCAAAAGCCAGATCTTAAAATATATTTCATCCCAATGAATTTTCAGTTAGGAGGAACAAGATCAAACTGATTTCTATATGCAAGCAAAAACACTCACTTAAAAATTTCCTTTCCTGATCATCCTGTACCTCAGTTACTGAGAGTATATTTTGTCCTGGAAGCTGTTGATAGAGTAAGTTGTTTCTCTAAAGCTAGACTGTCTTTGTTATGCTGTGGATCACTTGCGCAAAATAACACCGATTTTTCCAGCGCTAGGAAAAGGGATTAGTGCTTTACCAGCGCAGTCTTTCAAAGGGGATCTATACACTTTGGTTAGACACACAGATTTTCCCAAAAAGACTGCTAAATCATCTAGTATGACCTCTGTATAACACATGCCATAGGATTTCAGGTTACCGCTATAATAAGCTCCATAACTCCTCTTTGAAGCACATGTTCTGAGAAGACATCATGACCTTACGGTCCAAACCGGCATAGCCTGAGTGAATCAGTATCATTATGAACCTTTCAGCATTTTTTTTTTTTTTCCCTTGATCAGTGCAATGAGATAAAGGAGTTTTCAATAATGTTTTTCATATACTCCGAGAATTCATGAGAGAGACTTTCGTATTATGAGCTCTTCAATATTTATGAGCTGAAATACAGAAACACAGTTAAGCAATAGCAGAGACAAAAAAGTCCAAATGACGCCCAAGGTTTTGCTTTCCTGTAAAGCACGGCCTTTTGACGGTGGAAGAGGGAGAGAGAGAGGGAAAGGAGCTGGCACCACAGGACATGAAGTCAACCTTGCAGCAGTAGTTAACCTGTGGTGTCAGACTGTAAGCGTGGGCTTCTTCGTCGACTTCGTTACATTCTTCCCCTTCATTTGTGCGGCTGACCTGAAAAACGGCCATATCCTTTTGACGTCTTGTTTCCAAAGTGTAGCTTTTCCAATAGTTATGTGTCACAAATACACAGTTATTCAAGGTGGGCATTCAGTGATCCAGGAAAAGAGCTGGTTTCTGTAAGAGTGCGTGTGGGAGTATCATTATAGCGTGTATTTTTCCTTTTAACTTCTCTACTTCTGACGATAAGTGATTTTGACACAGAATATCTGCAATATGTATGTTAAAGAAACCTCAAAAAATGACTTCTGGGTGAATCAAGAGAAAGGGTTTTTTTCCCAGCTATTGAACTCTTCCATGCTGTGCTTTTGACTTGGTTTGTGTTCAGCCCCACACTGGGAATGTGAAGGTCCCACAACAGATTACGAGTTTGGTTCATATGCCACGGCACCAGTTTCTGTGTTGTCGTTACCACTTTGGTCATTGTCAGCTGGATCTTCTGGCAGGCCAGTGGGCACCACAGTCATCGGTCCTTTTCCTCATCAGCTGTAAAGGTGGCAGCAAGATGGAAAACGCTGGAAACAGTTCTGCTGACTACACGCTGGATCTCAGCTGGGCACCGAAGATCTGCTCCTGGTGTTTGGCATGTCACCCTTTTTGCAGGAGATGAATCACTACATCTGCAGCTGCTGGAGAGATCAGGGGTTGGCTTTGCACCTGCTCAGCGCCTTGCGCTCCACTTTGCTGAGGTTCAACAGCTCAGCACACAGGTGAGCACGCAACATGGGCACCCGCAGTCTCGGCATTGCTGCCATACAGGGGTTGTTATACCCAGAGAAGCTGTGGCTGCCCCATCCCTGGAGGGGTTCAAGGCCAGGTTGGCCGGGGCTTGGAGCAACCTGGTGTGGTGGGAGGTGTCCCTGCCCAGGGCAGGGGGGTGGAACTAGATGATCTTTAAAGTCCCTTCCAACCCAAACCATTTTGTGATTCTATTTAATACAAAAAGTTTGGAGAAAGACAACTTATGTTTCATGTCTCCTGTCCAGATGACAGAGGAGCTGCTAGAGCTTTACAAGAGGGAAATCACAGACAGGGCAGAAGCATCCCCAAAGTGCCTTGAATAAGTTCTAGTCACCTTTACTTCACATTGGAGGAACATAAAAATAAAATGTAAAAAGAAATAAAAAATCAGGAAGAATGCAGTCCAGAACCTTGATGTTTGTCCGCAGACTGGTCTGTATTTCAGCAGAACATAACAAGTCTGTGCAGAAGAAAACTATCACACGGGAGAGAGGAGAACCCCCCCTGCAAAGAGTTATGCCCTCGGTTCTTCTGGCCAATAGACCTGCAGCCCGATGCTCCCACCTCTGCTCATATCAGCATCTCCCACAACTCTGGCTTACGCTGGATCTTGCTGCTCCAGGTACCTGAGGATAGTTGACAGGCTGAAGGATTGCTGACGGGTCCACTTTTCACAGAGATGAAACTAAGAGTCTGTGAAACAGATTCTTTACATTTATTGCAAAATATCTATTTGCTTAAATCACTGCTGCCTTCTTTAGGTCATCAGTGGAGATTAACAAACCAAAGTCCAGTTCTGAACAAGGCAAAAGACTTCAAAATTTGCCTGTGAATGCAACTTTGTGGCTAAGCGTTTGGGTTTTTTTCCCCACAGTAAATTAAGTTGCAGAACCAGACAGAGACACAAAGTGAAAGTCTGTTCCTGAGGAGCGCATCTACCCTGACACAGCCAGCGACTATTCCAAAAAGTGCTGGAATAGATGAACAATCACAAAGTTACCAAGCATGAAAAGCAAAATAACTTTGGAAGTACTCCTTCTAGGGACCTAGGTAATATTTAGAAGGTAGAGAGCAAGAGAAGCCACAGAAGTTATTTAGGAAAATAACTAACTGTCAGTTATTCATCAACTTTAATTGAATTTACTGATATTTCTCCTACACTGTCTTTAGTCCAGCAAGCAGGAAGGCCAGTGAGGCTGGAGGTCATCTCTTGACACATAAAAAAAAAAAAGAAAATCTATTACATTGTAGTTTTCTTCTAAGCAAACTACCATGAGTCTGAGTCACCTCTGAATGATTATTTCGTTCTTCTAAAGATTTACTAGTCGGCAGGTGCTAATGTGCCCTGTTTTTATGGATGATCTACAAGAGCAGTAGCAAGGAGGCAGCGCAGGAGAAGAGGAACGAGTGAGGAAGCAGCGAGCGATCTTGCCGGCAGCGGCACTAAAAGGTCCTTCCAGTAGAAGTTGTGGCTGAGGTTGGATTGTGGGAAGACACAGCCAAAAACCAGCTCAAGTTTCCACATCCCTCAGGATGAGGACACTTAGCACCGACCATAACCTCCATAGAGATCCATCAGAAGTTCACTACAGCTGTCACCCCACCCCTACCCCATTTTCCACCTTCCTGACGTCAAATACCGTTACCCAAGAGCTGGGAAAATCCATATGACCAGGGGACGGTAAGATTTATCATCTCAAGTTACCAATGACATTTGCCCCTCATCTTGCCCCGTCACCATCCTGGCAGATTGCTGTTTAGCTCACATTAAAATGCTTTAGAAATAGCTAGATTCTGGGAGAGACTGATAGCACCGAGAAGCCTTTATGCCGCTCAGGGTAAGGCAGAAGGGTATTTCTAAGGCAGAGAATATTAAAAATCCCTACCTGGGATTGAGGAAAAAAAAAAAGTTGTAAAAATAACACAATTAATAGCAATAGCCCATTATCCCATTTAACTGCCACCATGGAGGTAGCACCATTTCTATGGCATAATCCTCCAAGGGAGAGAGGAAATTGCCACGGGGACAGTAGTTATTTAACCCGGATGCAAACTGCTGGGCTGGCACTGGGTTTATGCAGTGGAATGACTGTATTCCGAGCTCCAAACATGAAAGAAAGGTAAACAGACAGATTCTGATCTCAATTACTGTAGCTAACTTGGCTCCATTGACATCAGTGAAAAGATTTTTTTTTTTGCCCTGAAAAGTCAATTTAAACAGCCCAGAATAGCACCAACATCAAAATTTACTTTCCACCCAATACATCGTGTTTGTGTGTTTGAACTTCAGTATCCGAGACACACTTTGCTGCCCAAAAACCTCAGGAAAAGAAATCCCCACACTAAGGAAGAAATTAACTTTATCAAAACAGAGAGTTTGCAACCTAGAGGAACAACTAGAGAGACAGCTAGGAGGAGGAGCTGATATAGCCGAATCCCCCACATACTCTCTCTATTTACATATCGGAGAGCCGCGCTCTTAAAATCTGGTCTGTTATTTACATTCCTCCTATTTTCATCTGTGCAGCTCAGTTGTATATATCCAAATATAAAGTGATGGCTTGTTTTCTATTCACTCTCAAATTTTTTCCTTCCTGTTTTTTTTGGGGTGGTTTTTTTTTTTTCCTTACTGCTTGTCCTCACACATTTTGCTCCAGCTCTTAATTCTTTCCCCTGCCTTTGCCTCCTCCCTCCCTGCTCACCCACATCTTTTCACTTCTTTTACAGCCTGACGGTTTCCTACCGGGCGAGGGGTGCTCGTCCGCTGTCACGCTTTCATCCCAAGTCTGCAAGAGCAGCCATACTCTAAGTCCCATGGGTCGGGCCTTCCCTAATCGTCGTCCTTTGTTAGGGCTCCCCTGCCCCATGCAGTTTACGTGACAAAAGGGAGCGTCATTCGTGCAAATGGATTTTGCACACTCCGGCTTGCTGGTAGCATCATTGTGTGCTCTGCTTACCATGGCTGCCTGGCCCCTGAACCCACCAGAGGCCATTCTTGCCCTTTTGTGTCTTCCCCCCCATACTCCTCTCGCTTTTTAAGTACCATCAAGTGACCCCTCCCTCGCTAGATCTAGACAACACAGTAGGAGAAGCTACAGCCATTGAGCAGCGTTTGACAGAGGCCACGCTCCCTGGGTTTGCAGCTAACCGTGGCCAGATCTCTCTTTAGATCAGAAAATATATATTATTTCCCCCACACACGCCATGGTAAAAGTGTCTCGCATCGCTCTTATTCCTCTCCTGCTCACGCACCTTTCAGGTAAGTGTCCTTTTGTCTCACACATGTCACTACTTCCATTTCTCTTCTACGTCTCAAACACCAGAAGGTTCCCTTAGAATATCAAAACTCAGAATTAGACCTTTAGGTTTGATAATAAAAACTAGGTGCATACTATCCCAGAAGGAGAAAGCTCATGTGAGGAGGTTTCTCTATCTCAAACCACTGGATAAAGCACTGATAAACATAATATAGGAAAAAAATTATAGCCTCCATGCCTCAAAAAGGGAATTCCATTTTTTCCTGTATTATCTGCAAGCATTACAGAAGAATACGAAGTCTAATTGTTAAGTTTGAAAATCTGTCTAATCTCTTTCAGGAGGAAACACAGAGGAACACGCTATTAGAGAAGACGTTACACCCCAAAAAAAGAATACAAAATAAAGGTATTTCAGTACATCCATGCACTGTTAAGATTCCGTCATCCTTACATTGACTTTTGATGAAGAATGAAAGTAACGCCCAATAAATCTGTGCAGAGAAGAACCTGGAGTAATGGCTAGTGGGGCAGGTCTCTCTACAATCACCTCTTCCGAAGCTTCTCTGATGATAAATGCTAATTTACATGAAGGAGGCGATAATGTTTGATGAACATCAGCCCATGGCTATGCCTTGAGCAGCAGTTGCCACAGATTAGGCTCAGCACTTTACCTAACAAAGGAAGATTACAGCTGTCCCATCGCCACTGTGAAGCACAGCAGATAAAACCCCCCCACAATTCTGAGAGGCAGAAAATAATCTGATGAACTCTTTGGGAAAAGATGAGCTTTTTGGTGGAGCATTTTAAAAGTAAATGTACATTCACATTTTTACTGGTTTTATGCGATACATTTTCACTTGAACCACTGGTTGCTAATAAAGGCGTTGGGAAAGGGGGACCTAAACGCAAAGCCCTGGCAGAACCTGTGTGCCCCACTCAGCCCCACCGTGATCAGTGTTGTGTCCTCTGGGGAAGGGAAAATGCCTAACACAGCAGCCGTGCCCCTCTGCTTGCCCCACAGACTGGTGCACAGCTTCGCCACCAGTTCAAATAGCCTCCAGAGCACTGGTTTTACTGTAAACATGTCCCAGAAGTCCATCCCTTCCTGCTCTTGAGTTGCTCCTAGGAAATAAGGCAGCTAAGAACCCAGGATATCACTGTGGTCGGTTTAAATGGACGTGTTTTATGGGAGATGATCGAGTTAATGCCAAGTATTTTGCAAGCAGACACTCTATTTCAACACCTTTCTCCAAAGAGCAGCAGCTCACAGCAGCAGTAGGTTGGGACTGGCCTGCCATATGCTCGCTTTGGCTTTAGTTCAATTTCTTAATCTCTTCAGTGATTAGCACCAGACAATAAGTCTTCATGGTGACCTGGTTCATCATGGTTACCAAAGGGAAGAGCGAATGTATTTTGATCCCCTTGATAAGTCAAGTAGAGTCCAAATTCGTACCTCCAGCACAAAGCCCGGCTAAGCTCACTGCTTTCAGCTGAGGCTCCAGACTTACAGTTGTCTAAGTGGCGTAAACCAGGACAGAAGCGTACATGGGTTTTTTTGGCAAATCCTGCCGGTTACACGTGTGCCGAATGTGTGGGGGGAGAACAGACCCCTCATAAAACTTGTATAAGAGCTGGCAGGAGCCCAGTCCGGCGCTGCAGGGAGTGGGAGACCCATGGCAGTGACAAAGGACCCCTCCCATCTCCCAGCCCTACGCGACAGAGCCAGCACACTCTATTTTCCTCGCCTTGCACCTCCGGAGGACGTTGCATGGGCTCCCTTCTCCCTGGGAATCTCCCCAGGGATGTTGGCCTCCCTTTTGGTCAGCGCTAAGTTTTTTCAAGTGCTCCACACGTGCTACTGAGGCCAGATGTTGTGAAGATTTCTGCTCCCAGTTGGACACCTAAAGAAAAGCCAGATATTCCAAGATGCTGGTGGTTCTCTCTGCACCATTTTAAATGCCAGCCAGAGTCGCCGCTGCAGTAAGGCTGACTTTGAGCAGTTAACACAGCGTAGTCCTGTAGTTTTAAATCTATGTAGTTAATATTCTCTCCCTATTTTAAGCCATTTCGACAGTCTTTTCAAGCTGTTCCAAGTGCACTTAGCTCTTTAGTTCGTGTGTCTCTACTATCAGCCGTGAGAAGTGCTACTAAGTTGAAAATAACTTTTATAGCAGGTAGGAATCCCTTCAGCAAAATCTATTTAGCTTTAACCCTCTTTTCTTTCCTTTCCTCCCCAGTATCCCCACCTGTTGTTTCTCCCATGCTTTGCCAATGAACTGGTGAGATTTAGCTTTGCTATGGGAAAGGGACTGACTGGTTGTCAGAGGCGGTAAGTTCAGCTTGTTTGTTAAGGATGCTCTTTTATCTGAATACTTAGAATCACAGAATTGTTAGGGTTGGAAGGGACCTCAAAGTTCCAAACCCCCTGCCCATGGGCAGGGACACCTCCCACTAGATCAGGTTGCTCAGAGCCCCATCCAGCCTGGCCTGAAAAACTTCCAGGGATGGGGCTTCCACCATCTCTCTGGGCAACCTGGTCCAGTGTCTCACCACCCTCGTGGGGAAGAACTTCTTCCTAACGTCCAGTCTGAATCGACCCATCTCTAGTTTTAATCCATTCCCTCTAGTCCTACCATTACCCGACATCCTAAAAAGTCCCTCCCCAGCTTTCTTGTGGGCCCCCTTAAGATACTGGTAGGCCACTAGAAGGTCTCCTCAGAGCCTTCTTTTCTCCAGACTGAACAACCCCAACTCTCTCAGTCTGTCTTCATAGGAGAGGTTCTCCAGCCCTCTGATCATCCTCGTGGCCCTTCTCTGGACCCGTTCCAGCACGTCCATATCTCTCTTGTAGCAGGGGCTCCAGAACTGGACACAGTACTCCAGGTGGGGTCTCACAAAAAATATCCTCTGGAAGTTTGGGACAAAAAATAAATGTTTTATTTAACTGACTACTTCATTGCAATGTTTCTCAAAGCATCTGTTTCCCGGGGGCAACTCAAGAGAAGACACCGATTCCCTGGCCTGGTCCAGTGCCCTTATTCCTAGGTTTTTCAACTGCAGTCATGAACTAATAGCGCAGCAAATTCTAAACCCATAGCACAACGTTAATATGTAAAATTATATACAAGTCCAAGGAATCAGACATGACTAGAAAAAAAGATTGGTTGAGTCAATCGCCCACCAGCTTCTGCCATGCTACGTTGCACCCACCACCGTGAGACTTAGATTGGTGCCTTGCCTTCAGAGTGAAATAAGCACCAGAGTTCCGCCTACACATGCTAGCAACCATTCTATATTCCCACACTTGTAAAGAAATAACAGCTCCTTTTGTTGCTAATTGACATTACTTTCATAAACAACAACAATGGATAAGAGAAACAGGCTCCTTCCCCAACAGAAGCACAAAGAGAAGACAATATTTAACATGTTACTTGCTTTTAGAAGTGCCCCACCAGGTTTAGCCTCTTCCCTTTGCTAATTCATTTATAAAGTGACTTTGTAAAATTAAGTTAATTTGGTTTATTACACAACCCGTCGGAGTGCATTCTTATCCAAGCACATTAGATCTATACGCAACTCCCACGGCAAGGAGATGAGAGGAAAGATGTGTGTGCTGGTACTTCTATTAAACGGAAAAGTAAATCTCCAAAGTTTCTAGATATATATAGAGAGACATAAGCCTTTCAGAAAAGGACAAGAAAATAAGAAGTGGGAAGGAAAGGCATTCCTGTTTTTCCACCACACACAACTAGAGCAAGGGACACCTTTGTAGCACCTGACATGCAGGAGTACCCAGAATATTCCTCCAGAATACTTTGGATGGTCTACGTGAGAGATTTGCAAAAACCTCCAGGTTCCCTCCTCTTAATCAAAGATGAAGAGAACGGAGCATTTACCAAAATCATCCTATCTTGGAAAATCATCATATTTAGAGCAACTGCCTGTACCAGCAAGACACAACCTTAGTTAAATCGCACATGGGGACGATGTGGGATGGTTTGGGCAAACAGTACTCACAGTCAAGATCCACATGCTGCAGTGAGCATCCCCACCACGGGACAAATACAGCCCACAGGCTCCCGATAAAAAGGCAGCCAACCTTCATCAGGTGGAAGCACAATCCCCACGTGTACATGAGAGAAAAGACTAAGGCGGATGAGAAGACAGCCTCTGCCAGAAGACCTCCACGTTACCAACTCCAAGCCCATGCAGCTCTGCTGAGGTGCTGCCTCCTGCTTTGCAATGCCCCGGAGAAGCAGGGGAACATGCAAAGCACCTCCAACATAGTCCAGTATTGCAGCTACGAGGAGGACAGAAAGACTGCTAAATACAAAGGCAAATAGCCTGACATAAATCAGGACAAATCCAGAATTATTTACAAAATCCAACTAACAAGGTCTTCAGATGCTGTTTTCTTGTCATTGATCCCAGCACGAGCAGCTTCTCCTATTCTCACCAAAATCACAAGCCTTAGATGTCTATCTAGCTGCGAGTTTAAAAATCATGTTTTTCTGTAAGCTTTACATCTTCCACAGGCTGCACTACAGCAGCCTACCCCAGGCTGGGAATGCATTTGCTCTTGTATCTAATCCCCTCTTTCCGGTTTCCTTGGGGCTCCGTTTAAATTCAAAAATCTTTCCCCTCAGGCTGTTTTGTTCCTTGACTTAATTAGAAGGCAGTTTCAGTCCTCCTCCTCCTCTACTACCGACTGCCAGGCACTTCAGCAAGCTGTTTTACCTTTTTCAAGGTCAAACACCCTCCTGCCCAGCAGGCCCGTGTGCAAGTCCCCCGCAACGCCCTTTCACACAACGCATTTTATATTTCTTACCAACCATCAGCAGCCACGCCGCATACAATCATATAAGAAGGATTCATGCATGGGGCTCATTACCGTCACTTCTCTCGGCCAGTAATCGGTCACTCTGGGAGCAATTATGGGCAGGAGAGGGACGGCCACCTCACTCCATCGTCGAGAGATGCCACAGCAGGTACTAGAGCTGGAGTCGGGATGAAAAGATTCCCTGCGCATCCGGTCTTTGATTCACGTCCCTATCCCCATCCACAATAACCCTTAAGCATCTGCTGAAGTCACACTGGCCATCGATTTCAGCCACATTTAGCCACCAGGGACGAACCAGATTTAAGCGTATCTTAAGCATGCTACAGGTGGGTATGCAGGACTTCCCCAGTACAGCCTGGATTAAATGCACCCACTACTTGACATAAAAAAACCCCAACCCAGTATCTACTGGAGGAAAAAAAAAAAAAAAAAAAAAAAAAGAAAGAAAAGAGTCTTCTGTAAACTCTGACTTTTGTCACACAGCTGGAGGCATTGCGCTCACCTCCCTCCACTACCCTGTCATATATTGGCGTCTAATTGAGCCACGTCCCTCATTTGCTTGTCACAGCTAAAGACGCTGTTATTAACCCACATCCTGGTACGAGCAGCTCGACTCGGAAGTCTTCAGAGGTCCCTCGCAACCTGGAGCACAGTCTGGGGAAGCAAGAATCAGGAAAAGAGGAAGAGTTCAGGTTTTTCCCAGTTGTTTGATACGCTAATGAAGTAACGGGAAGAAGGAAGATTAACTTTCTGTCACTGGGCAGTGTTAAAACAGTTCCCCCGCAGCCACAGCTGTGTGGCTCAACAGCTGTTATTTCTATATTTCAGGTACCAAACCCACATATGCTATTTCCAACACACAGCACCTGCCTCATTTGAAACCTAAAACCAGACAACATAATTAAAAATGTGCATTCATTTTAAAGGCAACTCAACCGAAACAAAAGTCATTTTTAAAAGCCAAACAACAAGCAAATAATAGCCTCACCTGGAAGCCAAGTCACAGATGAATTAAACAGAAGTTGACAGAGTACAGTGATAATCTTTAAAGCTCTAATCAGATGTTGACTTGAAACATCTGCACCTCCATGAAGGCTTTTTATGGGAAGTACCTCATGCAAAACTTTATCAGTTGAAAGTAAAATTCTCCTAAAGAATCTGAAGAAGCAGACAGTGGTGCTGACAACAGCTGGTAACAAACCCATTTTTCTAATTTGCAGCCATTCTTGCATCTTTGGAGCGGCAGAGAAATTTCTGCCACTCCAAAGCCGTCATCTCAGGTTCAGGTGCTGGTTTGTGGCAGATGTAGCAATAGAACAACACAGAAAATTGAAACCAACGCTGGAAATAAAGATGCCGCTGGCAAAGGCAGCCCCGACACCATCTAAGACATATAAAATAAATATCAAGCAAGCAATATTCAGAGTTTAAAGCTGATAGCGGGGTCCACCACCATCCCCAAGAAATGTAATTTAACACTTAAACTGTCACATCATCATACTTTAATTTGTTACAGGGCTCTATTGCTGCCTGGCAGCCAAATCAAACCTCGTTTCACTTTGCAGTCAATACTATTGTTGTCTGAATTGGAGCACTCGCTGGTAGTTTCTGACAATGATTTTCACGAGCTCGGACAGCACTAAAGGCTTGTTTCATAAAACCAGAGAAGCCGGCGGCTCTGCAGGTAAAATCTCCGCGGGAGCCGCTTCTGCTCAGCGGACGGACGCCTCCAGCTTTGGGCTGGACACGCACCAGGGGCGGCAGCGAGGAAACAAGGCATTGCTGTCACTAAATGCCCCGCAACTACACAACGAAGAAGTTTTACCTGAGAGTTATTAGTTTCAGCAGCAGGTGACAAACGCACGAGGAATACAAAGAAACTACGCGGTGATTCTGGCTGGCACCAGGCTGCTGGAGGTCACAGTGCTCTCGCTGCCAAAAACCTGAGTCTCGCTTGATGTTCCCATCGCCCTGGGCGATTATTTGCACCATTCAGAGCAAGTGTAAAATACTCCGGGATACAAGTTACTTTGCAATTGATGCAAGCAGTCCTACACCAAAGGCAGGGAAGAAACCACCTGCCTGTTGAGAAGCAGGAACCCTGCTTGGTCTCGACTGGAGGGGAAGGGGCTGGGGAGGAGGAAAGAGGCAGCCACTGATTGCGATCTGCTGTTTCCCAGCTATTACAGGCTTTCAGAGCCGGGATGCCATAATCTCCCCTCTCTAACATCACGAGGCCAGTTGCTTTCCAACACCGCTTGCAGCTAAAAAGCGTTCCCTTTCCTATCCACCGATGCCCACCAGCTCCACTGCTCACTGAGGCCCAGCAGATGTGGCGGTCACAGAACCTGGCAAGGGCTGAGCAACAACACGCAGCTTGCTCTGCCTTCGCCCCGCAGAACGAACATGGCTAAATGGCGGAAAGAAAAAAAAAAAAGCAGTAAACAGTTGCATTTGCTGTTCACCACAGCAGAGACGCTTCTGAGCTCACCAAGGCAGGGAACCCGCTGAGTAAAAAGGCCATTTCCACGTAGTCACTCTACAGGTGCGAGTCCAACTTGGACAGAGCTCTAATAACAGTAATCACCTTACTAAGCTTGGACCAGCTTGAGTCTTTAGATCAGCCCTCCCCTTCCTCCTTCCTCTAATAGCATTACAGTCCCTCTTGCCACAACAATAACGCTAAGAAATGCGTTTCTCTCCACACCAGCTTCCTATTGGTATACTAGAATTAGGTAGATTTTTGGTAGGGGATCAAACTGACAGCTACTACAGGCACCACAGATGTCGTCAAACAAGTTTTAAGCATAGTTTTCCTCTATAGCAAAAAAAAATAAAATAAAAAATCTGCCCATATCTTCAGAGACACGTGTCAAATTGCTTTCAGTGACTTTCTACTTTGCCTCCTAAGTTAGACAGAACCCGACTCTGAGTTTGAACACTTACGTTTAAATATATTTTAATACAGTCTTTATGACTTCCCAGCTACTGCAAAGTCAGCATCCTTCCCCAGCAGCAGGACTCCCACGTCTCTGGCATACTACCTACGGCATCAGCTGGCCTTTGCTCAGAGCTGAGCTCCATTCATTTGGTCCAAAATACTGACTTTTCCACTTGCTTTCGCCCATATCTTAAGTGCCATTCATCCATGAAGCTGCCCTGATTCCCACCAGCTTCACATGAGCTCCAGTGACAGCCACTGTCACTGCACCGAGCCACCGGCAGGCTTGCGTTTAAGACATTTAGCGGTTTCTGCAACTCTGAAGAAGAAATTGTGGGCTGTATTCAATGACCACCTTTATAAAATAAAGCACTTCCAGCCTACACTGAGCAACGGAAGATGCTCACCAGCATTGAGGGAAGGAGCCCAAAGGACCACTCACCCAGGAAGGGCTGTAAACTCCGCGCCACGCCAGAAAACACCAGCGCACAACAGGGAGGCCTTGACAAGCTCCTGTAATAGCGCTTTCCCCTAAATGAATTTTGCAACTTTATGCTTATCAGCTAAATTAAGCATTAATGAAAAATAGAACAATTTGTTTTCAGATTCTACAGGTTTCCAGTAATAAAGATTACTAATGCTTTATTTTGGGGCACTGGTTAGCTAATTTAAACTTTTTTCTCATTACACAGACAATTCATTCAAATTGAAGAGGCCAGCTTCTTTCTAATTTTATTAGCATTTGGCCCTTTGCCAGCTTGTCTTAATCAAAATGCTCATTATTTTTGCCTGGCTGTTGAAGCTAATCTAGCTATTATATGGATACTAAATTGGAAGCAGAAGGGGAAATTTTGTTCTTACCAAACAGCTGCATTGCTCCGTGTGTAATACCAGCCCCATTCAGCCACGTCCCGCATAGAACCATTCTGGGGCAGCAGCATCCCTGATGCTCAGTGGGATGCTGGTGAGGGAGAGTCATGTTTACAAACTGCCCATCTTCACTCTCCCCCTGTTGTTTTTGTTTGTTTGTTGTTGGTTTTTTTTTTTTTTAGGAGGCAGAAAGGTCTAACATAAAAACCAAGTTAAAATGGTAAGTGGCAAGGAGTGGAGACCCAGCTCACAAGTTCTGCTAGCAATAAATCCCCTTTCAGAGAGCCACGTTATCCCTCCCCAGCTGCTAACCCCCCCCCCGACACTTTTTTTCTTTCCCAAAGTCCAAATGATTACCATATCTGCTTAAACTTAGAGCTCTTCACATTGCATCTAGCTTCAAACATCGCTGCTTGTGAGCCTCAGGCTCTCCTGTTCTTCTGAGCTGTATCAATTGGTCTAATAAGAGATATTACCTCCTTCCACAAACCTCGCCAGCTTCGCAAACATGCCAACCTTCTGCCTTTGGGGAGGTTTTTTTTTTTTCCCCTGCTTAGATTGCTTTCTAATTGTTTATTTGGATGCAAGCAACTTGTTCACGGCCAAGCCCTACGTATTCCTGCTGTCCTGCTTCACTAAGCAGCCTCGCGAAGGCTGCTCTGTGCCACTTCTCTGTACATCGGTGTACGTGCGACGTGTACACAGGCAATCCACAGAGAACACCTGGGCGGGTGGGGGGAAATTAAACAATATTTCCTCCCTCTCTGCTGGGCTAGTCTGCAATAAAACAGCTCCCCGGGCTGACAGGGGTGGGTTGGCTGGGAATCGAAAAGACGGAAAGGTAATTTGAGCCAAAGCGATGGTGAGATGATGGAGTTCGCTCTGAAGGAAGAGCGGCGCAAGAGCAGGCGAGGAAGGAAAATGGAGTGCAGAAAAGCAGGTCTCAGGTCATTCAGCAATCTGGCAGTGAAATCTCTGGGGAAGAGAGCGTGGAAAAAGGCAGCGGAGCAGGCAGGGAGAGGCCACAGAAACACGTGCTGGCGAGCCAGCCCCATGCCGCAGAGGACAGGAGGGGACAGCCCAGGATGCTTCAGAGACCTCTTCCGTGACCTTCACAATCAGAATAAAAAGGGAAAAAGGGGAGGTGGGGAAGCGTCCTGCAAAGAGAGGAATCAAAGACCCAAACTCAGGAGAGAGGAATGGCAGAAGCATGGGAGGCAAAACGAGAAGAGACAGTCAGTGTTCCACCGAGCAAGGATCAGAAAAGGCAAAAAAAGAAGAGAAACTATAAACTCAGCGGAAAGGAGGGAAAGGTAAGGTTACACCCAGGTATCCAACAGCAGCTTTTGGAACACGGAGATGGATCTTGCCAACAAGACTGTGGAAGAAATTAGAGAATATCTATTCAGCCGAGTATCATGAAATTCAATTTGGACCTTTGGTACTTGAACCTCAGTGATTTATTCCCGTGACAAGAAACCCTGCAGTCAGGGAAAAGCTGCAGACATCAGAACCCTTAAAGTTTTGCCTCTTGTAAAGCAATCTAGCACACTGTCTAGCTGCAGTTTCTACAAATGGTGCAAATCTGCTTTCTAATGACAGAGCAGTCGCTAGTGGTTCATTGCAAAGTCAGAACTGTGGATCAAGCAGGGATTCCCCTTTTGTCAAGCTGTCTTTTCATTAATGCCTGCGACACTTACATCGTGAATATTCTCAATAAGCTGTGAAGAATAAACCAAGCTACAGAGCTGGAAGTCTTTTGCGGGGTGGGATTTGAATCCAGAACAACTTTTTCAAGTTGCATTAACAATGCAGAAAACGAAATGGGATGCAATTCAAAATGGCAGGGGAAGTACAGCATGTAGGTAAGAAATAAAAAAATATCACTTGTGCAAATACAGGATGAGGAACGAGGGACTGAGCACCAGCTCTGCAGAAAAAGATCTAAGGATTAGAGCAGGTCATCGGCCAAACAGGAACTGGTTTCTGCTGTCACGAAAAGGGTGAATAACCCAGGAAGAATAGATGGAATTGGAGCTTGCTGACTAAGACAACTGGAAAAAAAAAAAACCAAACCAAAAATCAGCAATGAACAGTGATCTAGAAAACGCAGCCCACAAACAAAGCACCTGAGAGCAGAGGTAGTTTAGTCCAGAAAAGGGAAATCTATGGAGAAACATCGTAACTTTCCAAATAGGGGAAAATGCTGATGCAAAGGCAACGGCAATAAGTCCGCTTTCCCTGTCCTCTGCAGATACATGAAGTAACAGGCTTAAGTTACAGACCTAGAGATGCAAGATTTAGATAATGTGTCAGGATAAACTTTCTAACAGGAAGGATAGTTAAAAATAGGCATACATTGCTTTTCCTCAGTCCTCTGGGATTTTCCTCTTCACTTACCATTTTTGAAGATAGCCGCTTATCAGGAATCCTAGCAAACAGAGCCAGCCCTTAAACGCATTTCCATCTCCTCAGCTACAGCAAAATCATATTCCGCGTGTGTTTGTCTAACCCGTACTTAAAAACCACCACTAGCAGATTCTACAACCTCACGAAGTAAATACTGTTTCCATTTAGAAAAGCAAGTGATCATTTCAGCCGCTCTGCCATTGCGACTACGTAAAGATTCTAGGAGAAGCTGTTGGAGTGCTCGGTTCGCAATACTAAAGAGAAAATAAGGTTCATAGCAGAAAGTAAAAAGAAACCAAGGAGAATACATCACATTGAACACAGCTATATGCCTCTGAATCCACTCCAGCATCCTTCATGATAACAGTACTGGAAAAAAAAACACCAAGTACTATAGGATGCAGGATGAAACGCACTGGGTGTGTCGTACATGTCCCAGTCTCCTCTTCCATTTGCTATGAGCTACATTTGGGATTCTCCAAGGAAGCCCCAGGCCGCAGGGACCTACTCTCAGACACCCCAGAAGTAGCAGGAGCTCTGCAGGATTAAAATTCACCCTTGTCAGCATTTCCAGGCCAACGGTTTGGGAGAAAGAGGATGTAATTAACAGGAACATGTAAAGTGCTATGTGGAAAGAGATATATTATATATACATCGAAGTATGACTAACACACTGTAATTACAACTCAATAAACACAATTCTTGGGAGGGGGAAGTATCTGAAAGCTTTGCTTGGAGGCATGCAAGAGAGGGAATCACTTTCAGTACTTATTTGCATCTTTAAGGGGCTGCATATTTTTGAACGACAAGCACCAAGCTGCGGTACAAACTCCTCAGAAATCCTTTTCAGCAGGCTGCCAGCACTGCCTTCACTTGTACAGACGCCATTTCTACAAATAGACGCGTATGACTTTCCATGTATAGCTGCCTGCGTGCTGGCCCCACAAGACGGTCGGCAGAATCACCCCCTGCACAGCTGTTTTTCCAGGGGAAAATCCTTCTTCTGCTACAGATCAATATGCAGGGAAGCACAACAGAAGGCCCCAGCCACGGCTCTCAGCGCTTGTGTCCTTTTGTGGAGGTTTTTGTGCCAGAAAGCCAGATAACCTTCAGCCAGGTCCAGTTCAACAAGCAGTTCAACTGAAATGGCCTGCACTTTGCCTTGCAGGGCGCTGATAAATCTCAGCTTCATTCTACATTTACGGTTCGAATTTACAGTCCTATTCAAGCAATATGGCAGCGTTTATTTTTGCTGCACCCTTGAACACGAGCAGAAGTCGGGGCACGGGACCCAGACTGTCACACCATTCCCCCATCTCGCTCCCGTCTGCACTCAGGTGTGAGCTTTAGGGCGCAGTACAATGTTTCAGGCGAGGAATGGAGAGCAGTGACCAGACCGATAGAAGCCAGGAGTTGTCACCGAGGTCACCTTTTAGCGTGTCTCCAATAAGTGCACAGGGACACCCACACTCCGCAGGAGCCCATAAACGAGTCTCTCCAATTGCCCTGGACTGACATACCAAAGAAGTGATGGAGAAGAGACATGAGCTATGCAGGGAAGCAGAAAAGGAGTCAGCATAAGTGTTCCTGAAGCTGCCAGGACCGGCCAAGGGTCAATAAAGTTCCCAACAGCTCCGAGAGCTGGGGTGGGAAGAAAGTACATCACACACCTCCTCCATCACAAAGCAGCACTGCGTCGCTCAAAGGGCTCTGTACCTCCCAGCGTCAAGTCTTTTTCCTCCAAGAAAGTCCGCATCAGCCAACCAAGATCCTTAAAAGCTGCTGCAGGCAATAACCCCTGCAGTGTCCCAGCTGGAGATGGGAAAATCTCCTCTGCTTTTCCAGGGGTTCATACTGCAAAATGCTTGATGCTGGCTGGCACTGCAATCAGCTCCCTGGAGCACAGCAGCTTTCCGCATAGCGCCTCTCAAGGAAGAGGTCGGTTTGCCCATAAACCAGGTCAGATCCCTGCCTTGATTTGTCTTTAACACCCAAACCCTCCCAGAGAGTTTCTGCCACCAGTTCTCGGGCCAGTGATTTGGGGGAAGAGGACACAACTCTTTTTTGCCTGACTTCTAGAAGTATCTCATTTAACTAGGCAGTTGCTTGCTAATGAGTAGCGAAAAGGAGAGGGATGAATTCAAATTAGTCATAATTTACTGACAAACATTCCAAATAAAATATACAACAAACCCAAGGGAACAGTGATTGTAATTTTTTTGTTTAATGAATCGGGTTTTGAAGTCATTAGCTTGTTGCCATAAAGCTTTCTTCTGGTAATTCACTGCTACAATTTTTTAAATAGTTCTATAAAAGTAAATGAATTGCTGGAATAAAGCAAGCTGGTGGTTTTTTTTTTTTCCGTACTTCTCTGAAACACTCACATCTCAGCCTTTTTTTCCTGACAGGCTGAGCATTACCTGGGTGCTTCAGCTCTGACTACAGGGCTTTTCTTTCCTCGCACTATTTCTTATTATAGTTTCAATTAAATGAAAGTTTCTTGCTTCATAGCTTGGCTTGACAGATGTTCTTTCCGCAGACAAGTCCTGGTACAGACAGGCAAGCTCTCCGAAGTATTTCCCTCAAGCTTCCCATTGCATTGATTCATGTGAGCAGTCAAAACTCACCATCACCGGCTACCCCCCCTCAGACAGCAATTTGGGGAAGGACTTCTGACAAGGACCAGCTAAACGTTATCTTTACAGGTATTTGTAGCAAATTTTCAGGTGTTTTTTTTTTTTGGAGGAAAACAAGGTACCCAAAGTGGTATTTCGATTGGGTGCCGTAACAGCTAAAGAAAGAAGACAAAAAAGCAGAGAACAGCGTGTCTGAAGTCCTGGCTGTCACCGCGCTCGGTTGCAAACCCCCGTCGGACGGATTCAGTACCCAAACACCCCGCGGGACCTTATGCCCCCAGTGTGGGCGAGCAGGTCATTTTCCTTCCCTGCCCTCCATAAAATTCAGCGGACACGCGTGCCTTTGTACCTCAGCCAGCTACCGCAGGAGTTCCAAGGGCTGGATCTGGCCCGCCTGGGTTTGAACTTTCACATCCCAAGAAACAAAGTGCCCTTGCCCCCCCGAGAGGCAGGACCGCTGTTTCGCAAAGCCGGGTCACTGCGTGGGCACAAGTGGCACCTGCAGAAAAGGCGGCACAAAAAGACATGGAAAAAAGGAGCACAGAAATTGGCCCCCTCCCTGTGTCACGCTGCCCATATGGCTTCTCCTGCTTTTCCCCAGCTTCGTCGTCACCCACCTGTGATGGTTATTTGCAACCTAAGCTTATAGGCGCAAAACCAGTTTTGAGATGTTCTCCAAATTTCAAAGCCGGACCCCTGTCCTCTCATCTACCTTGCATTTACACAAGCCTCTGTGCTGCCAGGTTTGTTTTTTTTTTTTACTCTCTTTGGGCAGGCTGTTAACTTCTTCCTCTCCCTAAGGGTTTGTTAACCCTTCGAAAATAATCAACCCACCTTATTTTAAACAACTGAACCAAAAACATCCCCCACACCCTCCCCAGTCATTTAACTTGCCAAGTAGCTTTGTATCACCGACTGTCTCACCATCGCATCCTCCCTGTTGTCTGGCATCACTAATATATTTTTTTATTACAAAGTTTTATGAATTCTGTACGGTGTGCTGCGCTGCATAAATGTTTGCTAATGCTACACCAAGAGGTGCAAGGGGTCTTGCACGCCTGACTTTGTTAAAGTCAAGGGGCGTGCGGCACACTGTTTCTCAGCTGTGTGGAAGGAGCAATCAAGGCTTTTGTGGAGCTGCAGACAATGGGGACAGGCCACATGTTGTGCTAAAGCTCAGCCTGAGCAACAAACAGGGGGATGGAGGGAAGAGCCCGCTCCGCTCCCAGGCTCTGCACGCCAAGGCCAGTCACCACCACCTCCCTTTCGGCTTTCTCTTAACAAAGAATCTCCTCTCGAAAATAAAAAGCGTGAAGCTGCTCCCTCACGGCGCTGGGGGAAGACATCACTCATTGACTCTCACCAACAGCAACGATCAAAGAGTTATAGAAATAAGAGGCAGAAAAGCTAATAAATTTCTCTGGCTTAGTTTAGTGCCCAGCACCAAACGACTCTCTGAAGAACTTCATCCGGCACAGCTTCAAGCCATAGGATATGAAGAGGAAAAAAAAAAAAAAAAAAAAAAGAGAAAAGCATCCTAACAGGGAGTCATTCAGCTGTTTCAAGGCTAGTTAACATGGAAAATACTTAAGTGCCCTTAGTACGCACCAGGAATAGCTCTCTGCAGCAGTACATTTGCTCTGCTTTCAAAGTGGAGTAAGTAGAGCCACACAGACAGACTCAGGATAAGCTACCATCGACGTGGGATGCGGGAATACAGCAACCTGTGCAGTGAACACTCACATCACTCTAACACATGCTCATGACCCACGCAGAAACATGGGCAACCGTTGCGGGGTGTTGGTTTGGGATTGCTTTGTTCAAATCAGTCTATTTTGGCCCTTCGCAACACAGCCGTTACCCAGGTACCTCAGCACTGTCCCCTGTTCTCCGTGTTCCTTGCTTTAGGGTACAGCGTCCCAGCAGGGTTCGTTTTTTTCTGTCATTACAAATCATTACGGCTGCACCTATGGAGAGCTGCTGATGTGCACCCGCCGACAGCCTGACCTCAGCGAGGCACTTTCAGTTCGTTAACTTTCTCAACATCCAGGCTAATCTTTTAAGGAAAAAAAAACCCCACACTCAGGTTGGTTTTTTTTTTTTTTCCTTCTAGTTATGGCTGTCATGCTTTTGAGACCTCTAACCCAAGCCACACACAGGTGGAGTTTGCATCCACAATAAGGTTGCGGGCTATTATGGTCTCAAGTCCAGCCACCCGTATATTTTTATTCAGGTTTACATTTAGCCGGTATCGCCTGAGCCCAGGAGCCGGCCTTTTGGTGCTACAAGTTATGCAGTTTTCTTCCTAGCCCCCGCATACAGGATGGGGTTTTTTTGTGCGTAGCGCATAAATAAGGCTGCAGCTATTATGAATAAATAACCTCCACCGCCAGCACTGAAGCCCAGCTGGCCTCACTCGCCGTCCCTGCCTTCAGAGCAGCAGCTCGCCTTTGGCTCTATCATTAGAGAGCCTTTTCCATATTAACTAGATGGTTTGAACTATAAGTGCATATCATCGTAACTGGATTAATAATACCCATTAGTTGTATTTTGATGAGATTATGACTTTTATTAGGCTAACATATTCAAAACACTGCATTTAGGGTGTGTTCCTTTTTGTCCATTAACAACATTTTGAGCATAACACAAAGCTCTTTTTTTTTTTTATTTCCAAAGCTTAAGCCAATCTTACCCCAACACGATTCCACTGGTAATTTAGAGTTAATTCTGATTAACTCTCACATTAAAATCACCAGTATCAGACCCCATATTCTCCTAAAATCTACGCAAGCGACAAGAAAACAGCAACACAGTCAAAACATACCAGGGATGAGCACCAGAACAAGACCCTAAGCAAAACAGCACAAACAGTTTAATTTGACAATTAATCCGTGTGTTTGCTGCTTGTTTCCATTTTCCCCATCCCCACCTCAGTCAGAGAAAACAAATAATGCAACCGCTGTTAATTAAAGATTTCTTGAACAACAGACGTGCCAAATAAGCCACTTCGCACATCGCGGGGCATGAACTCTATTCTTCACATGCAGCAAATTGTGCCACCCAATAAGTAGCATTAAAATGGTAATGTTAGCTAGCCGAGCCCTTAATTGGCTGAATCAGAGAGCCAGGAGCATGCTTGTGCAATCGAGAGACCCCTGTCTGGCCTAAATGCGGAGTTTTAAACAGATGTCTTAAAAAGAAAAGGGGAGGGAGAAGCAGAGGGAAGGGAATATAAAAGGATTTTGCAAATAGGCTAATCTCAGCCTCTGTATGCATAGATGCAAAAAGAAGATATTCTCCCCCAAAACCCCTTTGAAGTCTTTTGACCTGGACAGCATGGATCACAGGTGGCGGCTTACGCAGGCACCCTTATGCTAGAGAGAAATAAATTCATAGAAGAGTCTCTAGCGTCAACATTTTTATGGCTATAAGGTGGATAACACTTGTTAAGACTTATGCCAGGACTATCTAATGCTGCTTTCATAAGTGAAATTTTTTGCCATATGACTTCCATTAAAAAAAAAAAAAAAAAAAAAAGAGAAACCTGTCTTATCTACACACATTGGAAGTTACAAAGACCTGGCAATTCCGCTTGTGAAGAGTCTCACATTTCTTCCCCATATCCCCAGAATACATCAATTTCTTTTTACGCATTTCCAGACTTTGTGGAAGAAAAGCAGACTGCAGTGTTGGGTGTAGGAGATAGATTTCTGCTTCTCTTTCTGGCTTCCATCTACTGCCTTCCTTGGTTGGCATAAAAACTTTCATCAAATACTAGCTTCAAAGAAGAACTGCCAACTTTGATATTATCCATACATGCAGAGCAAGCCCCATCCTTCCTGCCCTCTGTTACCCAGCAGTTCCTAGTCCAGAAAAATGCCTCATTGCTTTTCTAACCCTTGAGGGAAGCCTGCCTTCCCCTGTAGCAGGTAGGTATGAGCCCCAGACCAACCTTGAAGGGTCTTTGGGGGACACAGAGCTCTGCAGAGGGCTCCCGGACTCTCTCACACCAGAAACAAAGCAGGAATATCCCAGCTAGGTTTCCCAAAAGCCAGGATAGAGAGCGGAGACACACAAAAAGCCGAGTCCCTTCTGAGCGAAGAAGAGAGATACAGTTCGTACAGTGTGCAACCAGCAACGGGTGTTTTGCAGAAATTAGTGAACCCACGCAAAGGTCATTTGCACAAAGTTACAGCACGAGACAAATATTGATTAACGGAGCACACAACACACAGAAACCCCATGCCTCGGTTGTCTACGCGCAGCATGAGGGCAGGCGAGCTGCACAGGAGCGGAGAGTCCTAACCAGGTTTGTACTGAGGACACCGAGATCTCCACGGGCGCAGAGACCAAGTCACTGCTTACGGCTATTTAAAAAAAGGAAGACGAGTGACACTCCTAAATGATACTGCTGGTTCAAGTTCCTAGCAAGACAGCAGAAATTATTCTGAGTTATGAAGCGGTGTCCTACCAGAGAAAGCACAGCCCGTGCAACTGTCAGTGGAGGCTTCAGATAAGAAAAAAAAACTTGGAGTACACATAACAGTATTAGAAGAGCCTTCAAAGATCATAAAAACTATAGATTTGCATTTCTTAACCCAATATTGCAGCCATGATGGAGGTGTGGAAAGGAGAAGAGTCACATGTTGGTCATCTTCTTAGTAAATTAGAAGGAATTGACCACAAAAGTGGAAATCAGCTGTTTGAGTGCAAGTGATCATGACTTGATTACATTTATTATGTGAAAGGAAGGGGTAGTCTAAACTGTAATCACACACATGCAGCTTTTAGAGGGCCAGTTTCACAAACCTCAACACAATTACAAGTCAGATTGGTGAGGATTAAAAAACAACTATATATATATATATATACATACACACACACAACAAATTCTCTGTTATCATACACCTTAAAAAAAATACCCAGATGCCCAACAAACCACAGTTTTGCAAATAGAAACAACAATGCTATTATAAAGCAAACACAGAGATGCCAGTCTTCCTTAAAGGGAAAGGAACTAAACCAAATATTTTTAATTATCATTTAAAAACTCAAGAGGAAGCTAATGGTAATCAATATGTGACAGAACCTGGGAACTGTGGCGTACAGATAAGGGAAGTAAAAGGACAATAAAAAGAAGTCTGTGACCGACATAATTGAAACAATCTGGGATGTTATTCTTTTCAAAGACACCACCTACATCTTACTAGCAAATGAATCCATTTAGTGGATTTATCCATATTAGTATAGCCCATTACTAAACACAAGTGGTAGAATTGATAATAGAAAAAAGCAGTAGCATTCAACAAATACTCGCATCCCACAACTGGGAAAGAGCCAGCCAACATATGGCTGTCAGAGGATGAAATACACAACATCATCACAATTACTTTTAGAACGTAAAAATATCAACTATGAAAGATTACACCATATTACCCTAATTTAATCTTTTATTAATGCCCATCAACAGGAGCTTGGAGAAACTAATGTCTGGTTTGCAGAGTACCTCGCCAGCATTCAGGTCTGTTTATCGGCAAAGACATCCTTAAACATTTCACTTTGTAGCGCACGATGTCTGATTAAAGTAAGGAGGATAACACAAAAAAAGGAAATCAGCTTAGGCCGTCCTAAATGGATTAAAGACATACCTGAGAAGGCAATCCTCTCTGACAGCGGAGCGGGTGCATTCCCATTGCAGTTCCACAACAGCCATTCCTGGGAACGTACCGTGCAGTGGTTTTGAGACCTGGGGAAAGAAAACAAACAAAACCATGTCAGGAAAGCTAGTTTCCAGGTAGCACCAGAAACAAGAGCGCAACAAATAAGAGAGGACAGCAAAAAAGCACCATCTAGATCATTTGGCTCAGCTGTGTGACATGCATTTCACATTGCAGCCCAACCAAAACTGCATGGGGGGGGGCTGCAGGAGGAGCACGGTCTGTCCTGCACCCCAGGAAACAGCAGCCTGAGTAAAGAACTGACACTGCAAGCTGGTGCCCCACCAAGCTAAAGCCATTTTTTGGTGGAAGAGGAGCTGGCTGGAGCACTACTTCAATATCGTAGGCAGCTCCAGTAGCCGTAACTCAAAAGAGAACGTTTGGAAGAAGAATAGAGACGAACAAAAATAATTATTAAGGAATTAGTAGCCACATTGGATAAAAAGACACTAAAGGAGTTTTTCTCCTTACGTTTCATAGAGGAAGGTTCAAGAAAAGGTTACAAATTGAAGTCACCAAATGACTAACAGAAGTTGGACAGTCCTGGACTCCTCAGTCTCACAGAGTGTGTTGTCCAGTGGTGGACACAGCTCATTCACCGATACAGAAACAACTAATCACTTGTATCACTCAACCAACCGCCACAGAACAGCCATAACAGGTAACAGCTCGCGGATTGGGCATTCACACAGCACGGTAAAGATCCGGATTCACATCCTTTCACCATTTCATTCAGAGCAGGAGATTCATCTGGACTACCCACACCAAGATGAGTGTCCAACCTGACTGCTGTGCAAGAAGCAACAGCATTTCTTATTCCGATGAGGAACTCCATCCTGGGGATGAAGATGCCTTCCTTGTCAGAGCTTATGTATGCATCCCTCTGGAAGGGGTAGAGATTTTAGCTAAAATATTCCATTTGTTCCAATTTCAAAAGAAAGCCCTCATTGCCTTTGCCATAATAGCCCCACTGTCCCATCCTTCCTCTCTACCATCAGGCTGCGGACAGCACATGGCTTGCAGAAGCAAAGCCTTCACGATTAGATGGGGAGGGCCTCTGCCAGGGAGTAGAGCAACAGGACAAGGGGGAATGGTTTTAAGCTGAAAGAGCGGCGATTCAGATGAGATATCAGGAAGAAATTTTTCACTCTGAGGGTGGTGAGCCCCTGGCCCAGGTTGCCCAGGGAAGCTGTGGCTGCCCCATCCCTGGAGGGGTTCAAGGCCAGGTTGGCCAGGGCTTGGAGCAACCTGGGCTGGTGGGAGGTGTCCCTGCCCAGGGCAGGGGGGTGGCACTGGATGGCCTTTAAGGTCCCTTCCAACTCTAAGCATTCTATGATTCTACGACCAGCATCAACCTTAATTATTCCAAAAAGGAATGGCAGAACCCAGCCAGATGCAGAAATTATGAGATCAAGTCAAAGAACAAGGTTTGATGGGAGCCGAAACTGCAGCCGAACTGCAACTGCAGGCACGAAGCCGACACAAGCGGCAGGGCCCACGGCCCGCTGCCGGCAGGACCGTTACCGATGGCTGCCTCCACCGGCGCAGACAGAGTCTCCGATACCCCTTAACCCAGCGTGTCATTATCAGCCACATGCTCAAGTGAAGAAGAACGAGGTGCCAGGGACGGCAAACAAATGGGCTGTGACAGAGCTACAGACATGACACAGAATGCAGAGTGCAAAATCAGATTTTCCCCCCCGACCGCTGCAGAGCAACGCCGAGATTCTCTCTCTGGTGATTTATACCTTAATTTTGCCCGATAATGTCTGCATTTGTCTCTATACTAGTTATTAGCTTCCCCAAGGAAAGCAAAAATCCAAAAGCTTTTGAAAGCTCCAAGAGAAACGCTGCTCTTCCTTCCTCACCTAGCCGGCATATTTATGGTGTAATCCAAAGGAATAATTACTCCAAATGGTAGACCGTCTCTCCATGCGATCAGAATGACTGTGTGTAGTTACAGTCAATGCTGAGAATAGATGGCCCGGTATTTACTGCAGGACAGTCCATCTACCATTGAGAAATCCGTTTTTCCCCCCCCTCATTTCAAAGTTGGAGCTGGTTTCGCATTGGAAATCCGAAGGCATAGCCACACACCAGGGCCCTCTGCCACAAAAGAAATACATTTTTAAATTATTAACAGCTGAAGCACCACACTAAAAATCAAATGTGGCCTACGAGAAATACAAAGAATGGTGAGGAAATGTTTACAGTAACAGAAAAATCTTTGGGAATCGGTAATTGGTCTATTCGTTTCTCTGCGCGTACACAGAAGACACTGTGCATAGGAAGCTTAGTTACGAGTTCCTCCCTTTATTTGCAAATCATTAGCATTCCCCAGCATTGGGGTTCCCAGTGAAATAGGTTTGTCTGTCCCAATTACAGGAATCCCCAAAGAATTCTCACTTTCAAAACAGTTGCATAAAATACTAATTACTGGTATTTGGAGTGAATGAACATAAGCTAATAAATTTACAAATTAAATTACCACGAGCTATCAGATGACTTTTTATTTAATTGCTATGGATTGCCCTTTAGACATCATAATGAAATTAATAGAACATGCCGGTAATCGATAGTTACTGATTAATCGATTCAGAGCAGCCCTGATGAAGACTCTTTAACCCCTAGATGTCATTATTTATTACCTTATAATGCAAGCGCAGGAATACACGGGGCAAATAGATACGGGACATATTTAGGAGTGCAGCAAAGGTATCTGGCTGTTATACAAAGTTCAAGGTGTGGCAATATGGGATTTTGCATATATATAGAGTATTTCACCCTTGAAGGTTAAGTATTATACTCCTCATTAATATATGATCAAGGTCTTCTCATGAGTGGAATAAACAGTCATCCTTCATGGGTGATCTACTTCTATTTATTCAGCGAGGAATATTTAAAACATTAAACTTCACCACAGTGTATCTGTCGGGTGCCTCTCAGCGCTTACGGAAAACACACGCTATTTAAATATTTTCACATGTGCACAGACTTTCTAGGAACCCGCACACTGAAGTACAACATTCGGAAAACAGTGGGAGTAACACACTCGATGCCAACAGCACATAACAATTTTATGCTAACGCTAGCTTTCCTGGCTTAAACACTTGTGCCCATCGTTAGAGCACAAACTTGTCTCTGTTGTAAAGAAATGCTGTAGAAATAAAACATCTTCCAACGAAAGAATAACACCTTGATCTTAGGGATAGCCACAGATCACCAAAGAGAAAAACGTTTAAAGAGAGAGCGAGCAATACCCTACAGACCCGACTGCAACCTGCAAAGACCTTTGATTTTGCTAAGATAAGGTTTTGATAGTGCGCGGTACCTAGCGGCTGCGCTGCTCTTCGCGAAGGGCACAGCACAGGGGGGCACGGCATCGCCTCTCCTATCACGGTGGGAGGCCACGAGGTTAGCATGGACCTTAGGTAACAACGAACAGGGCTTGCCCTTTCTTCTCTCACCCAGAGAAGCGGCAACGCAGCTGGCCTCGTGCAGGTCCTCCTCCTTTTAATTCAGGGGATATGTTTTGAGGGAAAAAGTTAGAAAAGGCCAGCCTTGGCCCAGAAGCCCAGACCTTTACTTACAGACAGCTTTGGCAGTCAAGACCTCTTATGTCATCCATGGCTTCCACCCAATTTCCTAGCCAGCCACACTCCCAGCATCCCCATAGCTACTTCACTTGGCAGACAGACAGCCCAATTTTTCGGCACCTGCATCTCAGGGCAGCCCTCCAGGCAGACAGCTCTCACACCAGGAACCCCAAGCCTGCTCTCGAAGTAACACCTCATTCTGAATTGGTGTGAAACTAAACCCAAAAGTAATGGGTTTTTTTTTAATGCATGTGGAAATTAAGGGTATTTGTTTGGTCAGCCTGCAGCTTTCCTGGTGTCCCACCCCCAGCCTGCACAGCCCATACCTCACCTTCCAGAGGTTCCCCATGATGCTCTCCAGCCGGGAGATTTCATTGCTCTGCCCACGCGATAAAGAGCCAGAGAGTGCTAAAGCTTGCCCCCCTCCAGCAGGCCAGGTAGCAAGGGCCTGCAAGTGGCTACGGTGCGCAGATACTGATTTTTTAGGCTGCTTTCCCAGAGGAACTGAGAATATTTATAGAATCATAGAATCATCTAGGTTGGAAGGGACCTTTCAGATCATCAAGTCCAACCATCAACCCAACTCTGACCAAACCGCCACTAACCCACGTCCCTCAGCACCACGTCTGCCCGGCTTCTAAATACCTCCAGGGACGATGACTCCACCACTGCCCTGGGCAGCCTCTTCCAATGCTTAACCACCCTTTCAGGGAAGACATTTCTCCTAATATCCATCCTAAACCTCCCCTGGGGCAACTTGAGGCCGTTTCCTCTTGTCCCATCGCCTGTTCCTTGGGAGAAGAGACCGACACCCCCCTGGCTACCCCCTCCTTTCAGGGAGCTGTAGAGAGCGAGAAGGTCTCCCCTCAGCCTCCTTTTCTCCAGGCTGAACACCCCCAGCTCCCTCAGCCGCTCCTCACCAGACTTGTGCTCCAAACCAGTTTAACTATCATCAGATCTCGTCACTGCCCTAGTCTTCTGCTCCCGGCCCTGCAGAAAAGCCACCAGAAACTTGTCCAGCTCACGCAAAACTTCCCCAAATCTCCCCCAGGGAGAACGGCACATTGGCCGGGGTGAGCCAGGCTGGCGGGAAGGTCACACTAACCTAGAGACAGCGTTTGCAAAAAATCACTGCAGAAGTAAAGCACAAAGCTGGGTCCAGGAAACGATGTAAATTGAGTTTGTCTGCGCTGACAATAGCTCTTGATTAGAGGCTTCCAAAGCTCCTGAGGAGCTTGCAAATTCTTTTTTTTCCCCCCAAGTCACAGACCACAGCAGCCTCAGGATCAGAAAAAGCGGACTTACAGTGGGTGTAAAGGGGAGTAGGGTCCTTTATTCATTCGCACACCCCTGCCACGTCCAGCTATGGCCCAAACTCCACTTTCAGAGGGGCTGCACAAATACAGGAGAGAGCTGCAAGGACAAGGTCATGAAATTAATTCAAAGAGCTTATCAAGGTTTAGTGTTTCCTCCCCATAAACAGGTCAAGACAAGGGAGGAGAAAAAAAAATAAAAAGGCTTTTCAATATTTTAAATGTTGTCAAATTTGCAAGCAAATGCTTTGAAATACAAAGGCTTTTTTTTTTTTAAGTGGAATATATTTTCTGGTGTTTAAACAAAGCAAGTACCTGGCAACAAAACCCCGAGCCAAATTATTGTTAACAGTGAAACAATAATTGCAGCAATAAATAGGATATGTTGAAAATTATAGCAGCCTGAAAACATTTACCCCATCTGACAATATATGGGACAATTTAGCTCCTGGTGAGCAACATAATTCCTGTTTTTACTATTATACAGAGATTCCTGCAAAGTAAAGTTGTCATACACATCCATAAAATATATATGGAGCGAAGTTAGTTCAGGGAGACGCACTTTTATCTTCACTAAATAAACTTTTTGCTAGATGTTGTCCTCGTTACCTGGTCATGCATTATAACAACTTCCCAAGCCCTCCTTGTTTCCAGAGCAGGCTTTGGTTCAGCCCAGGTGAAGCCAACACGTTATCGATTAAGTACGCCAACTAAAATTATAGGCTGTTCACAGTTGCTTATATTTCCATTATTATCACAGCGTATTACGGCATACTGCCATGTGGCACTCTGCAATATGTCACATTTCTTCAAACGACGGTCGCAATCCTGCTAAAAGCTATTTATAGCGCTGTGCATGCACAGAGCTTACGGCACAGAGCGAGGAAAGAGAACTTCCCACGGGTGCAAAGCTGCGGTCGGGCCCTCGACCTCCCGCATCTGATCGCTGCCTCAAACCAGGGGCTTATCCAAGGCTCCTTTTACACTCAGAAACCCTCAGTTCTTCAGTGCCTTTGAAAAAATAACCTTCCTGTTTCATAGCAGAACGGAGCAGTGCATTTATGCATGCAGCCACTGGGCATATCAACTGCTTGTTTCTCACCCTCCACGCAGACCTTTCCGGGTACCCCCTGCACAACACAGCAGAAAGTCCAAGCGTAAAGGAAAAAAAAAAAAAAAAACAACAAGCTTCCTCAGGGTTTTCTGTTAGGAAAAAAATTCCTGCCCCCTCGAAATGCATGTCTTTTCCTGCCATGGGCTGTAACCACTGTTCCGGGCACACAGTGATCTACCCTGTGTACTTCACGGGAGCAGAGCAGCTTCACGCTAGCACTTAGCGACTGCTAAATCTCAACAGACAGATTTGAGATGACCATGAAAAACTCCCCCAGTGCTGCAGAAGGAGCCCCCATTCCCACAGACACTTTCAGATGCCAACGGTCCCTGTGCTCAGGTGTACAGGCCACAGGCACCGCAGCACCCACCTTTTTTACATGCATAAATCCTTACTGGATCTAATCCTAATACTTGACAAAAGTACTTCTCATCTTCATTACTGATGAACGAAATTCTGGAGCACAGAGGGACTCCGCGTGAATGCTACCTTTATCTCAGCCCTATCACCGAAAATCTACAGTCCCCCATCTTCCTCCTAAAAGTATCACAAATCAGTAAATATTTGTACAGCATTTTAAAAGATGTAAAACACCACTTTAATGCTAACTATAATCATATCCAAGATAAGCATTTTTAACTGCCACATTATTCCTGAAAATTGTTCTTTTTTTTACTGTTTTGATTATTGCAGATATTAGAAACTCTTGTTCCTTCAGCAGTTTAAAGTAATTTTTTTTTTTTAACATTTGTATCATAATGTAGCTCTCAACTTTTTTTCCAACTTGATATCATTCTTCGTCGCAGTTGGCTTTATTACAGCAATACTGAACGAGGGAGAATTGCAATACAAAGTAATTCACCAGAAAATGAGCACACTAACAACAAGAAACACGCACTGTCTTCACCTCCCAAGTGAAAAAAAGAACAAACACCAAACAATGTACACATGCAAAGGCACAGAAAGAAAAGTTAAATTTAGGATGCGTGACCTTGCAGCAAAAGTCTCCTACCCAGGATATTTTAAAAGGGAAAGTATATCCACCCGTTGAAGCATTTACAACGTGCACAGTTCATGGCACTAGACGTAAGGGTCTAAAAATAGCATTACAGGGATGACTTCCATCGCAAGGTGAATATAAGCCTAGAATGAATCCAGGCACAAAATACAAGAAGTAAATATTCCAAGACAAAAATTCTAGTATCTAATATACTGCAGTAATGCTGGCAGTCCCAGGCACAGAGTCTCTATATTAACATGCATGCAGTTGCAGGCACCTACATGGAAAATAACCCAAGTCCTGGGCATGCTAGCTGGTCCTTGTTTAAATCAGTCCAAAATCTACAAGGCAAAGATTTAACATTTTAGGCAGGTGTATTAGAAACAATAGTATCCAAACAATGCATTATTAAAAAAACCCCAAAAACTCTGTTCACAGCAAACCAAGGAAAGCAACATAGATTTTTTCAGAGTGCTGTCTCTTCAAATTGGGCATGCCGAGACATCCTTGCTGTCACACGGGCACCAGCCCATCAAGCCTGCTCATGTCAGCATCACTTACAGCTGTGACTCCCACGGCAGCATTACGTGGGAGCTTTGGACCTGCCACACAGGATCAAATCACTGCTCCAACCCATCCAACATCCTTTCTCCAATGGCCAATAGCTGATGCTGATAAGGAAAATAATCCTTTTCGGACCATTTCCACATAGTTGGTATGATCCACTGTGCCTGGGAGGGAGCAGGAACATATTTTTTTCCCTAGGGACAGAATTATACCTCCAAAATATAAGACTTTGATACATCAATTGCACTCTTAACTACAATAGCTACTACTGTTAGTAATGATCATTAGGCTGTTTAATCAGTTCAAACTATGTGGCAATTGTAATTCCTGCTAATGAGCAAGTATCTCAAGAATAGTCCTAATGTCTGACGCCTACTGAGCTGCTTCAAATTCACAGGGACAGATGAGCCGGAGACCTGTGGATAAGGAAATCATTAACGATTCCCCGTGCCACAGGGACAGCTCTTCAGCCTCCACGTGACACAGACATACCCCAAATCCCACAGCGTCACTGAAATAGCAACAACTTGCTTTCTGCCCAAGACCTTCTGCCGCCCCTCTGCAAAACTTCCTGCTTTTCCAGCAGCCTCAGTTAAGACAGCAATTGTCGGGGAGGTCTCTGTACCTGTCCACCCGGCAAAGCACCAGCTCCTTAGTCCGCATCCTATTTGTGGGGTAGGTAACAGCCAACACCCTCTGAGGTTGGACATGCTGTGCATGTGGGAGATTGAAGACATGACACGCATGGGGCTATGATGACTCAAGAGATACTAAATCATGCAATGTGTTGGGTTGGAAGGGACCTCTAAAGGCCATCTAGTCCAACCCCCCTGCAGTAAGCAGGGACATCTTCAGCTAGATCAGGTCACTCAGAGCCCCATCAAGCCTGGCCTTGAATGTCTCCAGGGATGGGGCCTCCACCACCTCTCTGGGCAACCTGGGCCAGTGTCTCACCACGCTCATTGGAAAGAACTTCTTCCTAATGTCTAATCGAAACCTGCCCTGCTCTAGTTTAAAGCCATTGCCCCTCGTCCTAGCGCTACATGCCCTCGCAAACAGCCCCTCCACAGCTTTCTTTTAGGCCTCTTCAGGTACTGGAAGGCTGCTATGAGGTCTCACGGAGCCTTCTCTTCTCCAGGCTGAACAACCCCAACTCTCTCAGCCTGCCAAACACTGTCCCCAGGAGGCTGCCAAGTCCAAGCTACAGGATCTCCACGGCATCCAGCTGTACGCCCAGCCTCACCTTTCCCCACAACAAGGAAAGCGCTGAGGATAAACAGCTATTGCCTACCCAGGGCCACCTCAGGATTTTTTTAAGTCGCACGCAGGGTCAGGAAGGGCAGCCAGCCTCCACCACTTCAACCTGACCTTTACTTTCTCACCTGCATGGCTAAGACAGCTCTTATTACCACTTTTGTCAAGGCTTCCTTCAGTTTTGAGTTTCCTTCACAAGGCGGTTGTTTTTTCTTAAAAAGAAGAAAACCTTTTAACTCACACATTCCAGAATTAAATCTACAAATAATGGAGAAATCAAAAGGGTGGCGAAAAAACGAAGTACCCAGTCATTCTTTAGTCTAGACCATGATAAATTTAACAGAGCTTTCTCATATAAAACCACTCAGGCCGTAACTGATTGCGGTTAAAATAGGAGGTGATAGCTCCAGGTCACTTAGAAAAAGGAGACAGCTCTGTTACTGCAGCTTTGTGGCGGAATAACACCATTGGTGTTGATGGACCTCCCCATGATTCATGGTACCGTAATTAAGTCTGGAAGTAAAGCTGAAAATTGGTCCAACATAGGTGAAGTAAAACATAACATAGTAACAGCATTTGCTTTCACTGCCACACTTTTGTTGCAACCCGTAAAAGTACTTTCAAGATGCTGCATTTAATTAGAGTTTTATGGCACCTATGAAAAAAAACATGCTCTAAACACATCTAACATTGACTTTTGCATTTCCCTACCCTTCGTTCCTCCTCTCTACTCTCTATTGCTTTATGGTTCCCTTCTTCCTCCACCTCATCATCTTTGAAAGACTAAAGTTATCGTTCTTATTTGATAAGTTAAAAATGCTGTGATGCATAAGAGAGGGAACTCAAAAGCATCTCTGTCAAGAGACAGACCAAAAGCTCTGTTCTCTAGTTTATTTTCTAGATGTTACAAGAAAATATTAGCCAGTGTAATAGGCTGGACAACTGCCACAAAGCCTTTGTGTCTTAGCTGTACTTTTAAAGCTTTGTAAAGTCATTTTACAAAGGAAGAGCATGGAAAGAGTTTGAGGAATCGGATCTGACAACAGAGGGCTGGCGTATGGTCATAAAGGTTAAACCTCCCCTTGTTGGCTTAGAAACGTGCCAGCAGGATGAGGACCAGCTGTGATTCCCCGGGTGGCCATGGCATTCCAGCTGCAGTAGAGAGAGCAGAAGAGCAGGAGCCTGGGGTGCATGAATGCAAGAAGTTTTAAGCTACATCAAAAACAGGAGACAAAAGAATGTCCAGGCTGTGGTAGCTTGACAGCAGTCGCACCAAGTTGTTAAACTAAACAATATATGTACCCTGCTGCACAGCCACCGTCAGACACAGTGGGGAAGAGGAGCCAAGAGCCATCTTTGTCAAAACAGAGCAAGAGGTTCAGCCCCAGTCCCTCAGCAGCGATGACCTCAGGCCAGGCCAGCACACAGACAAGCAAGGACTCCCTGCTGAAGGGACACAAGGCACCCCAAAGGCAAGCAGGTGTATGACACTGAGGTGCTACACATCTAACCCCTACATTGGCTCTTCTTACCCTCTAACTATCACCAATTCAAAGAATTATGTCCCAAAATAAATACTGTTTGGGTTTGGTTTTTTTTTTTTCTTCCATTTTGACCATGAGAAAGCACTTTGGTTACAGAACAAGAGCTTTGAGATTAACGGAAGAATTCACAAATCTCTTAAGTATTATGTGTGCATATACATATATTTAAAAAACCTTACACAGCATCATACAGGCTGCTGTGAAGAAAGTTAACTCCATCCTAGCCAGACTCAATTCACCATTATATGCTTATATATAAGCATATGCATGGGTGTGCATACGTGCACACACACACATATATATATTTTTACACAGAGCCCCAGAGGCCATACACGGACCATGGAGAAAGGCAAGCTCTCTGAAAGGTAACTCAGAAGACTATCTTTTCTGACAGCAAAATTGCAAGCTGAGGCTCCAGGTTTACATGAGTCACTTGCCTAAAGTATACGAATACTTAATAAACATCCCCTTACATGTAACTGCCCTCTTGGGATGCAGCACACAGAGCATCAGTGCGAGCTTGGGCACCTTGTTTTTTTTTATCCCACAACCCACAGAGTGACCCCTCAGGAAGGTCTTTCACGCTGCTGCTGACCCAGAGCCAGGAGGGGAGATGCCCAAGCTCAGTGCCATGGGGTGGCAACAGTGTGTGGTGTCACTACCTGTGCCCAAACGCCACTGAGCGGCTCCCACCACTCCCTGGGGCAGGTAGGGAGAGGAAAACCTCAGCAGGAACATGGTGTGGGGGCAGAGAAGCCTCCCGGAGCAATAGAGGAGAGAGCCATTTCCACTGCTTTCAGGGAAACAGAGCCTGGTGTGCGTCTTCCTGTAATTAAACAGGGGCTAAAAGAAGTGGATTTGATTATAATGAGTCAATTACTTAATATCTTAAGTTGGGTCTTAATAAACCCACTGTGGCTAGCCACTCAAACCAGTAGGGGAACCTGTTCAAGCTCCAGTTCACGTCCTGTGCAATCTCTCAAACTTCAGTTTTCTTCCAGCTTCCATTACATATCCTCCCACCACTCTGCCATGGCACTGCCTGGGTTTGAATTATTCCCTCTGCAGAAAAACACTGTAAATTCCTTCCTTTGCCTTCAGCCTTTTTTCCCCCTTTACACACACAATCAAATGCTTTACTCCCCAGCAGGTCCCCCTTCCAACACGTGCTGGGAGCAGATTCTAGCACCGAAATACTCCCATCAGAAAAAGCTTACAGCGTACGTCAGAAGTGTCATTTTCTAGTGGAAAAGATAATGAGAACCACTGACAGGCAACACATCTCTTCTTGTGAGGCACTGCGCCCGGCTTATGACTGCTCTCATCTACCTGTAAAGATGATATGGAGTGACTGCAAACACACCTCTGCTGCTTCCTCTCTGCTTTTCCTTTGCTAAGTCAGTCAACAGCTGAAGCAGCACTACAAACACCAGGCACCGCGGGCTGACCTGCAATTTAATACTTCTCCTGGCAGTTTTACCCTTAGTCAGTTACGTTATCAACTTCCATCTATAAATACCTGCTCTTAAACGTATATAAATATCACTTCGCCCAAAGGATCCACAAACGCAGACAGGTACAAGCCATATGCCAGGCTGCATTGCTACTGCAGTGAAATAGAGACATCTCTGAGGCAGTTGCATGAGCTGCCTTGTGGCACACAACAGTTTTGGGAAGAGAAGTGAAGAACAGGAGTGAACCTCACCAGCTCCTCACTACGGAGCAGCATCAGGCCCTAAACAGCATGAAATATTTTCAGCTGGCAGTAAGGGTAAACAAGGTACCAAACAGGCAGGAGCACACCCCATCGCACCTGCTGCAGTTTAGTAACGCATCCAAATTTGCTGGGAAAGCTCACCAGCCTGGTGACCAGGACCTCTCCACACAAACTTAGCCCTCAGTTAGTAATTACAGATTTCTAATCCATTTTTCTGAACCTATACGAGTGACTGAAAGCCGTCTCCACTTTGCAATAACCACTTGGCATAGTGACCTTGGAGTCCTGGTGGGCAACAAGTTGCCCATGAGGCAGCAATGTGCCCTAGTGGCCAAGAAGGCCAGTGGTCTCCTGGGGGGCATTAAAAACAGTGTGGCCAGCAGGTGGAGGGAGGTCATCCTCCCCCTCTGCTCTGCCCTGGGGAGGCCACAGCTGGAGCACTGGGTCCAGTTCTGGGCTCCCCAGTTCCAGAAGGACAGGGAGCTGCTGGAGAGAGTCCAGCCGAGGGCTACAAAGATGATCAAGGCATTGGAGCACCTCTCTGCTGAGGAAAGGCTGAGAGCCCTGGGGCTGGTCAGCCTGGAGAAGAGCAGACTGAGAGGGGATCCCATCAATGCTCAGCAATAGCTAAAGGGCAGGTAGCAAGAGGATGGGGCCAGACTCTTCTCAGTGGTGCCCGGTGACAGGACAAGGGGCAACGGGCACAATCTGGAACACGGGAAGTTCCATCTGAACATGAGGAACCACTTCTTTCCTTTGAGGGTGTCAGAGCCCTGGAAGAGGCTGCCCAGAGAGGCTGTGGAGTCTCCATCTCTGGAGACATTCAACACCCTCCTGGACGCGTTCCTGTGCCACCTGCTCCGGGTGACCCTGCTCTGGCAGGGGGTTGGACTAGATGATCTCCAGAGGTCCCTTCCAACCCCTGCCAGTCTGGGATTCTGTTTTTGTTGTTGTTTTCTTTTTCCAAAACAAAGACCAACCAAACAAAAAGCCTCCAGATTGACTAAAATATGTCCTGATAAACACAACTCAAGTTGCCCATGCCTCACGCAGTTATTAAGCAATATAAAAAGAGAGATGTTTCTAGGATGAAGTGCTGTTTATCGCTGTTTGTTACATGTGTTGGAGCTGCAGTGCTCCCATTTATAGCACTTTCTCCATTTTTTATTAAATACCCTGAAGACAGGATTATTAGTTTCCTCACAGCTTTTATGCCATGCTCATGGCTACACTAAGTTCTTCACAAATATTATTTAGTTTTACAACAACTAAGGAGGCTAGAGGCTGTTAGCATCTCTGTTTCACCGAGGCAGAGATCAAGCTGAAAATTTGACTTTATTTTGGGGTGTAGCCTGAGCTGCCTAAGACATAATTTTTCAAAATACCCCAGTATCACAGACCGCCTTGTGTGTCTGAATCACAGCTCCTGCCAAGTTTAGTTAAAGCTCCTGGGACGTGGCACTTCAATTAGATCCCGCAGTCCTAAATCAGGACACACACCCCAAAAAGGAGAAAAACCCCGTAAAATGCAAGTTTTAAACAATTTTCCCATCATCCCATTGAACGCGGCAGCAACAACAGAGATGAAATCAATCTCTCTGCAGCAGTCCCCCAGTCTTGCACACAAAGCTGTCCATTTGCTCCCAGCGATCACCTTGCACTTAACACATCTCTCCGACAGCGCCACAAAGGATGCCAGAGTCCTGCTGATAGACGCCGGCCACACATTGCTCCGGGCCCCTCATCCCATGTGCTGGGGAGACGGGCACCCGGTGGAGAAGGAAGAAGGTGGCCCCGCAGAGCCAGGGGGCAGCCAGCTCCACCGTGATACAGCAGAGACGCTCAGCTCTCCATTTCTGACGCATTTCCGCGCTTACTGTTTAGCCAGTGGCACTTCAAGGGACTGATTCACTTGCCCCTTTCTATACGGTCTGCTGGTACATTAACGAGCTCTCTGCCGATTATAAAGGGAACCCTATAGATTTCTGCTGCTAGTCCCACCATCCACACCATAGGTATCCCCTCTAACTACCTGCCTAGGCAATTTATAATCCATCCAAAAAAAATTAATCCCATTCTAGGGATGCGTACTTTTCTCCATTATAGAGGGAGACTAAACAGCTACATTTTCGGAGGTAGTGGAGTTAGAGGAGATGAAGCCAGCCTCGTATACCAGTACATGCTGGCAAGAGGCTGACACTGTCTTCCAGAAAAGATTTGCTCTGGCACTTTTTTAGTTTTTGAGCATTTCTTCATAAATTCAGTTTTTAAAAATACATTGCGGGTGCAATTACCTAGGATTTGGGAGTCTCATTTGATTCCCCATACTAGAACACCAATACCTCCACGGAACAGGCTCAGACCCTGAGCTATCAGCCAAGAGGAATGACAGGGAAAGGCCAAGATGTTCCCAAGGGGTTTCACAGGCACTTACTGACAGGAGGCAATAACTCCACATTTGGCAAGAGTGGGTAGATAGCCTGGCCCTGTGCTTACCAAAACTGATGTCTTCAACTCTGGACCACCTTGGTTTTTGGCACTCTGCAGCTCCATGTTACAGAGGTCTCTGCTTTCCCCAGCCTTACATCTCCTGCCTGCTGACTCCCATCGGATTGCCCACTCTATCCCACTATCACACTGGTGCCCCAGAGCAATGTCCCCATTCTGCTGTCCTTATCAGCAGTTCCCCACGTTCTTGGTCAGCTCATGAAACGAGTGGCAAGCAGCCTGGCTCATCCCTTTCCATGCTGTCCGGGTGGGACTACAACAGACTCAGGCCCCTGGTTCCCAAGTGTGAAACCTTGAGAGGCTCCAGCTACTAAAGCCTCATACACTAACACGGACACTGATTCCCTGGGAAGAGCTTCATCCCTATGTCCAGACTAGATATTGCCAAGGAAACAACAAAAAACAATAAAATCCTATCTGCTGGCCAGCTGCAGATTATTATTACATGGAAGAAGATATTCCCCCCCCCAAAAAAAAATTATTCTCAAATGCCTAAATCATTCCTGTTCAAATAGTCATTAAAAATGCAGTCTGTAGCACATGTTAGGCTGAAGAGTTCTAGCAATCAGTTGAAAACTGATGAAATTACACGCAATTACAATAAGATTTTGTAAAATGAATGAGCGAGTTCAGCTCATGAGTAATCTTAAGCATATGCTGCACAAATAATCCTTTTTTCCTTAACTTGCTACCCTAGCATTAAAAAAAAGAAAAAAAAACACAGACAGACAGAACAGCCAAACTTTGCTATGCTGATGATGGTTAAACATTTTCTTGTCTTTTAACTTCTGCAGGCAAGGTATCATCTGGCAGGGGGAAATCTTTCCTTTTGCTGCAAGAAAGGTTCATCTCCTCTTGCTCTCAGTTTCCTCACTCTGTGATGGAAACCTGTGCTGACCAGCTGGACTGACAGGGATCTGCTGCTGAACCACACATTTACTTTGATCAGTTTAACTAAAACAAGAGATGTGATAAAAAAAAACTGTGGGGCCCCGCATAACATTTGCCATCGTTAACACAACGTACAGACTGAATACTATAGCATATTTGTCCCCTGTCCTTTGTTGTTCCCATTAGCTTTAGGTTTTCCAAGACTGCTATTCCAGATCACTGCAACGATCAGGACAGGAGGGACTTCCACAGATGGTCTAAAGGCACGGCTAACAAACGTGGGAGGTAACAGGGTAACTTTCTGCTACAAGAAAACAGCAAACCCTAAATCATTTCAGTGCACCGCAACATAGAAAATGCAATTCCCGTAACAGGGAAATTCTCAGAGCAAAGCTGCTCTCTGAAATGATTAATAATTTGCTATAGGGAGTTCCAGCATACTCGGCGAGCGAGATCAAGGAGTTCAGCATTAGATAAACATGTTTTGACTGCAGAATGACTATTGTGAACTTACAGGTCAGGCACAACTAGAGCTGGGGGAATACTGCAATGAAATTCCACAAGTGCTTGTTTAGATTTGTAAACAAAATCACCTCAGTTATGCTTCTACTCCTCTTTCAGAATGTTTCTAGGTAATATTTTCCCATGGTTTTTTAGGCTTTCAAACAAAAACCCGCCGTTTCCATTTTTTCTTTCTCACCAAAAAGTTTTGGTTTTATTCTTGAATATTCCAGGTTGACACTTCATGTTAACGGATAATCCTTTCTACTAGTCTATTCTAGAAGCAGACTACTGTGCCTGCGGTACAAAGTGCAACAGTCCAGCCTGCAGCACAAGTTGGCCACATCCCTCACGGACAAACTCCTGCCTCTTGCGACTCCGAGCGCTGTGGACACACGGAAAAGCCAGGCCAGCTCACAGGTTAGCTACACACGTCCTAATCTCTTGCACAAATATGAATGCAGCAGCCCCAGAAGCTGCCAGCTGGAGGAAGGCACTGCCACAACGGGGACGGTGTCTGGGTTTTGCTGCCTGCACACGCGACTCCCGACACGCTCAGCTGTGTCTGGCTGCTCTGACCACCTCCCCCCGGCCAGCTCCTGCGAGGGAGGCACTGGGGATGAGCCTTAAATTCCTGAGGTCTTCCGAGGTGAAGAGGGAATCACCCACCGCAGTCACTGGCAGTGACAAACCATGGAGAGGTGTTTGAGAGGCCAGCGTCCTACCCCACAATCAACCTCATACTCAACACCTCACAGGCACGACGAGACCTTTTTGAAATTACTGAGCATCAGCTGCCCTTCCCTCAAATTAAGCCCGAAAAAACAAAGAGGGTGCTTCAGGAAAAAATACGAAATAAAATAAAAGCCTGCCAGAACTGCAAGTTCAGAAGGGATTTGCTGAGATTTGCTTTGGTGAGTACAAGGGAGAGTAAAAAAAAAAAAATAAAAAGAAAGATGCTGCTCAGACAATAGCAAAGGAGCAGGTTCAGCTTTCCAGCTGTAGCTGACATCAGAAGGACAAGTGCCAAAGGACCTCTGAAGCATTTTTGCGCTTTCCTCGGGCTTGGGCTGGTGGGTTATTAGGTAACAGTGAAAATATACACAAGTGATACCAACTGCTCAAAAATCACTGATGTATGGGGACATCCCAGTAAAACCTTCTCCCATTTTGGTCCATGCTATCTGCAGATTTAGAGAGAGCAATGCTCTAACCCAGCGCTGTGCGAACAGGCTGCAGCACGGGCACAGCTCCAGAGCAGAGGCTTCTTGTTGCCGCATCTGGGTTCTGCTTAGCCTGCAGGATTATTACAGAGAGTGTGGAGAGAGAGCGCCGAATCTGTCTGCAGGAGGAAGGGATGTGCTATTTTCCTCCACAGGGAGAAAAGAAAAATAAAGATACATCCTTGAGTAGGAACCTAGTGAATATTCTGCCTTGAGTTCATCTCCACGGTGGTAGGATTCACTACTTCAGCAGCCATATAAAGCAGGGGGTATTACTATTATCACTTGCATATAAACATGGGTACTCCCACGTCCAGAAAGAGTAAAGGATTTCTTTGGACACAGGGAGATGAAATAAGGAAGACGACACCTTTTATGCTGAAGCAAGTGTCCCACAAGTAAAACTCCCGCCCCAGAATTACCATATTTCCAGTAAAAGCTTATGTAGACAGAACTTGTTATTCACTCATAATGCCTCAAGAACCTCTTTTTTACAGTATGCCTTTCTCAGCTTTTTTTAGCCCTCACCCTCTCGCCCTTTTACTACACCTTCCCTCCGCCCCCCAGCACTCTTTGGGATTTAGGGTTTTTTAGCAGATACAGCCTCTCAAATTTCAATTGTGTGAGTCTGGACCACTTCAAGCAATAACCAAAACCTGGTATCGAGAATAAAAATTATACAACTAAGCTAAATAACATATCCTGCAGATTCTAGATGTAGCTAGGGAGAGTCGTGAGCCATCTGTATTCTTCAGAGCCACATGAAATGTGCTTATGCTGTATTTGTTCACCAGTTCCAGTGGCTTCAGCCTGAATTGTGCCATCGCTTAGTTTTTAGAGACTTGTATTTCCCACCATTTAAATGTCATTGTCCCTTGCAAATTACAAAGGAGGTGCCCTGCTGTGAGCATTCCACTTGCTACAATTATTTCAACCCAGCTAAGAGCTTATTTCAAACAATTTTACCTCTCACGTTGTCTCCACCTCATTTATCATAAGAGCCCCTTCTATTTTTAATGGAAGCCACAACTTCATTCTGAGCTCTCATGTCAATGAGGCTGCAGGTGAAAGCCAACCAGGGACAAATTAGGTACTGGTTTATTACTAGCCTGGGAAGAGACAAAAAGCAGCATGGCCCCAAGCCATATGGATGTGCCACTTGGGTTCCAGTAGAAGCAGCGATAGCTTTTTGTACACACCAGACCCCATTTCTGGCAAAACCACTCACCACAGCTTTGCAGTCAGCAAATGAGAACACTGTGGCTTTAACTAGCTATTCCCATTTAAAATTATAAATGAGATTAAATGGTCCAAGATAAAGTAATACTATTATTAGGGAGTGGTTTGAGTGAGCCAAGCTGCAACGCTGGGACGGTGATTGTAGTTTAGCTGTCATTATTTTCAGTTCCCTGGGGATATGCGTAGGCAGGCACCCGGCTGCACGGACATGTCGGCCTCGATTAACGGCAGCAGCAGCTGGTCCTGGGCTATATATGTTTGCTTATGGTGAATTATGGAAAACGGCTGGTTTCAACTTGTAAATTTGAGAAAAGTCAACCTTGTGTCAAATATGACAGCAAGAAACATCTGCCACGGGGTCAATCAATTGCATACACTTCCTTCACATTAAAACAAAGCCTACAGAGGCTCACCCTTCAGCAGGGAAGGAAATCCTTACAAGCTAAAAACTAGGTAGTGACTTTGATGTTGGACCCGCAGCCAATCAGACAGTTTGTTTAAAAAATTGCTGCATTCTGTTTCTTCCTGGCGAGTCTAACCTCTCTCGCTCGCAGGCATGCAATACTATGTAAGGAGGCATTAAAGAATGAACATCTAATATTACCACAGTTTTTGTAAAGCCCTTTTCCCAGGAGACGTCAGATCAGATGTGCTATCCGAGTTTCACCGTGGCTTCTGCTTTCTTTCCCTAATTTTCCAGCTGGGTTAACTAGGCAGGAGGAGGTCAAGTACTTTACAGAAAAATCACACAAAGTGTCAGAGCCTCAATCAAAAGCCAGGATCTTCCAAACACCTGCTCTTTTACTGTCATCATGCTATGTGTTTCCCAGGTTTTAGGTTTTATTTGCCTTCTATTACTCATAAGGCTGATTATATTCCTGTTTATTAGTACTCAGTAATGGTTTTCTCTTTGCCACTAGCGCTGAAGTGGCATTTAGCATGCAAATTCCATGATTCTTGCTGCTGTTCTGCATTGTTTTTACCTATCTAGGGAAAATAAGACCCGTTCTTCACATGAACCTTGCTGAGTAGTAAGCAACTACACACCCTCCACAGCTGTAGAGAATCACATCTTACAAGATTTCTCCTTCCAGATCAGGCTGAAATATGAAAGCAGAGAAAGCAGTGCCCTTCAGATACGTTCTCATAGTAAAGAAAATGATAAAGCCATTCCTCAATGGATTCATTCTTTAAACAATACCAGCACTGTGCTGCACCCAGAGAAGTAATGAACTGAAAGCGTATCTAGAGGCAGAACATTCTCCTGATTAGTATCAACTATTCACATTTAAGTAAAGACAAATAAGACACTAACCACTGCCCAGTACTGTAGCTTTGCCATCTACCTGCAAGCACCATTTATCACTTGCACGCTGTCTCATGGCTCATTTTAACAATAATTGCTGATCAGGTTGAATGCAATCAGCAGAAGGCCCAATAATAAGGAGCAACCCCAATAACACTACAATGAATTGGGTTTAAATAGGGCCTTTAGTTGGCTTCAAAGGAACCCCCTCATTTCTCCCCAGGCACTTAACCCCCAAACCAGACTGCAGCTCCCACCACACTGATGAACCCATAAAATAGCCCTCCATTACTGGTTTTGCACTTTGGAAAGAAATTTGTCATCAGGACCCTTCTAATTTGCAAGGGCAGCCCTGCCTTCCCTGCGTTTCCCCCCACAGGGGGGTTGCAGCTGAAGGCCAGCTGGGCACAGAGCAGAATTGGGTGGCACGGTGCTAGCACAGATGAGGCACAGGCAGCCTGGCCCGCGGCCTACAGGGATGAGGCCCTGGGGATTCACCAGCACCAAAGACACTACCATCCACACAAAGCATTTTTTCTTTTTTTTTTTTTTTTTTTTCTTCTTCCCGGGAAATTAGTCTTGCACTGATCCACTAATGCTGAAGTCAATGGATGGCTGGCACCCAAACAGGGGCCATCCCTGGCCATCGCCATCCAGAGCATGAACTAAAAGACAACTGTGCACACGATATGTCACGTCAAGGCTCAAACTGGGCCAAGGCGCCGCGGTGAGGCTGAGCTCCAGTGCTTCACAACTTACCCCAAAGCAGCATCCCCTAGCTCCAGCACCCCTCTCTGCCCTCCCAGGAGCTTCCCACAGAGAACATCCCTGGGTCCCAGCTGTCGCAGCTCATCCTGCCCCTTCAGCTATGCGTGTCTGGAAAGGCCATTCCCTGTCTCTGTGCATGGGCTGTTATTACACAGCGAGCCCCTAACAGGATCACAGCCCCCCCACCCCCCCGCACCACATGCCAGCTCATCACTTTTTACTGCATTTGTCTTTCTTGCTTAGATAAGTAATTTCTTACTTAATAATCCTCACTTATTAACAGCTTATTTTATATAGCAACCACTACAACATCTCAAAGTCTAAAAAGAACATTGCAAGAACAGCTCATGCTATGCTGAGCACAAAAGAGAACAGGAAAAGAGCATCTGCCACCTTAACAGCAGCTTTAAATCCTTCTTTCCCTATTTCTCGAGGTGCCCATATGTGACACAGCAGTAAAGCAATACCATGGTGAGGAACTTGGCTTCAAAGCCCAGACTGTCTCCTGATGAACTCTGCAAGAACCCACCTGAAATAGCTTTCCCCTGGCTTCTCTCAGCTCATGTCATGCTCTCTCCTCCTCCTTGTTTCAGATGTTCCCATTTTAAATAAAATACACATAGCAAATAATTCAGAGGAAAACAATAGAGAGGGAGAAAAAACATAAGCTAAGATTTCTCTTGACAGGTCTCCAAACCATGAGATATACAACTATAGAAGTTGCTTCTGCTTACAAAGCTTGAGACACAGGGCACGCCTGCCCTTCAGTGACCAAGAAATCCCACCTGCTCTCCTTCACAGCCTTCCTAAAAATCCAACCCAGGAGTATTTCCAAAAGCTTAGCCCAAGCAGGCTTGGCTGAGAGCCATTTGGGAACTCCAGCATTATTTTCAGTACTACAGATTGTGGAGTTACAACTGGGGGCTTGCAGAAACCCACGCTTAAAACTACATTCGGCGCCGTTGAGACACAGCCTCTGCTCAGAGCCTCAGAAATCTCCCTTACTTCATAAACCACAGCCACCCTCTCTGAAAGCTAACAATAGTGTTGTCTCTGAGAAGTTACAAAAGAGATGGCTGTAAATGCCTAAAGGCTACTCACAAAGTGCTAGGGGCACACGAGTACATTGTAAATGCTTACATTTACCAGTACTAATCTTATTGCACTGTGAATGTATCTGTTACACAGTGCATGAAAATGATAACAGTTCTTACTTCTTCACTACATCACAGCAGAGAGGTAATGAATCCATTATGGTATTATTATTTGGAAGACAAGTAATTGGCCATGTCAGCCTACAGTCTGCTGTTCAAAGCTATTGAGTGTGAATTTTTTTTATGGTACTTTGACATTTAATAATATGCAACGTTTTCTTTTTTTTTTTTTTAAAGCCTATAAAGATACAAAGTATAAGAAACTGTGGCCTCAATTGTTGATTTGAATAATCTATTCTGAACTTGGTATTGAATTACTCCCTCAAAAGATACACTGGAGAAGACCGTAGGTTGTAGTAGTAAATTCAGTTGTTAACCTTGGGGGAAGATACATGACCTTGCATCAATTCTGTAGTGTTATTCTGAGATATAATAAAAAGATGAAACATAAAATACCATGTGGATTTAGCTTTTAATACAATGTGAGCATACACTTGCACGGTCATGGGTGTACGCCCAGACAGTACGCTTACACTGTAAAAACACTGCCCGAGATGGAGCAAATTCCCCTTGCTGTGCTCTCCAGCGGATGCTCTCTTAGGTTTATACCAGCCGTAAACTTCCAGCTCGCGAGCATTCATCTTTACTCCTAACACACACCCCACCTAGCACAGATACACTGAAACCACACCTGAAAAAAAAAAAATAAAAAAAATCCCCTGGTAACAAAAGCCTGACCACGATTTTTAGGAAATTCGGATTCAAAACCCAGCGCCACCAGAGATTTTTGGTCAGACATCATGCAAGGCACAGCTTTGTTGGCCAAGACTGCCCCAGGAGACAACATATTTTCTGGGAAGTATTTTTAAGAGGCCAGATATTTTTTCAGGCAGAAAAAAAAAACCAAACCTGCAGGGGGTTTGGACTAGATGACCTTTAAAGGTTCCTTCCAACCCAACACGTTCTATGATTCTGAGAACTCACTACAGTTGCAACAAACCCAAAGTTTATTTAGCAAGTAACCAAAATGAATTTGGTTTCTACTTGCTAAAATACCTTTGAAATCAACATAAATTACTAGTCTCAAAGCTTTTTACGTTTCTAAAAAATAAGGGGAAAGGAAACTTCAAAACAGACTTTTAAAAAGCTTGTTTAAAGTGTTTTCTTTAAGAAAATGCTCAGTTTTGACAAAATCAACATTGCTCTTCTCCAGCGAAACAGAGGCAAGTTCCTAAAACATTTCAGTTCGGTCACATTAGAATTCTCACAAAATACATTTTAGGCAGGACCTGTCACAAGATGTGGCACTCAGTTCCCCCTTCGGGAGCACTGAGCCCCCCCCGCCCCATCAGGAGGGGCTGAGCTGTGCGCTCACAGGGGTCATTTCACCCAGTTTTAGCCTCCATTACCCAGTTCCTCACCTGCAGCGAGGAGTTACACGCTTCCCAGCCTCACATGCTTTACTATCACAATGCAAGAACACCCCAAAGCATTTAAGTAAGCTTTACAGTATCCAAAATAAATACTTTAAATCCTGTTTCAGGGTTCAGAAGCAGCCTTTAAAACCTGAGGCGCAGAATAACTACCTAAAAGCAATCATGAGCATAGCCAGTATAGTTTCATAAAAGCTTTTCATACACACACACAAACACGATACATAGAGAAGAATTTTCCTCACCAAGAAACCCAAGCCATTTCTCTGTGTCAGACTCCTTACATCACTTGTAACAAGCTTGCTTATTCTAGTCTCAAAACATTCAGTTGTATATGCTTATCTTGCACTCAGTACATCCACTGAAGGAAAAAAAAAAAAAGAAACAAAAAAATAAAAATCAAAGCATTCACCAGGCAAAGTTCAGAAAAAAGTGCATGAGTTGTTTTAGCAGAGTTTTACACACATGTTATTCACCAAACCCCCAAAAGCAACACCAACTGATATACCTAGTATTACAGAAAAAAACCCACTGAATTATAACTTTTTTTTTTTTTTTTTTTTTTTTTTTGCAATAATGGTGCACTACTAAGGCTCTCCTCAGGGGCCTCAACTGCCCCACCAGCTTCCAACAGCATTTCTCAGAAAAACACTAGGGAAAGAGGGCACAAACCAAAAAAAAAAAAAAAAAAAAGAAAGAAAGAAAAAAAAGAGAAAAAAAAGACAGTTCTCCAGAGAGCAGCGAGCGCCTCCACAGAGGCCCGGTTACCTGCAGCGAAGGTCCATGGCGGCAGCAGGCCCTCAGCCGCCCTTTGTGATTGAAATGAGGGCCGGGGCCTCCCGCCGGGCCTCCCCCTCCCGAGCCGGCCTTGATGAGGAGCACACGACCCCGCTTTTATGAACACCTGTGTCTAAAGCCCACAAATAATTAGCTTAGCCTCCCTGTTTCCCTCCAATAATGGTGTAATTTGCCATGCCTTTCAGCCCCGGGACAGCTGGTGCTATTGAAAATCACCTCAGGATTAGGCCGCAACTCCCGGCCTCCCTCTTCGGGGGCTTCTCACATCTCCATGGCAACACACTTAGGCTGCAAATTATCACCTCTAATAATAACGGGGAAAGTCTATCTTATTTTATTCCGGTTATATCCATAATAAAAGCCAACACGTGAAAATTGAATGGAGGTCTGGAAGCTGGGAAGGAGCCGTGCCGGGCCCCGGGAAGGAGCAGCGCAAGCAGATGGGAGGGCTTCTGGGGTGCGGCGGGGACTTGGGGCTGGGGGTTCCCTTCTACCTGGCTCCAGCCATGGCTGATGTCAGAGAACAGCCCTACAACCCCAGGCTGGGGCCCGTGGAGGTGGCCACGACACAGGGGCCTCCACCAGCAGTGTGCCCAGGCGGCCAAGGAGGCCACCAGCATCCTGGCCAGTATCAGGAATAGTGTGGCCAGCAGGACTGGGGCAGTGATTGCCCCCCCGTACTCGGCACTGGGGAGGCCCCACCTCGAGGGCTGTGTCCAGTTTTGGGCCCCTCACCACAAGAAAGACACTGAGGGGCTGGACCATGTCCAGAGAAGGGCAACGGAGCTGGTGACGAAGCCTTGGCTGTAACACCCAGGGAGCATCCTCCTCACAGGAGCTGGAGGTTCCTCTCCCCCATCCCTCCTATCCACGGGGAATGAAGAAAATGGAGGTGGCCCAAATCCCACAGTGGTGCGAGGGAAGGTTAAGTTTTGCCTAAAAATGCCATCTTTCACCCCCCTGGCATGATGCTGCAGGCAAGGGGACGGGGAGGACCCATGCCAAGGCCACCCTGGTGAAGGGTTCCCCTCTCCCCTGTCACCACCGCAGCTCCCCGCACACACCATTGCCTGCTGGCACTCACATTCCTCTTCTTTTAAATGATTTTTTTTTTTTTTTAATGGACTCCGGTTAGTCACAAATGTTGATATGAACATCGACTTCACAGCCACACTTGAAACAGGACATCTACAGACAGGAGGAAACCCAAATTTTTTCACCTGGCCCATTCAGAGAAGGTCCCACATCCCCTAAACCTCAATTATACACCTGGCCACTGACCTACTGTGGGCAGAGGGCTGCCTCTTCCAGCTGAAGGGAATTTTCTGCCAAGTACCAACCTGGGGAAAATTCAATGCTCTCTACTTCCTAGGTTGGTGCTACCGGCAGCGCTTGACAGTGTACTCCTTCCTTATTTGTGAAAAGGCACATAAAAACCTGGGAAATAAACAAATATATATATGGCATTATATTAAAATATTTCCTGAGCAGAATTTCACCTGCACTTGAAGTGTGTTGATACAGCCAAGAAAATAGAGGGGATAGAAATGTGGCTTTTTACCTTCCTTCCAGCTAATAAACTGGGCAGGACTCTGAGGGAAGACTGATGCAATCTGAGATTGCTCTGAATTACATCAGGTTTTTGCAATTTAGGAAATGAAGGGTGATCAGAGCTCAGAGCCTTCTATGCATTGGAATAATCTCCATGCAACAGGGAGAGTGTTCCTGGGACAGGAGCCCTCAGACCTGGGAAGGTGGGGTTTCAGCACGCCTGTGCACGGGCAAGCTGCCCTGGTTTGATCAGCCACCTTTGACTACCATATACTGGAAAGAAAAAGCCTTGTTGAAAAATCCTACATAAGGTATTTCAGTGGCTTTTCCGCCCAGGGCAGGTGCTGTCCTGGGAACAGCCTTGTGCTGTGCTGGGAGAAGAACCATTTCATTTTTCCTACCGGTATCTGCTTCCTACCTTATATTGCCACACAGGTGCTTTGTGGCTTCTTGCTTAGAGCCCTGTTTGCTAACAGCAAGAACCCCTTCAAAGTTCACACCATGTTTTTACTAGTAACCACAAAAAGCCTTAGGGTTGCAGGGGAGGAGGTAAGAGTGAGCACCCCTGCGTTTGGGTGAGGGGCATGCAGAGATGAGTGACCAAAACAAATCCCTTGGTCAGGTGCTGCTCTCAGAAGGACAATGCCCAGGATGGGAAAACAGCAGTGCAGAGACGCTGTCTGCTCTCCAGGACAACAGCCGGGGCGCGTGCTGTCCTTTATATGACGCCTCAGATCTGCTCAGCTTAAGTTGGTTGCTGAAAGGGGCAATCCTGCTCTGTCCTAGGAGATCTCCCTTCTTCCTTCAACTCATTAAATCAGCAGAAAACATCTTTTTTCCTGTCCCAGGCTCCCCCTTACTACTTGGTTAGTGAGCTGAACTGGCTCGCTGAGGAGGGGAAATAAACGTTCGGGCTGGCAGAAGGCAAGACTCAAAATGCCTGGGAAGGAGTTGGATAGGTCCAGCTACAGTGTGAAGCCTCACCCTTCCAGGCTGTGAGCATCGCTGGGTCTAGAAACAGGAAAGCCAGGTGTGCATGTGAGTGTTACTGTCACATCCATACAAAATGACAGCAAACGCACAGCAAGAGCTGAAGCATCACAGAGACAGCTCCCACAAAGCAAAATCTGAGCCTGGCTTTTCTAAATCCCTGCCTGCCCTCATAGCCAGGTCATTTATTTTTATTCTCAAAGATTCCTAGAGCTCCTTCCCGATTTTCACGGCCTCTGCCCCTGGGTTTGGCCCATGTGGTCTATACCATCTGCGTATGAGTGAGGACAACATGCAGTTCTGAGCAGCAACAGGGAGGTGGAGAGGAGGCAGTGCGAAAGGGCAAGACACGCTCAGGCGTGAAGGCAAAAATGTAGAGATCATCAGAGAAGTCAGGTGTTTAAGTTCACATCACCCCCCTGACCAGAGCTGACATGACAGTTAATTCATGCAAGCCGGTGACCTTGGCTGCGCTACAAGGGTAATGTTTTCTCGAGGATGAAATGTCCCTGTGTAACTCCCATAGCGCATTCGGAGGGAATCGGCAAACGCCTGACAATAGAGCCTCTTGTTTCTTTCCTTTCTTTGTAAACATCGTTATTTTGACCAGCAAAAACTATTTCCAGTCCAAGGCTTTATCAAATTTAGGAATCTCTCTCCATCCCCTAGGACCTGTCTTGCCTCAGGAAGCAGCAGCTCTTTCTGCAAAGCTGTCCTCGTGCCAGCACGGGGGAGGACCTCCCCCCAGAGAGCTTCTCCCAGGCAGCAGCTACACCACAGGGAGGCATTTACCACAGCTTCCCAAAAACTTTAGGACTCCCAGTGCCAAAATGACCTTAGGTGAGCTGACTCAGCGAACTGCATAGGGACCACCCTATGCGTTGTCCTGTGTCATGCCTTGGAATGACACCACTGCAGCATCTCCTCAACCTGGTCTCCTAAGGACCCTGTTCCTCTTCCTCACGTGGCTCAGCCAGATCAAGTGTCTTCCCACTTTGCAGTTGCAGTCTGGCCCCACTCCTTTCAGGTTACTATTAGAATCATAGAACGGTTAGAATTGGAAGGGACCTTAAAGATCATTCAGTTCCACCCCCCTGCCCTGGGCAGGGACACCTCCCACCAGCCCAGGTTGCTCCAAGCCCTGGCCAACCTGGCCTTGAACCCCTCCAGGGATGGGGCAGCCACAGCTTCTCTGGGCAACCTGGGCCAGGGGCTCACCACCCTCAAAGCAGGCCGGCCCACATCCCATAATGACCACAGGAATCATATTTGTGAAGAGCTGAAAGCAACACTTAATCGACTTTTAGCAGTTCAACAGCTAGCATACACAGCGAAGCAGCTCTAGGTCTGCTCATTGGAGAGCAAAACTGTGAACTGACCGGCTTCGATAGATTTTTTAAAGTGGATTGTCTTCTTTTCCACTGCAAGACACATAATCATCAATATTTGAAGAAAATATAGGTTCCAAACACAATTTGTTTAAAAGCAGATTTATAGAAAACACCTAAAATCAGCTGCAATCCAAAGCTGCAGGACTGATACTCATTTCCGTTACTTCAGCGCTGGGATGGTGAATCACAGACGGCACTTGGCACTTATCTTCAGAATTAGATGGGGGGGTTTATCTGCTTTTACTTGATAAAACATCCTTAGAACATTTAATTTGATTTTCCTTCTTATCTGATTGGCCTGGCAGTGTGCGAGCTTTCCCCTTTCAGAAGCTGAATGACCTCTCGGCGGGGCGTCCTGCAGCATCTTTTGGCTGCATCTACGCGTCACTTCCTCCTCCTCAAGTCTTTGGGGCAGATTTGGCTTTTGGGGAAAGCAAGCCCAGCCATAGCTGGACTAATTCCCCAGCACACCAGAAACGTTCATACCTAAAAAACAGCATTAGTGCTGGTTCTAGCAGCAAACCTGAGTGCAATCTCCCCTTGCACCCCACGCAGGTGGCCTCATGGGTGCCGTACCACCGTGCTGCAGGCCGGCAGCAGCAGAGACCAAGGGAGAGCCTTGCCAAGACTCAGCTTCCACATGCCATCTCTTGAGCTAAAGAGGTTCCCCGCAGGCTGTGGGAATCAGACAGATTTACTCATACTGCTAAAGCCAAGAAGAAATATCCCAAAAGCAAGAGGAGATGGTGTCAGCAGCTGAAGGTGGGGAGAGGAAGGCTGGAGGGAAAGCATCAATCCAAAGCTGGCTGAGGTGAAGAATGGAAAGGGGAAGGACCACTCAGACTTAGTGAGGTCTGGGGCTTTGCTAGTTTTCATAAGTGGCCCTCAGCTCCAAAAAGGTGAAAAGCCGCTTCTGTAAAAGTCAAAGTACAATTCTAGATGAGCTTTCAGCTTAAAAAGCAAAACCAGAAACACGCACGTACTCTTGATGGCTACCAGGAAAACATGATTCAGAGAAATTGCGCAATGCCCAAACTGCATTTAGCTGTTAGCAGACTATATCTAAGAAATATACAATTAAGAGGCTTGAGCATCTGGGAAGACCAAGTGGCTTTAAAATACACCATATTGTTGCTGCAGTCATATCAAAAGCACTTTGAAGGAAAATAGACCTTTAACAAGTCAACCTTTGAGCCAAAGCATCGTCCCTAGTCTGGCAATAATAATGCCAATGCCTTGGTGCAACCCATGAGAGAAAGGCAGTTAAGATAGTTTGCAACTTTGAAAATAAAATGCTTTGAGACAATAAACCAGCTTTGCAGAAATAAAAGCTTATTTATCAGTGGTTAACATGGCTTGACAGCTAAAAGAAAAAAAGCAAAGCAAAAGCCAGTGAGTTGCTTCTCCAGCTTTGCCATATTTAAAGAATCCGTTCTCTTTAATCCTCCCCAAAAATGCACGTGGGGAAAATGTGCCTGTAAGATCCCAATGTGATGAGAGTAGAAAGAGTTGAGATGGAAAAACTGTTGACCAGTGGTGAGGCCTCGGGGCAGTGGCACACTCATTGTCCACGTAAGGCGCGAGGAGGTCCCACAGCTCCTCACCACCTCACAAAGGTTTCCAACCCAACTCTGTGCACTCCCTTCCCTTCTGGCAGGGTGTGCCAGTGAGCCTTCCCATCTCAACACCTCCACCAGCGAGCTAAGCTGCAGGAAAATACAATATTTTAAATAGTGAATGTCTATAGACCCTGTTTCATTTTAAATTTATGTACAACTTTAATCTGAAAAGTATCTGAAAATTAATCCCTGCCCTGAAGGTGGAGCCCAGCTGCTTTCTGGGGGTCTCTGAGGACATGAGTGGACCAGACCTGTTGACACAAACAGGCTGGAACTTCACACCTGGTTGGGATGAAGGCTTTCCTGCTCAGGTTTGCAGCTCGAGGACCTCTGCATCTGAGGGAAGGCAAAGAAGGAGGTCTAGCTAAAGCCCCATCACCGGCTTTCTGCCAGGCTTGGCTCCAGACCTAGGTACCAAACAAAAATGAACAAAATTTTACACATGTCAAGAAAGGTGGAGGAGGTGATGAGCTGACTTTGTGGTTCCCTCCCACGCCCAGACTGAGCAGTCCCCGTCACCCAGGGAGAGGGGAGGCAGATGGAGAGAAATACAAACTTGTACAGGAAAAAAATACATAACAACAACAAAAAAATACAGTAAAAAAGACTGGTTCCTCCCTTCTCCTTCCATTCCAAGCAGCTGGAGGGGAAGGACAGGTCTGAGCTACCTCTACTTAGGTTTCACGTGAGTTCTGGTAGCGTTACATGTGGGTGCTGCTAAAGGCAGTGCTGGCTGTGGCAGTTCGTCCAGCCAGACGTGTTTGTGTGTCTGCACATGTACCTCTGTGGGATACAGGCTCAGTCTTGCTACTGGCTGGACCTGGAAATGAGACAGCAGCAGCCGCATCCATCCGGCGGGACAGACTCCTGGATCTCCAGGTGGCTGGGCTTCAGCTGGAAGGAGAAATCCCCAGGTCCTGGATGCTGCTGGATTTGGGAGCTCTCTTAATGTGCTTAACACAGAGAAGTGTCATGCAAAATTCCTCCTTGTGTCTACTCACTACAGTCAAGCCAGTTTCTGTGAATACGTATTTGTCTGGAAAACAGCATTCCGAACGTCCCAAAACTGTGGAGGTTCTAGCTGGACTTACCAAACACCTTGGACTTGAGAAACAAGGAGAAAAAGAAGAAAACATTTTAAAAACTGCTCCCATAAGCGTTTTCCTGTTTGTGCCCAATCGCTTGGCTTCCAAACTGCTTCTAATTACTGAGGGTTCACCCACAGCGCAGTAGGTCGTGGTTCAACCCCTCTGTCTGCGAGAGTTGTCTGCACGGATCACCTTAAGGATGCACCAGGCAAAAATAAAGCGGTTTTGTGCTAATGCCTGGCAGGAAATCAGACCCAAGCACAAGTCCCTGGCCAGTTTGTGATAGAACTCCAAACCAAGGTGCCTTGTAGTTCTGCTGGGAACTTAGACCCTGATGTAAGCCCCGCATTACAGTCCTCACGCAGTCCCTCCTCTGCAAAGAATAACCTTCCTTGGGCAGTAAGACCATGGGGCTACGCCTATCAGGTGTAGACCTTGTAGGCGTAGACCATTTCAGAATGTTCTGAAGGTCCGTGGGGTGGTGCTGCCTCATAGGATGACTTCAGGCTCTTTACAAACCCCATGTCACCTTATAGCAGACCAGGTCAGGAGTAGCTTGAGATCATCTTGTCTGTCTGGTGTCGCTGATGTGATGGCGCTGCAGGGCACATGGAGCATGGTAGGAGCTGTCTGCCCTTTAGGAAGGTGCACACTCCTATGCTCCAAACCCACAGGGCATATATTTGAATTTTCCTCCCTCTTATCCATCCTATTTTGTGGTGCCCCAGTGGTTTGTCCGAAATCCAGCTCTCCTGAGGATAAGCAGTTTGGACAGCTGGAAAATTTGGTCTCGAGATTGCTCTTAAAAAACAACACACATACAGTCTCGTGTCTGGACCAGGGAATGCTCCATTGCTCCTAAAATCTGAAACAATTTCACTAGGCAAGGAGGATGGAAACTTAATAAAAAATGACCTGGCATTTGAGGCACTCTCCTGGGAAATAAGAGGAACTTAAAATTCATCTTCCAAACCAGACAGAAGCCGGCATTTACCTTTGTGCCAGGGAACTTGCTGGTCATGGGACTATCGAAGACCGTTGCTGCCAGTCCCTGCCTTTTTGAAAGAGCCGGTACCAGTCCTCACAGGGCAGAGATCTGGCCGCATGTTGAGTCATTAATTTAGACCTGGCAGGACAAGGCGAGCCAAAAAGGTTAAAAATTGGTCCCTATTCTTCCCTGAGAGAGGCACGATAACAGGAATGATGTGGAAGCTGCCTTGTGTTTGCTTTTCTGCTCTTCTCCAACAGGCCTCCCAGGACAACAGACAGAGTGCAAAACACTCCAGTGTCTCTCCGTATCTTTTTCTCACTCCATTCAAGGGAGAAAAAGGGCTTTTTCAGAGGAAGATCAGAGGAAGTTCCTCTGTCTGTTTGGACTCATGTATTGCTGCTAGGAGATGTTTGTATGGCATGATAGTCTAAAGATACATTTTTATCTCGCATTCCTTTCAAAATGTTGGTTGGGCTGGTTTTTTTTCAAAACATTTAATGAGTTTTAATTGATTTTCACACCACCTCTGCATTATAGCACAGTCATCTCACACTGCAGCGCAGCCGCCCCCACAAACCCTCCACAACCTCGAGGACTGAAGGAACGGCCTGCACCGCGCTCTGGTGCGTGACCCTCTGGAATTCATGCTTTGAAGCCATTTCCACTTTTCTTCATGACTAGAAACATTTTTTACCGGTTAATGACAAGAGTCTCATGTAATTGCTCGACTCCAAAAGCTCAGACTTTTAATAAAATCACATATGGGATAATTAATGGGGTTTTTGTGATTGTTGACATATTTTACAGAAAGCTCTTGCATTCCCCACAGCTTGAAAACATCAAAAGGCAGGCAGATATGTGTTCAGCCACGAATTACGTGATGCCGATATACCTGCAGCCAGGCTGTCTTCTCTCTTCAGCTTGTCCTGCCGCCTCCCACGTCTGTCTGGGGAGACTCCTCCAGCCCAACACCTGACGGGTTAACCTGCACACAAAGTACAACGTAGACGTGGAGAGATAAGTAGAGCGACCCAGTCTGTTGCTGGTTAGATACTGGTCACACAAGAAACTAATCAGAGAGATCAATGCTCATTCCTGGGAACCGGGTGTTTCATTTGCTCTGTGCTGTGCACCTGAGCCCTTTTCCATCCCCTCCATCTTTGCAGAATGCTGCCGGTTTCTCCAGCGAGTCCCCGGTAGCGTCTCATCTCCCCGGCCACCGTTCCCTTCGCCTCCCCCGCTCCTCGTTGCAGTTCCTGTCTCTGTGTAAACCAACCTGCCGCACACAGAGAAAACTCACGGACCCTTAAACTCCTGCTAATCTGGCTCTAATGATATACTTACCTGCAGATCCCTTATTAATGGCAGATTTGTTTTCGGGAAGCGGGTTCCAAATCAGCTTGGCGACTGCTGATCCAGGAACTAATGAGCCTACTTATTTATTATCCATCCTCTTCTCATTTTTACCTGCATTTGCTCGGTTTAGAGCACTCGCGTTTCTGCGGGGAAAGTGGTATCTAACGCCACGAGCAGCTGAAGAGGAGCCAGGCTCCAGGGTTCCTTCCCTGGTTCTCTGAAACCAACCTGCTGTTTGGCTTTGAGCAACTGATTTATCCTTTCTGCCTTTTTTTTTTTTTTTTTACCTTCTCAGCTATCTTTCTGTAAACAGGAGAGATGGTTTACACGGACTTTCAGAAAACCTTTGACAACTCCCTCATGAGATGTTATTAAGGAAGCTAAATAGATATGGGGTGAAAGGTAAAGTATTGTCATAGAAACTAGCTAAAAGACAGAAACCGAGGAGTATGAATACATGTTCAATTTTTTAATCTAACCAAAAGCTGCCAGCAGAACTGGCCTGATATTTGCTAAGGGGGGGTGGGAATCTGTTTGAAAAGCCAGATTCCAAAAAATTGGACCTTTGCGTTGGGAAATATTATTTTGCAGTAGGGGTTCTTGTGTATACACATATGTACATATGTGAATTATACAGTTTTTGCATGAATGATAGGAACAGGATAAATAGTTATCAGGAAATAGCCCCCAGGAAAATCAAGAGAAAATCATGGAACGGTTTGGGTTCAAGGGACCTTAAAGCTCATCCAGTTCCAACCCCTCTGCCATGGGCAGGGACACCTCCCAGTGATCATTAATTTCCAGAAAGAACCATTTGTAACATCCCCCTGTGCCAAGGCAGCACCAGCTCCGCTGGTGGCACTCCTGGAAGGCTGCTGCTCTCCATATTTATCCTCAAGAACTTCCAGTGGCAGAAGAGAACCTCAGATCCCTGGGAACGCTCGTCCAGGACTGCTGAGACGCCTCTGCCACCCCAAGCTCCCCCGGCATTCAGGCGATGCCATATCCCGGCCACCTTCTTTACCGTTCCACCAGCTCTGGCAGAACCCGCACACTTTATGCGCAGCAATATCTGTTTATTCCTGCGGATGATCGATGGCGATTATTTAGGAGTACATTTTCAAGAATGCATTTCTGCACAATTCCAAGAGAAACATTTTGTTTAGATAAGAATTTCCCTATCGCAGCTATTTTCGTCTACTCAATAAATAAATTGTAATCTAATACTGACAAAACTGGTGCTGTATATCGCTGGGTTTGATTGGAACTGCAATGTTATGAAAATCTAAGTAAATTCTGTGCATCGTTATAAGATTCGGGGTTTTTTGTTGTTTTTGTGTTGTTTTTTTTTTAATTCTTCATTATTCGGGATGAGAAATAAACAATAAGATAGCAAGAACTGCAGCTGCTCCAAAGTATTTCAATTACCTAAAAGAAAGCAAAAGAAAGCAAGAACCACATTTATGTGAAAGAACTAACTAAATGTAGATGAAGAATTCGGAATTCCTGGGAAATACGCTGGGCGCTGCAAGACCTGACCCATACTATCCACACACCGTGCCAAATGCTGAGCATGCTATAGCCATTATTCCACCCAAAAAAGCGCAAACAAATAAGAAAACGCAACACAATTCAGTGAAAATCTGTCTAATGTACAGGCAGGTAAAGCGCTATGGCAAAAAATTGGGGCAGAAAATAACATGGGAAGTGCTAAAGCACCACCCAGGAAAATATTGGCTGAACTGGAAAGCTGTTCTAGTATTGTATTTTTTAGGGTTTTTTTAACTGAACCAATTCAGAAGAGGAAAGAGCGGCTTCTGGACAGACTGGAAGGGAAAGGATTAGAACCAGGGACATAAATGAAGAGATAGGTAATAGAAAGAAGGATATAATTAATAGCAAGTACAAGAGGACAGGCAGCAATCTGCAGAGAAGTAGAATAAAACTCGTCTCACCGTAGACATCTAAAATACACGCATTCGAGCTTGTGATTCAAGCTCCTACGCCGTCAGCAGAGAGTCGCGTAGCTCCAGCTCCAGGCAGGGGGATCCCGAGAGCCAAAGTTTGATGGTATAAATACTCTGCTAAGCGTATGCTGCTCTTTGCTCTGACCTTCTCCTGATACCAGGGATCCCGACACCGCAGCGATGGCCGTATCTGCTTCGCTTTACGTGCTGCAATGAGCTCAGTTTGGGCTGTAATCTGAAAAGCCCTGACTTTGTAAGTTTTTTGTTACAATACAATTTTTTTTTTTTACAATAATACTGTGAAGAGCACTTCCTATTTAGACACTGATTAGGAGCTGGACACGGATTCTCTAAATTTATTCTTTACCTCTATGGACCAAAATATATCTCCCATATAACCCTACGGAACACAAACTTATAGAAGGAATGTGGTTAGCCTATAGCAAAGACGATGGTCCTGGGTGGAGAATTCCCATCGGATTAAAATTGGATAAAAAGAACTGGCAACAGTTTCCTATTTTCATCCAAAAAGGGCCAACTGTTCAAATTTTTGCAAACATCCCAGTTACGCCTTCATCAAAAGCACCTTGCCACAAATGACATAGAACTACTCCTAAAAAAATCAATAACGGATGAAAAAGAAGAAAAAGTAGGTCAAACGTTTCCAGAGAGGCAAGGAGCACTTCACAGTAGACAAAACTTTTTTCACCATATTGATTACGGGAAAGGGAGGTGGGGTTTTCCCCCCAGAAAATAGACCCTTTTTCCAACAGAGAGAAAAGATGGGTATAAAGTGCTACCAAGATCTGTGCTGGAGTCAATAAAAAAGTACTCGTACATTTGACAAAGAGCCTTACTTTTACGGCACTTCTTTTCTCTGCTTTTCGTCAAGTGTTCATTAAAGTTGGCTGAAAACCCAAGAATTCTGTTCGCGCAGAAGAAAAAGAAGTTTGAAAACACGTAATTCTGTGCGCTGTGGAGTACATGAAGCCTGTTTTCCCAGAGTTTTTCATTCTGAGCAGCTTGCTTCTTCGTGCTCTCTCTGGTTGCAGATAAGGGCCGAAGGCTGAGGGCAGTCGCCTTCCTCCTACAGACACGCTTGGGCTCTTCTCCGTCATCCGAGCGTTCCCACCAAACAGGAGCAAAAGCTATTTGGGGTGGACGGATAAACAGACGCACACAGTGGGGTTTTCTAAATTATCATAGAATCATAGACATAATTATGCCAATTATCATCAAATTATGACGATTTCCATAGGAAATCAATGTATCCTATTCAACAAGAAAGCTAAAGCTTTGAGTTTTGGGTGGGTTTTTTATAGTTGGTTGGTTTTATACACCCCAGAGAAATGGAGCGATGGGACACAGCTGTAAAGATGAATCTTTGTTATACCTTTTATCCAGATCTAGATCATATCGTGAGGTCTCTTACATCAAAGAGAATAGCCCCAGCCATCTGGTTAATGACTATACTGAGACAGGTTTTAGGGACACGAAGAAAGTTCTCTGCTGGAAACTCTGAATATTTTTATATATATATATAAATCAACATATCAAGGGAACGCCCTTTAAAATTATCTCACCCCATGTTAATATTAACTCCCCTTTTTCTTATTGCAGCCTCCACAAAGCCCAATATACTTCCTCCTGGCTCCATTATTGGACTGAATATTAAAATGTGTATAACTCGGATTCCCATTCTGTATAACGCACATCAGCATCACACGCGTCCTTTTCCTCCTGACCCGATCAGCCTGCCTGCTGTGATATATGTGGCCACATAACTAAAAGGAGATGTCATTTTGCCTGATGGATATCGCAATTTTAAATATAACCAACTGTCCCTGCCCGGTTAATCTTGCAGCTACAGTTCATTTCAGATTCACAAGCTGAAAACGTTCGTTTCTGTGATCTCTTTCCTGGAGAATTTTTCCACAGTTGTGGTTGTTGCTTCCCTTTAATGTAAACTTAGTCGCCTGAATTGAGAAATACATGCTTTGCTCTTTGTTTATGAAAAAATACCATTCATGTTTATATCCTCTTTATACTCCCAAAATCAAAAAGTGTTTCAAAAACTAGTCAAGGTTGCTAAGTAACAATGACATTTACAAAACCTGTGCTGCACTTATAGGTAAGGATATAATGAGAATATTTAAGACTATCATAAATTTTGTTATAAGCAAACAAACCCATTATTCTCATCAAATGAAATGAAACAACTTCATGTCTGTTCTGGGGATTTAAAAGTATTTTTTCTAGTATTTGGGTTCCAACCCGTGAATATTTTTTCTGAAGTGATGCAATTAGATGGGAAATCATTGCTCTGATTAAAGTGTAGCTGTTCTAATTCGACGGTTCTGGTTGTTGTTTTGGCTTTGGGTTTCTATTTTTTTGTTTTAATTAAAGGGCTTACAAATAAATTGAATGCTGAGAACAGGCCATGGTGTTAACGTAGGAGAGAAGTTTCACTCAGCAAGCTTTTGAATCTGTAGAAAACAGATGCATCAGAAGGCGCGATGGGTGGTACCCGCACAGGATGCTGCGGGAACCCAGCGGCCACATCCAGGTAGCGCTTACTGGGGCCAAGAAAGCTGCCGCCTGGGAATTAGTGTGCGCGTGTCCCCAGGCAGAAAGCCCTGAAGAACCTGCGCTTCAGCCTCTTGCAAAAAACCCACCACATACATTGACTTGATAAGCCTGCCTGCGCTTGCGTTGGGCAAACCCAAGCACAGATCCAGGCTGGGCGGAGAATGGATGGATGGAGAGCAGCCCTGAGGAGAAGGGCGTGGGGGTGCTGGCGGATGAGAAGCTCAACACGACCCAGCAATGTGCGCTGGCAGCCCAGAAACCCCCCGCAGCCTGGGCTGCATCCCCAGCAGCGTGGGCAGCAGGGCGAGGGGGGGATTCTGCCCCTCTGCTCCGCTCGGGGGAGACCCCCCTGCAGCGCTGCCTCCAGCTCTGGGGCACCAACAGCAGAAGGACACGGAGCTGTTGGAGCGGGGCCAGAGGAGGCCCCGGAGATGCTGGGAGGGCTGGAGCCCCTCTGCTGGGAGGACAGGCTGAGAGAGCTGGGGGGGTTCAGCCTGGAGAAGAGAAGGCTCCGGGGAGACCTTCCAGCCCCTTCCAGTCCCTCAAGGGGCTCCAGGAAAGCTGGGGAGGGACTCTGGATCAGGGAGGGGAGCCATGGGACGAGGGGGAATGGTTTTAAACTGGAAGAGGGGAGATTTAAATGAGATATCGGGAAGAAATTCTTTGGTGTGAGGGGGGTGAGCCCCTGGCCCAGGTTGCCCAGAGAAGCTGTGGCTGCCCCATCCCTGGAGGGGTTCAAGGCCAGGTTGGCCGGGGCTTGGAGCAACCTGGGCTGGTGGGAGGTGTCCCTGCCCAGGGCAGGGGGTTGGAACTGGGTGATCTTTAAGGTCCTTCCAACCCAAACCATTCTGTGATTTTATGATACACAAATGTACACATAAAAAAAAAATCCCCTTTCCTCCAGCTTGTGCCTCTTCCCTCTGCCAGCAGGAGGCAAGGTGGGAGGCAGAGAGGGAGGCCATATGGCAGGAGACATGGAACTTCATTTCACTTTTTCCCCTCAAACTCCACCAAGTGCTGTCAAACACATACACAGCTTCCCCGGCTGCACACAGAGAGGGCAGAGCTCCCAAGGTGTCCTGGAGCAGAGTTACAGCGAGGAGCTGCAAACGAACCGCAAACAGGTTTGCTGCCATCTGCTCCAGGGAGGTTTCCACGCAGATGTGGTACAACCTGTGGCGGCAGAGGCAATGCACAGCCCCAGCACTTGCTGTGTGTTTTATTCATCGCCAGGTACGAGCATCCCCGGCAGGGCTGCATCCGCGGCACCTGCGATGCCGTAGGACTGAAATCCCTCAGGAAAAAGTACGCTCCAGAATCCCGACCCCAGGATGGATCATCACAGCTTCCAAAACAGAAAAATGGGAAATGGTTATACTTGAATTCGCATATGAATTTGAATCATGCTTGAATTCTGCGCCTTGTTCTGAATGCCTTTTTTGTTTTTATTGCGGTGCTCTGACGTCCCTGAGTCATTGCCTTTCCCTGCCACGAGCCAAGAATGATCACCGTTTCTTCTTAGCTACCCTTCCCGGAGCTGCTGGATCCCAGCACATCACAGCAGCACACAAATCCAAGGATTACGGAAATACCAGTTGGAAAGGAACTCTGGAGGTCTCTGGTCCCAGCTCCCGCTCCATGCAGGGCTCTTGGCAGCAAGGAGGCCACCAGTTGCTGAGCAGAGTCCTGGAAACCTCCAAGGACAGAGATGCCACCTCTTTGGGTCGGTGTCACCTTCCTCATCAAGAAGCATTTTTCAATATCTAGGCTGAAATTCCCACGTCGCAATTTGTGCTCTTTGTTTTATATCTGACATTATCAAGAAGAGTTTGGCTTCATCAGTTTTGTAACTGCCTTTCAAGTGCTGGTAGGCCACCCTTAGCTCCCTCTTCGCCACCCTAAAAACAGCTCTCAGCCCTTCCTCACAGTCATTAACTCCTGACCATCCTCACCACCTCCTTTGGGCTCTCCCCCATCGCCTGGAAATCAGAAGTAATGGAAACACAGCAAAGGTAACTCCTCCTTGCCTCCAATTATCTCCATACACGTTCCCAAGAATAAGTCAAAATGAACTTTGTTTTGTCCAAATAGTGAATACCCCTCTCCCCAGTTATAAAAACAAAGGAGCAAAGACAACTCAAGGTCTCAAGCTATACCCTTGAATCTTCCAACAGTAGATACTCCAGAGAAGAGCTTCTTCCTTTCTTCCTGCATCACTTTATCATCTACGTGTTAATTTGAAATAATTTTCATGCACAGCTGCACATTTTTCATTACTGAGTAAAACCCAGCACGTTCCCACTGGTTTTCCTGAGCCCAGTCATGTTACGTGACCAGAGGAGGACTTTATAAAGGAAGCTGGCACCTTTATTTTGGAAATACCAAGAGAAACTTCATTTCCCCGTGGCTCTTAGTAGTATTTTGGTGTAAAATTCAAATCTGTGTTCAAACAAAAGAAGGTAGCAAGTTATTGCTGGGACCCTAATATTTTCTCCCAGCAGAAAGTTATTTCTGCTTGTCACCTTTATTATTTCCCCACGCTTCACAATTCAGGTATTGCTGTTGCTCATTATGCATAACCTTGATTGATCACCTATACTAATTTTAGAAACAATAATGAATGCAGCATGGCTGGTACTAATTGATGTTTTCTTCCCGTAATGAACGGTTTGACATCAAGTCTGCACGCTGGCTCTTCCTGGGTCAAGCGAGAGGTAAAAACCCAAGCGGTCTTGTTGATGATGCCAGGTGGCATTTGGGGTACAGAAGAAACATGTAGTTGTGGTTAACAACACCTGTGAGCCACCGCTGAAGGTCTTGCTTAGGTTTTCATTAGTATAGCATGCTCCTCATGGGGATGGGAAGCAAATCTGTTGTCTGAGCGATGCCGTGAGATGTTCAGTTCCATCCCGCGGGGGTTCAGCTGTGCTGCGGCAGCCGTCATGAGCCCGGTGGTCCAGCAAGAGCAACCCAGCCCTCTGGGGATGCCACGATTAGTGTCCTAGGTGGGTTGCAGGTGTTTTTATGACCTTTAAGGCGCTCAGCAGCTTGGTTCCCACTTACCCTAGCATCTGGCTCCCATCAGACAGCAGAAGGGGATATCAGGAGAGGTGGGTGCAAGGGTGCACAGCTCGCTTTTCAAAGGGATGGAGCTGCAGAAGGCCACTTGCGGTGCAGGGCTCCCAGCCCAGGAGGTTGCTTTGCCCACATCCAGAAGCTGTGCCGCAGCTAAGCGTTTCCATACTCAACATGGGTCCAATTATACAGCCGTACATCTCATAAGGACTGCAGGATACCTGTGGTTTCAGGCCCTTGTATGACCTCAAGTTATAATTAAGTGCAAAAGACAAAACGAGGGACCACGAGCCAAGCCAGTCCTTGACAGAGCAAGTCGAGTCAATGCTCCAATGTGCTGGAGTTATATTTACTTCTGTCATCAAAAACTAACCTCCAAAACTGCAGTACATCAGCACTTCTCTTTTTTTTTTTTTAAAAAAAAAAAAAAAAAAAAAAAAGGATGTACAGGATGCAGGAACAAACTTAGATGGTCAGAACCTTCATAACCTGTGGATTTTCTGGATGTACAAGTCCCATTAGCGCTAATTGGAAAGTGTAGCGTGGAGCAAACTGCCCGACATCCGTATTTATCTAGCAGATTTGAGACATATCAGCAGATTACACGAGCAACAGGTTAACAAATGAGCACAGTGGAAGTTCAGGCGAGGAATTTCTGACCTCCCCACAGCCGGGATGCAGCAGCTACACACGGTAAAAAACACGGGAATAGATGAGGACCTGGGGCTTCTCCAAATAACAAGCTGATCTGACCCTAGGTCTGGGCAAACAGCAGTCAGGGCGAGGGATTTATGCCAGACGCACACACACAAAAAAAAATCTCTTGTTTTGCACAGTCTCGACCATTTCAGACAGCATATTTCTTTCTGATGTTAAAACTCCAACTCGGTCACAGCAGGTTGTATCTGAAATTAAAACTGGTGGGAAAGATAGATGTGGAGAGGATTTTCTTTGTGCTTGAAAGGCTGCTTATTTCCTCCATGCTTTAAATTTCAGTGATTTTCTGTGTTGAAGTGCAAAAAAATGTCAAGTAGTTCCATATTCGCCCAAAACCGAGGGGAATATTTACTAGATTTATAGAAACGTTTCCTAGTGATACAGGTTTCATGAGCCAGAGAATAGTTGCAGTAAGATTAAGATTATTGTGAACAAAACTAATTTTGGGACTATCCACCATCAGACTCTGGGCTTCACCCATCACCCTTAATAGCAAGGTCCACAACCCCAAAAGATGAGAATTCCTGATCTGAAATGAGAGTTTACGAACCAGCCTTGCAGCCCTGAGGCTCCTCCAGTGAAACGGAGCTTGATTTCAAACTTGTTCGGTGGATCAGCATGATCTATACGGACCTCAGAACAAAAGGATTTGTGGGTTTCTCGGCGGTTGATGGGTATGTGCTGATGGATACCCCTGCGAGGCAGAACTTCTGCTCTCCCCTACCTGCTGGGAACCTGCCCTTGACTTGTTCCCGGTGGCAGGGGAAGTCTGGGGCATCACATCTCACCCCTCCCACCTCCAATACCATTATTTTGTTTTATTTTTTTTTTTTAAAACATCAAGTCAATGCATTGTTGTTGTTGGCAATGAAACGAGGCGTTCTCAGGAGTGGAGTCATTTCTGCCAGCACTTTCCCCGATCGCTGTGTAACAACCTACGTGCTGCGAGCGAGGAGGGCTGCCGAGCCTCATCCCCTCCGGAGAGGGCAGCGTAAGAGGCAGAATCCTCTTCCCCCCCCCGCCCCCAGCTACATCCCTTGCTGTCACTTTCTAATAATTTGCCCTCCCGTTATTGGGTTAGAAGAACTGATGATGAACTGAAGTTGCACCGCTTTGGGGAATTAAGTTGCTTAAAAAGGTGGGATAGAATTGATTATAACCTGTCAACGAGCCCAGCTGCCCGGCGCAGGAACGTTCACGGTCTGCCAGCAGAAATGGTGTGCACGTTCTCCCCCAGGCAGGGAGGAGGGGGTCGCTTTTGCTGCCATTATAATTCATAAGTTCACGGTGAAAACGCTCCGTTCCTGTCCGTGGGACGCTGCCAGCAATGCCCATCGCAGCCTGCTTTCTTCCAGTGCGGGTAAGACTGAGCCGGGGGCTCCTGGCTTGGCTGCCTCCATGCCAGAGGGCAGGAATACATGAATTCCCTATCTCTGGAGCAGATCTGCGTTCCCAGCTCCGACTTTTCCCCTCCATAGCATCCATAACTGGCCACGCTCCTGCAGTTTGCAGCCGATCGCCTTTGCCAGCGCTGTGCACCCCTGCTAACGGTGCAATCACAGCTCCTCAAAGCTGCAGCAGCCTTTGAGGTGGCCATTGTCAGTCCTCAACCACTGCACTTGAAGCCGACATCAGAAAATGAACCCAGCAATTCAGAAGAACAAGCGTGGTTTGTAAATCCGGTCCCATTTGCTGCGCCAGCTCAACTTATTTCACTGTTGCTTTGTTTTTCTTTGCAATATTACAGTCCCAATTAATTCACCGAAGCCTTCGAAAAGGCCAACGGAATTCTGGGATTCACCACCTCCTTCCCCCAGAGACAGGAAAGCTTTAATGCCTTTCACCGACCAAGAGAAGAGGGAGACCTCCTCTGGAATAACACACACAACTCAGGTCCCCCATCACCACCAGAGATTAATTCAAACCTGTGGAAGTGCAGAGAAGGCTTCCCGGGCTTACAAAAGGAGGTAAAAAACCTACTTCATCATGCAAAAGGACATTCTAGAAGTGTCACTTGTTGAGCTTAGCAATGGCAAAAAGGGTTTGGCATCCTGTCTAAGGACCAGGGATGAGAAGAGCTCGGTCAGGAAAAAAAATTGCAGGTGCAAGAGCCTGTGGATAAAATTCAAAAGGGATTCGTGTAGTGTCAAACTAAGGGAGAGCTTTCTTGCTGTCGAAGCTGAGAACACTCAGGAACAGGCTCCTAGCAGCAGCCACGTCGCCAAGAAAGTAACCTCAGGATGGAGTTTGCAGCACCAGTAATTTGACTTATTTATCCAGCCAGGAAGACCTGCCCAGTCCTAGCTCACGTGTCCCGGTATGTTCTGCTGCAGCAGGTTCAAAAGTGTGTTTTATTTGGAGTGTTGGATTTCAGAAGGCAGAAATCATCCTCCTATTGCCTAAAGCTCTGATGAGGATGTTCACATCATCTATTTTAGATATCTGATTTACGAGCATCAAATAGGCACCTCGCTGCCCTATCAATGTTGTCCCATAAAATGATTCAAACCACTTAATTCCATTAATCTTACAGGGAGCACAGCAGTTGTCTGAACTGCTCTCCATGTAACCACTTAATTAACTGAAATGACAGATATGTGCCAGAAACCGAATCTGGCTCTAAATCCAAGTTTTTGGATTAAAGTCCCTTTTTTTTTTTTTTTTTTCTCTTCGAAAGGAAGACTTTTCTCTAACGCGAACGTGCAGGAGCTGATAAACGCCGCGGGAGAGAGGACATGCACAACCCAGCCTGGGTCAGGCTGCGCAAAGCCACTACCAGGTTATTTGCACAGAACTGCCGATTTATTATCCACACAAAAAACCCTGGCTTTCAGTATCCCAGGATTGCCTCTAATAAGTAGGTATCGGGTTGAAGAGAGGTGCCACCACTGAGCTCTGCCAGGGGACTCCTCTGTGACAGTGATTTTTCTTCACCTAACTATATTATATATAAAGTGAAGCTACAGGCACTGCGAGAGAAGTCGGATCAACCTCCGTAACCCCAAAGGGAAGCCCTGCCGTGTTTTTGGGGCACACCGTAGCAGAAGATGGGCAAAGTCTTTGAAAGAATTCAGTGGATTGAGCTTTCAAGACAGGACATGTCATACAAAAACAAGCTGAAGTGGAGGAAAAAAAGTAAGTCCAGGGAAAGCCAGACCAAGAGATGTTCCTATGGTTAGGAAGGACAAGCATTGGCCAGGGCTTATCTCAGGTGTCACCTTACCTCCAAAGCGGTGGAAAAAAACAAAGGGTGGCTTACAGAGGGATCTGCATTTCTTTGGCCAGGTATTTGGATTTAATGTACTAAGGCATCCAAACCTGCCCAAATGAACAGCAGCCTGCCTGCAAATCCTTTGGATGCCATTTATCTCCACATTTAATTTAAACTGCTACCATCAGCCCATCATAAAAAGACCCAAGGGACACTGGCCCACAAACCGAATGCAGTCCTAATCCCCCCGAACCAGATGGCAAGCATTTACACACCATATAATCCTTCTCGCTTACCCGGGAGTCTGTGCCAAACGAAAGAGAGAAAACTGAAGACAAATTTAGTTTCCAATATTCCACAATATCACGTTATCAGATAAAGGGTTTTCATGTTTATTGCAAACAGCCCGGGCAAGGCTGCTCTTCCCCCCCATCATGAGACTCGATAAAACAGTTGGGTCACATCCAGCACCCAACGGGGACAGCGATAAGAGCTACAGCTTCGAGCAAGTCACCTTGAAGCTGATAACGCCGCTCGCAAGACTCCTTCGAGTATCAGCTCGGCGCTAACGAGTTGGAACTAACAAACACAGGGGGAGGCACCGTGGATGGACGAGCGTGGGATACGGCCGCACTGGGAGGGCTGTTCCCCCCTTAACCTTGGGGTGGGTGAGTCGGGGATGAGGCGGGCAGGATCACGGACACCGCATTGCCCCACTCTGCCCTTGAACGGGTATTTTCGACGGGAGCCACGTGATCCACGGCAGGGAGAGCGGCCCCCATCGCTGCGTGCATCACTGCCATTGCGCGGCAGAAACGTTTCTAACCTGACTGAGGAGGAAGGGAATACAGAAAAAAAAAAAAAAAAAATCCACGTTTCATCAGAGTCTGGCATACGTCTCAAAACACCAGCCCCAAGAAGACCTACCACGATGACAAAGAAAACCTTCTTGGCACACTTCATGCCCAACTCCTCGGCTATCCCACTGCGTGTGAATCACGGAAAAAATGAAAATGCATTACCTACGAGATAACCTCAGGGAAGGTGGTTATTGTCGGAGACTGCAGTGCTCCAGGGTGTCACTCTGCTTATCAGACCCAGCCAACATCAGCCATCGGGTGCCACGGTGAATCATTTCCTCCAGCCGTGCCCGTTTAGGTGAACCACCTACAGATGACTCACTGGCTCCGCTCCAAACCTGGTAAACAGAAAATATCCCCTTAGAAAAAAAAAAAAAAAAAAAAAAAAAAAAAAAAGGTTCTTTCCCTGTTATCAGAGATGCGAGGGCCACCTTTCCACTCCTTGGGAGCGCTGGCCATCCTGAGTCGCATCCTCTGCCTGGGACCTACAAATTGCAAGGAGAGATACTGCTGCTAATGAGTCAGAGGCTGGATAAAAGGATAAAATTAAAGCTCTCTGAAAGTCTCCTTTGGCAAGGAACCTCATTTAAGGCACATAAAGTATAGCCAGACCCCTGGCAGCACAATGAACTTATTCAATAAAATAATTGCTTTTGGCAAAACTGCGATAATAACATCACCTCGGCGAAAATGTGTTTATAGAGCCATCTTCATAGATTACTCCCTTTCCGTCACAGAATAATTGGCTGGGAGAGATCAAGATGCTCACAGCTTCTCCTCCCTGGGCAGCACAGCCCACGCGGCCAGCAGACACCAGGAATAAATGACTTGGGACCACCACAGGGAGGACAGCAGTCCCTGTGCCTTGCCCCAGGACTGAATTTCCCCCACAGAAGAAAGTGAACTCAGGGACTGATGTGAAAAAAAAAGGTATAAAAGCATCTTGAAAGGAGCTGAGCATCCTGCTAAAAGTAATTCCCCACATACTGTTCTTACAAGTTCTTATTACATGCAACAGAATTCCAGCTCGCTTTGTCCCATCTCCCCACGTCCAAACGATTCCTTCCACCCCACAGCCTTTTTGTAGGCTCCCCAGTTTTTTCTAGCTTGCACACACCTGCCCTCTCCTCCCTTCTTTGTTCTCTCAGTGAAACACATCTTCCGAAACCATTAAGTTACAAATGAAATGACAATATTTTTGGAAGTCATACTGCAAACAAAGCTGTCTGAATAATCTCTGTAACAGCTCTGCCAAGGCAAAAAGATATTTCAGATCAGGCACAGTTTGGGATTAACCTGAAATGAGAATACTCCAAAATAATAATAGAAAAATCCCTTAAAACATTCCCTTTTCTTTTTTGTCGTTGAGCGAAACGTTCCTCCAAAAGAAAACAAGAGGTCTAGGTCTTTTTATAGGGGGATTATCTTTTTTTTTTTTTTTTTTAAAACCTTACTTAATATAAATGGATGAGAACTTGAAGCATTTATGAAATCAACAGAACTGAGGTTAAACTGAAATGCTTCCGTTATAAAACATTGTAATTAAACAACCTGGTTATTTGGTTTGTTTGTAGTCCCTGGTGGGTACGTGTCACCTGATGGAACCCAAACAGTTGCAGTTCCCCAAGATGACAAGTGCTTTCTGCTTTGCCATTGGCCTCGTACATCCCCAGCGGTTCCGATATTCCGACAGTTGTGCCACAGAGCCCTCGAGCCGCAGGAAGAGCATAAGAGTGAAACAAGTAGGGAAAGATAACGAGATCTCTCCAGTGGGTCTTGTTCATCTCACTGAGATGACAGCACCCAACATGTGAAATTAGTGGCTCAGGAGACTCTTCAAACAATCTCTCCGACGTGTTTTCCTTAGACGTTCACCTGACCAGCTTCAGACAGACCCAGCTCCCCATTAGCACAAAGGAGCACGGCATTTGCCAGCAAAAGCTTTCTGCTGCGTAATCAGAGAAGACAAGGCTTAGAGAAAAAAGGTGCGACTCTGCTGCAAAACCTGGCCACGAAAAGAAAAAAGAAAAATCACAGAAATACACGTGAAACCCTATAGCTTTGTTCATCCCCGTTATGTCGTGAGCAGAGGACAGAAACTGGCACCAAATAGGCGGAATAATTTTACCAGCAAGATTTTGTTCCCATGCAAATTTACGCTTGAAATATCTTAAGCTGCTGAGCCATTTACACCCATCCGCTTTGTTCAAGGCAAGTTGGTTATTGGCTGCTCAAACATCCTTGGCGAATAACTATTTTGTATTAATACCCAAATATATTGCTACGGTTGAGTCACTTAAAATGAGTAAGTTGAACTGCTCAGGAACCAACTCTTACGGAAGTTTTATGGTATAGAAAGATGGTAACAGTGCTGCGTTAAATATGTTTGTAAATCAATGTTGTTGAAAATTCAGTGGTTATTTTTCCCCAATATTATTCCCCAACCCCAGTTATTTTCCTGGTGGTCATGGCAATGAGAACTTCCCCAAGCCAACATTACAGAGAACATGCACTGACACAACGGACGAGAGTATTACCAGGACTTCGCTCAGTGCCTTGCTTGGCATCGCTCCGGTAGCAACCCCTCACATTTTTATAAAATTATGGATTTTTTTCACGATTTGAGCAACTTTCTCCGTAGGGAAACCCTGCGTATTTCCCACACCCCACTGACCCCAAGCTCCGTGCACCAAAGAGGCTCATTGCACCTTAGAGGTGCAGAAACATCAGCCCAGGAGCCAAAGGCAGGTGGGGAACAGGAAGATGTCCTAACTCATCGGTGGGTCGTGGAGAAGCGTGGCAGGGCTTCAAGACACAAGAGCTGCAGAATACATGGAAACAGGTCTCTGCACACAAACTTTCGCACTCGCTACAAGCTCCAGCACAAAATAACCTTATCTTGCATTGGTAGCATAGCCAAAATTCCTAGGTTAAGCCTGGAAATAAATATAATAGATAAATACTGGCCCATAATTTGTAAGCATCACATTCTCCTTCACCACAAAACCCATCCATACTACAAATATGAGCACCACATACGCTCATATGACCCTGAACCAGCCACTTCGTACTACTTCAAAGAGAATGTTTCTTATCAGCCTCCCAGAATAGCTGCTCCCAGATTAGGTGTGCATGCGAAGGAAGATCAAGACCATTAGTCACTCGTAACAATTTAATGTAAGTAAATAAGAAGGACAATGAAGGTTTTAATATTTCATCTAGCAAGCACATAAGAAAACACTAATTACATTGAATGAGACTCTTATCCCACTGTCTAAATATTTATTCTGCATTAAGCAAAGGAGAGGGGGGATGCCCACGGACCAAGAGGCCAAAGGCAGGTACGTGCCAAGCATTGCAGTTAGTAAACAGCACGCACCAGCAGCACAGTAGAAAAATATCGGCACCTTTTCTCAGGCGGCATTGAGGGGAAGATGAAGAACCTTCTAGGAAAGGCATTAATCAGTCAGGATCGAGCGCTACATGCTGTCTTCGCTGTGTTTGCAAAGGGCCGGCTAGATGTTTCCCCAGCGGACACAAGGGCGTAAGGAGGGAGGTCATCCTCCCCCTCTGCTCTGCCCTGGGGAGGCCACAGCTGGAGCACTGGGTCCAGTTCTGGGCTCCCCAGTTCAAGAAGGACAGGGAGCTGCTGGAGAGAGTCCAGCAGGGGACCACAGAGATGATCCAGGGCCTGGAGCATCTCTCTGCTGAGGAAAGGCTGAGAGCCCTGGGGCTGGTCAGCCTGGAGAAGAGCAGACTGAGAAGGGACCTCATCAATAGCTAAAGGGTGGGTCCAGACTCTTCTCAGTGGTACCCGGTGACAGGACAAGGGGCAACGGGCACAAACTGGAACACGGGAAATTCCATCTCAACATGAGGAGGATCTTCTTTCCTTTGAGGGTGGCAGAGCCCTGGAAGAGGCTGCCCAGAGAGGCTGTGGAGTCTCCTTCTCTGGAGACATTCCAAACCCGCCTGGACGCGTTCCTGTGCAACCTGCTCTGGGTGACCCTGCTCTGGCGTCATTCTGTGATTCCGTGAAAGGGGACGCAGCGCGTGGTCACCATCACAGGCGCTGGGATGTGGAGACCTGCCCAGTGCTGACTTACTACTGCTTGTACAGCGGAACTGGAAGACGCAGGACTGAGGTGGCAGGGAGGGGGCCTGTGCCGCACACCCACATCTGGCCACACAAATCCCTCCATGTCCCAAACGTGGGCAGCAGGGGTGGCTGTGGGTGCTTTAACTTCAGGGAAGACATCCAGGAAACACGTCTGAAAAATACACTTCACTGTTTTTTCCGGGCCAGATGGTGCCACAGTGATGAGGTGGCGCAGGGCAGGTGACTTTGTCCTTGCACCCAAGTTTTATGAAGGGTCATGCAAGGGGGTCAATCCCAAGCAGCTCGGTGCAGGAGCAACCGGGGCTTTTGAAGCTCCACACAACCAACAGCTTCATTTTTCCAAACTCGGTGTGCAAGTTTGGGTGCATTTATCAGGAAACTCAGCTCCTCCGCTGAGAAATTGCTTTCTCTGCTCGGACATTAATTTCTCCCTCACTCCCAGCAAAGGAGGAATATTTATTTATTGGTCTCTTGAGCAATTTTTACATTACATTTGCCATTGTTCAACAAAAATAAGTCTTATACTTGACTACCAGTAGCCAAAGACTGCAATTGTTCTATTGCAGCAAAGCACGTGAAGTTGTTTACTAGAACTTGCATAAGCCTCAATGTCCACAGCCTTGAAATCAGATGGGAAGATATTAATTGTAATTGGGTAAAAGCCCTGTAGCTCTAATGTGTTCTGCAACAGAGTAATATTGGGATATAAACGTCTAGTATTTGCCTTCCACCCTTTTTGGAGAGCACAACTGAGAGAGCACCTTTCCTTCAGCCATATAGATATCGAAAATCTGTTTGGCTTCACCGCTGACCCTTTCAAAGGTCCGTTAGCACTCTCCTAAAATAAACAGATCCTGCATTAAATTGGTCCTTTTGAGATCAATTGCGGGTAGGGGTTGGTACAAATCACACTCTGCCTGAAAAGCCGCTTTCACTAATGCTGTAAACGGAAAACCGTATATTGACACTCTTCATTCAATACTTGCATGGCCTGGCTCAAGACCATACATTTTTTTGGCATTTCTTTGACAAAGGGTCCTTTAGAGTAAGTGCTATTCATTTCCCAGACAGAGCTAGCTCTCAATCGCTCCCAAAACAAAGATTCATTCGGGACTGTCAGAAGAGAAAAGACACTTGAGTTAGTCATTCCCTCTTGCTTGGTGTCTCCCACACGTTTAGATCCTTCCAAGCTCTCTCCTTCTTCTCCGCCTGAAGCGCCAGTGAGAGCCAGGCCCACTCTGTATCACAACTCAGAAATAAGCACCGATTAGTGCGCGGGAGCCAAAAGCGGTAAATAACACAAAAATCTGAGAAGCAGCCTCTCATTCCAAAATCAGCCACAATCCACAGCCAGCACGTGCAAGTCTGACGTAAAAGATATTTCTTACAGCACAGCACGGTGATACGCACTGCGACAGAAAGCACGGTCCCTCTTAAGATTTGTAGTAGAGATACCTGCTCATCCAACAGCTCCACTCCATCCGGCGTTAAAACCTCCATCCTGGGGTGCGCTGGAGCCAGCGGGACCAGGAGCTTTTCATCCAGGGTGCCACCAGCCCAGGGAGACTCTACAGGCAACCCCAGAAGTGGATAAAGAGCCAGGGAAAACTTAAATGGGCAGCTGGGAGCAGGAAAGAGCTTTCAGCTGAAGGAAGGACCACTCTGGCTGGATTTGCCACATCTGCTGCAATTTGTGGCCCTGCCCTGGTAAACGAGCTGTGGTGGGAACTAAATTTGCTGCCAGGGCTTTGCATGTTGGTTTTACATCTCCTCTGACAGGTCCATCAGTATGAAGACTGGACCGCTGAATGCCCCCATAGCATGATTAATCTGGGGGAGCCTCTGTTACTTTGGCCTTGCCTGGGAAAAGGGGTAAGAAGCGATGAGAAGTTTGTCGGTGTCGAACCTAACACCGGAGCTAGTTTCATTCCAGGTGAATTGTTTGTCAGAGCAGGGAGGAGGGGAGAATGAGAGGAACAAAAAAAAAAAAAAACAAACCAAACAAAAACCCCAATCTCTGCCAAAACAACAACCAAAAGCGTGGAAAAAAATTCACACACAAACCAGCCAGCGCTGCAAAACCTGCGTCCTTTGTGCATAAGGTGAATTACGCGCTGTGTTAGCGCCCACGCCAGCCGGGGCATGGAGAGGCAGGGAACCATCCCAGCTTCTCCAGGCAGAGAGCTTCTCTTCTTCCATAAACAGCAAAGACACAGTTCACGCAGGCTCCCGGCGATATCAGTTGCCGCGCTCACAGCTGCCTATGTCTGAAAAGGCACACGGATGCTTCGCCTCGCGCGTACCCCCAAAATTTTGCCGTTTCCCGTGGGCAATTTGGGGCAGGCTCGCCCTGGGTTATGTTCCCCACAAGATACCTGTTGCTGTTCTTTTCTTCATTGCACTTTGATTCACAATAGGAAATTACCTAATGTTATATATATTAATATAATATAGGGTGAGCACAGTTCTTCATACGGTTACCGTGGTCCTGCATCCCCTTGGACCTTTCGGTTTGGGATGGTTTAAGATGACAGCGTAAGTTTGGGTGCGAATGAGCTCGGCAGCACTGAGGGATGGGTGCCAGCTGCAGATCTGGCCCACAAGGTTTTTCTCCTCTCTGGAGCTAAGGCTGCACTCCACCACGCTGAAACAGCGAAGTGGCTTTTAAACATCCTTGTGTTACACATCGGTGTGTTTTGACGCCCTTCAGCTTGCTCACCAGGCAAAACGGCCTTACTGCTAATGAGAGCACGGGCTCCTTCCTTTCTCAAATGTCATAATGAGTTCTTAACAACCACTTAAGCTCCTGAAGACATCCACTCTCAGCCTGGAGACCAATTCCAGCTCTTCTTAGAATCATAGAGTCTTCTAGGTTGGAAAAGACCCTTAAAGATCATTGAGTCCAACCATCAACCTGACACTGCCAAAACCACCACTAACCCATGTCCCTCAGCACCACATCAGCCCGGCTTTTAAATACCTCCAGGGATGGTGACTCCACCACTGTCCTGGGCAGCCTCTTCTAATGTTTGACAACCCCTTCCACAAAGAAATTTTTCATAATATCCATCCTAAACCTCTTGTCCCACTACAGGCTTCCAGCACAAAGCCGAGCACCTGTAAGCCCCCCGATATACGCCACAAGCTCTGCATTTCCACATGGCCATCTGTTAAATTTATTTGGAGATGCTTTTGCACTCCCCAGTTTATGAGTTTAATTCCCTTCCTTTACACAGTCGTTCATCAGAGAAATTAGCTGCTCTTTAATTTGCTTTGATATTGCTGATTCACAGAATCATCGAAGAGTTTGGGTTAGAAGAGACCTTAAAGACCACCCAGTGCCACCCCCCTGCCCTGGGCAGGGACACCTCCCACCAGCCCAGGTTGCTCCAAGCCCCGGCCAACCTGGCCTTGAACCCCTCCAGGGATGGGGCAGCCACAGCTTCCCTGGGCAACCTGGGCCAGGGGCTCAGGACCCTCACAGCAAACAATTTCTTCCCAATATCTCATCTCAATCTCCCCTCTTGGAGTTTAAAACCATTCCCCCTCGTCCCATGGCTCCCCTCCCTGCTCCAGAGTCCCTCCCCAGCTTTCCTGGAGCCCCTTGAGGGACTGGAAGGGGCTGGAAGGTCTCCGTGGAGCCTTCTCTTCTCCAGGCTGAACCCCCCCAGCTCTCTCAGCCTGTCCTCATAGGAGGGATGTTCCATCCCTCTGATCATTTTCCCTCTCATTTAATCAGAGAGACCATTTCCCTCTGATCATTCCCTCTCTTCTTTGCTGCATCTTCACCCCATTCCTCGCTGCCTTTGCGTTGCCGGTGCAACTTCCTTCTCCCCGTGTATCCCTCAGGCACTGCTTTCCCCAGGAGCATTGCCTACATGTTTTCCAAATGAATCTCAGCCTCCTTTGCACAAATTGAATTTTTCTTGCGATCCATTTGCAACACGGCAGAGATGCGAAACCCTTCCTTGACTAGCGCTTTGATAGAGTGCTCGTGGAAAGGGGTGAGGCCTCGATGGAGCTGGTGCCGTGCAGCACACACACGCAAAGGCAAGAATAAGGAAGGGCATCCAGAGCACCAAACCCACTGGGAGCTTTAGCAACATCCCACAAGATGTAGAGCCTGTGTTATCTTTATTTTTTCATTCCTACAAGCCCATATTCACTCACGAAAAGCTTCCCTTTATCCCGACTCTGTCGGGCTCTGATTATTTCTTGCTGGCAAGAAACGCGAGCGTCACCCAGGTGCTACGCGAGGAGGTGTAGCAGCTGGAGAGGAAGCGATTTTTCTTAATCATCAGCGCTATATCACAAAAGTTTTGTCAAGAATGGGACTGGAAATTGCCGGATTGTAATCGATAAACTGCAAAGGGAAACGAGAACAATTTTCAGATGCATTTTTTAAAGGAATGAAAACACGTCAAGCACAGATCCGAAAAGTGTCGCTTGGGAGAGCAGTCAAACCACTTCAGGATGTGAAGGAGTGACAGGAACAGCTTTAGGTAATTTTAGATTCATGTAGCAGATCAGTGGGAATAAGGAAACCTGATTTTCAACCAGAGGTGATTTGTGTGTAGGAAAAGAAAATGGCGATAACGGAAAAATTAGAGAGGTAGAAAAGGAAGGCTGTCGTGTAAAATCCCACTCAAAAGTTACCGTTCTGGGAAAAAAAAAAAAAAGTAATTTCCCCACCTCACGCAGCTTCCTGAGGTCAGCCCAAGGCAGCTTAACAGAGCTGTAGGTATGCTCAGGGGTAATAAGGTGTGTATCTCGCCCTGTTCGATGCTTTTATAGTGTTTCCACTGGCCATTTTCCATTAAAACTAACCATTTAGTAAGTGTACAAATCTCTATTATGAAGTAACTTTGTGTCCTCCCAATACCATTGAAGTTTGACCATTTTGACTCATCCAAAGAGAAGTTAAACTGTGCGTGGACTTACTTGTAGCTGGGTATAATTAAATGATTAATTGACCCTTCTAATTTTGCTGTTTTCAGGTTAGTTTTCATACACATCTGATAAGCGATAATAGTCTGAAAAACATCTGGATTGCTGTTAGGAAAACGCAGCCTCTTGTGCAGGCGGAGGTGGTGGGGATGGATGGAGGAGACGGGGGTTTGGGAATTACGGAGTTGTTCAAAGGACACTTCCCAACATGCCCATGCCTGAAGTTGCCCGTAACTCCGTGCCTATCTGAAGGCAGACATCATTGCCCTAATTATTCCGACGTATTACCACAGAGATGCCAAGGACGGTACGTCCCAAGATACCTTCGTGTCCTTTGCCACGCCAATCAAATATATCTATCATTGATCCTCTGAAAACCTGTCCCAAAAGACGCAGCCCCCAAGGCATGACCAGGGGATGAATCCTCCCGCAGCTCATCACCTCCAAGCAGGACATCCCAGCCCACTTCACATCTCTTGCTCCAGCAACACCCCTCTCCACCTGCACCTTGACGCAGCCAAGGCGAAAATGCATTTTCCTGCTGTGTCCTTGGCAAAAGGCCAGGGACTCCAGCCCTGTCCCCCCCGGCCCCGAAACTCCCAAAGACCTGCGTCGTAAATCTTGTGGCCTTAATTGATTTGATTTCGTTGGCTGGAGAACTTCTCAATGTCCAGGCTGAATGGTGTGCTGGGCCAGTATAAAAAAATCAATAAAAAGGTGATTCAGGGTTTTCTAATTCCTAAATGGCTTGCTAGGGAAAAGTCACGAGGTACTTTCAAGGTAATGTTCTGAATAGCACCTGGCGAGCAGATCTGCAGGCGCTCAAGGTAGAAAAGTTACTGCTGCAGTAACAGTGCTGCTACTCATCAAAAATTACGCTAAATGTTTTGTTTTCCGCCGACAATATTGTGCCACACACCTCACAAGTCCTTGTAGCCACATTGCAGCGATGTTGCTGGTAAATCCACAGGAGCGGACGGTACCTTAGTTTTAACATTGCCAGAAGACACAACAGAGGGAGAGATCAAAAATGATTTGGCATCTCAGAAGAGTTTCTGATCCACCCAGCTGGATTTCGTAGAATCACAGAATGGTTTGGGTTGGAAGGGACCTTTCAAGGCCATCTAGTCCAACTCCCTGCCATGAGCAGGGACATCTTCAACTAGACCAGGTTGCTCAGAGCCCCGTCCAATGCTTCCAGGGATGGGACATCTCCCACCTCTCTGGGTAACCTGGGCCAGTGTCTCACCACCCTCAGGGTAAACAATTTCTTCCTTCTATCTAGTCTAAATCTCCCCTCTTTTAGTTTAAAATCCTTACCCCTTGTCCTATCGCAACAGGCCCTGCTAAAAAGTCTGTTCCCAAATCTCGTGTTTGATGATCCCCAAAGCAAAACATAGACATTCCTCCCAGCTGTTACAGCTGTGCTGTGCGGGTGGGACAAGCTCCCGGACTGTCGGGTACTTGAATTAAAATGAACCAAAATGCAGAGAAAGCCCCTGCGTTATCTCAAATCGATTTATCCAATTAACAAGCTAGAGAAACACGTTAAGGTTTCCTTCCTATTTTTTTCCAAGCCATTAAGAGTCAAAATTCAGCCAGGAAAAGAATTGCACCAAGGTCACCCTGGTGCAGAAGTTCTCCCTGCAAAAATCAAGTGTTTTCCTACTTGGTTCAGAGCAGAGGAAACAGATGTTAGGATGGTTAATCTCTCCTGTAAGATTCATTTGAATTACTAGATGACCCAATGCCACAACAGCTAATTACCTCACAGTCTTCAGTATATCCATCTTCATATACTTGTGAGGTAGGAAAGAGTGATTATCTTCATTTTACTGATGGGAAAATGAGGTACTAGGATATTGAGTGATTTGCCTGAGGTCACATAGGAGAAACAGAAGAAGACCAGACCTGAAATTCCAAGGTTTTTTGGGGGGGTCAATCTGCTCTGCCACCTTCAGCCGTCCTTCCTCGGGGAGCGGTGGCACCCCCAGCCTCCTGCCTGGCCCTCACCTCGTCGCCAGGGGATGCAGAAATGGGAAGATGCTCCTAAATTACGAGCGTGTGAGCGGGTCGGACTGAGATGTAGGCATCTGTAGGGTGGGGTTTTTTTCCCCAATTTAAATAAAGTGTTTGCTGCCACCTTGGGAGGCAATTGGCGGAGACATTGTCTCCACGGAGACATCACCTTCTCACTTGTTTTTGCTTTAGGGTGTTTGCCCCCATCGCATAGAACACACTCTGGCTGAAAGTGTATATTCGTGTTTGCAAATGAAGGAAAAATAGAGCAACGGCCGCGCGTTGTCAAAGGTTTAACTGTTTATCCCAATGGTATTACTTTAAGCAGAGAGAGGGGAAGGGGGGGAAGAATGGGGGAAGGAAGATGAGAAAATGAATGAGCATCAATATTCCAAAGGAAACCGGTCATGTTTTACATGAGAAAACAAGAAGCAGGCCCTGGAAAGCGTATGGATGATAAATGTCGACAGCGGATACGAAATCCCAGCGTAGGTGGCCAGATGTAACCCTGCGGGCTCGTGGTGGTGATCCCCTTCTGCCTCTGCCCCAGGGAGGGTTTGCTGTTCCTCCTGGAGCTCCTCACATCTCCATCGCCTGCTGATGGGGTGGCCTTCACCTCCCACAGGCCTGCCCGAGGGGGGGGTGATCTACACAGGTAAAGGCATCCCCATTGAGCACTCGGGTGCTGCAAAGGACCAAATCCTGCAAAAATTTTATCTGATTTTTTTACTATTTTTTTTTAAAACACTGGGGACAAAAATGGGATTTAAATGCGGACCATCTGACCGAGTCCTGTGTTTTAGTTGCCCATGACACGGCTTCTCGTCCATGGATTTGTAGCACGCGAAGCACGTTTCTCCCGCTTATTCGCGTAGCTTTGCAAACCTGACATCAAACAGAACTCACGGGGCTGTTATCAACGCAAATACTAACTGGCTGAATAAACCCCCTGGAGAGCCGCGCATATGGCTTAGCAAGATATTGATCTCAATTTCCAAAATACGCGTTAGCAAACTTTACCTTCAGTCGTTCTTGCAACTCTGCCAATTAGAGAGGGAAAGGAGGAACGGGGGTAACGCGGAGCAGATTTTGTCGGCGCTTAGCAGGATTTTCATTCCGAGTGACAGAAGCACACCTATTCCTCTGACAAAATAGCAATTAAAAAAAAAAAGAAAAAAAAAAAAAAACCAAAACCAAAAACCTGCATCATTGTTTCCGACACCAACAGATGTCCTTCAAGTATTCATCTAAACAAATATTGCAAGGGTTATTACAAAATGTTATGAACTCGTATAAGGCAGTTGAAATGTTACGCTCGGTACATTCATCTGTGCTCACAATTAAGAAACATGGAGAAATATGGTCAATAAACCTCCTCCGTGTATAAACAATTAAAAAACTGAGACTTGATTGGGATGAACCTAAAAAAAAATCTTCTCTTATACACGCAGCGATCTCTTTCTGTGCATAATAAACTGGTGTTTACGCAGGGTAGAATAAAACATTGCGCACCACGTTTGACTTTGGTTCGTACGGGAGGACTACGGAGCAACCCCCGAGTGCGAAACTGGGTGCCAAGCGGAGCCCATCGTCCCGACCCACCTCACCAGGAGACACGAGACGAGGCGGTTCTCGTGCCAGGACGTGGGGGATAGAGCCCGGCAGCCTTTTTTTTCAGCAAAATTCATCTGGTCCAAGGCTTCTTCCTCGCCAAAACCAAAATTAGTCATTGCAAAGGGCTGTTTTTAGCAAGTTCCTGGTAACAAAACGCGTTGAAAAGGTGAAAAACTCTTTTTGCAGTCTCCTTAAAATGAAGTGCTGGTTTTCAATTTAAGCTGATTACATTGTTTTAAAAATGCTTTTCAAACTGACTGAAGGGAAACAGCCCGAAAAACACAGGCATATTGTCTTTGGTTTAAATTGCCAGTTCACCCAAAACTCAACTTCTTTCTGTACTTACCTCAGGAAAACATTCAAAACTTGGACATTTGCTGGAATGGAAAGATCATTCTTTACTTCGACTAACTGTTGCACTTTTAACACTTTTCCTCTTCAAACCCATTCCCCACCTCAAAACCAGCCTTGGACAGATGTAGCATCTCCTGCTCTCAAGCCTCACGGATTAAACACTAATTTTTAGCTGCAGCAGGGGACCCGTGGTGGCCATAACTCTGTATCCACGGACACCGCCTGTGGCTTTCAACCCCACAGAAATCTCTCTGGTCCCCATCTCCAAGAGATAATTTTTTCATGTTTTATTCTTATGCCAGTTCTGGAAGGTAAACCCATACTCCTGCCTCACCTTGCGCACGGGAACTGGGACGCAGAGGCCACCTCCATCCTAGAAAATTGAGATATCTGGCAAAAAAGACTAATCAACTCCCTTCAGCGCAAGAACCTGAAATAAACCCCAGATACAACATTACCAGATCATCCAGCTTTCCTCTTCCATGCAATACCATTCCCCCAAAGCGACAGTTCACACTTAGGCTGGCACTAACAAGCCTTCAAGATGCAGAAGCCATCAGCTTCGTTAGCTTCAGCCTAGTTCACATGTTTGCCTGAAGTGGCTCTATTTTATTAATCACGCCATGATCTCGCACAGCTCGCGGGAAAAGAAAGTCCCCAACCTCAGACGAGCATCCTCTGGGCTTCAAGGCACTCTTGCAACCTTCAGGTCCCTCTGGAAGGATGCTAGAAGAGATGCCACCAAACCCAGCCTCTTCTCCCGAGGGTGGTGGCACCGCAGGCTGCGCCTGCTTTGGGGGGAAAAAAAAAAAAAAACACCAAACAAAAAAAATATCCAACTTTTAAAGAGTTTTTGCAAGCTCGGGGGGCCTACGGTGACATTTAGCATTCTTTGAAAATCTCTTGCATGGGAAGAGAAGTAAAGGGATTAGGGAGGAAAATGTCACCATCTGAGCTTGTCTTGGGCCTCAGTGCAAGGAGGCTGCTGAATATTTAGCGACTATTTGCGGCGTGCAGGGTCGAATATATCATCAACGCATTAAATTCAGCACCGTCACTGGGCAGCCACGGCAAGGCAGAAGGCTCAAAAAAGCCTTTCGTGGATTTAGAGCTTTAAAACATGATGTCTATGAAAAACTGTAGATTAACTTGAATCTGAACGCGGACACGCTCACTTAAACCTCTCAGGGAAACTTAATCAAGGGAGTTTAAACCTTTAGCGCAATTCCTGCTCCCAACGCTTCGCCCTCCCAGGAAATCTACATCCATTTTATTTGCTGTTCGTTAAAATGATAGAAATTAGAGCTAAAGCAATTTTACCTTGTACAAAGGCAGAAGATACGCAGAAGTTACAGGAGAAACATGACCTTCTAAAGAGGAATTAATTTAATAAGACGGAAAAAAAAGACCCTGATATAAAAATATTGCAAATGAGTATTTCAGACCACCGAATATTTGGAGCTAAGCGTGATCCCTGCAGTGAATATTTATCCCGTACAAATAACATGGTTCTTCTAGGTAAATACAACTAAACCCGGGAATGGCTTACACTGATTTACTTCTCCGGGGGCGATGCTGATGGGGAGTCTCTGCACACACACACGTTTATTCTGACACCCACCACAAATTGGGATTCAAAGCATCTTGCAGAGGGGGACGTGGACCCTTTGCTCCAACCACGCGACCTACCTGCGCCCTCGAGGTGAGGGGGGCACCCCACGGTGCCTATCCTTCATCATGATTATTGTTATGAATGATCACTGTCATAATACTGAAATAATTACCGGTATTATTAATAATCTCAACAATAATAGAGCATTGCTCATGCTGTTCATTAACTGTTATTAATTATTAACAGTCACAAAGCGCCGTGTTTTCTCAGCTCCCATTTTCTCTACAGCCCATAGCAAACCCAAAAATTGTCGTGATTTATATAGGTGAATTTAGCAGCTTGTTCAGACTTGATTTGACTGCGATATAAATCAACTCCCGAGCTTTCTGCTCAGGAATGAATTACTTGTTAACAGAATAAATATGTATTAGCAGATCAGACATGGATAAGTCGTTTGTCGCGTTGCTCGCGGGGTGTGATTCATACCGCCGTGCACGGGTTCGGCTGGCTGCGTTTCCTCCTCTCTGCATTCCGCTCACAGCCGAGCAGGAGAGGCCGGAGCTTGTTTCCAGCTCCCACCGCCCCTGCGCATCGTGGGTTGAGCCTACATAGACCACATTCACCTCCTGCATTTCTTGGGGGGCTTCAGGAGAGCTGATGGCTGGCGACACGGATGGCAGGTGGGACATGAAAACAGAGCAGACCCAGCTCTCACCATCTGCAAATACCCCTCTCCTGCGTACTGAGAGATAACGGAAGAGTTGATCTGCACGATCCACCTCCAAGCTGATGTCTGCAAAAGCCAGAATTGCAAGGAACAATGCTTCTTACTTCATAATATTATTGCAAAAGTGTACAGAGATGGGTTTAGTTGCTGCTTTTTCATTTCTCTCCCTCAAAATTCCTTTTTTTAAAACACTTTTTTTTTGTTTCAGGCTCGTAAGTCCTGGAGATGGGCAGGCTGGAAGAAGACGTGCGGACGTAGATGGTCAAAGGTCTACCAGTGCCCCACCAGATCGGCAATCGGCACAGCTGGGGTCCCCCACCTCACTTTCTCAGCCCAAAACACTTCTCCTGGGATGACAAAGCTGCCGTAAAGCCAACAAGGTCTCAGAGGAGGCGCAGTCATTGTGGACGGGGACATTCCTGAACAGAATTGGTCAAAAGCCGCAATTTTCCTCCAGGGAGAAACTGCCTTCGTGACCAGCTTTTGCTTCCTTCAAGCTTTTTTGGGTTTGCTTCTTTTTTACTTCCTTCGAGGACTGGGAAATCCTCCCATCTCCATGGAAAACACGCCTGAGATCTTCTTTGCAATCCCAGCGCGTTGGCCACTGCACCTGGAAAGCGAGAACAGATATTTGACGCCCGACGTGCCGAAAGCAGAGACATTCAACAGATGACACTCTAACAGGAACCCCAGTGTGAATCAGCAAGAACACATGTTCTCAATGATAACAGCTTAAATGAGCCTTTAATCTTACACACACGCACACAAAAAAAAACCAAAACAAAACAAGAACCCCCCCCCCCCCCCCGACCCTATTCTCGCCAAGGAACAACATTGGAAGAGCCGGCCTAAAATAACAATCCGGAAAAATCCAATGCATATTTTAAAATGTAATAATGAATTGAGTTTTCTCGTTTAATCTTCTCCAACTAATGGGGAAAATTGTACATGGCAACTATGAAATGAAATATTGACTATTCGCTTTCTATAAAATGGTGATTTCTTCTGTTTGTTACAAAAGATCTAGGGACCATGTCCCCATCCAGGGATGTCTGTCAAATTATAGGAAAAGTCTATACCTGACTGTTTTTATAAAATAAACAGCGATTAACTGGTTTAGGGAACAAAGAGGAAACCGCATCTTGGCAACGACAAGGTCTCACTGAAGCTCACTGTGAACATGCTGCTTGCGCGGGGTTTTGCTTGAGTGCAGCATGAAAAACAGATAAAAATTAACTTAATATCATCAACTGTCTTTCCCAAAGATGCTGAATGATCGATGTCAAGAGCAAGTCTGGGTAAACGGAGCTTTTTATAAACAGATATTGCCTGTAAGTCCCCGATTTCGTGGATACTCAATGTATGGATGGGAGCCAGCGGTTTTGTGGTGGGCGTCTGCTGGCATCTCAGGTAGCCTCCCACCATCTGAGACACCCACGGGGGCTGGCAGACACGACATGGGATTTAGAGGGGACATCCCTGGGGCGGGAACCGGCAGCTAAGGGTATCGCGGCGTACCTAAAGTAGGACAAAATGCCTGTATTTGGACAGTTGACTCAGATTTGAAGCACCTTTAATTTTAGGGAAAGCGTCTGATGGATGACGCGGCAGCACAACGCAGATATCTGACCTCGAGGAGGTGCAGAGGCCGAGGAGCAGAGCACAAAGCAGGTCAGCATCCGTCTCCACCCTCCTTTCTCCATAAAGGCTGTGGGGGAAATCGGTGAGTCCCCATGGATTCCTCGAAAACAGCCCAACATCTCAACAGCTTTTAAGGAAAGTGGGGTTTACCGAGCTCTTAGCTTGCGCGCAACGCATCCCGTATTCCGTGCTTTGAACCTCAGAGAAGGCACACAGGAATTAATTTGCACCTTGCTCAAAAATAATTCAAAGCAATTACTTAGTTTGAGCTGCTTAAAATATTCGGATCAAATGAGGAAGGGGCAGAACAGGAGAACGAAGGATGGAAGCATCCCATACAGCACAGCCACTGCTCCGGGGGCAGGCACCGCCAGCAGAAAGGGCTTCCCCTCTCAAAAAAAAAACCCAAAAACTCCGCAAAAATGGGAAGGCCTGGGGCTTTGCCCTTTTATTTTTTATTTTGGCAGCGTGCAGGCTGGCAGAAATTTGCCAGAGCAGCTTCTGCTGGACACACCTTCGCCTTTTCCTTCCCCTCGTAAAGGCTGCTCACTGGTGTCCGCTTTTTTTTTTTTTTTTTTTTTTTTTTTTGAGGCTTTTGGCACCAGGAGAAAAGGGGTCAGCAAGTTAACAAATTAGACATGTTCCACCTAGACAAGCCATCAAAAAGCTAATTTTACTTGGTCACGTCGTAACCTACCCTCTACAACTTGATACGTACCTAAATGATGGAAAGCACCGCTCAGATTCATAAAATATTTTACTGGGAGTAAAACAGATCTAATAGACCCATTTCTCATTAAAAAGGTCAATGCAGCGAACATCTGATGCTGTATAACTGTCTGATTCAATTTAGCAGGTCAAGCTTCACTAATCCAGTGCCCTGATTGGTCTGAATTCATTTCTGCTGGGGGGGGAGGGAAAAAAAGGGCAAAAAAAAGAGCAATTTTCCAACACTGTCGGGGATTATGTACTCTAGCCCTATATTTTTACAAGGCATCACCAGCCCGTTGATCAAACCAAATCCGCCCGTTCTGCAAGACCGAGCAAAAGTTTCACGTTAGGAATTAACGCTCGGAAGCGATAAAGGAGGAGATGTAAATCCCGTCAGGAGTCAGAATATGCATTTAGCTCGGCCAGGAGCAGAGGCAGCGGGAGCTCTGGGAAGAAGCTGATCCAAGGGTTGGGATTTGAAGCAGCGGATGGCGTTTTGAAACGCGTTGCTGGGTGTTAAAGCAGCATCTCCCACGCGGAACCGGGAATTTTAAGGGCTCTTAGGTTTATTTCTTATCTAAAACACGGGAGCATTTGATACTTTGAGGGAACTGCTTTTGCTTCGTAGTTTCTGTGGCGTTTTCTGATGGGTTTGGATCTGCTTTTCTTCAGGGAGGAGCTAACGGATCATCCTCATGCATTTCCCATTACAAGGAACGGGAATTCCTCATAATTACATCATTTCTCACCATTACAAGGCAGCTCTTGCCATCAGAGAGGGACCAGGATACTCCCTTTCTTAGAAATCCTGGAGTGAGGAACGGAGGTGACCTCCAAGGGACGCCACAACCTGGGATGTCCCCAGGGCTGTGGGCAGGGGGAGACCCCAGAGCAGGCGATGCTTTGGGCTCTTCTCTGCATTTATGGCACAAATGCTCATTTTCAGCAAGGATAAAGCCGCTTCGCGCAGAAACCCCGTCAACGCGGCTTGGACCGATCCAGAGTTTACGACGTGTTCATTGTTATTCCCATAAAACAGATTTTTGAAAGGAAAAAGCCATCGCTGCAGCAACGTATTGTAGCAGGAGTAAAACCTCATCAGCCGGTTGCCCGTGCCCGGGGATCTGAGCGCTGCACAAACTGCTCTCCGTCAATTAAAAGCATTTACAAACTTTCCTGGGAAGCCGCACAGGGCGAAGGAGCTGCCACGAGGGAAAGGGGAAGCAAGACATTTTTAAACAGCAGTGGAGAATGTGTCGATAAGCATCTCGCCAGATCAGAAAGACTCTAAAGGAGTCAAATGCACATATCTGGAGACTTCAGAGGTAATTGCGTTATCCCCAAGCAAGGTCTGTCCAGCTTCCTACTGGGGAAACTGAGGCAGGTTTAAACTAAAGGCGTGGAAGTGAACCAGAATTCTTTGCCTCAAATGAACCTTAATTCTTTGCTCCGTCAGCCATGGAGCAAAAAGTGGCCAGGTCGCATCCTGCAGGTACCTCCGTGCCACAGCTTTTCTCCACTGAATGCCACAGACCTGCTACGTTATTTCTCATGACCAGGAATGCCTTTTCCCAGTTCCCTTTTGCATTTCCCTTCAAACCGATGTCCCTTATGGTGACACTTCATCCACAGAGGCAGCGAAGGAGAAATCACCGTCCTTGGTCTTGCATCTTGGGGACCAGGCTGGATGGAGTCCAAGACCATCTTGGAGACCATGACCATCGCACTGCCCCAGTAGGGTTTCTGTAATGAACAGAGCGGAATAAAACTATAAAACTATCACGGCACAGCTCAGAAAACCACCGGTACAAACGTATTTCTCCCACTAAGAGCAATAAAAACATACGGGCATCTCATTTCCAAATAATTTGCTTTCCAGGGGCACCCTCCACAGATACACGAAGCTATGAAGAAGGAAAAACTGCAAGCGTAAAAGAAGTCCTAAAAGTTAGCGAAAGCTAACAACTCTAAATACCGAGTGAGTTATTTAATGTGGCAGCCCCTTCCTCGGAGCCATTATACGCCCAAGCAACCAGGGGCTGAGCAGCTACCCTGAAGGGAAATAAAATTGCATGTAAAACTTGTTTGGGAGTGACCGACAGACCATCGGGATGACATATTGCAGGGACAAGCCATTAGGCGCCTCCTTCCAAGCCTGGAGCCACAGCAAACTGCGCGGGGACGATCAGCAAGCGAATAAACGGGGCTTTGCTTTTCATCCGCCGAGAGCAAGGGGGCTGCTTTCCCATTTAATTGCACCCAGCTTTTCCCGGCCAGGGTTCTCTTTTTAGGGTGCAGCTTCTATTAACGTCACGACGTCACCCCAAGCGTTTGGGGTGCTGTGCGGCAGCAGGCTGAAATGTTTCTAAGCTGGAAGATTGTAGATCTTCTCGAATAAATGGCAATAAAAGTCATGGTGTTGGGTTCACGTGGGCGCAGGGGGATGCTGGTGGGACCCCAACCAGAGAGGACTTAGCTCCATGAACCCCCAGTACTGATTTTCCCTGACTCAGGACATCAACCCGTGCCGAGAAAAGCAGCTGCTGGCCCCTCGCTCCCCGCTGGCCCCAAACTCTCCTTTTTATGCTGGGATCTAACCCACTGCACAAAAAAAATACACCACATTTACCAACCCCAGCAAAGGGCTTCCCTGCTCCCGGGGAGGCTTACAAGGGTCTTGAGATGGCCGGAAAACCAGTATTATGTCTTAGTATTATTATTAGAATTATTTATTAGACACCATTATGTGTTATTAGCAGTATTATTGATGTTCTTCTTTCAGCCTGCATTCCCGGCTTGAGCGTTTCATCTTTAACGTCCCCAAACTGGTGACATGCACCATGACTTTGGTATTTGCCCCCTGCAGCCCCTCACCCAGCAGGTGCCTCCTGGGGGCTTTCGTGACCATTGGAGTCTTTTTTCCCAAGAAAGGACAGATTTTCTCCCTCCAGCACACCACAAGCTGCTGGTTCAGAGGCGGGTAGATGATCCCAAGCCAGAGTTATTTTGACAGATCTTTATTTCCAGGGCAGGTTTCTGCGCATCACCCAGGCAGAACGGGCCGGGAGAAAGCAATATTCCTAATGCCGTCTAAACCGCAGGCACACACTAAATAAGCAAAGAATTTCAACCTTCTTCCTAATTGCTATTTGCCTAGTGAGGTTTTTTTTTATGCCAAATAGAAAATCTTTATATCCTTCTGCAGCTGGATGGGGTTCACCGATGCAAGTTAAAGTATAGAATCATAGAAGAGTTTGGGTCGGAGGGGACCTTTAAAGGCCATCGAGTCCAACCCCCTGCCACAAGCAGGGACATCTTCAACTAGACCAGGTTGCTCCGAGCCCCGTCCAACCTGGCCTGGAATGTTTCCAGGGATGTATGTAAATATACAGGTATTTATATGGGTATATGCACACATGTATATTTATACACACACCTATATTTATTTCTACACTTATATTTATTAGATTAGATCTGAGGAAGAAATTGTTTGCTGTGAGGGTGGTGAGCCCCTGGCCCAGGTTGCCCAGAGAAGCTGTGGCTGCCCCATCCCTGGAGGGGTTCAAGGCCAGGTTGGCCGGGGCTTGGAGCAGCCTGGGCTGGTGGGAGGTGTCCCTGCCCAGGGCAGGGGGTGGCACTGGGTGGCCTTTAAGGTCCCTTCCAACTCTAACCATTCTATAATTCTATGATTCAAAGCTGTGGCAAGCAATTTTCCAACAGCTGTTGGCAGGGGCTTTAAGACCTCGAGAGAAGACAGATTTGGGGGAGCAGTGAAGAGGAGGAGAAAGGTCCAACTCATGGTGAGGGGGGAAAGAAAAGGGACCTCTGGCAGTGCCAACCTGCCACGGGCCATCGTGCCCACGGCCTCACCAGGGCAGCAGCCTCCTCCGTGCTTTCACCATAAAAGATGTTGACCTTTCATGTTAAGCTAGCTTTTTAATACAAATATTTTCTAGTACGTATTGTGGAATAACATTTCTGAAAGGTCAACATGGAAATGAAACAGTTCGGTTTTATCCAAGATGACTTTTTATAAGTGAACCAAAACATCCCTCTCTGTGAGAATTTTCTGTGTTTTCTGGTGGGGAACAAAGCCGATTTCCAAACCCTGGGTGGACTGGGGAGCCCTGCCATGGGAAGGAAGCCTTCATGTTATCTTCCAGCTCTTTACCTGCACCTACTAATTTAGCCATCAAACTCACCTTCCCCCTCTTTCCACTCACTTCCTCATTAGGAGAGTAAAATACTAATTAGGAAATTACAGAAATCATAGCCTATGGACACACCAGGTCACCGTTAAGGGCTCAGGAGACATCATGCTCTAGAGGCAACACCATCTGCTCTGCACCATCCCAGCGCTGGATCCCGTTGGGGTTCGTGTGGACCGTGCCCACGTAGGAAAGCACCTATATGCATGTGGGCACATACACGCAGGAGCATGCAACACCCTCCTGTCCCCGGCGTTTGGGGGTCCACCACCCCCTCGGCCAGTTGTGTGGGAGCACCAGGCCCTGTCCCCTGCGCACCCCTCCCTGCTGCCCCCATAACCCGAAACGCCACCCTCCACCAGGCCATGGACCCTCCATCCCTCATACTCCCAACACCAGCTCTCCAGGACAGGACTGTCCTTTCCCTATTTCCCTGTAAAATGTTGGTGCTGCAGAACTTTCCCAGCCCTCCAATGGCCCACAAGGGCTCCTGGGAGAGATGCCAATACACATAAGAGATCAAAACCGCAAGAACTTGAAGGGCTTTTGACAGAGCCAAAAGAATACAATTTAAAGTCATATTTAAAGGTGCCACCGGGACCATCCAGTCCCCCCCAGTTTCAGCTGGTGGGACACAGACTGGTCTGCGCTGTCCCGTAGGCACTTGCAGAACATAAGTGGGCAACATGGCTCAACGTCAAGCAAAGGAAACAGGCTCACGGAGAAGCAGCCGAGATGTTTCCCATTAAGAATGGAAAGAAGCTACACCCTTGTCCATGGCCTGGGTGAGAGAGACCTCATCTGAGCAAACCCGTGCAGTTACTGCCATCCGCCTGCAAGAAACTTTAATCCCAGCCGGAGAGGGCTTCCCAAGCGGCGATGGGGACAGAGCCTGCCCTGACAGAGGGGTTGAAATGACCCCAAAGCATCGCTGGTCCCCACCTGTGCCAGCAGCCTCACACCGACCCGAGGACATTCGCAGGTTCATCAGCACCCTAGCAAACACCACTAAAGCCTCGTCTTTAGCCCAGCAATAATGAAAACCGCGGCAATAAACGCTAAAAGGAAGCCAGGAATTTTCTGCCACCAAGCAGCCAAAGAGGAGCGGAGAACCCTCCCTGCGAACTCTGTCACACGGTATCATACAGTAGAGTCGCCAGCCTTTTACTGGCAGCCTGAAGCCATCGCATTACGCTGCTGAGCTCTGAGGGAGCAGCACGCTAAATTATAACATCGAGACCGACAACAGCTTAGAGAGACAGAGGGATGCAGGGACCGCAAGGATAACCGGTAGGACAAGGGGAGATGGTTTTAAACTAAAAGGGGGGAGATTCAGACTAGACAGAAGGAAGAAATTGTTTACCCTGAGGGTGGCGAAACACTGGCCCAGGTTGCCCAGAGAGGTGGGAGATGCCCCGTCTCTGGAAACATCCCAGGTCAGGTTGGATGGGGCTCTGAGCGACCCGGTCTAGTCGAAGATATCCCTGCTCATGGCAGGGGGGTTGGACTAGATGGCCTTGAAAGGTCCCTTCCAACCCAAACTAGGATTCTATGATTTACATCGACAAACAAGAAACACGAGTTCAGCCCAAACCCCGCTGCCAGGACAGCAGTGATGTCCGCAGCCGGGCTGCTCCACACCGCTGCCGTGGGCCGGGGCCGCTCACCAGTCCGTGCCAGCCCAACGTCCCCAGCAGCGACCTGCCTTCACCAGAAACACCGAATATTTGTTATTAGCACCGCTGTTGCTGCAGTCGCTGCATCGCACCCACACTCCTCAGCCCCATTTCCGAGCACAGCCCGAGCAAAAGCTATTATCTTCGTAACGATCAATAAATAGATCAAGGGTTATAGCTAGAGAGAAAAAAACAACACAACGCAACCTTTAGAGCAGGATTTTGTACAAAGCAGAATTCCAGGCCGCAAACACCAAGATCGCTGACGTATTTAAAAGACGCGTAGACACAGCGCTTAGAGGTATGGTTTAGTGATGGGTTTTGGCACTGTCAGGTTGATGGTTGGACTGGATGATCTGAAAGGTCCCTTCCAACCTGGGCAATTCTATGATGCGTTCAGGTTCCCGACTTCCACGCAGATATTAAAACGGTGGCCTTAGCACAAGCGCTAAGATGCTGTGATGGCTGCTGGAAGGAAAGCTCTTGTCTTGCCCATCCTGGTCCCACGGCCCGTTCCCAGGGACATCCCCCCAGCAGAGACATTCACCCCATGGCAGCGCGAGGCTCCGCAAGCCACCAGGCAGTGGCAAAGCTGGTCTGGGAATCAATGGCAGCAAAAAATACACGTGCCTGTAGAGACACCAAGCAAAGAAGAGCCAATTTCCAGAGCCTGGCAGGGAAACAGCTTCCTCACGTCGCAGTAACGGCCCCAAAAAATTCCAGCTTCTTTATTCGAACTGTACAATGCAGCAAGAAAAGAAAGGGATATTCTATTTACCCTTACCCACCTCTTATTTAGTTGTCACTCACAACCTGCTAGGCAATTAATAATCAGCTCCAGGAAAAACCAGCAAACCTGTATCCTCACCCCAAGCATCTTAACTGGGAGCTCCACAGCAACCGCTTCACTGCGGATAGGGAGATCCTGACACGCTTTTTCTTCTGATTTGCATTGAAAACCTCAAAAAAAAAATAAAATTAAAACTTCCCTTGAAATACAGTCCCAGAGAGATAAAAACACTGCACGAAAGGGTGTTTTTTCTTTCTGAACTTTTCGAAGCGGAGCTTGGAAAGCCGAGGCCAAGGATTACGGCTGCTGCTCCGCAGTCATTAATATCAGATCCGGGTGCCCTGGCAAGTGGCTCACAGCAAACAGCAGAAAGCTGGGGCTAGCTTGAAGCATTTTGCGCTAGTCGGAGAAGAAATTAAACCTAATCCAAGGTAAAAACCAGAGAAAAACAATACTTCATCCAGTATAACGCTTTCCAGTACAAATCAGCCCAGTCAAAACAGTTTCCACCAGCAAAATGAGCTTGCAAGTGCACCGAGGTGGCCACCAGCAGGAACCTTTGAAGGCCAGTCTCCAAAGAAAGGCTCAGTACAGATGAATCCCCATCTCCATGAGAGATTTTCTCATCTTTTTCTACTTAAAACACAGGGTCAACGTAACAGTGACTCCAGCGCTGCAAAATGCTTTTGACGCGTCGACAGCTCCACCCTTCAGGGACTGGTGCCTGTTTTTGTTCTCCCTCCATTTACAGCCTCAGATGTTCGCCTTAAAGCGCCTCCTGAAGGGCTTCAAGGGGTCAAGTCCAAATTGGAGACAATTGGCCATGATGGAACGGCACACGATGTTACAGAGCTGACTCTGCGGGCTGGCTCTTCCTGGCCTCCGTGGTGATGCCAACACCCACACCGGGCACCTCACCTGTCCCAAATAAAGCCACGTGTGTTGCACCCAGCAAGTCACCCCCGTGGCATCTCCTTTGCTCTCACCCCACTGAGGGCTCTCGAATAGCAAGGGGGTTTGACCCAAAAAAGGGTCAAGGATCCAAAGCTTGTTTAGGATTCATCCCTCTGAGCTGGGCGAAGAGTGAAAAACATTCAAGTATTTGGATGAACCCCAAATTACAAATATTAATAAATACACAAAATAAAAAAGCTTCGTATTTTTTGCACTGATTTTTCACCTTTTTGAAATAACAACTAAGGTCTCGCTTCTCGGAGAGGGGGAGTCACTTGGAACCTCTGAGCGGAGCCCTCTTTGAAACGCCTCTCGGAAGAGGACATTTGGCCAGGGCTGACATCTCTTCCCAAAATGCTTTTAGTAATTGGAAAAATTCCACACAGCTTCACGGGCAGCAGCCCGAGCTTCGGCATTTTCTGTTGCGAAAGCGTTTAGTTGAAAAATGGATCGACCTGCTTGGGGTGAATCCCGCGGCGGCAGCGGGTCTTTCGCAACACGGGAGGCGCCCTTTGCTTCAGCCGCGATTACTCAGGAGGGAGCGATTGCTAAATTAAACACCGGCAACGCACGGATTCATGCCTATTTAAGGAAGGAATGCGGATCAAGGCAATTATATGATTTGTCCATGTTCACTCCGGAGCGTGCTGTTAAAACCAGACAGATCTCCAGGCTCGGCTCCTTGCTTCGGCTCATTCGGCATCTCCCTGCTGTCAGGCAGTGATTTGTACAGATCTTTTGCCTTTCACTATTTATATTTCCAATTTGCAGCGTTATTTCAGCACAACATCAGAACCGAAGGGAAGTCTTTAACAGGAATCCAAAAGCAAAAATGGAAAGGCATCTTGAACAGCAGCAGCTGTAACCCTCTGAGGCGGAACACGAGCCGGCATCTCTCTACCCTTGATACCAGAGTTCGCACTCAAACTTACTCTAAAGGTTTAGAAGGAGCTTCAAAGTTAAACACCATTTTCAGCAAGCCTGAGATGAAGCCAAATGCAATTAATCCCACTTTATTGGGGGCTCTGGAAGAAAATTGCTTTGCTATTTACTATAGATTTTGATATAGAAGCAAATTCAGGCTTTTTTTTTTTTTCCCTCTCTCTTTAGAAGACAAAAAAACCAACAAAAAACCCCACAAGCCAGCTGCATTGCATCTTAAGCTCAAATAGTCATCAGGAGCAACAATTAAAATTCCTGCAGCCAGAGTCAAGCTCCACTTGCAGCCCAGGGTTCTCAGCCCACAGGGGTATTGATTGTGAGAATCAATTTTGCATATAAATTAAAAAAAAAAAAAGGCGCAATCATTAAAGCATATAAGATTTAGTTATAAGGGCAGAACCGCTGCGTCGTGCGAAGAGACTGCGACAGGCTGAGGTTCAGGAACGGGCTGAGATTTAAGGTGGGGGAGAGATTCCCAACACCCTCTGGCTCTGGGGAGGGCTCGGGAGACCAATTCCCATAAACGCCTGGATAAAACAAGCCAGGACCTCTGTGGCAAAGCACCGGTGTCTTAAAGAGCTTGGAAAATATGGAATATTTAAAACCTGAGCTCTCCAAGTCCAGGCTTTAGTGGTCACATCCACAATTTAAAAAAAAAAAAAAAAAAAAAGTGTTAAGTCAACACTCCAGGGCTGTTGCACACGTAGATGCTTTTTCTGTAATAAACGTGGTATCAAAGGGCCCTCCATAAATAGGAATTTTCACAGTGCTTCCCATCTTCCCCCCCTCCCAGCCTCCTTCCGCAATGCTGGGAATCCCCATCACGTCCTCTCCTCCCTGTGGAAGGTCACCTCGCAGACCTTCCCTCCAGGACACCTTCAAACCTCTCACTAAATAAAATAGAAATATAAAGATATACAAGAGAAAATAAAATATAAGGGAGAACGGGAAAGAGAGAGGTGCCAGGCACTGCTTCCCTGCTAATTTTTGCACACTTCATCGCTAGTTCGCGTGTTCTCCAGGAGCCACCGTTGGAGCACCGGGGAGAGCTGCGTCCTCTCTCCGACCTGGCTGAAAGGTTTAGAGGTTTAACGCGTTTCTGGGAGGACAGCCTGGCGGGACAGGTAAGCTGCAACTGGGCAAAGCAATGCCATTCAAGGGGATTCTAGAGGCTGCAGGATCCCGTCTCCACTTTGCTCCCCTTGGAGAACCAGGAGTTACAACTTTTGGCCAGAGATAGAGGCGGTCCAACATTTTCTGACCACGCCATTGCACCAGATAACAGAAGTTCATCGAACCCAAACCCTTCATAGAAACCTTTGCAGCAAAGATGATTTTTGAGGTCCGCTGGTGACAGCCTGGGAGAGAAGGTCCTCCCCAGGACCAGCACCCTGAAGGGCCCGGCGGGGCGGTGGAGGGGACGCACAAAGCTCATCATCTGCCGCAGCCTCCTCACCAGCGCAGGAGATATCTGCGGCAAAGCAGCACTGCTGTCAGCACGGCTGGATGGATTAGAGAATTAAAATACGACGGTCACAGCTTCGATATTTTTAAATAAAACCTCTCCAGCAGACGGTGTAATGAAGAGAGCTACCTTATTAAAAATTAAATAGAAACAGCAAATTATCTCTAAGCCATTTTACAAACATTCATTAAACACTCCGACAAATACTATATTAATAAAACTCACCAGCAGCCTGCACAGTAAGTGAAAATAATGTTAACAGCAAAAGTAAATAAGACTTTTTTTCCCATTTACGTAGCAACAAGAAACCGATGAAATGATGGGCAAAATGAGTTAAAAGCCGAGATGAGAAGCAAGACTTCAGGTTATTAGATCTACAAGGCAGACACGGGTTTGGTTGTTTCGGCCAGGAGCGAAGGGGGTGCTTTGTGGCGAGAGCGGTGGTGGAGCTGCCATCCAGAGGGCCCCGGACAGGCTGGAGAAATGGGCCAGGAGGGACCTCGTGGTGTTCAACGAGGGGAAATGCCAGGTCCTGCCCCTGGGGAGGAACAGCCCCATGCACCAGTATATGGTGGGGGTGAACGCTACAGAGAAAGACCTGGGGTGCTGGTGGACACCAGGATGAACGTGAGCATCCTCCCTGCGCAGCACTGGGGAGGCACACCTGGAGAGCTGGGTCTGGGCTTCCCCAGTACAAGAGAGACAAGGACATACTGGGAGATAGTTGAGCACTGGAGCAGGTCACCCAGGGAGGTTGTGGGGTCTCCATCCTTGGAGATAGTCAAAATGTAACGGGACACAGTCCTGGGCAGCTGGCTGTAGCTCATCCTGCTTGAGCAGAGGTGGGACAGGACAAACCCCAGAGGTGCCTCCAACCTCAGCCGTTCTGCAATTCCCTTAAATAAGACCATCCTCAAAGGCTGGCTTTGGCTCTAGAAGGAAGGATGGAGAGCTGTCGCTTCGCTTGATGAACTGTCTCAAGCTTTCCAGCTAAAATTGTGGACTTAACTGGGATGAAGATAAAATATTTTAAAGGCCCTGGCACACAAGGCTGGAAAGGCCGTATTTTTATTGATATTGTCAGGCTGTCAGAGAACAACTCGTTTTGGCCAGGTCTATAGCACACAGAGCTGTCATCAAGGAGACCCAGATACGACGGATGCCTGTGGAAGGGCTGGGAAAGCCTGTGGGATACCTATTTACCCAGATCAGGGAATTACCTCCAGATCCCTAGAAAAGAAATGCTACGCAGGGACTGGGTTCGCATAATCCACCCCAGGCTGTTAGCTGGAGCTATCCTCTCATACCACAGAGAAAATAAACTCTAAATCTAGTTTCCAGTGGTGCTACAGTCACAATCCCTTCCCCGTTTTCCAACGCAGACTCCCGTGGCATGGCAAGTGACAATTTCCGAGGCGGATATTAAAGCGGCCTCTCTCAGAAGCTCGCCAGCAGAAGCCAAGGCAGATTTCTCGTGCCAAATCGTTTTCCTAACAGAAGGTGATTATTAGCTAAAAATCTTGCCCAAACGCTGTAGCGGCAAGAAGGTCTCCAACAGAGGAAGATTGAAAAAAAAAAAGAATTAACTGGTTGAGGGAAGGGTAATCGTGGTCTTCGGGAACTGCAGGAAGCACTGGAGCCAGCGGGAACCAGCAGAGATGTTTCGCAGAGTCCATAAAATATACATTGTCTTTTTTTCCCCTCTCTATATTACATACATATATATGTGGATACACGTAATACAAAGCTCAGATGCCCGTGCATTTCCCCAAAACAGCAGCACGTCCATTTCTCTTGCCGCGTGGCCCTCACGCGCCAGCCTGCCCTTCGCTTTGGGGAATCACGAGCCCCATGGAAAGGATCCTGCCCCAGCGGCATCCCACCACACCCAGAAAAAAAAAAAAAATCCCATCAAGAGAAAAAAATAAAACCACTTTAGTTCAGCGGGTTTTCCACCCCTTTTCAGCAGGGCCTCGTCCTGTCGGAGCACAGCAGCAGGGGCTGCTCAGAAGTCACGAGTCAATATAATAACCGTAATAAGTTAATGAAATAACTGTGAACTCTGCAAAGGCCTCTTTTGTTCCCAGCTCACTTGGTTGTGTCAGCGCCCATCAAAGCTGAGTGATTGGCAGGCAGCTAATTTTGCTGTCAGCTCCCACACGCGGCTTTCCGGCAGCCACCAGTGCCCACCATCTCCACCCACGGTACCACGAACCCATGCAGATCATCGCTGGTCACTCGCTTACCATTTTCCCCAAAGCTGGCTTTTGGAAAAAAAAAAAATATATATATATAATTGGAATATCAGCAATTTTCATTTCCTGGCATGCTGTCACACACACACACCCCCCAGCAATAATACACAAATAAAAGAGAGACGCCCACGCTGGAAAAGGAAAGGAGAAACGGGGAAAGTCCTTGAGCTCAGAGGAAATTCAACGCGCCACAGATTAGCTCTCCTGGGCTCCGACGTCCTGTCAATGGGAATGATCCGTAAATTAATAGCTGCCTTTTTAATTGCGTCGACACTCCTTCCTCGCTCACCCCGGCCGGGGAACGCCGGTCCCCAGCCTGGCTGCCGGCTCCGCAGGCGATGGCGGAAGTCACCCAGGGGGAACAGAGCGTTCCTCCCTTTTTCTGCCATGGTTGGTTGCGTTTTTAAACAATCTTATCTTTAATTCGTAGCCTCCATTGGTTGTGTTCCCATTGCTTTCCAGGAAGGTTTGCCACAGTCGATCCCACGGGCAAGAGGCAGAAGATACTACCTCCACAGCGCCGATAGTTAAACACCTTTTCCTATACCTAGGTTTACACACAGGGTTTTGCCAAGATTTTTTTTTTTTTTTTAAACAAAACCCCATCTTTCTCCCACCATTTCCTTTTTTTCAGCGCTCAAATCATACCAGTAAAGCCATCCCTGTTCCTATCAGGTTTCCATTCAACTTGGGCAGCGCAGGTTACACAGCAACACTGACACCAGGGGAGCGTAAAAACATCGCAGACTTTATTCCGATAACAGCTCGGAATTAGCCCGGGTGCCCAAAGATTTGCTGGAACAAACTAGCTGAAAAGCAACGGTTTAAAATACTTGTCCTTTGTAATAGATAATTGCTCTGCCAATGTTTGCAGTTTTCCGGGACCACTGCAGTGGAGATCTCATCCGAATATTCCTAAAGGCTAAATCCTCCCATCAGATCTGCAGGTTAAACGGGATATCGTCTCAGGTGTAGGATGCAAAGGGAGATGCTGAGGAGTTGCTCAGGCTTTGAGGAGCTCTCAGTGACTGCAGCCATGGCCCAGGCTGGAGAGAATGAGCATGGCATTGAGCTTGGTTGGCCATAGACATGAAGCACCGCAGCCAGCACTTCCCATTTTCCAGAGGATGGGATGAAAGTCCAGGCAGACAAGGCCCCTCTGTCACAGCGTGACTCGGGTGAGGGCACAACACCTTCCCCAGCCCACACCTGGCTGCGTTGGACCATATGAGATAGGAAGCATCATTTTTGGCAGGTCCTTCTTGCCTCCTGACTAGCAGGACCCACCAGGGTGGCATCCTACCGGCCACCTTTGGGTTTCTCCCCCTCTCATACAGATAGCGCAGCTGAGTTCACGTATCATTTTCCACACTTGGAGCTTAAAACTTGGTGTCTAAGCCAAAAAAAAGTCCAGAATGGCACGTGATGCCACATAATCCTTATTTGCTAGTAAGAAAGCTAACCCCATCCCAGCCCAAACCAGGAGAGCTACCACTGCAATTTACCCTTTTGCTACCAACACCATCAAACGCCCAACTATGCCAGTAGCCCCATATCCCAAATTCCCATAATAATGAGAAAAAAACCCCCAAACCTCCCCCCCATTGCTTTTTTTTTTTCCCTTGAACACGCCAGAGGGCTCTCTGATAATACACCCACCGTGCCCCCTTCTCAGGCTCTCCAGGGGCGTTTTTCTTTTCAGAAACATTGCAACCAGCCAAACTGCGAAATATTGCCAGCAAACCCAAGAAAAGCAGCTCAGGGCTGGAGCTTTACACTTCTCAAATCACAAGAGCAGCGAGAGCCGGGGCGGATCGCTCTGCATCGGGTTAGCTCAGCCGTGCCAAGAAACCCAGCTCGTTGCCAACGCCACCGAATTGCTAGAGACTCGGGACACAGTTTTGGCACACTGAACCGTCCCCTCTAGGTCAGAACAAATAATAACGCTTTCCAAGGAGGAAAGAAAAACCTGGTCAGCCCATACGCCTGGTGAGACGGGAGCTGCTTGAGTACTGCGCTCTCCATCCTGGCACATCCCAGGGCACGGGAAGAGGAGCCCAGCTCCCTTTGCCCCATGCAGGGAAGCAATGCCCATGGATGCACAAGCCATCCTGCTCCATCCGTACCTGCATATTGTATTGTGCAATCCCAGGCACAAATCCAGGCTGGGCGGAGAATGGATGGAGAGCAGCCCTGAGAAGAAGGACTTGGAGGTGTTGGCGGATGAGAAGCTCAACATGAGCCGGCAACGTGCGCTGGCAGCCCAGAAACCCCCCGCAGCCTGGGCTGCATCCCCAGCAGCGTGGGCAGCAGGGCGAGGGGGGGGATTCTGCCCCTCTGCTCCGCTCGGGGGAGACCCCCCTGCAGGGCTGCCTCCAGCTCTGGGGCACCAACAGCAGAAGGACACGGAGCTGTTGGAGCGGGGCCAGAGGAGGCCCCGGAGATGCTGGGAGGGCTGGAGCCCCTCTGCTGGGAGGACAGGCTGAGAGAGCTGGGGGGGTTCAGCCTGGAGAAGAGAAGGCTCCGCAGAGACCTTCCAGCCCCTTCCAGTCCCTCAAGGGGCTCCAGGAAAGCTGGGGAGGGACTCTGGATCAGGGAGGGGAGCCATGGGACAAAGGGGAACGGTTTTAAACTGGAAGAGGGGAGATTAAGATGAGGTCTGAGGAAGAAATTCTTTGGTGTGAGGGTGGTGAGCCCCTGGCCCAGGTTGCCCAGAGAAGCTGTGGCTGCCCCATCCCTGGAGGGGTTCAAGGCCAGGTTGGCCGGGGCTTGGAGCAACCTGGGCTGGTGGGAGGTGTCCCTGCCCAGGGCAGGGGGTGGCACTGGATGGGCTTTAAGGTCCCTTCCAACCTGAACCATTCTATCATTCAAAGCTGTGGCAAGCAATATTCCTGGCTGACTCTGCTGCTGTCATTAACCCGGTCCCTGGCACAGCTTTCATCCCAGCCCACGGGCGATTTCTCACCAAGATCCCAGGCTGGGGCTGCTCACGGCCCAAGGGACTAGCGTGTACCCCCACAGGGTGGTACCTGGGGTGCAGGGGGGGCTGGATTCAGCTCTCACCTCCTCCTTTGGTCCTGTGTCCAGAAGCACCAGCAGGGATGCACCCCAGGACAGAGAAAGGAGGAATGCTCCTTTCAGGGCACACATCCCACTGGGATGTCTGTACAGCAGGGTCCAAGGAGAAAATGGGCGTCCCGAGATTTTCCCAAATGAGCCTAATATTTTATTAGACCCTCCTGTCTCTGCATAGACCAGAAGGAACTGGGGAGAAAAAAAACCCCCACCAATCAAAACCCTTCCCAGGCTGGGCAGGTTCTTCATCTCTCAGTTCAAGATCCACAAAGGATGAAAACTCTCGCTGTAATAAGCTCTCCTGGGAGGAGCCGGAGCAGGGCCGGGTGGGCAGAGGCAGCCGCAATTACAGCTGGCGGTGACGGAAATCCGGTCCCAAAAGGGCCAGGGAATGGGGGAAAGACACCTCAGGGCGGTCCGCAGCCGCTGGTGGGGACACCAAAGTGATGATTTCAAAGGATGCAGGGGATTCTTGGGGTTGATATAACTAAAAATCTTCCTTTCCCCCCCACCCCCGCAAGTCAACCCCAAGACCCGCACATTAAGAGCAGCAAGACGCTACGAGAACTCGTTCAGCTGTCTGCAAGGACGCTTTAGCATAGGGGTGGAAGTAGTCAAAGAACATACATATCTTTAAATACATACCAAAAAAAAAAAAAAATCTGTGTCCTTGAGCTAAAAGAAAATAAATTAAAAAAAATATCAATAAACCCTGCACCCCTTTGAAGGGGAGATCTAAGGTGGTTGGGCCACCTGGGGAGCTGCAGCACACGGTGGCTGCCGTTCCTCCCCATCCTTGCCGTGTCAGCCAGGGCTCGTAGACTCGTCTGGCCAGTAGCAGCCCTACCATCAAAGGCTTGGGGTTTTTTGTCCTCTCTGCTCAGGAGAGCTTTTACCCAGCAAATCAGCCCCTCGATTGCCGCCGAAGAACTGCAGCAGAACAGAGGAGCTTCCTCATCTGCCATGCAAAGCCACGAGCTGGCGGAAGAGGCACTTCCCTGCCCGGGGAGACCCAACCTCTCCGCTCCTTTTCTTTGAGAGCGCCGTTTTGAAGACTCCTACTGTGTCTTCTTCCAAGCCTCTGCTACAACTACAGATCTTGGGCCAGGATGAGGAAAAAAATACATTAAAACTCTACCTAAGGGACTTCATACCTCCTTTGAACCCCCTTCCATGGTTAGTATTAGCAAACTTGGAGCTGGGCTTTGCCTTAAAACCTGCCCGAGCTTGCCCTCCTTTAGGCATAAAGGGAATATCGTGGAAAGCGGTGTGTAAAATTTGGAGGTTGGGGCGGGCGACCTCGGTCTTGAAGCCTTTGAAGTGAGAAACAAACCAAACACCCCTTCAGCGCAACAGGAACCAGAACACCAAGGGCGGTTCCCGCAGCCATTCAGGGCATCACCACACAACCCAGAGGTGACCACGGACTTATCTAAGGGCCTGGAGGCAAGTAAAGATACTCGACCAGCTTTTTTGACGCAGCGTAATTTCCTAATGCTATGATTGCATCTAAAATGCCGTACGTTCAACAACCTTCACCCTTGAAGCCACGCTAACACTGCATTAAAAATTCAGCTAACTCCTCTTTGGTGAACAATTATCTCATTCAATGGTTTGATTCACTGATATCTTAATGACAGCCTCCCCCGTTGTTGTTTTTTTAATGTTTAAAATATGAAATAAATGAGCCCTGTCAGGCTGAAAATTCTGGGTAGGCTATAGTAGCTGTTTTCAATAAATAATGATGAGAAGTTTCAATTTACCCATCATCTGGCGTATCGCGTGACGAGGATGTCATCTCCTTTCAAGCTGAAAAATCCATTCCTAGCCATCTTGATAACGCCATTAAATATTGTGGCAGAGGCACCGAAGTTGCTTTTACGGAGTAAATCTCGCACCGTCAGTAAATAGAGGAGCTGAGGGAGAAGAACAGCCACAAGAGGACAAGGTAGAGGACCATGTCCCAAAGAGCCAGGGTCTCCCTACCCCTTCCAAAGGGGTCTGCAACCTTCCTTGCTTTGGCACGAGGACGTAATCATTGTTTATTCCCCACGCCCTGTTCCAGCAGCGACTGTGCAAGATGCAGAAGGTGGTATCCTGCAAAAAGGAAACCAGTCTGATGCCACAAGCTGTGCTGGACCACAGCAGAAGTAGAAAAGCTTGGGGAGAAACAGCTCTGCAAACAGATGCTCCCAAGCCTGAGCGTTAATTGCTCATCTGCAATACAAAGTTTCCGCTTTGCAACAGCCCTCTTGTTATATAAAAATAGAGAAAAAAAAAAAAAAACCAAACCAACCAACATTCTGGTTTCAATCCAGTAAATAAAACCCTTCTGGTTTTCTGAGTGTTCTTCTTCAATGCAATTTGCCTGCACAGCTTTAGCTCCATCCCACCTGCAGGCAGGAGAGTGCCCGCAGGGATGCTGAGTGGGGAAACCCACCAGAGACGCAACGAGGATGAACAAGCCACCCCCCCCCACCCCGGAAAAAAAAAAAAAAAAGCCCAGCTTACCCCTGTATCAAAAGGGGAGTAGCCTGAAACGCGGATCAATTACAAACGAAGCGTTAATGAGAGTGCAATAGCAGGAAGCGTCAGTGCCGCTGGACATCAGCACACCTGATGCTAAAAACAGTGACCCTCACCAACTTCAGCTCCATCCCATGGCAATCGCCTCTCCCCACCAGCCCTGGCGTCCCTTAACATGTCCCACACCAGCCTCTGGGAAGGCAACAAGTCATCCCGAGCTCTGATCCATATGCCCCGCTACTTTAAATACATATATAGTCATTTTCCCCACTTAATGCCATTCCCTTCCATTCCCAGTTTATCACGTGGCGGTCGCACACACAGCATCGCACATGCGGCTCACGGGCATCCTCTCGTGCAAATCTCTTTAGCTCCGTTCCATCCAGGCAGCTTTGAAAAAAAAAAAAATAAAAAAATAAATCTCAGCAGATTATATCAAAGGCTCCATCAGATTCCTATTGTCCTGGGTGCGCCACATAATCCAAATGGTTTCAAAAGAAAACTGCTACCTGCTGATAGCCGGAGTGGCTGCCAGTTACCAGATGTCTGGCTTTTGTTGTCTGTAACTGGTATAATTTTTGCACAAAAATGGAAATGGTTTTGATCCCGCGGAACAAGATGCGCCGCACATCAATTCATCGCAAAAGGCCTTTTTTAAGGACGTCTGCACGGACGGAAATTTTGTTTTAGTGGGATGATTGGCTCTATTTAATTTAAACCTGTATTTATACTGAAAATTCAAATAATGCTCCCTACTTTGCATTTCAAAAAGAATCTCAGTGTTTATGAAATCACTTTTGAGTCGCAATTACAGTTATTTGTCTCCGGGACACACAACATGTAATTGGGTCAACATTGTTAATGAGCTAGTAGCATTATTGTTAATGAGCTGCTAGTGTTAGTTTCAGTGTTTCATCCCCAGCAGGCGGCAAATACAGTATGTTAAGATAGATAATTATGTTAATGTTACAAATATCCACAGACCAAAGAAGCCATTAAAAATATTAAACAAAGAGGTTAAGTGAGACAATTGCGTGGAGCGAACTCTCTGCAGCGGCACGGAGGGACCGGCACCGCTCGGACACAGAGGTGTTTTCTCCCAGCACCCCTGAGGGCCCGAAAAAACACTTGGCTTTATCGATGACGGGCTGGAGCTGCCCCATCTCATGCGGCATGGCAGGAGTTTTGTGAAAAATACAGCTTTGGTTGCAGGCACCCACACAAAAGCCCATAAAGAAGGGAAAGAGCTTCTGAGCATTGTCTTCTACCCGAGGAGGTACAAGCCCCACAAAGGCCTCCTGAGCATCGTCTTCTACCCAAGGAGGTACAAGGCCCACAAGGGTTCCTGAGCATCGTCTTCTACCCGAGGAGGTACAAGCCCCACAAGGTCCTCCTGAGCATCGTCTTCTACCTGAGGAGGTACAAGCCCCACAAGGGCTCCTGAGCATCATCATCTACACGAAGACCCCTTGATGCCAGTGCTTTAAGAAGATGAACACCATTAAGAACGCATCATCATCTACACGAAGACCCCTTGATGCCAGTGCTTTAAGAAGATGAACACCATTAAGAACGCGAGCCACTTTGTTTTATTCACATTAAGCATGTATCACCCACTCCTTTCATCTGCTGCCCTCTAATCCCCACATCCAAGCACCTGGTGGTGGGCTGTTCCCCAGTGACTTCACCAAACCACTCATCATTTTGCAGGTTTTATTTCAGGAGTCATTTTTGCCTTTAAAAAAAAAAAATCATTTATGGACCCAAATACTTCTGATGAAGCTCCAATACTTGCAGCTGGTGAGAACAAATGAAGAAGAAAAGGTCTTTGGCTCTCGTACCTCAAGTCAGAAGACGGCAACAGTGATGGGAATTGTTTTCTATAAGGAGCAGAAGTCTCCACGGTGTCCGAAAACGTGGGGGCTTCGACAGTCAAGCAGGTCTTCAAGAGAAAACCCTTAAAGCCAGACCATGCGAAGGGAAACAGGAGGTAATTTGTTGTCTCGGATAAAAATGTGTATTTGGAGGACCTTAAAATAACGTACTACAATGTAGAGCTCCGGTTTCATTCAGCACTACAAGTGACAGTGAATGATTGATAAAAAAAAGAAAAGGATCAGTCAAAAAATAATTGAATTATGAAAAAATGAGGAGTTATGAGGAATTAATGAAAAATAATTGGAATTGATTGTATCTTGAAATAATTAAAAATATTAACTGAAAATAATTGGAGCATGCAGATGGTTGTATAGCCCAGAGCATCTGTGGAGAAATGCTATTTATTTGGCAATGGTTAAATACCAAGGAATTCAAACGAAACCGCTCTTCCCCTACACGCACATTTTAGGCAAAGCTTTCAACCAGGCCCCGTCGCCGATAACAGAATTGTACGGTTTTTCCAGCCGCCACTGCAAGGGACAGAGGTGAGCGAACACCCCCCCACACCCTGAATAAGAATTCAAAATTAAGTTAAAACAAAGGAGACGCTAATAGGGGCGGCCTAAGTTCCCCAGATATTTTAATTGCTGCAGAATTAAACCCTCCAGGACAACGTGGGGCTCCCGCTGTGTTTGGTTACTCCAAGTGCTTTCTCCCCCCCCCCAAAAAAAAAGTTGAATATGAAGGATGGGAAAAGCTCAACACCACCAGGAAAGTTCAAACTCAGCGTCTCCCTTCTCAGGTCAGTAATTAGTAAAAAAAGGTCGGAACCTAAAGCTTTGCCTTGCTCAAAACTCATCTGGAAGGGGAAGTGATGCTGCAAGCACACCTACGCGCCGGTTTTACACAATTCCTCACAAGTTTGGTGCATCCATTCCCAACCACCACCAGTCTCGTCTAAGGGGTCATCCTGGCGGGTGGTCGCTTTCCTCACGAGACCTCCTCTCATTAAGTGTGTGATTTAGTCCTGGATTAAGACACCAAAAGGCAGGGTCCACCTGCGAGCTGCTTACTGTTCTGCAAGCCGCGTGACGGGGTCCTCCTCCATCCCCTCTCTTCCCTGCGCGGCAGATCTCAGATTTAAATCTAATCTTTTTATTTTGCTTTACAAGAAATTCCCCGGAGTTCTCATGGCATCTTCAGCCTCCTACAGCCGCATCATTACTGCCTTCGAAAAAATAAATCATTCACTTTTTAGGCTTACCCCACCCCACCCCCCCCAAAAAAAAAAGAAATAATAAACCTGGAGAAACAGGATCCAAGAGACCAGCTGGAGCAAAGAGTGAGGATGGGATTGAAACACCACGGGGGGAAGGAGTCGGTCGTGCTGCATCCATGGCCAGGCACAGAGCCCTGCTCCAGAGCCCCCCGCCCACCCGGCGGTGGTTGCGCTTCACACCCCCCGAATTTCTCTTCTGGAGCGAGTACACACCCACGAGGGACACACAGCAAAGAGATTTTTAATTTCTCAGCCGATTTAAATCAACCCAGATTGAAAATTTCGTTATTTTAAACAGCAATACAAAAAGACGGGCTGTTTTCAAGGCCAGGGTCAAGGGTTTTCTCTCCCGCAACATACAATCGCACTGGTTTCACCTCGGCCAGTCTCTTAGCCTCCATTTCTTACTTTTCCAGGAGAGCCAGTAGTTCAGACCCCGAGGGCTCCAGGAGGCAGCGGTCAGTGGCCAAGCACCAGCCTCAGCTGCAGCTAAACCGCATTTCAGCGGGTCCCTTCCCATCTCCATCGCCCCAGTGTTGCCCTCGGACCCTTCCCATCCCAGCTGGGCCCCCGAGCCAGGAGGCACAGGAGCGCCGAGTCCCACGGATGCCTAAATAGTTACAAAATAAGAACCAGAGGAGATGCAAAACCCAGGGTAGGAGGAGGGTACGCTGTAGAGGGTGAAGAGGAGAAGCTTGGAACTCACGTCTTCCATGGTGTAGTAGAAACTACATCCACGGAGGAAGGATAAATCAATGTATAGGACTTCCAAAAATCGAGCTTTCGGAAGAAATGGATAATCCCCACCTTCAAATACCAAAATAGTTGTTGTGTGACACTCAGCTCTAGCGACACCAGTCTCAGCTCTGGGGTGACACCCTTGGATTGTAAAATGGGCAGTATCAGGCGTTAAAGTAAAGAGGAAAGTGTGATCTGGGTGCCCACAAATCTAACCTCTCACCGGAGCATAGAAAGAACAGTTGAAATCATGAAAGTACCTGGAAAACAGGGGAAAAAAATACAGTGTGGTTTTCCAAAAGATCACACCACTCCAGCCCCATCCTGTTCTTCGCTGGAGCAAACTATTTCCCAGACAAAAGCAACATGGCAGATACTCAAGGCTTCAGAAAAGAAAATAAAGCATCTCGTACGTAGTCACAGGGAAAAGCATTAGTAAGATTAACAGACTTTGAGAGGGACTAAACTGGAAGTTTATCAGGATGGGCTGTGCTAGAAGAGAGGATGGAGGCCAAAGCTGAACCTGGAGGAAAGCCAACCTATGACTGCTCTTTTTAATGCTATTTTTTTTTAAATGAACTTAATGGAAAAAAAAAACAAAACAAAACAGAAGCACATGGATGAGCTTTAATGGTTAGTTGGGAAGCATCAACAATATGGAGAAGGTTCAGAATATTAGACACAGAACCGGAAAAATAAGGCACAAATTAATTGCATAATGTGCAAAACTGGTACTAACTGCAGAGATTCCAGCTGTAACAGAAGAGCTGAAATCACTGCCTTGTCCAGTGTATTTTAGGATCTCACTCGATGGCCTACAGTTTTCTCGGGGACAGAGCAACGGGCACATTCCTCCAGGAAAATTGTAGACCACCAGCATGGCTCACCTGTGAAAAGTCTCAGTGAGATCCTCAGGTAACCAGACAGGTAATCCACACCCTATTTCTAACTTGTGGGAAGCACCCCTGCTATGGTAAGAGCCAGTGGTGGGACCCTCATGAAAGGTCGCTGACCAAACTGGCCCTCCTGGTGGCAGGTGAGATGAAACCGGGGTGGACCAAGCCCACAAGAGATCCATCGGAGCAATACAGAAGACATAACTACCAGTAAATGCTGGGAAACTCAGCTTGGTCATCGGCAGAGTGACGTATCAGGACATGCGTGATCAATTTGTACAATTACACTTTGAAAGAAGATAATGGCGGGGGGGAAATGACCACTTTTGGCTCAGAAGGAGTTGAGAAGAGAAAGGTGTAGACTGCTACAAATTCACAAAGGCGCCGATATTAAAACACATTTAAGTATTAAAGAACCTGGGTTCTGGTTCAGCCTTCCAGTAAGATTAGCGGAGAAAAGAAACCTAATTAGCTGTAAGGAACAGCTCAATCAATTTACAAAGCGGTTTGTGCAGGGTTGGCCCATACAGGAGTGGACACAAATGGTATTTTCCAATCTTATGTCTTAGGTCCCTACAACCCAATGTAAAAACATTTAATTTGGGACTGGGAAAAGAAGTTCAACGCACAGAAAAAAAGATGGAAAAGAACCATCCATTTCATAAAGACGATAATCCGACAAACGTGGGCTTCTGTCCCGTTAAGGACAGTAGCTCTGCATGGAAGCCACGCAGCAATGAAAGGACTTGCCGGGGCTCATTGGGGCTGGAAGGAGCACGTAGGAAAATGCATGAATGTATTGAAAGATGGGAGAAGGAAAAGAGCACCCATCCCTTGCAGAAGGGACGGCCTCAGTGCTGGGGTGATCCTCCCCCAAAAACACTGCCCGTGGGGTTCAGGCATGCCCACATGGACCTTTATTGATGGTGGGCCCCCAAGACAACATCCTCACTAACATACCTCTCAGTGGTAGACAGAAGACCTGCATATATAACAGCAGCAGAGCAGGAAAATCCACAGGTTTATCCCAAGGGAGATGCACACAGCACAAGTCCCGGATGAGCTGCAATACACTGCAGTTTTATTTATAACCTGACTTTGGGGGGGGGGGGGGGGGGGGGAACCCCAACAAAAACCCCAAAGCATAAGCGATGTGACCCATTGCTCACGTGGCTAAAAATAAATAAAATTCCTCTACTGAATAATTTAGTGACTCATCTTTGCCAAGTCCCAAAGTACTTTTGGAAAGAAGTCAGAAGCATTTTGCCATTAACCTTCTGCAAATGCAGGTTTACGCTTCATAATCAGACCTGAATACGTGCGGTTACTCAGCAGGAGATTTTAAAAGTAGTTCCCACCACAAGCATTCGTTACGTGGCAAAAGTAGCCAGGCTATCAGGCAATACAAGATGGGTTTTTTTGACCATAGGACATCCCCAGACCTGTGTCCTTCAGCACCCCTGCAGGTACATGGGTGAGGAGGGATGAAACGGGGGATTTGGGGGCAGAACTAGTCCTTGGTGTAAAGCCACCTGTTTTACGGTGACATTTTCAGCCTCCAACCCTACTCTGGAAGATCAACCAGCTCCGCGATTAGCGATGCCCGCGGCACACCTCTCACCGCCGCAGCCTCAGAGATGTTCGTAACGGACAAAGTTTCAGCTTCACAAAATCCTCTCCTATCAAATCTAATTTAAATGCATAAGTTAAGATTCCTAAACAGACATATTACAGAGATTTAAAAAGACAGTTAATGCATGTTAAATATAATCAATTCTGGGGGAAGAGTGGTAATGTTTTAGGAATCACAGCATAACAGATTAAGATACATAGCCTATTACTGATCTAATAATTAAAAGACAATTACCATCTATTTAAACCTCCGTAAAATGTGTCAGAAAACAAGGCTTTCACTTTAAAACTAGATATAAAGGTATCCAGCAATTTAAGTGCTATCATTTTTGATGCAATTCAAAGGAGTCTTGTTTTCAGCAACGGCAGAGTATTCCCTTCGAGGCACCCAAACGACGAGGGCGCCCACGCGACCCCAGATCACCGCGAGCTCTTCAAAATTTAGGCTGTAAGAATAAGTTTGGTCGAAGTGCGCCCCTCATCATTTCAGTGCTAAAAGAAATTCATACACCCAATATAAAATTGCCAAGCAAGATTTGTTAGAACGGGAAATATCTGAATAAGTAATCACAAGAGTCTGAGTTGAGAAAAAACAATTTTACACATTAGCGTCTCACTTGACCCAAAGCTCCAGCAATGAAGACCGTCCAAAGAGTCATCTATCTTTTTGGCTGCCTGTCTTTCCAGTCTCCTTGGCATGTTTTGATTTATCAACAGCGCACGTTTTCCTCACCCGCTGAAACCCAACGGGATTTAAGCAGGATGCCTAAAATTGAATACGTTAAAATAGTCGGAACAATAAATATCAGATGGGAGGGCAAGAGATGAATACAGGGGAGTTGAACACACAGGACAGTTTGTCAAGTGCTTGCACCCAAGTCAGGTGCTGACCACATGCGGTGAGATGGGGGAGCAAGGCTGAAACTTCAGCTGTGCCGTCAAAGCAGACACATAGTAGAAGCACAGAATGGTTTGGGTTGGAAGGGACCTTAAAGGCCACCCAGTGCCACCCCCCTGCCCTGGGCAGGGACACCTCCCACCAGCCCAGGTTGCTCCAAGCCCCGTCCAACCTGGCCTTGAACCCCTACAGGGATGGGGCAGCCACAGCTTCTCTGGGCAACCTGGGCCAGGTGCTCACCACCCTCAGAGTGAAAAATTTCTTCCCAATATCCCATCTAAATCTTTCCTTCAGGGGTGGCCACCCCTCACCATCTTCATGGCCCTCCTCTGGACATCACTGCTCGGAGCAGGGGAGCAGCTCCCAGCAAGAACTAGGGCAGAGCCAGGTAAAATTGTTTATTTAGGGTATCGTGGTGACTATATCCTCAGGCAGCAACCACAGGACTCCAAACGCTTTCATTCGCATCTTCAAATGGAAGGTTGTATGCTGTCTTGTATTTCAGGACTTGACAAATGTCTCCCTTTCTGCAAGTTTTTCTATTCTATAAACAAACAGCTTGTTTTAGCTTGGAGAAAATGTGTTACAAGCAACAGCCTTAATAATTAAAGTTTTCTTTGCTGTCCAAGACTTGTGGGGGAGAGGCCAACGAGGAAGCCAAGGGAGTGCTAAATAGGGAATCTTGAGTCAAGATTTGCCACATATGAAGAGGAGCGACTCGTGTAACACTGATTACAACATCTACAAGCTTGTGGCTGAAGACAGCCGTCAGCAGCTCAGCTCTGCTGCTGGCAGGTTTGGAGGGTATGCACATCCCTGCAGTTAGGCTGAGACAAGCGCCACGCGAAGAGAAAGGAAGAAAACAAGCGAAAATAAACATACGACTTCACCTGAGAGAGAGCGCATCGCGCACCCCATTCGGGCATCCGCTCCCGTCTCCAAGTTCACAGGCTGGAAAAGTAGACCTCAACAGCCAGCCCAACCTCTCGTGGCTCCGCACGGCCCTGCCGGCTGTGCCAAGCACCGCCAGGTTCGCAAAGGGACCCATTTTCAGCAAAATCAAGCCATTGGTCAAGTGGGAAAAAGCCTAGAAAATCTTGAGACCTGGCCACCATGCTGGTTCCTGGTGGCCTATCCATGTCCATAGAGGGGATCCCTGCCCACTGCAGGGCTGCTCCCGCCTCACTTGCCTCCACATCCATGCAACACAGCAGTGGAGATAATAGTGCACTTTTTCTGCCTTTTTTTCCCCCCCTCTCTGCAAGGAAATAGCCGTGAACTGACCATCTCAAGACCCCTTGGCAGAACCACCCAACAGGCAGCTCCCACCCCCGAGCCATCATTGCAGCCTCTCTAAACTCAGAGCATCGATACCACACGTCCCGGGTAAAATTTCATAATCTAAATTTAATTTGGTTTTAATAATAAAAAAAAACCAACAGCAGGCCATTATTAAATCCATTTACCTCCCACATCAGGGCAGGTGCCACACCACAGCTCTGCCCTGCTACCTGGTCCCCAACCTTCTCAACACATGGCTCCTCACAAAAGGAAACAAACAAACAAAAGAGCTATAAACTTCAGTTTTGGATCCTGGAGAGAGAGAGGCTCTTTTTTTTTTTTGCACACGAGCCATCCTGTTGAGAACATTCACCCCAAATTTGTCAAGAGCTTTCTGCTGTTAATTGAAGGAAGCAGAAGTCTGTTTGCTGAAGCTCCACGAGAAGAAAAAGATGTCAGATAAATTATTCATCGCGAATTACTCACTTGGCTCTTGTTAAGAAATTACTTGTTTTCACAAAGCTTGCATCACATTAATTCCTTTTTTATTTCATTTATTTAGATGTCTTAAGCTGGCAAAGGGATGCTCAAGATGCAGAACAAAGAAGGTTTTTAAATAGATTCTACATCTAATCCGCAGGTGACCACTACTTGAGCAAATCAGCCAAACCACTCAGTTCCGGGGCAGCGCAGAAGGATGCGTTTCCAGAAACGGCAAATCTCGAGCAACTTTATTATCGTTGCAATTACCTGCAAGTGGATTAACAAGCGAATCTGACTTCATTACATTAGCTTGATATTAAAGAAGTAAGACGTTTCAATTTAATAGGCATACTAATTGGTCAAAATTATAGGAATCGTAAGAGCATGGTATCAGAAGTACGGGGGCACAGTTAATAAAGCGTGCTTAAAGCTACCGCTACCGAGGAGGCTGCGATCCCCGTGTCAGCCCGACGTCCTCCCCACTGCCTCTTTTGCTTTGATATACCTTAGAGCAGGGAATAAAATACGTTTCCCACCCCCTCCCCAGGCCTTGCTTTCAACAGGAACCTCGCAAAACATTCAACAGGATAGACCAGTTCCTTCCCAAGAAACACGCTAGAAACACATACATTAAAATAGTTATTCTGCAAATTAAGACAGCAGGGTTTGCTTTCAAGGTGCAGCTGCTTCCACAGATTAGTTATGGCACCTGAAACCCAATATTTTTTCCAAGATTCTCTCAATCTAGCAAACTCAGACACTTCTGCCCAAGCTTGCTTTTTTTTTTTTTAAAAAAAAAAAAAAGATTACCAAGCCATCTTATCCACAGAGCTAGGACTTTAGCATTGTTACAATATTCACTTGCGATTCAGAGACTGCTTTTAAGTGGTTGCCCTCCCCAGCAGTAACTCCTCTCACCACCGCAGCTCCTCTCATGAAGAGATTTGCAGCCCGCCGCTGCCGTTCCTTTCAGGCACGCGGGGGAGAGAAATTAGCTGTAATTCACTGTCAGGAAAAACCCAAGGTGCTGTAACATCACCATCGTATAAGGAAATCTAAGATGCTATAGGCTGCAGCTAAGCCTGCTGTAAATATATCTGTTAAATTGAACATTGCAGGGTGATGTCTCCGTCGCACGGTGGCTGGGGTTGGTCTGCTGGGGACCGGGGTTATTCCCAACTGCCACGGAAAGTTGGCTCTTGAAAGAACAGCAACTACTCTTCTGCAAACAACCAGGTCCTCCACATGTCGCCCCTACCTGCAAATTTATACCACGCAGAAGGTTATGTTTGCTGTGAGGGTGGTGAGCCAGGGGCTCACGGAGAAGCTGTGGCTGCCCCATCCCTGGAGGGGTTCAAGGCCAGGTTGGCCGCGGCTTGGAGCAACCTGGGCTGGTGGGAGGTGTCCCTGCCCAGGGCAGGGGGGTGGAACTCGCTGGCCTTTAAGGTCCCTTCCAACCCGAACCATTCTACGATTCTATCCTACTTCTATAGTCTGAAATTTCTCCTTGCTGTTACCTCACCAGCCCAGTGTCGCTGGGAGGAAAGGGGTGTTTCTCCCCCATGGAGAAACAGGGAGGTTGACCGCCTTGATGAGGTTGGGTGCAGTGAAATCGGTTCAAGCTTCCAGCTCCTCCGTGGAGGCTTTGTGGGGCTGCAGACAAGTCCCCTAGAACCCTTTATCCTGCCAAGCAGGAGGGCAGCAGGAATCCAGGACCAGTGCCCATGGTGCCACCCAAATTAGGTGTATGCTATCACCTCGGCTCAGGCTAAGGGGTCTTTCAAGGCTCACCAAGGCACGTTTGGGGGCAGCCCCGGCCACACTGCCCTGACACAGGTCTCTGTGCGAGCCTGATAGCCCATTGATGAAGGATGCCGCTGCCTAGTCACACCTCAGTTCCCTCCTGTTTTGGCAGCTAATGAAACAGCCGCTCCTGGACTTTGAGATCATTTTTCACCACCAATGAAAGTGTCCAAATCACCTGCTCCTTCCTGCCCAGCCACGTCAACCTCAGCAAATGGGGACCTAGAAAGCTCAATTGCTCCCTGGGCCGCCTCCAAGACAACATTGCTCCCCAGCTCTGTCTCTCCTGCCGCTAGCAGGGACAACAGAAGGAAATTATTGCCCGGTTGCTTGGGTTTTCATCCAACCAAGACCATGGACAACCTGAATCCTGCACAGCTGGAGGCCGCCTCTGAAGCTCAGAGGTTGCCTGTACCCCAGCCCTGCCCAAAGTGCTCTGACCTCATGCTCTCAGCCACCACATGGCAGAGCTTCTCGGCTTTGTGCGGTAATTAAATATTTACCCAGCCAGCAAGCAGCGTTACAGCTCCACAGGCAGGGCAGTCAGCTGGGATGTGGGAGAGATGGGTTCAACACAGCAGCAATTAATATTTAATGAGCTGGGCAAGGTAGAAGGGATTCACCAGGAGAGACAGAGGGCCACATCCATCCCTCCCACCCCATGTTCGGAAGAACCCACTCCCAGCAGGTCTAAACCCCACAAAGCTGCAGCCTGAATCGAGAGGCACAAAGCGGGGTGGCGTTCCCAGGCACCCCAGCTGCTCACTGGCAGGCCCTGAGCCCAGGACCAGGATGGGATTTAATTAATCCCAACTGAGCAGTCCCACCGGGAGCATGCGTGGGAACAGGGTGCGCTGCTGGAGTTTACCAAGATGCCATTTAAATTAGACAGAGAACGGGCCGGGGGGGGGGGGGGAACCCACAATTTCTGTGCTCCATAAATCATAGAATGGTTTGGGTTGGAAAGGACCTCAAAGACCATCTCATTCCAACCCCCTGCCCTGGGCAGGGACACCTCCCACTAGACCAGGTTGCTCCAAGCCCCATCCAACCTGGCCTTGAACCCCTCCAGGAATGGGGCAGCCACAGCTTCTCTGGGCAACCTGTTCCACGTGCAAGAGGTCTGCTGACTCTGGCCCTCATGGTAGCTGTGCTACGAGAAAAACGCTTCGATTAGGTCCAGTTTGGGTTCAGCCACAACATGCTCACCTGCAGCAGACCCTGGATGGCTGAGCAAACAGCAGCAGCAGAAACGCGGGTGTTTCTGGCACTTGCAGGCTGAACACCGGGCTCGGGTGTCTAAAAGTTGTTTTTAATGGATGTTTAGCAGCTCTAGTCCTAATATTGTCTCAGCTCTTTGCCAGTCCTAAAGATCTCACCATTTTTCAAATGTTTACCTCCGTCCCTCGAGGAGATTCTGCTGATACTTTAATTGCCAGGAAGCATATTATTTATTAGTCTTTTCTGCCCAAGCAATGAGTGTCTTTCCCTGGCACTGCGTGGACGGCTCAAGTAGTGTTTGGGGATATTCCTCAAAGAAAAGGCTCGCGTGAATATTAAACACCGTAAATTGAGCGCGGTGAAGTTCCTCCAGATTTGCAGAGAAGTAACTCGGGGCTGACTTCTACCTGATCAGATTTACAAGCAGTTTCCTGCCCCTCAGATCTCCCAGCTTACTGTCGGAATCAAGCCCAAAATAATACTTTAATGGCTGCACAATTCTTGTCCTAATCTCCTGACATTCCCATTGAGTTTGCTTTTCCTTGTTCCTTTAATGCCAGGAGATTAAGGATGCTGCTTGTGCAGCAGCACGAGTTGTTTGAACCACACGAGACCTTACAGTCACGTCGGTAAAGCTTCCCAGCCCAGCAGCGGATTGAGGAGGAGGTTTGGCCCACCTTGGAGCAGGGTTTTGGCTGGTGAGGAGGGCGGTTTGGCAGCAGAAGTGCTCCGAGCAGCTCTCCGCAGTTTCCAGAGCGCAGCATATTTTCCGCAGGCTCCGGCTGATACAGTGGACATTAATTGAATAAGCATTAATTCTCCTCTGAGGACCATCTGCTGAGGACCAGCTCGCAAACTCCTCTCAGAAACCAGGGCAACAGCACCATCTAGCAGAGCAGCCCAAAAAGTGCTGGAGGGACTTGCTGCCCATGAAGAAAAAGGGGCACCAAGGGCTGGGTGATGGCAAAATAAGGCCTTCGGGGTCCAGCCAGCGATGGCCTTGCACACCAGCATCCCCCCATCTCCATCTTCAGGCACCCGACTCAACAGCCCCAACGTCTCCTGTTTCTTTCTTAACTTCTTCCAAACCTCTTACGGTGCTTCTATGCTGGACCATAATCTTCCAGCATCACTCCGGGAGAGGGGAACATCCTCTGCCTTGCACAACTTGTCACACATGGGGCATCATTGTGTCACACAGCAGATGGCATTACCGCAGCACTTGCCTGTGGTATAACCTTGGTTTGAAAACAAAAAAAAAACACCCAAATTTTTTACAGGTGGAATGTTCTTTCAAATATAATTCAGATCTGGTCTCTCAGATCAGTGCGGTCGTGAGCGCAGGGAGCCACAGATAAGCTAAGACGAGGAAAGAAACCTTCTCACCAGTATCTTCCACATGGCAGGGTACAAAGGGTGTTTGCAGCCGGGCTAGAATTTCACAGGGCATCCTTGGAAAAAAAAGCCCGTTTTCTGAACTTTTTCTCCCCTCATTTGTCTCAGAGGGGAACTCCCTTCCCCCTCAACCTCATATAAGACCCCAATCTAACATTTACCACATAATACAGTTACCAGGAGCCTATAAATTCTAATAGTCTTTAGACCTTTGGACATCAAGTAACTGGAAGCTGGCTTCCTCACACCACCCGGCTTTGTGGTATTCCCCAACATTAGAAACCAGAAGAGCAGCCCTGCCGATGGATAACTTGCACCACGTAGGTGAGACATGAGAAAGGCTGCGGGTCATCCAACAAAAAATAGCTTTCACCTCTCTCCTTGAGAGCGCAACATGTCCCCAAGGACGGGACAGGGGGATATCGGAGAGTTATCCAGATTTATTAAGAGGAAGGTGCTTCAAGCCGCAAATTTCTTCTTTGGTCCAGTCTGTGTTTGGGCGGTTTGCGCTCATGGACAACTATAAACTTTAATGTTCATTTTCCTGTAGGATCTCCCCGAATGGAAAAATCAATTCCAACATATCTCAGGCTCTGGACATGAGAAGTTGTATCTCAGTATTGTAATGAATGGAAATTTATACTTGCCAATCTATTTTGTCTGTTTGGTTTTTACTCCCCACGCAGGGAAAAATAATGGCACTCTCACATCAGCTTCTCTCCAGCCCCTTGTAATTCCTTTTCTGATATTGCTCATGCTCCTATGAGGAAATCTTTGTTGATTTTATGCTGAAAGAACGTGGCAATCGCTTAACTGACTTCCACGTTTTATAGAGCTGAGCAACTCCTCTATTGCACAATAGTCTGGGATGCAGTTACAGGATTTATTTTAAGTCAATATTAAGCTCCAGTTTTGATCAAATCCCATCACAACCCTAGAAAGGACAGTCCCTGTGTTAATTACCCTCACAGCATGACACGTGCCTCCTCTGTCTAGTCTGAAATTACTGGCCTCAAGCTTTGTCTTTTAGCCATACTTCTGATTTTTATGGTGCATTCTGGAACAGCCAGCCCAGGGAGGGGGTTGAGTCACCATCCCTAGAGGTATTCAAGAAACGTCTAGATGTGGCATTTCAGGGCATGCTCTAGTGACACACATTGTAGGTTGTTTGGTTGGACTCGATCTCAAAGGTCCTTTCCAACCATGAAGATTCTATGATTCTCCCCATCAGAAGTTCTGCCTTCCTGGGAAGGTTATAACCACTTCACCCATCTTTTTCTTCCAGAAAAACTGAACAGACTTTCTTCTAATGGAGCGCACACCAATGTTACCAGGGCTCTTTTGGTCCCTTGGTGGTTTGCTGGCGCCTTTGGGAGAGACACAGACACAAGGGGAGGATGCGGATCTGTTCAAGTGTTGTTCTCACAGCGGCACCACTGAATGGGACACCCGCTCCGATCAACAAGCCTGGTAAGAAAATTATTTCCCTTTTACCAAAGCATCCTGAGATTCATGATTTGGAAAGGTAAATCAAGTTCTAAAGAGGCAATTTGAACACAACTCAATACTCCAGAGGAATACATCAAATTACTTTTTTTTAAAACATTTCATGCCAAATAAAACATCTCAGAAGCCCTTGAACTTAAATGTTTTGCCCTGGCTTCCTAGAGTGAAACAAAACCAATTTGTTCCAAGTCATCTCAACACACAATTGCATTTTGCTAACCTTAAATGCCTTTACTCCAAGAGCCACAGCTGTGATTCCTCATCTGACCAGGCTCAAGAGCCAAGCTCTCCCCCTTAGGTACCACAGATACAGGACACTCAGAAAACCACAAAACCCACCCTTTTGATGCTTTATGGAGATTGTAGTCCCAGTCTCATTCTCCCTTCCAAACTACACATCCCAGAATTAGTATATCCCATGCTTCATGGAAAGCCTAGTTGGTCTGCTCACCTTCACTTGAGTCATATGGCTCTATAACATCACAGGTCAGAGAGTCCCATCAAGAAAGCCCTGTCCTCCAAGAAGAATGGAAGCTAGAACCATCTTCATTTTGCAAGTCTCACGTCCTAGAGAAGCACACCTTACCCCTGCAGGGAGTCACATCCCAACAGAGCTTTTCAGCAAAACAGCCGAGAAGTGCATCAGAGCAGATGGAAAATTAAACATTTAAATTTTCATTGATAACGATTTTGGAATAAGTAGAACAAAAACCCTAAGGAAGTGTCAAGCCTGCAGGGGAAAATCCATCCCAACACTACAGAACTTGGGGGCTGCCACCCACCGCACAGCAATAGCTGTAGGTTCTTCCAACCCTTGCAAGGAGGGACTGCAGCACTTGAGGGGGTTCATCAGCTGGGTGATCTCTACCCACCCTCAGGCTCAAAATCAGGGGAAAAAAAACCTAGCAGGGTGCTCTGGAGACCCACAGGTAAACCCCATGCAGGTCATCTCACCAGGGACACTACCGTCTCCATCAGCCATCCTGCTTTGTGGACCAGATTCTTCCACACATCAGCAGCAAAATCACCTATGAAGGCAACTCAGATGTCCCTTTCTTCTCCACACCACCACCTTTTCCATGTCCTACATCAGAATGATACCCCCACAGAAAGCCCACAGGCCTGTAGTAGCTGAGCTGGTATTTGTTCATCCGTCTCTCCTCTTTGCATTTTTCTCCAGTCTTTTGGAGGAAAAAAACGTCATTGCAGGCAGGTTTTACTGAATATTGACACTCACAATTTGTGGAGGAGCCTTTCCCATGACAGGAGTTCCCCTCTCAGGGAAATGAGATAATTTCCAATAATCAGCCTGGGACAGAAATCAGGATAAAATTATTTCAACAAGACTCTAATTGAGTCTTAATGACTTTAAATGTCAGGTCTATGAAATCTGTCATGGGTCTCCCCTTGTTTCTTGGGGCTGGAAAAGCAGCACACGGCAAGACGTCGAGGCATACTGTGCCTTTCCCCCGCTGCCCATTACAAACCATACCCTTCCCACAACCCCGTTGCAATAAGGAGCCTTCCTTCTACCTGCTGTTCGAGACCGCCACGCTAAGGAATGCTGCCATTTGAGTCAGATGATGGGTGGATTTTTTACGCCAGGGTCTCACTTAGCTCTATGGCCATGATGAAAATACGCGTTCTTCACCACTGGTTGAGAAAGATAACGCGAACTCATAGCTTGAGGTGAGAGAAAGAAAACACTCCTATCCCTACGCAACTACTGCCTGTACAGCAGTGTACACAAGCACAGTAACTCTTACAGAAGCAGTTATTAAATCAAAAATCGCCCATTGCTGGAGGGTAGAAGGCCTCATGCTCCAGCACAGATGATCTTGGTTAAGGAGGAGACAACCAAGCCCACACACGCCCCAGTACAGACCTCAGCTTCACACAGCCAGCGGGTTGCTGTGGGAAGAGCAATGGACACGAGGTATGCAATTCTCGCCCCCTTTCTCCATTTCGGAACACCTCTCATGACCAAACTGCACATCTTCCTCCCCAGCTGCCGCCTCCCCTGGCCGGAGCTGCCGCCTCGATCCATCTCTGCCACAGCTCCGCTCACAACTATTTCAAGGCATTTTTATTTCAGCTCAAGAATGAATTTATTCTTTCACAGCACAAATAGCACAGCTATTTCAAGCCTGTCTACATGATTTTTCAGAAGAGATCATTTTTATATTCGAGCAGATTGGTGGAGGCACTAGGTTACTAGAAATAGGAGACAAAACTAGCGCTCACACACAGATTTTCACCAGTTTGCCACAAAGAGCATATGGCAGATAAGGACCAGCAGCTCCCAGAACAGCAACAGAAGAGCCTAAATACAAGAAGTTTTGCAGAGATGACCCAGAAATAATTTTTCATCTGTAGATCTGTTGCCCCGTGTACTCATCCTTGACCTGCCCTGGGGTCTCCAGCTCTTTCAACCTGCAGACGCCCTTCTCCCATAGGAAGCTAATGCCAGAAAACTTCCCTTCTTTAGGCCCCTTTCCCTTTCCATGTTCATCTACGTACACTGGGGACTGGAGAAGAATTAAAAGACAACCTTGAATTTTGGCATGCAGTCATATTTCTTTCCTTCCCCAAGGAGAAAAGCCACCCGACTTACAATGCACTCCTTCAAGCTGCCTGATCCCAGAAACCACTTGAAGATCACTTGAGAACAGGCTCCAAGCATAAACATTTTCTGGATTGGTAAAATGAACTCAGGCTGAAATTAATTAGCTTAGAAATCCCGGCCATGCTTGGTGCAAGCAAGATCAGGGCCCAAGCAAGAAGCTTTAAGGCTGCCCAAGGTGTAGATGGTCTGGATAACAGATGCTCACACAAAAAAACTAATGACCCTGCCACAAGGCCATGTATTTCACAGAATCGTAGGGTTCTAAGGGACCTCTGGAGATCATCTAATCCAACCCCCCCCTACCAGAGCAGGGTCACCCAGAGCAGGTGGCGCAGGAACACATCTAGGTGGGTGTTGAGACTCCACCACCCCTCTGGGCAGCCTGTGCCAGTGCTCTGCCACCCTCAAAGGAAAGAAGTTCCTCCTCATGTTGAGATGGAACTTTCTATGTTCAAGTTTGTGCCCGTTACCTCTTGTCCTGTCACTGGGCACCACTGAGAAAAGCCTGGCCCCATCCTCCTGACACCCACCCTTTAAGTGTTGATAAGCACTGATAAGATCCCCCCTCAGTCGTCTTTTTTCCAGACTGAAGAGACCCAAATCCCTCAGCCTTTCTTCATCAGAGAGATGTTCCAGTCCCCTAATCATCTTGGTAGCCCTTTGCTGTCCCCTTTCCAGCAGTTCCCTGTCCTTCTTGAACTGGGGAGCCCCAGAACTGGACTCAGGATAAGCTCTTCTGGGCAAGATTCTGGAGTCCTATTCCCACGCAGTACAGTCATGCCCAACTTAACCAGAACAGCCGAGCTGTCTCCACAGCATACAGCAACACCAGCAAGACCTCAAGAGGGGATGATGGAAGATGGCTGCAAGGAGCTGTCAAGTGCCAAGCAGAAGTCTTCCATACAAAAAAGAAAAATGCTTAAAGATCAACCGTCCTCCTCCTTTCTTATGTCAGAAACCACTCGTGCATTACACCGGCTGTATTGACATTTCCCTCCGCTTGTATCTCATGTTAGAGCAGCACATTCAAGCCGCTGCAGATAAGGTTGGCTTGACACTGCCATTAAAAGGTCTCTCTGCCCCTTTCCCTGGGGCAAGGGGCTTTCAGCCTTGCTCTAAATACTTGCTCAGGGATGAAAGTTGACAGAAGTTGGTGGGGGGCTGTGGGGGGTGGTGGCGTTTACCAGCAGTTTCCTGAATATCAATTTGACTATTTCCTTCAGAAAAAACCAAAACTATGAAGCTTCTCAGACATTTCATGAATTTTCTTACCATCCAAGCACTTTAGATCCAACCGCAATCAACTGAGCAATCTACTCTGGCTTTCGTGTTACTTTGGAAGCAAGTCAGAGACATTCAGCTGCTGAGAGAACAAGATGTAAACAGGAGAAAAGGGGGAAGTGGAGGTTAGCCCATCAAGCTGAAGTCTCTCCAGTGACTCTTGTCTCTCTCCAAACAAGCAAAACCAGCCAAATGGACCAATATCAAACACCTGCATGTCGGGGCAGCTCTCCCTAACCAGAATGCAACTGGTGATCAGTTGATGCCCTCTAGCAGAAGGGTTTGTCTTTTTTTTTGAGCTACAGATTTCATGCGTTATCTACACTGTGTAAAATAACTCAGGGACACTCTCCTATGCTACGCAAATCTAGGACTTAATCTGAATCCTCCCCACCATTTTCCACCCTTTCCACTACAATCCAGGTGCGGACCAGGAGCAACCACAACACCCCCATCACCCCTCGATTCCCCGTCACTCTACAGCATCCACAAGGAGCCATAGGCTCAGACCCCACGTAGCTCAGTTATTTATTTCATAGGCATCGTAATCTTTACCACATATTTCATCAATCCCCTTTACATTCTCTTACATGTCAGAGAGAGATCTGAACCTATTCCCACATTCATTACCATTTATCCCATTTTCCCCTCTTTTGTGTGCCTCTATAACAATGTTTTCATAGGTTTGCCATTAAGCTCAAGATTTTGGGAGGACACAATCGGATGCTTTTCCTCAGTTCAGTTTCCCCCCCGCCCCGGTACTTCTCATTTAATTTCCATCCACTTACATCCACAGTGATTTAAAGCTTTGGGTAACTCAACCTTCAACAGTCCCAAAATTATGCATCAGTGGTCAATGCCATTTTCTTTCCTGCACAAAGGCAGCGTTGACACAACCTGACCACTTGAGCTGATAGCTTTCCAACCAGTCATCACCTCTTTGTCTACTGAAATGGGGTCAATATTCAATTATCCAGAGTTGGGTACACAGTTTCCACATTAGGAAAGCATCATATTTCAAGATTTCTAAGGACGCTTTGTAACCGTGGGCCTGAAAAGTCCAGAAAGCGTTCCCAGGTTTAAGTGGCACGAGGAAACTCAGATTAAATGCCTCCGTTTTGGGCAGAGACTCAGGGAGTTCACCCAGCCCGCTTGCCCCACAGCTGATCCGTGGACCTGTACCAGTTACCCCATCCTGGGGCTACTAAAACCCAGCCTAATTTTCTGTTCAAAAAAAAAAAAACCTTCTGACATGCCGCAATTTTTGAACAGCCTATAACACTACAGCAGAAAACCGTGTCTCAAAATATCCTTGCTCCCCATCCAGTCCCCAAGAACAAGTTTTGTCACGGCATTGACTATTCCCTTACCGCACCACCCACCTCACCGGGTTTCTTTTCCGATGCGGACATGCTCAGTCCCTCTTACTAGTCACATCACAAAGAGGCAAATTTTAAACGCACGGCTTCCACGCTGCTCTGGGTTCAGTTTAGTTTTGTTCCCAGGACCTTGAAGCTGCCTTCTCCATTGGGGCAACCTTTAGAGCCCACCATTTTCAGGTTGCTGCTTGGGAAGCTAGTGAAGTGCTGCCCATCAGCCTGTCACAGTCCCCCCTCACCATAAACCCCAAATATTATCATTCCCACTCCTATCACTCACTACTACAGTTGTTCACCACCTCTGGATCACCATCTTCTTCCCCCTTTCCTGGAAAGGGCTGGAGCTGAGCTTCAACGGGCTCCTGGGCCACCATCATCCCCTCCATCCCTGCTGTTTTCTGCAGCTCTTATCCTCCAAGCGCTTCTTGCAATTACGTTCTGCCAAACAATTACTCAGCAGCTATTTATCTTTTCCATACTTCCACTCAAGGATCAAAAGCTTTCAGAGATTCGCGCTAATTTACGTGGGCCAGATCCTCTGCTGCTACACAGAGCTACACCAGGTAACAACTAGTGAGGACCTTGGTCCTGTTTCCACAGGTGAATAGGTTTTTTTTGACATATCATGTAAAATAACATTAGATTTTATACCATTACTTTCATTATCAATCATCTTTACAGGAAGGATGAGCAAATGAATTTTTTTTTTTTTTTTGCCCGGGCTACTCAGTTTCCAGTAAGCGCCTGCAATGCCTCAGTAACCAGGACCATGGGCTGACTCCCCTCTCGCACATTCATCAACTCAAGAGCAAACACATAGAGCTCAGGGAAAAAAAAAAAAAAAGCATAGAAAACTAGCTCATAAAGAAATTCAAGTCAAAAGATACCGCATTAAAAGGGGGGGGAAGTCAACAAACATCTGTTATAACCATATTTGCGCTTGCATAAAACAAGGACAATTCCGCTAAAGCCAGTCAGCCCAATCATTCTCTGCCTGAAACACAGATATTAGTTTAGATTCACGTTATCCTTCTCCTACAGTGAGAACGTAAGAGAAGAAGCAGGAGAAAGGGGCAGAGCAATCACAGCCTCTACAAAGCTCTTCATTCTTACCTTGCAATCAAGAAGCTCCTCACCAACCAGTTCCTCACTGACCCAGGGAAGAAACCAAACCACCACAGCCTTCCAGAGCACAAAAAGATCCAGCTGCCTCCCCACTCTCATTAAATCAACTGACTTAATTAAGCCCATGTGTATTGAGTTTGGCCCTGCCCTCATTCCGCCAGGGCAGAGCAGGATCAGCTCGTTAGAAGCAACAAAGTCAACCTGGTGGCCAAGCAGGCCCCCAATTCCAACGCCAGATCACCCTTGTTAAACACCACTTCCCTAAAACAGGTGGTGTTCTCCATCCCCGGAGCAGATTTTGCGCAGAGAATTTTTGCTATGAGAATTCTGATGCATTAAAAAAAAAAAAAATTAAAAAGCATATGAGAGCTTTTTTTACTTTTTTAATTGTGCATTTTGAGTTCTTCCTCTTTATTTCAGAGCCGGTGGGACGTGTGCTGATCCTTTCATGCACACGTCTCTAGCTCCAAAATGCAAGTGGTGAGGTTCATGGGGATGCAGATGCTGGAACTCAAGGGACACATGGGGTTATTGCTGCAGCAACGTGACCGGGCTCCTTTCCCACCAGCTTTCAGGCTGGAAAAAGCAGTTCATGGCTTCTCCTGCCCGGTGTCCGGGGGCTGCTGGGCAAGGAGGGATGAGGGACAAGATGCACGCCCAAAACCACCATGTCTTATAGGGAGGCAGACACCTGTCCCTATAGGAAACAAGGGTTTGGATTACGCTGAGACTGATGGAAATAACATCATCCAAAGCACAGCAAACGCTCGGGAGTGTAAGAAAAGACAAATGGAGCTCCATGAAAATTAGACAGGAAAGTGCTGTTGCACTCAATTATCCGCCAAAAAGCAAGGATCGCGTGTTTGTATCACACTTATTAACGTCTTCCTCACCTCTAAAAAATTGCACCTGGTCCGAAGAGTATTAACAGCGTAATACGTGGTTTTGTTGCCAAGTATGACTACTTTTAATTTAGCTTCTTTATTGTACCGAGCGCGGTCCAAATCACTCTACCAAGTGCTCGCCCGGGCTGTTCCGTTACGTGTGCTGTGTAGTTAAGCTGATGGGTATGGATGGAAGAAAACAAAAAAAACCCAACCCCAAACAGCTTTTCCAGTTCCTTTCAAGTAATTCAATCCCCAGCCCCAAGTTAAATCAATTAGAGCCGCCGTGCTGGGATTTGTCACACACACTCGCGTAGCTCCAAATGGTTTCGTTTTCCTTCCGTTCGCCAGGGAAATGGGAATCGTCTTCGGAGTGGGCGTCGAGAGGAGCTTTACCTCGTCAGCAGTCTCGTGGCTGGGAAATGCGAGTCAAGCTGCTGCCGAATTTTCAAGCTTTTCCTCCAGTCGGTCTCTGTCTCTCCCATCAAACATGGGGCTTTTTGCCCTTGATGCTTCCCAGTTTCCTCCCCCGACCACTGAAGCTGAAATTTGGTGTTGCGCTGGGGCAAAGGGAAGAGCGACGTAAAGCCAAGTGATGCTTCGCCCTCGTAAAAATTGGCTTTTCGCTCCTTTTTGTCACTTTTCGTCACTTCGGCACCGCTGAGCCGTGACTCCCAGGGTGAACGCTGGCCTCCCGGGTGGTCACCGATAAAATAGTTTGAGGATATGCCTCCTACCACAAAGATCTCCGCGGAAAAAGGTCTGTTAAATGGTGGTGGTCGCATAGCATTTGGGGAAAAAAACATTAAAACATTGCCTTTTATCATAAACAACTTGCCAGCACATTTCCATTAAGAACTGCTGCTCTGTGGAAGGAGTTATTTAAGTGAAGTGGCAAATGAATTCTGTGTATAATATACATTTCCATTAAATATTTCTGCATCACACAAGCAGTTTTAAGCAAAAAAGTAAGTAAACATTCCCTGTGCGTATAATACGTTTCCATTAAGTACATCTGTAAGGTAGGGATTTTTATGATGATTATAGTGATTTTTCCGTCATACAAGCTCCGTAAGCGTTTTTAATCCATTACGGCTTGCGAAAGCGCAGATTTACATTTGCGGTGATCCCGACTTTCACTTGGTGAGGGGTCCTGCCCTTTGGGGGGAGAAGTGGGACCACACGACCCCTTCCTGGGAGAACGCAGGCTCGCTCCAGCTGACAGAGCACTTGGTTATTTTATATCAGGTTTATCCCCCTCCGCGTTGGGCTCATTCAAAGCATCCCGGCTCCACCGCCAGCAGCTGCTGCTGGGCTTTTAGGAAGACGTCCGGGAAAAGCAGGAATTTGGCTCATTATGTATATTTTTGGGCCATTTTCCCACGAGTTGCGCAGTTTGTCGGATCCCTCCTCCACCTCCCCGGTGCTTCTTCCTCCCCGTCCCTGCAGAGCTGGGTGCTTTGGGCAGGCTCAGGCGGTGCTAAATTTAATGGTAGCATTTACTCTACCATTATTTTTTTTATTATTCATTTATGCCTTTATTCATTCATGCCTTTTTTTTTTTTTTTTTTATTCGTTTAAATGAAGGTGGATGAAACTACACCACCTCAGTGCCTTCCGTCCAAGGGTAACTTAACTCCCCGCGGGTCCCAAAGTTAACGGGGACCTCGTGCTATTGGAATAGATAAACTATGACAACTGCTATAACTGTTATGCATGAAAATATACGTCGTGAAATGCACAGCGGCGTCCCAGGCTGCGGTTACTTCCGCTTTCTTTGCCTTTTAGTGATAGGAGCCGCTGCAGGACCACTTTTGTTTATGGGGATCATGATTTTTTTTTTACTGACTCTGGGAATAGCCGAAAGCATTAAAAAGAGGCACTTCATTATTTTGCCCTTCCGAATAGTTTGTAAATGGGGTTTTTTTATGCCCTGGAGTTTTTCCATCTGGACGAGGGCTGGGAGGGAGGGCAGAGCCAGCCCCGGCCCCGAGGACCAGGCAAACAGAGAGATGCTGGCGGCTAAAGGAGCGCGCAGCTATTAATGGACATTATATTGCTGTGGAAGTTGGGATGTTTTTTCAGGAATGAACGGATATCCTAGTTAGAGGCTATGAAAAATCCGCAGTTTTCCCCCATTCATTTCTAAACATTCGTGTATCTACAGCCTGGAGAGAGACCAAGCCTTGCTGTGAGTCTCATAAGGATTTTTTATTTCTGATGCCCAGCGCGCGGCTCACGGAGCGGTTTTAAGCTCTAACTGTCCCAGCGAGCTGAGCTGAGCAATATTCCATGTTTTTGCTTATCAGGGCCTCCAGCACCAATCCTCCAGGGTGCCTCTAGCCCTGCTTTTCCCACAGCCCAACCTCCACTTCCCGACGTGGGCTTGGAGACAGCCCAGCAGCTCAAAGGCAAACAGAGCAAAACCCTGAGAGCCTTCACCTTCTGCCATGCCAAAACTCCACAGAGTCATGAATTTCTCATTGACGGGGGGAAATACAAAGCTTTTGCTTGAAAACCAGATCCGGGGCGGTTGCAAAATTAATCTAACACGAGCCTCTCTCAGAAAAGCAAGAATTAGCTGATTTTAGCACCAGTTTGGGGGTTTCAGCCTGAGCGCTGCCCCACGGCGGTTGCAGAAGTCAGGGGGGTTTCCAGAAAGCACGTGCCCAGCACGAAGCAACGAGGCTGAGCTCGTTAGAGAACAGACGGATGGTCATGACGATCGCTGAGACGCAGTTTCCGACCCCGCGAATGCAATCGCCTGTCAGTTTTAATCCACCAGCACGACGCGCGGGTTACGCGCCACATCGCAACCTCTTCAGCTGCCAAGCCTTGGCCTTGGCTATCAGCAGAGCTTTCTTGAACACAAAGAAAACTTTGAGCGCCATCTCCACCCCATATTTTAATAACATTTCTCCCGTAGACTTCTTGGTAAGGGCCTACGTACAACGTGCTGTCCTCCAGCTGCACCTTGGTGCAGCAGAAAGAGCAAGAAGAAATTGGGCCGAAGCAAAAATCACTCTTCTCAGGGTCTTTTTTTGAAAAAAACCCAATCTATCAAAACCTTCCCGCTACTTTTCTAATGTAGTCAGGGTATTTATGCACTGAGAAAACACTTAAAACCTACCAAGTCAAGGGTGTATATGGAATATTATCATTTTATAATGTAACAAATGCGTGGTGCCACCAGGATTTCACCACCGGCTGCCTTTCTCCCCTTCATTATTATGTGCAGCGTAACCTCAGCCCTTTCCAAACCCCCTACAGACAGTAATTATTTCGGAAGGAGAAGTGACTCTGAGGTACCAACAGCTGGTGGGGTGGAGGATGGGGAGGAGGGGGGTGCGCACGTGTCCGTGCCCTCGCATTCGTTTGGGAAGAGGGAGGGGAAAAGCCACGGCTCAGAGGAAGCGCACCGGGGACGTCTGTGTGTGTTTGCACTCATTCTTCACATTTGTTAAAACAATAGGGAAATGTTTCCCGCTGGAAAAAGTTTGTACCTCCCATTGTCTTTTTTTTTTTTTTTTGCAAATTCGCTTTCGTTCCTGGAAGAGGAGCAGATGATGGAGTGCTCTGTCAAAACTCGATGAATTGCTAGTTCCCTTTCTTTTCATTTGAAAACTTAAACTACCTCTTTTATATATTTTTTTTAAACCTCCCTCTTCTCCTTTTCCAAATCAAATAAAACAAAGAATTGCAGGCATCTATAACCTTTGGTTCTGCTGTCACCGGCAGCCAATAACCGATTTCTGTGCAGCAAAAGAAAAAGCTCCCAGTTACAGCAAGAAGACAGAAAAATCTTCCCTGTCTCTGCTCAAGGCCCTCAGCGTCGTCCCCGAGCAACGCCCCAACCAGGGGCTACAACCAAGAGCACACTCAAATGGGGTTAGAACTGAATAACGGTGTGGATTTAAGAGCCTGCCGAGGGTTGAGTGGGCAATGAATTGCTCCTGGTTTATTAAATTCCCATCTTGACACTGTACGGATTTCACTGGCTGGTTGCAACACATCTGGATGGGGGTGAGTAACCCCAGGAGAAGGCAGAGGCGAAGAAACCCAAAAATGTCCCCGAGTACGTTGGAGGGGTTGAAGACATCCTTTTCTGTTGCTCAGCAATTCAGCCCCAAAGGGGCCTCGTGGAGGGACAAGGTGCAGGGCACCTCCCTGGGCAAACAAAGGTTGATGACACCCAAGCCCACGACACCTTCCTCCACCCCCATTTCCCCTTGTTCTTCCCCCCCCAGAATTGCCGTTCGGCGCAGACGCATGCACGCTGCGCCCAGGCTTGGAGGGAGCAGCTGCTGCCGATGAGCTCACCTATATTTATGCAAATCGCGCTAATTACTGTTTGATAGCACTTGCCAGAGAGGCTGATTACATGGCACGTTGGGTGATGAGCCCCAGCCCTCGCAGCGGTAGCCGGGAGCGGAGCCGGGGGCTGCAGCGGCGTGGCCGTGCCTGCCAGGGACCTGCTGCTGCCTGGCCGAGGCGGTCGGGGACCATGGGCTGCCTCGAGAAGAGCATGAGAACCCAGGGAACGGCTGCCCACCAACCCCCAGTAAATGCAGAGCTCTCGTTGGGTGTAAACACGACTACTTAGAATCACAAAATGGTTTGGGTTGGAAGGGACCTTTCAAGGCCATCTAGTCCAACCCCCCTGCCATGAGCAGGGACATCTTCCACTAGATCAGGTTGCTCAGAGCCCCATCCAACCTGGCCTGGAATGTTTCCAGGGATGGGGCATCTCCCACCTCCCTGGGCGACCTGGGCCAGTGTCTCACCACCTTCCACGTAAGCAATTTCTTCCTTCTATCTAGTCCGAATCTCCCTCTTTTATTTTAAAACCATTAGCCATTGTCCTATGGCGACAGGCCCTGATAAAATGTTTGTCCTCATCTTTCTTCTAAGCCCCCTTTAAGTACCGGAAGGCCACAATAAGGTCTCCCCAGAGCCTACTTCTGTTATTTTGGACTGATTCATCTGTCCTGGGAGGACAGAAGTCCTGCCAGGCTGTTCAGGAGCTGCTCAGGGTGGTTATTCCAGCCTGTTTCTGGCTAAAATTTTCGTAGCACCTCCTTAGAAATTTCCAAGGCTTCAAATTTAAAAAACAAACAAACAAAAAAAAAACTTAAAAAATAAGAAACATTTCAGCCGGAGAACGGTCTTCCACGAACATTTGATTCTTCAGATCCTTTTCTGCTGAAAGCCAAAAAAATCTTTGAGGTTGATCTTTCAAAACCAAACTTGCTGTGGGTGGGAGTGTCCAAAGAGAGAATTTCCATGGGAAATGCCACAAAGCAATTTTCCTTATCCAGGTAAAGGCCATGACGCCTTTTCCAGCCTTAATTCTGTGTTATGATGGACCCGAGTGTGTCCTCGACGTGATGTGGGCTTTGCTTTCTGCCTTTCCCTAACGATGCACTGGAATAAAGGCCCTTAGCCCACAGCTGCCTAAATAACGCAGCAGGTTCATACTTCCTTTGGGCTATGGGCAACCTCATGGTAGCCATCCCCAACGCCTTGCACGCCGCCGTAACACTTCTCCAGTTTATAGCCGAGAATCCCAGACCTAAGGCTTAGGTGTTACCTTCTCATCTTGGCAAGATTAGAAGTAATCCGCCACAGAATTCCTAAATATCCCTTTAATTGCTAAAGATTAGATATCTGTGCAGTCTGTCTCCTTGAAGCTTGCCACTCCTGTCCCGAGGTGGCCTCGTGGAAGCTGAACATGGTTTGCGCCATGTCACGTAGAGATCCCCTCAACTCAACGCACCCAACGTCGCAAGAGACGGAGATTTATTCTCGTAGTTCTCTCTAACGAAGTCAAATCAGTTCCCCTGTGCGGTGAAACGCGACCGCCACCCAGAAACTAACACCCTGGATGCGTTTAGCACCATTTAATTATATCATCTGAAGATAATTAGGAGGCTCGCTCTCACACCGCCGTCTGTCCGGCCCATGGAGCAAAGATGCTCCAGTGCAAGACGCGATGCCAGGCCGCGGTACCCACCACACTGGGGACGCGCAACTATTTGTAAGCAGTTTGGGTCGCGCATTTCGCCCCGTCTGACCTCTTTGCAACGGGAGAAATACGCTGGGATGGCTTTTCAAAGCAATCCCTGAACAAAGGCGAGTGAGATCTGCCATGCGGGAGTCCCTCGGTGGCCCGTTGCCCAAGCCCTAGTTCCCACCAGCAAATTTCCAGGATGCCAAATCAGGCCCGGGCGGGTATTTTTAGGCCCCCGTCACATCCGAGCCAGCAGACGGCATCGCATAAGGCTATTTATAGGAGCGTCCAGACATGACTTGCAGTAAGCTACATCGTATTTCTATACCTGTCTCATGCTATCTGAAAGGGAGCTAATTCACGGCAGCAGCAATGGGAACCATCAGCCACTGCTATTTACATAAGCTTTCGGAGATCCGCAGCTAGAAGCTGCTGTTGGAGTGCAAAATTCAAACCTCCACAGCAAGTAAGTAGCGCTGAGCCTTTATAAATAGTCCGCGATGCAGGGAAACTTGGGAAAAGTCTCTGCAACTTGAAAGCGCGTTTATTTTTGTAAGCATGCAAGGAGATGATAAATTATTTCTTTTGATCCTTTTCGCTTCTGTGCTTACAGCTGTAAAAAATATGCTAAAGGCTGCTGCCTTTTCCCCCCACCCCGGCTCTGAATCTGTTTGTTGGCAAGTGAAAAATCCTACAGCACAAAGCGTTTTGGATAAAAGCAGGCGTTGGGAGCGCTGCTCAGCCCTTAGCAGGACCGCTAGGATTTATTTCACTGTTCCCTGGAACTAACCAATTGCCTTGCGCACCTCTTCAAATTCTCACCAACTCTTTGACGGCCTTTTGTCACTTAAAACAGGAGAAATTCCTTCCCCTTATTAATTTGGGACGAAATTTGACTGCTGTTCCCAGCCCTTCCCAGTCGCAGCTTCCCAGGTCTTGGTCCTGGCACAGGAACGGGACATTCGGTCCTTTCACCTCCTCACTAGGTAGGAAAGATTTGCCTTTTTCCCCTCAAATATTTTACTATTGTTATTATTATTATTGCACCCTGTCGCAAATCGAGCGCGGCAACAAGAGAAAAATCAAACTTCCGGGTTTTAATGGTTTGCTTTGATTCTCTCGCAGGGATTCGGGGGCGGGGCGGGGGGGAACTCTTACGAACTCCGCGCATACATAATAAAATCAGTATATGAAGGGAGGAAGGCCCTGGAGCAGCTATATTGTGGCCAATTCTGCTGAGCGAGCAAGGAGACGATGCTTAATGCGCACAATTACACCCCTTCTCACTGCAATAACCAGGGTCTGCAATTCGGCGGCAGAGGCAATCAATGTGTTTTCGCATAAGATTTATCGGATCCGAGGGCAAAGAGAGCGCTTTGCGCCCCTCTCCCCCTGCGCACGTTAATCACAGGCAAACTCATTTAACAAATAAATAATGCCCAAGCGAAAACGCACAAGCCCTTTTTAATTAAAAAGTGGCTGTCTTGACCTTATTCCAATAAACTTGGAGCGGGTAGAATTAAGGTCCCGATCCTGTGACTCCAGCTCAGGAGAAATGGGGAAAGTCACAGATGCAATATTTTTAATAATTTTGTTACGGCTCTTCCTGCCTCCTTCCAAAACCGCTGCCTTCTCCCGCCTGCCCCTAAGGCCAAGGGTGAGCCAGGAAAAAGGCTTTAAAAGGTTCCCTGCCTGGGAGCAAGAGGTTTTCCCTGATTTCCTTCAAATGTTCGCATCCACAGCTGAAAAGATGAGAAGAATTTATAGCCCTATCCCATTTCTCGCAACAAAAAGCGCTTGAGAACGCGGCTTCCCAGGTGTGAACCTCTAAACTTCTCCTACGTTCGCTGTTCTTTGAGGTCAGGTAGGGGAGAAGAGATTGGAAAAGTTTTACAAATAAGAAAATTATCCCGCGTGTCTCCTACATTTTAAAAAAAAAAAAAAATCGTCAAGGAAAATAGAAAGAGCTGCTGGGATTTCGCTCAGACACACACCCCCCCTCAAAAAATTATTCCCTCTCAGGTGGGCACCGGCCGTGTTATCGTTTTGCATTAGCGAGCTCCAGCCCGAAGCGTATTTCATTATAAATAAGTCATACGCCTCCAAAAATCTAGGAAGGAAGAGGAAGTTTTATTAGAAATCCTGAAAATCCTTAACTCCGAGGGGGTTCACAGGCTCTGCTATAATTAAACACCGCACTGAATAGCTGCATAGGCTGTAATCAGGTTTGTGACGAACTCAGGGTGAGTTTGCCTCAGTAAAAGGTTATGTTTGCTTCATTAAAATCTGGATTCTGGCTTCGTCCTTGATACGCTCTTGCTCCAGTTTCTTTCATCAGTTCAGTCTTCGGGAGACTTACAGAACATCGCCCATGAAGGATGCCGAGAAGTAGGTGCTTAAAAAAAGTTACCAATTAAATATCCCTTCCGAGCTCTGCTCTCATTTTCGCACCTGAAGTTCAAAACCTGAATAAAACCCCCGCGCCGGTGATCTTCCATCGGTTTTCTTCAGGTGGTGGCGAAGAAGCCAGCAAAATTGGGATGTTCTCCCTCCTTTCGTCCACTTGGTAATTACATTGCACGAATAATAGGAAATTACAGAAAGTGGCGTTCGCGGGGCAGCGATGGGCGCGCGGTTAAAAACCGTCGCGCCGCCCCTTACACCATGCACGGGTGCCGGCAGCACCGATTTCGGTGGAGGAATCCCACTGGAAATATCACCATTTGCTGCTGATTTCCTCCTGACAGCCCCTCTCGGAGACCTGTCAGTTAGCCAGCCCTCCATCCATTTAATGTGCTCGTTATTGATAGCTTACCCCGATAAATGTTAATCAGAGTGTCAGCCCGCACTGCACTAACTGCTTTAGCAGGGTCTATTACCTCAACACAGTCACTTTTATCAACCAAATGTGTTATCTCATCAAAGAATGAAATCACATTCCGTTGACAAGATCTATTTTCCATAAAACCATTTTGACTGGCATTAATTACACTCCCGTGCTTTAATTCTTTATCTATCACATCTGATGTCACCTTTTCCATTCTTTCACCCAGAAATTGTCAGGCAGCCCAACCCATGCGCACAGGATCCCAGACTGGCAGGGGTTGGAAGGGACCTCTGGAGATCATCTAGTCCAACCCCCTGCCAGAGCAGGGTCACCCAGAGCAGGTGGCACAGGAACCCAGCCAGGCAGGTGTTGAATGACTCCAGAGAAGGAGACTCCACAGCCTCTCTGGGCAGCCTCTTCCAGGGCTCTGCCACCCTCAAAGGAAAGAAGTTGTTCCTCATGTTCAGATGGAACTTCCCGTGTTCCAGATTGTGCCCGTTGCCCCTTGTCCTGTCACCGGGCACCACTGAGAAGAGCCTGGCCCCATCCTCTTGACACCCACGCTTTAGCTATTGCTGAGCATTGATGGGATCCCCTCTCAGTCTGCTCTTCTCCAGGCTGACCAGCCCCAGGGCTCTCAGCCTTTCCTCAGCAGAGAGCTGCTCCAGTGCCTTGATCATCTTGGTAGCCTCCACTGGACTCTCTCCAGCAGTTCCCTGTCCTTCTGGAAGTGGGGAGCCCAGAACTGGACCCAGTGCTCCAGCTGTGGCCTCCCCAGGGCAGAGCAGAGGGGGAGGATGACCTCCCTCCACCTGCTGGCCACGCTTTTTTTAATGCCCCCCAGGAGACCACTGGCCTTCTTGGCCACAAGCGCACATTGCTGGCTCACCCAGAGCCTCCTGCCTGCCCTCCTTCATCTCCTGCTCCATCCCAGCAACACTCCCCATCTCCTCCGAGGATGTCCATCCAAGGGACACCAGTGGGTAGTCACCAAACCGTCTCTCCTGTCCAGAAGAAATTGCCCAGCCTTGCAGGTTCAGACATGTCCATCCCTGCTCGTTGGTGTTTAATATCCTCCACAGTTGCTAACAGGCTGGAAATTTCCCTGCCATCCTCAGACAACGCAAGAAATTACCCTAATTCTTTGAAAATGCCACACAAAGGAATTACTGGAAGGTCCTCATGTTCATCACCATATTAGTAATCCCCTCGTCACCTTTGCTGGCTCCAGGATTTCTTCCCGTAGAAACTTCTTATCGTCTTTTGCCATCCCAGTGGGTTTTTTTCCCCCTGACAAAAACTTTCCTTATCCGTCTCCACTGTTATTATCTTCTCATTAAAATGGCTGCTATTTCCAATTCCTTTTCATGTTTTGAAAAGCAACTTTTAATTTCTAATTACGGCCTTTGCTTCACAAGCGGACAATGTTCTGTCCTTCCCTGGTTCTTGAGGCACATTTTGGCAAGCCTGTAGATTCCTCTTAAAGAACAGCCGAGATTTATTTACTCTTTTTGTTTACGCTTTCTTCCCAGGGAAAGTCATTTGTCACTTTCCCCGGCTTTGGGAATCAGGATCGTTGATGCATGGGGTGTATCCCTCACAGTGCTGCGTGCCAGGATCCACATCAGGACCAGCAGTGGCTGGAGCAGTTCCAAAATCAAACCACCTACTGCAAAATAAACGATCTAAAATCATTAATCACAGGGCAAACTGAAATTGCTACAAGTTTATACTTCACAGCTCTTTAAGCCTGAGTTTGGGTGCTTACAAAAATCCATTCTCATAACCATAAATATGACTCTTACTGAAGAAAATTCTGAGAAAAACCTAAATTTCAAAATTCGTGTCAGTTTTCACACCCACGGAGTCCGCAGCTGGTGCTGGGGGATGCACAAGGCCACCTACCGTGCGTCAGATACGAGCCATCAAACAACATTCCTGGGAATGGCACGTTCCCTCTGAAGCTTTGCTTTATTTCCAGTGACTGTAATTAGGCCATGACAAGTTCCAGACCCAGGAAACAAATCCCAAAGAAGTGTCAGTTCACCTTCCTCCATCACAGTCCATGAAGAAGGACAGATGGGTGGAGCTGGGGCTTTTGCCGTTAGCGATGGCCATCTATCATGATGAGAGATTCTCACGGTGTTTTATTTACTGGCTTCAGGAGTCCACGACCATCCCGTATATTAAAAACCTGGTGCTGCTCTTTCCTTGGCTCCAAGTCGCCTTCATGAACCCCCAGGTGATGCAGCCCAAGGGGCACCTACTCCTGGATCTACTCAGATGCAAATAAGCTCTACAGTTGGGTTGTCTGAACAAGACCTACAGCTATTTCTTGCTCTGTGTATAAAGATTGCCATAGTTTTCACAAATATTGAGGTCTTTAAGGCTTCAACTACTAAATAACTGGAGTCAGCAAGACACTTCGCATGGGCCTATTACTGTATTTTCTTCAAGAGAGGTACATTCACACTTTTCAGGACTTTTTTTGTCCTGAGCACAGTTTTAGGGAAAAAAAAGGCCTTGGGCAAATGGAGTTGTACCATTTGTGCTGCAGGACAACTGTTCCCGAGTCCCTAAATGACATTAAAACACTTAAACGCTTTGCTAGAATGAATTTAGCACGTAACGACTAGCCAACACATGCAGGAATTTCTCAATGTCATATACCCGTGCCGGTTGAAGTGAAAGGATTTAAAGACTGCTCTAAGGCACGAGTTGGGAGGCCTATATTAGCTCTAGAGACAAGACATTTTTAACTACAGGCAGGAAAGGTGTCAACCCTCAAAAAATATTCCGCAAGATCTGCAATCTGACCATCCCTAATAGAGCTCATCTACCCTCTCCACGCTAAAAGCAAAGGCAATTGGCTGTGGCAGGTGTCTCTAGACAGCTTAATACAACCATAATGAAGTGTTTGAAGGAGACCTTGCGTGGAGTTAGTTACTTTATTAAAAAGAGCATCTTCGTCACTGTCATTGGTTCAAGGGCAGCCCAATGTACGCCACGTCAGGGACCACGGTACGAGCACTGCAGCTTGCACAATTTATAGCCCGTGCTACAAATTAAAATCCAATAAAGCTTTTATAAAGGTGGCTTTAGGAGTATCAAGTTCTTTGCACGGTGCTCGTATTTTAGGTGATAGATTTGTCTAATGACTTTACAGTCGATAAAAAAAGGTGTAGTTCTCTAAACTCCTGTCCATATCGGTTGTAAAATAGTTACATAAATCTGTTGTCGGAAGGTGTAGGCAATATGGAAGGAATACGGAGTACATCTAACGTATACGGAGGTGCAGGCCAGTTGACGTAGCCGAAGTTCTGCCTCTTGGTTCACCTCACTTTGCTCTTTTGAAAGACAAAGCGAGCCCACAGCGTCAGGGCCGTCCCCGCCGCGGCAGCAACGTGACTTTGTGCGCAACCAGCGCTCCCCATAAATCCTACACAGGGATTTTGGGGAGTCTCGGGAAGGGGACGCATCCTGCAGCTCACCCAGAAACAACCGGCTCATTTTTGGATTGCGGGTTAACAGCGTCTGGTTTCCAGCACTCTCCTGCTCAACTCCAGTCTTTTCAAAGGCATTTAAAACCCCCAGGAGGACCATAATTCTAACAGCTGCAGGTAAAGTGAAGTCCCAATTTCCTTAGTGTTCTCCAAAACGATGCCTCACCAAAAATTGTTGGGATTTGTTTGTTTAGCTGGTTTGGCGTACAGGGTCAAGAGAGGTTAATCCTGGACCTGGACCTATTTAATCCCATCCCAAGCCCCACCGTGACACCAGAAGTGGACCTCCTGCCAGAAGAAAAGAGGGACCCACAAGGTCCACGCGCACCTGAACCTCTTACTGCAGTCTTACCCTTTTTTTTTGCTGCTTTGGTGGAACAAAGAGAAGCCGCAGAGTGAGGTAGAAATATTAAAGCAAGAAGGATTATGTGCTTAATTGTAAACTGAGATGGAAGATTAAGCCTGAAGAAAGAATTACTTATGTGGGGGCCTGTTGGGACCTGTTCCTCACAGCTCACTTCACACCAGCTAAGCGATTTTAACTCTCTGCCTTCCCCGGCTGCTTCGCTCTTACCCTCACCGCGGCTGAAGGAATTAACTTTATTAAAGAATATCGTTAAAAGCCCGAGCTGCAATTCTGTGGACCTGAGAGGGCGGGTTCAGGCTTCTCGCGTTTTCTTTCAGAGTTTAAATAATATGCGCGCTCCCCCATTAAGGGACTTGAGAAAGGACAACGTGAGCACGGGGACAAGCCTGGGGTGACAGCAGGAGCTGCAGCTTGGCAGGACCCCGAATATCGGGTGCCACAGCCAAAGCCCTGCTGCATGCCAGGCTTGTCCCCATGCCCCCCCCCAGCCATCCCCAGCTGTCCCCCTCCCCTGGGGACCCAAAGCGCACGGGCACGGTGCCCAGGACATCGTGGCCATCCATCTTCTGTTGAGCTGTGCTTCACTCACTGATTTTTCTAATATTCTCCAGTATCCCCAGATTCCGGGAGGTGAAGCTGCGGGGAAGAGCCAGATCAGAGTAGATTTCATGACAAAAATCACAAGAATTGGGAACTCTAAAAGTACAAGTTGTTACGCTTCTGTGACTTGAAGGGAAAACCAGAAAACGTGACCCAAAAGCTCCCAAACCAGAAACAACATGAAACCACTTAATCCGAAATGTCAAGTTCTTCTGGCATATGACTCATGTTTTTTGATGCTGATTTTGAATGCTGAATGTGTCCGTCATGACCTTTCTTTGGTTACTGAAGTTATTATTGTACACCTTGAAAAGCCGTACTAGTTCAAGGCAGTCCATCAGGGTTTTCCTGGGCCGGCCTGGACGACATGGTGAACCCTCGGCCCCAGGAGAAGGAAGGAGTTATTTCAGAGAGGCCCAGTAGCTTCTTGGGAACTGATATGTATTTGTATATTTGCAACCGATGTATAACTGCTCCAAGAAATCCCAATTTCTGGGTCAGACTGGACAGCAGAAGACTGGACGGCTCAGGCCATCAGCCCTACCAACTGCCCGTCAGCACGGATCTCCATTTTAAGATGATTCCCAATGGATGTCCCAGGGAATATCCTTTTGCTCTCACCTCTCGAAGCAAACCTGAAGACCGCACGTCACACCACATAAATGCCTAGTCCAAAACAGGGCCATAAGGAAGAGGCGTGAGCTCACAGAGAGAAACCCATGAGGTGGGGCCACCCTGGGGCTTTTGCACCAGCAAAGACTCAGCAGATCCTACAGAATTTGCTTCAGCCGCATTTTCACCCCTTTTTTATTTGCTTTCTATGGATATCTTTTAGGAAGTGGATTTGTTGTTGAGCGTATTTGCGACGACAGGTAATTTTAGGAGACAATTATTAGAGACGAGTCAGCAAGAATTACTTTTTCAGATTAGGATCCACAGCTGGGAGAGCTGACTCCCAACCCCAGGTGATCCCATTCCGAAACAAGATGGGATATGGTGCGACAAGGGTGTCTGCTAAGGTTAATTAACATGTCTTAAGTGCCCATAACATAAAATAGCTATAAAATAGCTATATGGGGAGGGTTATTGATTGAGGTTATTTGGCTCTTAAAATTTCAGGTAAATAAAAGGCCAGGCGAGAAAAACGACGCCAAATTAATAGACTCAGTTATTCGCTGTGAATTATTTGCTCCATCCTGCTATGCCATTGCACTACCCGATGCATTTAATAAGATTGTGGCGCCTTGAAATTCCTTTCTGCAGGCACATAATTTTTTTAAAAAGGGGAAATCCTTGCAGATTGAAAGACAACGTTTTATTTCCCCTGTGCCGGAGTTAGAAAACCCGAAACTGGGAAAAGCATTTCAGAAGGCGGTTCGAGGGCGAAGCCACCCACATAGGTACCTGTGCTGGAGCGTTAGGCTGAATTGCCATTTGTGTTAATTAACTAAATTAAACACGTGTCGCTCTGCCCCTCGTCGACTTCGCAAATAGACATTATTACTATCGCGCCGAGGCTCCGAGCAGTTGAGGGAGGTTTTCTCCAGCAGCAGGCGGGTATTGACAAATATTGTACCTCCAGCGGGTACAACGTCTCGGGGATTATTTGGCTGCCTGTCTATGGAAAACACCGCCAGCATTTATCCGAAAGGGAAAATCCCACCCCACACGGGGGAGCCCGAGCCGTGAGCTCCCACCGAGTCTGCAGCGATGGGCAAAACGCGGCACGCGGCAATGTTTTACTTTCTCCTTCGGACACCGGGTAACCTTCCTGGGAGAAGGATCAAGGTAAGCCTTGCCATTAAAATGGGCACATCAGAAAAATCAGGGGAAAAACAGGTAAGCAGATTTATCGGGTGTATTTAGGGCGACCCCAAGCTCTGCCTCCCCAGGGCAAAAGTGGTGTCAGCCCAGGTTCATAAACGATAATTACTGCCATGTGCCCAAAAGTCCTTATTCCCAAATGTGTTGATAGCACGAGCCCAGCTTTATGGCCATGGCTGCCCTCAAGCTGACACACGACTGAAGCTATATTTACATATACAGACTCTATGTATTTTCATAGAATTATAGAATCATTTAGGTTCGAAAAGACGTTCAAGGTTATCAAGTCCAACCGTGAACTTAGCACTGCCAAAACCACCACTAAACCGTGTCCCTCTGCCACGTCTGCGCGCCTTTTAAGCACCTCCACAGTGATTCCACCGCTTCCCTGGACACCTGTTCCGATGCTTAACAACCCTTTCGGTGAAGAAATTTTTCCTAATATCCACCCTAAACCTCCCCTGGCGCAACTCGAGGCCATTTCAAGTTGTGCCAGGGGAGGTTTAGATTGGATATTAGGAAAAATAGAAAAAATTTTACCTTTGTCAGGGGCGTCACCAGCGAGGTAAGCCACCTAATCCCTTTTCCTGGTTGCAGTAAGAATTAAGAAGTGATGAGTTGATCTTTTTTCTGAATTTTACCCTAAACTGAACATTGCTATCTACAGCATCTGGAGCCACGGACTTGTGCACCAAAGGTATTTTCGCTTTGGTCCTGAAATATCCTGACTATTCTGTTTTAGGGAATGTGAGGGTGGGTTTGGAAGAGAGAGTCATTAGCTCTTCTTGAATGAGCCTAAAATATCTTCTCCCTCCCACCCCTTTGCCCATTCACCTTGGAAATTTGTGATTTTTTTAAACACTCCAACATCCCTTAGGTATTTTCCCTTACAAAACAGGAGTGGATTTCCCATCCTTGGGTGGGGAGAGCCTTAAACAGCCCGTTGCAGAGCTCTTTCAGCCAGTCTCGGGGAGGAAAAGCTCTCCCCTGCAAGCAGTCTTTGCATTTCTTTCCCCGCCAGAAATACCTTCTCTCTGCCTGTGACTCGCTGAAGTCTGATATTGTGCAAGTTCCTTTCCGAGAAAGGGAGAAACAAGCGCAGACACAGGGTGAAACTAGTAAAAGGCGGTTCGGAAATGCAATAGAGGACAGCAAATTTTTTTTTTTTTTTTTTCCCCCACTGGTGGTCACAAGTATTTTTAATTTTGCTTTCATTTTCTACCCGCAGACAGTATTCTGTGACGCTGGTGGGCATCCCACCAGCCACATTGCTGTAAAGAAAAGCTTAAATAACCTGAAAAGGGGAAATGGAGTCAGCTGCGTAATAATACTTGGTTAATGAGGAGTTCCCTGGCACACACCTTGCCTTCCTGAAGACCTGAGCGAGTCTGTCCCATGATACACGGTAGATGTTGATGGGAGACCAGACATGCAATGCCTATCACCGTTTGGTGGACCTTGCGGTCCACCTCTGCGTGATGGGGCTGAGCTGGCTCTCCCCAAAGCAGAGATGCCTCGTGCCCCCATTAATCTCAAAGCCGAGACTAAACTCCAAAACTTCCCCTCCTCCCTTGGACTCAGGTGAACAAAACCTCTGAATTTGGTGGCTTAGACCCGTTTGTACCTGCCGGCTGAAGTTCAAGGCCAGAGAAAGCTACGCTAGAAACGTGACGGGAAAATGAAAGTTTCACCTAACACTTTCTCTTCCGCTTCCCACCCTACGCACGTAGGGCGGGTTAACCTTCCTGTAGCAGATGTCCATGAGTTTAAGAAAAGATTCCTCACCCCAGTGGTTTGCTCGGATGAGTGATGCCCATACAATAGCCACTTGGATGTTTCTTGCTTTTTTCCAACACCATCAGGGAGAAAATGAAATAATAACACGGGGATCCCTCGTGTGGAGCTCCGAGCACCGAGCCCACTTCACTTCCCCCTGAAAAACCAACCTGCAGGTGCTCTACAGCTCAAAAAAGCCTTTATCTTCTTCTCACACCTTATCGTACACTCAGCAGCACGGCCTCACGACGGAAATTGTTTGGCCCTCTTGACCGGTAGCAGGACTTTTTGTCCCTAAAGAAATACTATTCAGAAGAGATCCAACTTGCTTTCTTTACGTGCAAGTTTTAGCAGCATCATAAAGATGAACTTTCTGAAAGTACGTCTCCTCCAAAAAAAAAATTATATGGGAAGACTATTTAATTATTACATATATCTTTGGCACACTTGATGAGAAGCACTTTAGTGTGTAGGTGTAGCTTTAGCAGAGAAAACAGGATTAAATTTATACAGAGCGATAAAGTTATTCTATGCAATTACAGCCTGCTTTTGACACCCTTCCCTGGAGAGAGCATGTCGCAGAGCTGGGTAGGGCCTTATCTGTGACACCAGCGCTCACTCTTCTTCCAGAAACACAGAGCTCTTCAGGTGTAATGCCCTTATCAAGCTTTAACTGAGACATCGTCAATGATAACTCCAAGTCCTTATGTCAGCGACACCTCCCAGACCATCCAGTTGACAGCCTGCCCAACGCGTTGGGTTGAGTTGGGTTGGCCACCTGTGGGCAATGCCCAGCTGGAAATTTGGGATTCCTCTGACCTCTTCTTCAGCTTCATGACATCATTCATCTCAAAATGATCCAGAGCACTGGAGCTATTCAATAGTCGTCTTTGCTTTGAAGGTATCTGAGCACTTCAGAAATGCTGCAGTGCCCAAGACTTGATTCCCAAAGCGCAGGCAGCCAAAACAGTTCTCCACTTGGGTTGGGCACACTCAACCAGCCAGCAAAACCCTTCCAAAGGGGACACACAGCATTGCTATGACCTTTTCCCGGGAGGCGTGACTGTGTTTGCATACCCAAGAGACAAGAGGCTGAAAGAGTTGGGGGTGTTCAGCCTGGAGAAGAGAAGGCTCCAGGGAGATCTTATAGCAGCGTTTCAGAACTTAAAGGGGGCTTAGAAGAAAGACGGGGACAGACTTTTTGGCAGGGCCTGTTGCAACAGGACAAGGGGTAAACTGAAAGAGGGGAGATTCAAACAAGATATAAAGAAGAAATGTTTTAACCTGAGGGTGGTGAAACAGTAGCCCAGGTTGCCCAGAGAGGTGGGAGATGCCCCATCCCTGGAAACATTCCAGGCCAGGTTGGACGAGGCTCTGAGGAACCTGATCTAGTTGAAGATGTCCCTGCCCATGGGTACTAAACGGCCTTCAAATCCCTTCCAACCCAAACCATTCTATGGTTCTATGATGCTCTGTTTGCCAAGTGAAATCACTGCCCCATGCGGAAACCCTTCCAGGAGCTGATGAACCCTCCACAGCAACAAAAGGGCAGCGTTTGCCCCCGTGGTTCTTGCAGAAAACGGGAGCAGATGGAGAAGCACAAGGCAACAGATGCCTGTGAGGAGAAGCGCCCGGCGGCCGCCCCACTATTGTTGAGCTGTCGCAGGGGACGTGGGGACAAAGCCAGCGTCTGTGCCAGGGATCGAAGCAGTGCCAGGGAACACAGGGCACTGCAATAGGACAGTCTGTGCTGCTAAAGTCCCCGAGAGCCCGGTGTGCCGTCAGCCTGGGCACACAACGGGGTCTGCCCCGAGGGCTGGGGGACCGACACCACCCCGCCACAGGCGCCAGACCTGCCCCGTGCCACCACCCTCGCCTGGAGACGCTGCAGAGGAGTTCAACCTTCAGACAGACTCTGCAAAGCAAACGGCTGGCGTCTAAACCCTGTGAGATTTTGAAAACTGCCATCTAGACCCAGAAAACTGCAGAAAACAGAAAAATCCACAAATTAGCAGGCAGCCTCTCAGGATCCCCGAGGTGAAACGCAGCACGCGCCTCGTTTTTGCTGGCTTTAATGTTTTTGTTAGTCTGCGTTTGTGACAACGGTACGGCAGGCAGGCTGTTTCCCACCACATCGGGAAACAGAAATACTGCGGGAAACAGCTGCTTTGTGCCCATCGTACACGTGAATCCTCAACGTCAATGTCAGAACGCTTTCAAAAAAATCATTTGAAATGGTTTCACGAAAGCTCCTCAGCCTGACAGTCTCTTCAAAACGAGAGAACTTTTCATCCCCAAGTCACCCCTGTTTCCCAAAGCAGGGAAGCAGCTTCCCTTGCTTGACGAGAGCATCAGCGGGACTCTTCACCCTTTAGGTTTCTCCTGGTGCTCTGAGCATCTTCTGGGAAGGACGGCAAGACCGGGGCACATCCCTTTGGGAAGGGCAGATGAGAGGCTGATTTCCCAAGCACTGGGCACTTCTTAAGTAAAAGCACTGAGGTTGAATAATAACAAGAAAGACGGTCAACGGGGAGATGCTCTGACCGGGGCTGCAGGAACTCGCAGGTTATTTTGGCTAGAAGACCACCCAACGCGCCAGCGCAGTTGGGGCATGGCTAAAACCAGGCTTAATTCTAAATCACATTGAACTGAGAGCTGCAGCTGGTAGGGGAAAAAAAAAAAAAAAAAAAAAAAAAAGAGATATTTTTTCAAAATAATTCCGTATTTAGTCTCTATCTGAAGGTGGTACTTGAATTCTGAAAGGGATGCACTTCTTTTCAAATAAGGTTTCTAAAAGGCTCAGCCACGCAAAGAAGAAAAGCACTTAGGGTGCATACCCCAAAGTGCAGTATGACAAAGTATTGCACTTAGGGTTGAATGAAATGTTTTGATCAACCAAACCAGAATTTTTTACAATATTTTTTACGAAGTCGCTCAGAAACAATATCCACAATTACGGCAAATGGAAAACACGCACATAAAAAGGCAGCAGGAGATGCTCCACCTGCTTCCTCCCGTTAGCACCTTACGAAATCCAAGCTGAGAAACCCAGCTACGACACAGTACGTACGAGGATGTAAAAACGACTCACTTTGGTGAGTCAAGGGGGAAGAGAAACAAAGAAGCAAATAACCTGGGTCATGTTTTTCAAAGGAACGGGGAAACAAAACCGCAGGGAGAAGCAAAACTGCGAGGCGCAAGAGGGAAGGGAGGGAGAAATTACTTCTTTACTACTGGCTACTCAGACAACGTGACAGTCGTCGACCACAATCCTCAAAAGTGGATTTATAGACATCAAAAGACAAGTTTTTTTGTACAGAAAAGAAAATACTTGGAAAACAACTTACGAGAAAGGCCTTACATATGTATAAAAGAGAAGGTGTCGCATGGAAAGCATTTGGGGGATCCAGTTTCACTTATTTTACTGCAACTAAGTGGTCTCCAATGAGTCCAGCAGCCCAAGAGGGGGCCAACGTGGAGTCAAGAGGATGAAGTGATTTGGGTTTGCTTCCAGGGGACCCCAGAGGGGATGCTGGGGGGACCCTGGGCCAAGCCAGACCCCGCATCCCCCGGCAGGGGCAGGATGCTGATCCTTAGGGACCAACACAGGAACCCCAGCCCTGAGCCATCTGCCCGGACCTCCCGGCTCATCCTTGGCCGTAATTATCTGTTTTAGCGATTGAAATCTCCCAGCGCAGCGGGGTAACGACTTCCTCGCCGGTCACAGAGCAGTCATTGTGTCGGCTTGCCAGACCAGCACATTTCAAAGTCATACATCTCGCCCAAAAAACGGCTCTGCCATGGTAGGCGGATAAATTGTTGAGCCATTAAAAACACAGCTGTCGAAAGCGCGGCCGGGCCTGCGTGTTGTCAAGCACCGGGTCAACGGCGCTGCGCTAACGCTAGGAAAAAAATGCCCTCGTTAGAGAGAAAAATACATGTCGCCGTCACCCCCAACACAGCAAAATGGGGGGGGGGAAAAAATCCCAACCCTGCTGATGTAAACGGAGAAAGTTAAAAGGGGAAACAGCGAGAAGTGACGGGACACAGCCTGCGGCACGGGGAAGGGAGCACCGAGCAGAGTCGGGGGCTGTGCTGTAATCCCCGGCGCCTTAGGAAATCAGTTAACCCCCGTGATCCTGTTATCTGAAAACGGGGATAATCGTTCCTACCCACCTACATCCCTCGCAGGGGTTTGATGGGATTAGGTAGCAGCAGATCTAGAAAATGCAAATTGCTAAACACGCTAACGAACCGCACGCGTCTCCACTCCGGCGCTGGCTCCTGGGTAGGATGAAACAAGCTCTGTTCTCCTCACTCATGTTTTATAATTCCTTTGTGGATGCCCAGAGGAGCCCAGCTGCACGTGGCCATTGGAAAGCAGAGCCATAAGGATGCCTCCACCCATGCCCAGCTCACGCAGGGACAGCCCTTATCCAGGCAGCGATTCCCAACGCAGCTGAGAAACCACATCCTGGGCTGACACTCACATTACTCAGAGGTCCCGACCACAAAAAAAAACCCTAGAAAACAATTTATCCCCTTCCTTCGTCACATCGTGCATTACAAAGACACCACCACGTCTCTCCTCTGGACTTACCCAGCACACAGAGCCCCCAGGGTGCTCCTTGGAGGTCCCCATTTCTCCAGCCCTCCTCACTGCTGTCTTCTGGATCGGTGCTCAGCCCCGCAGCCAGGATATCAGCTGGGTCTTCACCAGCACCTGGATGAGCAGGATTATCCCTGAGCTGTTACAGGTGCTCACAATATCCCTATTTCAGCAGCCCAGGGTGATGGCCACCTCCCGCACAAAGGTTCAGCTGGGGACTATGACACCCCCAAGCCTTCATCTGCCCCTTTGTATCCCATCTCACACTGCATCACTGATACTCGTGCGTTCCACTTACCTTGCTGAATAGCACCGCGTCCTTTTTGAGACCATTTCTCTGATTTGCCAAGATCCTTCCGAATTCCAGCCTTGTCCTGCAAAAGCCCTTGAAGCTTTTCCCAGGCTGGGATGACCTGCAAATTTGACAAGCACGTTAGCGCACCACCGATATCGCCCCCAAAAGCCAGAGATGAGTCCCCAGCCCAGGACGGCCCTGGGTAACCCCCAAACACACTCAAGGCTGTTTCCATTTCAACAGGGATGATGACTGGTGACTACTGATGGTGATTTCCTACCCAACCCTTCCCTGCCTTAAAAGACTTTCTTCTGGACCGCGCTGCCCTATTTACCTCACCGAAGTGCCATTTGGCACATCATTAAATGCCTTATTACAGTTGCAGGGGACAAAAGCCAGACGCACACTTGACCACGGCAGCCTCCGACGTCACATTACTGCTTGCTGGTGGAGTAGAGACCTTAGAAATAACTGAGTTATTGCAAATGAACTATGGCTTCCCAGCCGTTTGCTTACTTGGAGCCCAGGCAAGTCACTGGGCCAAAAGGCCAGCGGGGACCAGGAAGAAAATCAGCCGGATTATCCTCAGCCGGAGAGGATTCAGCTCCCTCGACTCAAGGTATCTGCAGCGTAGACGTCTCCATCAGAGCTAAGCACCCCCCGACTCCTTTAGTCAGCGAAGAGAAACGGGCGCGCTTGGAGAGTGATTCATCGAATGCATTTTAAACGATGAGATAAATCGCACCTGGAAATCTTGGGTTTCTCACTTTCCGTCGGATGGGTCCTACCGCTCTTGTCAAGATGCCCCATTTCATAGAAATCACCTTGGAAGATGTAATGCCTATAGCTGTCTACTTTGAAGTCGAATCCAGCCCTCCACTTCTATAAATAAATGAAAAAAAAATTATATTTACTAATAATATAAATATATATAATGTATACATGTATGCCCTGTGAGCATCCCACACGCTTCCCAGGGCTCGGGCACCGTCACCGACCAGGCGCCGTCTCTCTGTTTTCCTCCACTCCATTTCTCTTTGCCTACAACTAGAAAAATTAATATTTTCTGTCCCAGATGTGAAGTTTAAAATTTGTTACCGGCACTTAGTACATGCTTGAGTTATTGTGCCGGCTGCTCACAGAAAAAGATTTAGGAGGATTAATATGGTGAACAAATGAAAAAATTTGCTGAAGGTGGTGAGGGGACGGCAAGGAAACCGCCAGAGAGCGGCTCTACTCTCCACCCGGACGATTTATCTTTTTCATTTTAGCACTCAATGAGAATTCTCGTATTAGCGTTGGAAACAACCTCTTAACGAAATCTGAGCAAGGGAAGAAGCATTTTGTACCCCAAATCTCCCTATTTTCGGGAGATATAGAAAGGAATAATTAATATTGCTGGGGCACTGCGCTGGGGTTGTTCATGTGGTTGGAATTGGGCTCGTGGGGTAAGACTGGGGCAGTTCCTGTGGGGCCCCGTTACGTCTCTCCCCATGCAAAGGGAAGCTCTGAAAAGGACATCGAGCAGAGACCCAAAGTCCCTCAGACAGGCACATCCCAACATGACACCTCGATTTCAGAGGCAGCATCTAGTCTGGGGAAATTTCTCTTTTCTCCTTCTTTTTAAGCACAAGATAAGGATAAAGCAAGAGGTTCGGAGGGCTCTGGTTGCCCCACGAACACTCTGGTTGCCCCAACACAGAGACTGCCAGATGACAGTGCAACCACCAACCCTGTGCCGACAAACATCAAACCCCAAACATTTTATGCCGGGTTTCAAAGGGCAGAAAATATTTTCTTTGCAAATCTCCAAGTTTCAGAAGGGGGGGGAAAAAAAAAAAAAAAAGGCAAAAAACTGATGAAACTGGTTGGGAAAATCACTGAAATTTGCCGTTTCCCCCCCGCAGGACACTTTCTGCAGTCTGGCACCGCAATTGTTTAAACCACACAAAGCAGAGGATGCTGCTGCTGGAGAACTGGTTTAAGCGTCTCCCCAGCTTCACTTGAAAATCCAAGTGTAAGTCCACATGCGCTTGCCACCCTGTGGCCCCCAACGCGCTGGGGACGGTGGCAACCGCAGCATCCCTGGGCCACGAGGATGCAGGGAGATGCTCCCTCAGGCACCATCCAGACGAGGGGGACCCCAGTCACTCACACCCCGTTATTATTCAGGAGGGGTGTCTGGCTGGGGTGTGCCTCACTAACCCTGCGTGGGGACAACGCTCTCGGGAGAAATCTCCTTCTCAGGTGCCATGGCCAAGTCTCAGCGCTGTCGTCCCACCCACGCAGCCTAAACCTGCCTAAAGCTGGGGTGACGGGCACAGGGGGGCGAACTCCCCGCTCCTGCTTTGACGACGGGGAAGAAAAAGGAGAGAGGCAGAGATTTAGGGGATCCAGTCCGATCACGGCGACTGATCCGAGACGCGCACCGAAGCCTCTACACCACCGACTTGAGTAGGTGCCAAGATGACCCATGGATGGTCATATCCTGTGGGCGAGGGCTGGGATGACGGTCGCGCGCGGCTGTGCAAGCTTTGCATGGACCCGCAGGTTTCTTCTCATCCCAGGGCCGCCAGCGTGGCACCAGGGCAGCCTCTGAACCATAAAGAGAGCGGCAAAGAATAAAAAGCCGTTTCTAACACAGCTAAGCAGCTGCTGCGTGTGACAGAGGAACAGCCACACGGAGCCAGCTCGCCCTCGAAGGAAAGGCTGCAATCAGTAACACTGTTAAAAATAAAAACCTCTCTTGCTGGCGCTGCAGTTACAGCTCGAAACAATCAAATCCGACACAAAGGCTTCATCTACGGAGGAATCGCAAAACAGCGCGCTGTCCTGCCTCCGGTTTCCTCAAATAACAAGCAGGTCAGAAGCCAGGGATGCAGGAAGGAGTTTATCCGGGGAGATCCTTCCCAATTCATTTTCGGAAGATCAGCGATGCTCCGCGGCTGAATCGAGTCCCAGCGTGGGGTCTGCAGGAGCCAGGAGAGGGGCAGCCCCTTCCCCGCCGGCATCACCCACTCCTTCTTGAAGCATCACCAGCCATCCCTTCCCGTGGAGGTGCCTGAGCCTCCTCCCGACCTATTTTTTGTATTTTTAAATAAATAGGGATGATGGTCTGGGTCAGGCCCCCAAGCAGCATCACCTCTCCAGCGCCAGCCTCAAAGCCGTGGACCAGCAGCTGAGCGCCACCAGCAAATGCAGCTCCAGAGGTGGTGCAACAGATGTGATTCATGAAACCCTGCTTTGAAAAAATGTCAGGGTCGTTAATTCAGCTCCGACACGACGTAAGGAATCTTCGCAGCCTCTCAAACCCTCCCGGAATGGCAGCAGGAGCAGTCAGGCCATCCCAGTCTACCATACTGGTGTCTACACCCAAGCCGGGGACCCCGACTTGCTCCACAGCTGGTAAGAAAGAAACAGGTGCTTCTAGGGAATGAGTTTTGGGGTTTTCCCACCTCAGTGTAGACACCTGGGATCAGTCAGACAAGTCGCTGCAAGCCAGAGCAGCTCTGGGGCGAAGTCCCAACAGCAGCCAAGGGCTGAAGAAGAGAAACCTGGTACCTCGAGGTCTTGGAAGGGCTGAAAAACCAGGGAACTGCCAGATTAGTGAGATGAAAGTCAGCAGTTATCATCCAAAGGAATAAATCCTCAGCTTCCTCAGCTGATCTGAACGTTGTCTGGGATGAGAGGCTGTCCCATAGGCCCACAGCCAGTGGGTAAAATTGGGGAAGAGAGCAGAAGGATTGTAGAAACCAGGGGGAAGGGTAATGGTGACACATACCTTTGCAGTCTCACACTTGCATTTTATTTATATACACACATCTAGCTAAGCAAATGCCCGTGAAAACCCATTTGAAAACACTTTTTGAAAGGAAATTGCATCGCGTGGCTCAGCAGAGAGCTCGTCCCCTCTCTCTGGGGCACTCCCTGCTCGCAGGAGGTCGCACACCTTCTCCTGACGACCATCGTGGCCTACACAAACGATCCAGGACTGGCTTCAAAGCGTTGTCCCGGCACCGAAAGTGCAGATCCAAGACCCCACAAGGCCGGTGTTCAAACGCAGATTTCTAAGTCTCCGTTTTGGAAGAGCCCAGACCAGGCTTGGGCTTGGGCCACCACAGAAACGGGACTTTGTTGTGTCTCCTACTGGTGTAAGAGGAGCCGGAGCAGGTAACGCTTTGACCTTAACTTTGGTAGTGGGAATGAGAAAAAGAAAAAAGAAGAAAAACAGGCCTAGAAATTTCAGGGAGGTTTCTTGATCCAAAATTCATCCTGAGCTTCACAGACTGAACTATTCCTACACACAACTGACTGCAGGAGCGTTAGAAGCAGTTGCAAAGAAGATCAGGACCCTCGCATTTACAATCTTCTACGTTACACCTCTTTTTTTTCCAGCCGTAATTTGGAAAGGGTGAAGAGATGGACTCCCGTTTTCAAGCAGACAGATGACAGGGTGTCTACCCAAAAACTTCCAGCCTCCTAACTGGTAGTAGGCTGTTTTGGGAGGATGATGCCTCGCGCCTGTCCTGAGGATGTAATTACAAGAGGAAGATTGATGTTTCATACTCGGATCCGCAGGAGCCGCTCCAGAGGGATGTTTATAGAACACAACGCGACCGCAGTAATCACGCGGGGACGTTAATGACACCCGACGGTGTTCTGCAAATACGCTTCAAGAGAGGTGTCCAAATACAAGGGGGAGGAATTAATCTTCCAGGAGAATTATTTAAGATTTATAATCTGTTGAGAAAGGAATTACCAGCTGAGTGCTATGCAAAGCTCTGGTAATTACGCTAACAAATTAAAAGTACATTTATCTGCTTTCCAAGATGTTCATCAACATCGCGTGCTCGGCTTTCCCCATACGCAGCTACGGGCAGAAATCATTATTCTTTGCAGGCTCCCACATACTAGCCCCGCACCATAACAGACCTTTTTCATGAGGTAACTGGCCAAAATAAATTCCCACTTTTAGGTCACATATAGGCTCCAAGACACACCTCAAGTGCGTCCTGCAGCGATCTGACTTACGGTCCCTGTAACAGAAGGACGTCACTGTCACAACCTGTCCAGATGCCAAAGGCTGGCAGCAAAAACTGCCCTGAAATGCAAGAAGCTTGACACAGTAAAAAAAAAATAATAAAAAAAGAAATAAAAATGCTTGTACAGGGTGCTGTGGATAAATATGCACGGCTGATTACAAACAGTAAAGGTCAAGGTCGTATTTTTCTTCTTCCCCTTTTTCTGGAAAATTGGCACATCGTTCCTCAAAGGAGGGCTTTTGAGAAGGGCAACTATATTCTCTTCTGCCCCTGTGCAAAGTCCACTCTTACGGTGGTTTTTCGATTGATAACATGGTTCATTTGGGCATCGCTCCCGCGCAGCGGCGTGGGGAGGTTTTTCTGGTCGAACGTCCTCCCAGCCGGGAGCGCGCTGGTGAGTCTCCTGCCTACGAGGAAGGTTTGAAAACATTTATTTTCCACTTGCCAATGTATCTGTAGCTAAAGCACAACATGGGACCGTACTGGGTGTGTTGAAATCCTGCCAGAAAGCCTGGCAGGTTTCTTACAAAATTTTATCCAACAAGTAGGCAGATTTAAAAAAAAAAAAATATTAAAAAAAAAAATAAAAAAAATCTGGCTGACGTGGGGGCTGGAGAGCATCCTGTAGAGCCTGATGCCTCATCTCTCGAGCCCACAAGCTCCCAGCAGTCTGTCTGGTGCAGCCCCCGAGCAACCAGCTCCGGCGCTCGAGCTCCCAGTAGGGGGAGAAAACAGCAGTTATCTTCCAGCAAACGTCAGAGCTGGGGCTTGTCCCTCACCCCAGAGGTGCCACCTTGCACCCACCCCGTGCCCCAGGGACCTGGCACCGCGTGCTGCTGCCGTCAGGGATGCAGCAGCAGCTCAGCACCCAGCAAGAGAGGCTGTGTGGCCCTCAGAGCCCCCCCCGCCCCGGGGGCAGATTGCGATGGCGCCCAAGGAAACCACCTCTGTCAGGCCCGATGTGCTCAAGGGGACCACACTCTCAGCGTCCTTCACTTCCCAGGGACAGCCCCAGGAGCAAAACTGCTGCTCCTCAAAAGCGCCCTGTAGGTTATTAGCTTCTAAATGAGCTAATTTACTAAAAAAAGCTTATCATGTACCAGGACTGTGGGGCCCACCTCTGTCTCACCTCCCAGAGAGCACGACAGCCCAAGGAATGTGTGGGCAGGAGGAGGAAAACCTCCAGTACGCCACGGCGCGATCTTCCGCCGGCACCGCCGGAGGAACATGGCCTCAGCCCCCCGACACCCTGCCTCCAAGGAGGTCCCAGCTCTGCTTTCCCGAGCAATCCCGGGACTTACCTCGTGGGATTTCCCACCGTGTTGATCGTCCCCCCGTACTCGGCACTGGTGAGGCCCCACCTCGAGGGCTGTGTCCAGTTTTGGGCCCCTCACCACAAGAAAGACCTTGAGGGGCTGGAGCGTGTCCAGAGAAGGGCAACGGAGCTGGTGAGGGGTCTGGAGCACCCCGCTGCTGGTGCGGAGCGTGCTGGTGAGGAGCGGCTGAGGGAGCTGGGGGGGTTCAGCCTGGAGAAAAGGAGCTGAGGGGAGACCTTCTCGCTCTCTGCAGCTCCCTGAAAGGAGGGGGTAGCCAGGTGGGGTCGGTCTCTGCTCCCAAGGAACAGGAGATGGGACAAGAGGAAATGGCCTCAAGTTGCCGCAGGGGAGGTTTAGGATGGATATTAGGAGAAACGTCTTCACCGAAAGGGTTGTCAAGCATTGGAAGAGGCTGCCCAGGGCAGTGGTGGAGTCGCCGTCCCTGGAGGTATTTAAAAGCCGGGCAGACATAATGCTTAGAGACATGGTTTATTGACGTTTTTTGTCAGAGTTAGGTTGATGGTTGGACTCGATGACCTGAAAGGTCCCTTCCAACCTGGGCAGTTCTATGATTCTGTGATTCTATGACTCACCCGGGATGAAGATCCTGGCCTGGCACACGCCGCAGCTGGCACCTGCCCAAGGGTCCAGCCCCACTACGGCAAGGAGGACTCTCAAAAACACCAAGATGCCCGGTTCAGGCGTTGGGTCACCAAGCGGAGGAGCTGGAGCACCAGCGCTATGGGGAAGGGATGGAGAAGGACGCGCGGCCGTCCCCGGGCTGGGAACTTACCTCCTGCCTCCCTTTTTCCTGGGGAAGTTTCGAAACAGGATCCCTTAGAAACTTGGAGGGAGCATATATATATATATATATATATACACTGACATTCCTGTAGTGCAGTGGGAATGGCTATTTCCCTCGGGAACGGCAGGAGGAAGGCTGCCACCGCTGACTGTGTGGACTCAAACCGACGCCTCCCATGGATGCAAGGTAGGAGGTAAATATATTTACGCTTAGTAAAAACAAATCGGTTATGTGCAGTAAGAAGATACGTGCTTGCCATCCATCACTGGAGGAAAAGCTGGTTAAATCTCATCAGGTTGCTTTCAAAATGCCGTCTCTTCCTGAAGCAGGGATGGGGGGAGGGAGGCAGGAGAGGTCCCGGCTCTCGGCGAGGGCGGACGCGGCAGCCCAGCAGTAGCCGTCGCTGCAATGCCAACCCTGCGCAGACCAGCCGGGGTGGGCCTGATGTTACTTAAACTGTTGCTAAATCCAGTTTCTGCCTCCTTCGCCTCCGGTTTGGTGCTGTCAGCGTGCCCCGAGGGCTGACTCCGGCCCCTTTGATCTCTCCCCGCGCACCCAGGTTGTAATTTCCTGAGGACTGGGAGCCTACAGCGCTTTCATTGTAGGCTTTGCTGACGAGCCTGACCTCCGAGGGGAAAGCTGGCTGCCGGGTAGCGTGCGAGGACGTGTTGTGACATGAAAACTGGCTCCAGGACGGGATTATCGTCCTCTTGTCAGGACTCAAAGCGCTTAATTACTTCGTACAGCCACGGAGAAGATGAGTTGTCCCTGCAGGGAGGGAGGATGCGGGTTTGCTCACGCAGTGGCCAGTGTCTGGAGGGCGGGTGGAAACCCTCGGGCATGGTCCCAGGGACGGGACAACCACCCTCTCGGCTCTCCCTGGCCACCGTCGCGCTGCCTTGGAAGACGCCAATCGGCAAACCTGAGAGGAGCGGGCTAATTTCCTCCGCTGCTTCGCTCCCAAAAGCGTCCTCACCCGCTTCCTAACGTTGTGCAAAAATTCGTACGGGAGGTGCCTCCGTTTAAGTACGAAATAAGTAGGGTTGGGTTTTAATTGCCTCACGATTTTCCAGGGCCAACCAAGCGCTTTCTGCGACGGGCAGTGGAAAGACGTGGGGTATTTTACAAGATACCCATTTGCACGTTGCGTGGTAAATATAAGGCACACCACGAACACAAGCCGCAGGATGATTATAGAGCAGCGGAACAACGGAGACAGAAAATAAAATAAATTGAGGGCAAGGCCGCTACCCACAACGGGTATTCTGTATTTTGCATCTAAAAATACCGGGCTCAAATAAGGAGGCTTTAACTTTCCCCTGACCAAAGCAAATAAAATCAGGTTGGGGCTACATTCAGCAGAGAGCTCAGGAATAGCGTTCCGCGCAGCTTTTTTTTTTTTTTTTTTTTTTTTTTTAGGATATTTGCGTTTTATTTTAAATCCGTCTTTTCTTCACCCAGTTGTCTGCAGCTGTTTGTGGCGTATCTTTTTCCCCCCCCCCACCCCCGCCTTGTACGCAGCGCGAGGGCACGCAGGGGCGATTGTCTGAGGAGAGAAAGCCGGGTTTGTTGCTCAGACTTTTCGTGTCTCAGATAAAGCGGCAGAAGGCACAGTTATTTCCTCCACAGATATTTTGCGCCGGCAAAAGAAAAGCGACTGCGAGATAAGGTACAGGAACTAGACCGAACCTCCAAACTACAGCCTCCCACGTTCCAGGTTACGGCCCCAGCCTCCACTGTTTAGGACACGGGGCATTCCTATCTTCCCCAGGGGACAAAAAAAAAAAAAAAAAAAAAAAAAAAAAAATCAATCTTTTACAAAAAAATCAACGTGGCTAGTGAAAAAGTCTGACTGAAAATCCACTTTTCCATCAAAAGAAAAAAAGTTTCCGAGAGAAAACGAACTCCCCAGCTTATTGCAGCACCTCTTAATTCTTTTCTGCCTCTCTGCAGTCGATCCATTTTTAGGGAAGCGCTTCAGTTGTCACCACGAAGCAGCAGAAGGGCTTTCTATTTCCATTAATTTTATTTATTTATGCTTGTCAACCACACTCCTCTACCAGCTGTCTCTGTTTGCGACCATCTTTATCGGCTGCTGTCAAAGGACTCCAAATAAGTAAAAGCCTAATAATTAAAATAAGTTAAGATTTATATTGCCGTATCTGCAGCCCAGCTTCACCTGGGGCGGGGGGGGGGGAAGCACTACAGTACAGGAGTTTGTATTTATTTCCCTGCCCATTCCGGCACCACAGGGTGCAGTCGAGGATCACGGAATCACAGAATGGTTCGGGTTGGAAGGGACCTTAAAGGCCATCTAATTCCACCCCCCTGCCCCGGGCAGGGACACCTCCCACCAGCCCAGGTTGCTCCGAGCCCCGTCCAGCCTGGCCTTGAACCCCTCCAGGGATGGGACACTTCCAGGGAGAAGCCAGAGGTGGAAAAGATGTGCTAGAAAAACAAAAAGTTGAAGTCAAAGATTAAAAAAAAAAACCCGTTAGCCTGTAAAGCGTGTAGGGAATGCACGGAGCACCTCACCAGCAGCTCCATCCTGGGGGCGCAGCACGGAGAAGAGCATGCTCTGCACGCCGTACCCCCATCGCTGGCCGGAGAGGAGCAGGGGAAAAGGCTATTAGTCATTTATGGAGCTGGAGAATTGTTTTTCACTCCAAAACCAGCAGCTTTTAAGACGGCGCCCAGCTCCTCCTCCTTCTCCTCCTCCTCGTCACTACATCTGCTCCCCAAAACCAGCCACCGGTCACGGCTGAACCCTCCTGTACATGGCAGATGGATTTACCTTCATATTTTTCAGTCCTCTGAGATTCAGTTGACGGAAGAAATGACATTAGCATTGGCCAAAATATTTACGAAGAGGCTCCACCTGGCAATAAAGACAACAAATAAGGCCCCTGGAGGACTGGAAGATACTTAGTAACAAAAGAAGTTCGCTGTTTGTTATTAAATGTCGCACTTTACCAAAACATTGATGTCCTTCAGGGTCTTTTCCAACCTAAACGATTCCACCATCCTCTGATGAACCCGTGTCCTGCTAAAGGCTGTTGCGCCTCCGCGGTGTCGGCCAGGGCTCAGGCGGAAGCTTTGTCGGATGGGAGGAGAGAGGCCAGTGCCCCGATGCACCGTCCTTATCTCAGAACTTATTTTTTTCTCATGATTATCTCCTGAAAATGAGATGTGTGACCCAAACACCACAAGGGCGCATGGGAATGAGTCCAACCGCTTCCGCGGGTCAAACACCAAACCTCCCGGGGATCTGCAGATCCCACTGAAGTCGAGGGGAATCTTCACCCCTTCTCCAGCACAGCTGGCATCAGCCCCTATCCCGCTATTAAAAATTGCTATCAAAGCCATAGCAATAGTTTCATTGACGCGGGTTAATTAATTAGGGCTACGTGCTCGCTGGAGAAGACGGTCGGTCCAGCCCCATCTCCCTGGTGGTTCTTTCCCGGGGACACCTGTTCACGCCGGTTGCCACTCGATTTTTCAAAATAAGTGCACCTTACCGCTGGGTTTTCCGAGCTCGGCGTACGCTGAGCACAGCCAGCTCCCGGAAACAGGGTTGGGAGGGGAGGAGAGCAAGGAACAGGCCATGTCGGATGGCAGAAATCGGAGCGGTCACCTCCCCCACGGAGCTCACCCGCAGGAACCAGCGTCTCCCACGGATGGCAAACGTCCTGATCTTCTTTCTAAAGAAGGACTTCAAGTGAGGTTTCCTGTTCCCCAGGCCCTGACATCCCCGCTGAGCAACGCAAAACAGGGAGACATCGACACCGGGCCTACGTTTTCGTTAAAACCCAAATTAATTGTATAAAAGTCAGCGTCACAAATCACTTTTACGTCCGCGACGATGCGATTAGTTTGCGTATTCATAAGGCAGCGTAAGCTTACGCATCTTCATCAACGTTAGGGAAGGACAAATTTTCTCCTCTCAGGAGAAAACATAAATACGGCTTTGGGTTAAGCGCCTTCCTAAACAAGGCTGTTAAGAGGTGCTCCCTCTTCCAGCGCTGTGCAATGGCGGTTTGGCTCAAAAATTCAAATTACCTTGGAATTTCTTCCTTTGGAGACGTGCTTGACTCCTCTCACAGCCAGCGTAAGCGTATCTCAGGGAGTTTCAAGCTCTCGACCCAAATAGCAAGCGAAGAAGCGCTGGATCAGCCGGGACCCCCCGACACCTCCTCATGCAACGACACGGGGCGGAGAGTTTTAGGCAGTTCCCGGGATTTTGGCGCTGGTGGAATGATCATCCCTGCCTGCAACCTAGGAAGAAATGGAGCGATTATGCAAATACCAGCAACGTCTCAAAAGTATACAATGACATTAGGGCGCAGTTCGTAGGATTTAGCTCAAAATCCTGTAGGCAGACGCCAATATCCTCACTCACCCCTGCACCACAGCCGAGTTCACTGGGACAAGAGACCCAGTGTCACCTCCCTGTGCCACCCCAGCAGGCCAGGCCACCGCCGCTCCGGGGGATGAAGACGAAGGCAGGGATCAAAAGGGACTTTGGGGAGGAGAAATAGAAATAATATATATATATAATAAGTCCCTGAATGGGTTTCATTTGGACATTAGCATCCGTTTATCACAGACTGCGCAGCCACTTCACTCCCTCGTATACATACTCCATTAAATAACCCATTTAAGCTCATTTTTATCCTGTTTCTAAGGGCAGGCCGGAATCCCTGTTTTAAAGGTGCCGGTTAAGTATCAGCACAATCAACCCCGAGCAGCCCGCTTCAGTGGAGCGCTTGATTAGCTGTGCTCTAATTAACCTCTTCACCTCCCCACGCGTTAGCAGGTAAACATATTTACACTCACCAGCAGGCACAAATCCACCTATTGCCAGACTCTAAATTCCTCATTTTAGGTTTCTCTTCACAGAATCCCAGACTGGCAGGGGTTGGCAGGGACCTCTGGAGATCATCTCGTCCAACCCCCTGCCAGAGCAGGGTCACCCAGAGCAGGTGGCACAGGAATGTGTCCAGGTGGGTTTGGAATGACTCCAGAGAAGGAGACTCCCCCACCTCTCTGGGCAGCCTGTGCCAGGGCTCTGACACCCTCAAAGGAAAGAAGTTCCTCCTCATGTTTAGGTGGAACTTCCTATGGTCAAGTTTGTGCCCGTTACCCCTTGTCCTGTCACCAGGCACCACCGAAAAGAGCCTGACCCCATCCTCCTGACACCCACCCTATAAGTATTGATAAGCGTTGATAAGATCCCCCCTCAGCCTTCTTTTTTCCAGACTAAAAAGACCCAAATCCCTCAGCCTTTCTTCACAAGAGACATGCTCCAGTCCCCTCATCATCTTGGTAGCCCTTTGCTGTCCCCTCTCCAGCAGTTCCCTGTCCTTCTGGAACTGGGGAGCCCAGAACTGGACCCAGTGCTCCAGCTGTGGCCTCCCCAGGGCAGAGCAGAGGGGGAGGATGACCTCCCTCCACCTGCTGGCCACGCTCTTCTTGCTGCCCCCCCAGGATGCCATTGGCCGCCTTGGCCACAAGGGCACATTGCTGCCTCATGGGCATCCCGTTGTCCACCAGGACTCCCAGGATCTCTTTCCACAGAGCTGCTCTCCAGCAGGTCACCCCCAACCTGCCCTGGTGCAGGGGGTTATTCCTCCCCATGTTCATTATTCATTATTCCCTGCCCAGGACGGGGGGGTTGGAACTAGATGATCTTCAAGGTCCCTTCCAACCCGAACCATTCTGTGATTCTATGATTATCTCCAACTTGGAGGCCAGGTATCTGTACACACGTGGCTTTCACTGGAGCAAATACCAACAATTCAACCCCCCCTGAGACACCACTCGGAAATCAAAATCTAAGACTGAGCACGATTTTTCAGAGGCGAGGACTCTTCTCCACCTAGCAGCGACGGCACCTTAATTAAAACGTCTCGAGAAGACGACGCCATCCCCTGATCTTTCCACGTATGAGCCCAGAGTTGAGCTAAGTGGTTGAAACGGTTACACAAGAGTTGAAATAAAACCAGCAAGTAATAAAAAATAAGAAACAATCTAGAAGGACATGGAAATAATAAGGAATAGTAGAGTAATATAGAATAAGAAATAAAAGCAGTTGAGTAATATTTGCTCTTAAAAAGAAGGATTTGGGTTTTTTTTTCATTTGGAAGCCATTCAGCCTCCCGTTGAGGTCGATATGGACCGTGGGGATGGTGGGATGAGACCTGGATCACCGATGGTTTCTGCCGGTTGCTCGTTCACCAGGGCAGACAGATTGGGGAAAAAAGAAAAAACAACCCAAACCTCCAAATCTGGGAGTTTTACTGATGAATAGACACAAGCAGATGGGTTTTTTTTCCGATGTTGCTCGGAAAATAAGGATGTTGAAGCTTGCTACAAGACCGTGGAGGATGCTTGACTCCAGCATCCCATGCTGGCTGGCGAAAACCACCCGTCACCACGGCTGATGGATGGAAACGGGCTGCGCTGACACGCACGAGTGGGAGGGAAGGAAAAACTCTGTGCCATGGCTGTGTCAAGTTGATTTAACTTCTCGAGCCATCTGTAACTGTAAAAACATAGACGCCGCATCCACCAACGAAGCCGGCAGATGGTGGATCTGGGATGGCAGCCCTCCTGCAGGGATGCAGCAGCGTGTGATGGCTTCCCTTTGAATCGGCCGTCCAAAAGCAGATCAAATGCCTTCAAAAAGCATAACTCCCTGGCACCTGTGCGTATACGCTCTTATATTAGCAGGATAAGCCAAAAATCCTGACTTCCTTGGCGTGAAGGGCTTGTCTGGATGCCTCTCTCAGCCTGGCTATCTGGCCGTGACCGCACTCCCTAGCAGACAGGACAACCCGTCGTCCCTTTGTCCGTCTCCTTCTGTCACCACCGCAGCTTCCACGGGCACAGCCTGGGTTTTTCCAACCAGCACTAGAGCCGGTCCTAGACTGGTAGGAAATACCCCAAAATACGTGCTGACCAAGAGAAAGGCTTCGACAACGCAACGCCACGCCACGGTGACCCTCTAAATTAAACCTCCCATGGAAATCCCCATCCCGCGGCAGAGGCTCCGCCGCCAGCAGGCACGGAGCAGGCTGGCAGGGATGGGCGGCTGCGTTACCTCCTCCTGCTGGCTCCCACCGCTTGCAAAAACGTCCTCCTCCGTTGCAGAAGCAGCTGGACGCCCACCTAGCCGGCAGAGAAAGATGCGATTATTCGGCGTTGCCGCTAAATAACAAGAGGAGATTAAATGGGAAAATCCACCCCAAACTGGAGCGCAGATGCGACCAGTCAGCAGAAAAGTTGAGAGGAATGAGGCAAACGGAGAATATCCCTGAAAGGGAGAGGAAAAAGGCAACCAGAGAGCTTAGCGGGTTTCAAAGATCAAGGAGAAATCCCACCTGATCAGCTTAAAAACTCCCAAGGAACTAAATAACATACATGCGAGCCCTGGGTCTGGAAACTTTGTTTTTTGAAGATAAAAGAAAACAGCTGCAAGCCAGCCATCATCGCAGGAGCTGGGACATCGCTAAAAACGTCAAGTTTCACCAGCTTTGCAAGAAAAATCCTGGGGCTTGGCGAGGTTGAGGGTGCCCGGAGGGGAGGAGGAGCAGCCAGCGCGGGAGAGAGGGACCATCTGGCACGGAGGGATGTTGGGGGAAGCAGGGGAGGAGAGGAGACGAGCAGATGGGAGGGGGGAGCTGGAACACAAGCCCAAGGAGACGGCGTGTTTGGGTTTGCTCTGCAGGAGGGGAGACGGCGGCGCAGGGGAGGTGGTTTGAGAGACGCTGGGGCCAGCAGGCGGGGGGTGGTTCCCCCCTCCGGGGTGGAATAAAAGCACAGGGAAAGCAACGGGCAGGGAAAATACCAGACACGCCTGGGTTGTATCCATGCAAGTCACCATGAAAACCGCTCCCAAATTTCCTTTTGTTATATAGATGCTCAGCCTCTCCTCTGCCCTCGGCTTTATCCACACCAGGCCCACGAAACATCGTGGCAGCTCCTGGACCACAGGTGGGAAGAAAACGGAATGTGAAGCGTTATGTCCATCCGCGGGGTGCTTCTCTCCTGACGCGCACCCTCGTCACCGGCACAGCTCACCCTGCTTTTATTTCCTCGGAAAGCATTGCTTTCAAAGGTATCGGAGCTGTCTTCGGCTTCTGCTCCACGCGCTCTTCCCGACGGAGCATCACGGCAGGGCGGCATCTGACAGACGCCTGGCGTCACGGTGCGACGGGACGCGCCGCCCGCGGAGGATGCTCGGGCGGCGTAAGGACCTTGCAGGTTCTCAGCCATCTCCGACGCGCGGCATTTCGTGCCCCGGGGCTGGCCAGGGGCCGGTGCCTGCAATCCACAGCAAAAAAAAAAAAAACCAATTACATAAACTTAAATTCCTGGCATGACTAGGCTGCCTTGCGAACCCCGCTGCCCTGAAAGCTGAAACAATTAGTATACTGTTTATTCATAAGATTAAACCCAGCAAGGTGTGAAACAGCAGCTGTAGTGTCAAGCACCAGGCATTATTTCGCTGCCATAAAAGAGACGCGAGCCCGGGCTCCCAGCCGGAGGCCTCCAGCAACGCTTTTTCACTCACCTGGAATGAAGGAGCTCACTCTTTTTTTTTTTTTTTTTTTTCCTTTTTTTTTTTTTTCCTTTTTCCCCCCAGACACACGGGGATAAATCCTTGGCTTTAGGAAGGGAGCGGGGCAGCCCATCCTCCACAAAGCCTTCCACCGGCAATAGATTTGAAGAACTCTTTCCCTTTTATAACCCCATTAAAACTCCCTCCTTATGTAACGAGATCATTACGGGACTGGTACAAGAGAAAGAATTATAATAAGAATTACATATGTAGAGCCTGTAGCTGGCACAGCCCCAGTACAGCTGACAAAACTGTTGATTCTGGGCTGATCTGGTTATTTATATTCCCAGTACACGCGGCAAACTCCCACTCCCCGGCAAGCCGGCTGGTACGGAGCTTTCCTTGTCTTCCCAGGTCACTGCTCCCAGGCCACCCCACTGCTCTGTTTCACTCTAATGCTGAGAATTATATTCTCATAATGCCCAAGAATAAATCAAAAGGTCAAATAATACAGCCGGTACCAGTCATTTCTCAGCCTTCAGGTTAACGAAGCCAATTAGATCAACCTCATCTCCCATTCCCCGCAATCCACCCGGATCCTCCCTGGTTACGTCGCAGTGACTGTTTCTTGCCAGGCTGGGTTGGTTTTATTCTCCAGAAACTGAACTTTTGGGTGCCACGGGCAAAGGAGAAGACGGGCCGGCGGCGCCCGAGCATCGCACCGGCGAGGACGTTGCCGCACAAGCTGCGCCTGGGGGACCAGATCCGTCCCCCTGCTCCACATCTCGCAGAAGGCAGCAAAAAGTCCCTTCCCATCTAATTTGGGGGAAAAAACTTTGTTCTGATCCCGTATCTCGTATGGGATTGACTCATGTGGGTCAATATAGCAGCTGGGAGGGGGGGGGGCAGAAATGATACCCAAAAGCTTCTCTGCTTTGCCAGCACATCAGCATCCCCGGGAGAAGACATCACCGCCCCGGGTGAACCGGCTTCTTTACCCAACCACGGGGCCCTGGCCCCATCTCCAGCCCCCACCAGCCTCGGATGCCTCCAGGAAAAAAAAAAAACCAAAAACACGAAACAGGAAAACAAACTCATAAAGCCAACCCAGCAAATGCCCCCTGATTGTGCACTGGGGGGGAAAAAAGTCCTCCCTGACCCTCGCCGGCAGCTGGCTGGAGCCCAAAATATCGCAATCGATGGTAGTAACTGTCAAGCCGGATGATCGTAACGGTCTCTTCTGACCTCAGAAATCTATTAAATGTATTAGATAACAGCTGTTTCCGTGCCAGGTGATGTCAAGACAACATCACCCCCCTTCCCCCCCCCCCCAGGTCATGTGGATGGCGAAGAAAATCGCCGAAGGTCACCGTCTCTGCAGGAAGCCGTGCTCGGATGCTCGGCCGCCCGAAGGCAAAAAAAAACATTTTCTCTTCCTCTTTTGGCACCGATATTGTCTCAGAGCCCCAAGAAATCTCCAAAACAGGCATTTACAACATTTTTGTATGCTTAAATATATAGTTATGCCTATATTCTGTATCAGGATACCATCTACATCCTTTGTAAAAAGACTAAAACGAAGCTCGGGATAAATTCGACTGCCTGACAAATATTCTTACCGGTGGGATATATTCATCTGTTCAGGCTACACAGAAGGTGGGGGCAGCGCTGTTAATCAAGCGCTTAAAACAGGGCTCCAACGCGCAGGGCTGAGCTAAAACTCCGTCTGAGCCGCTCTCACCGAGACGGGGTTTAGCTCAGCGCAGCCTCCAAGGGAGAGGCTCAGCAAAGCGGCTTGAAAACCTGGCAGGTTTTGGCTGGAAAAAACAAAACAAAAAAAAAATAATCAAAAGCTGGGGTTTTTAATGCACGCGCATTTTTTTCTTAAGCCGGAATTGTTCTGGAGGTTGGCTGAAGCATCACGGCAGAAGATTATCTGGCCGTCCCACCGAGCCCCGGCGCCCAGCAAGGCCACGCCAAGTGATGCGACCGTGGTTCTTGCGCTTAAAAACCAAGCGGAAAAATGCCCAGCCCCCCCCAAGCTCCAGATTTTTTTTTTTTCCATGGAAATACCGGCATTTGCAAGCGTTCAAACACTCTTAGCGCTTGCTATGCCTTAATAATCCCTACAAAACCTTTAGCTGTCCAGCACAGGAAAGGAAGCAATCCCGGGTGACAGAAATCACACCTACGATAAATAATCAACCTTAATAATCCACGCGCTTCATCAACGGATATTAATTTGTATATAAATAGATCTTCAGGCAAAAAAAGCCCTAAAGACCCGCCTGTTTATAAAAAAAACCCCAACCCTCCGCAGAGACACACGCGCACAAACACCAGGCGCAATTTTTCAACAGGTCCAAATGAGATGATGAGACGAAACGGTGCCAGCTGACGGACTGACACAGCAGAAACATTTTATCCCTGTTTTTTCCCCACTGAAAGGCTCCGACGTTACACCATTCCTTTCCTTTTTTCTTTCTTTTCTTGCTGGGGTCTTTCAAAGCGGTTTTGGCGCTGCCGCCTCGCCGAAGGAAATCTGCAAGCGGAAGAATACGAAGCTATTGCGGCTCTTTGCTACCAGAAACCATCTGCCTCCCCGGCGCAATCCCAGTCTACGCTCGGTAGGAAACCAGTTTGGTTGCTGGCCGCGTAACTGGATCCGCACGGAGAGGTGTTTGGCCAAATGGTTTTCGTGCTTACGCCACCAGCCAGCCAGAATCACGCTTCTCTTGCCAGCAGAGCGGGTCTGGCTTTCAACCCGGGGTATTTTTAATCAGGTCACTCCTCAGCATTTCCCCCGGTACCTGCAGCTTTGGTCTCAAAAACGCAGGAGCCACGCCGACTTCCAAGTCTTTCCCAAACGCTCCCAAGAGCTCAGCCCTCCTCGTACCCACACACGATGTCCCGCCAAGGCAAAACCTCCCTGAAATCCTCTGAAAGAAGCGAGCGCCGAGCGTTTCCTCACCCTACGGGCTGCGCAGCTCCTTTAAGTTCCCGCAGTCCCTCAACCTTCGCTGCCAAAAAAGACGCTGGAAAAGTCTGTAACCCGCATCCCGGGTACCGTCATCCAACCCCCCCCCCCCCCCCCCCCGCCGATTTTCAGACCTGCTCCTTTTGTGTTTTTTCCAACGCCGACTCCAAACGAGTTCCTGGCTCCTCTTCTGGGATGCCCCGAAGTGGGTGATGCTCAGAGCACGGTGTGCTGGGGGCATCGCCTCTCGCCCCGGCGGGCTCCCCGTGCCCCCCCACATGGACAGAAACGCTCACACGAACACAAACCGGCGCCAATGGCTTCATCCTGTTCCCCTCTCTGCCCGAGATAAAGGCTCATTAGTGGGAAAGATATACATATAGATATACAATAGAGGTGTATCTTCACCGGGCAGGCTGCCTCGGTGTTTCCTGGCGATCCCACGCCGGCTGGCATCCCCACGCTCAGGCCCCCGACCCGTGCTCCCACTGCAGTCCTGGCATTCAGACCCCCGTACGCACAGAAGACAGCCCCTCGCCCAGGAAATAATTAGAAATGGGTTTTAACGAGCGCACAGGACCAGGCCGCACTGCTCGCACGCAGGGCACAGCCAAGGGGGCCGACCAGCAACCTGCTTACACACAACCAGCCCTTTCCGCCCTGTTCTCCCACCCTCGTTCCCCCTCAAAACACCTTGATCCCTGCCTTTGTTTCCTCCTCTGAACGTCCCATAATAAGCCCAGTGCAATCCTAAAATGTTCTTCCCCTGTGTGTCCCATACCCCCCTGGCAGTGACACCCTCCCCAGTCGCAGAATCACAGAATGGTTTGGGTTGGAAGGGACATTCAAGATCACCTCGTTCCACCCCCCTGCCCTGGGCAGGGACGCCTCCCACCAGCCCAGGTTGCTCCAAGCCCCGGCCAACCTGGCCTTGAACACTTGCTGGTCTCGAACGCTTCCAGTCCAAAAGATGCTCTGGAGAGCGGCTCCATGGAGGCATCATTTAGGGTCCCCCACCTGCCACCGCTCCTCTGGAGCTACGACTGCTGGGTGCGACACTCACACCGAGAAGGAATTGCGTTTTCATCCCGGATCTCCACACAACGATGGCAGGAACGGAACGGGGTGACACGGGCTTTGTAGTCCTTCCAAGCCTTTGATGAGGATGCGATGAGTGCCGGGCTGCTCCAAGCACACCTGGCAGCCCCAAGCTGTTAGCTTCACCTTCCTTTCCTCCGCTGCAGAAATGTTTGTAGCCTCCGGCCATCTCCTCCTCCTGCCCGTGAGATCTTGCCCTTGGCAGCTGGTGGGGTCTCTAACCCGAGCATCCTCCCGCTGCCGCCCGCCTTACGTTCATGCTGCGGTGCTAAGGAGAAAACAGCCCCTGGGCTAGAGGAACGAAGGGGAAAGAAACGGAGAAATCTGAAAAAAGCTTCAAGAATTTGGGAGAGGGGAGCAGGGAACAGTTTGTGAAGAACAGGCAGAGACGGCACGGCAGGGCAGGATGTAAGAAAGTTAATAAATCCAGTCGAAAAGCAAAGCTCAGCTACACAGACACGGGATGGACTTTGACGCTCCACAGAAATGGAAGAAGAAATCTCTTTTTCCCCAGGAGAGATCTCTTTTTTCCCCCACTTCTCATGGCCAGGAGCCCTCGGGCACGCTGAGCACTGGTTTCAGGGAGGCAGGTACAAAGTTAATGCTGAAAACAGCCAAACTATTAGGGGGGTCAAATAACACACCGCGGTGTGGAGGTAAACAACATCTGGGCAGATGTCACCGAGGTTAACCTTCCTCTTTGGGAAAGAAACATCCCAACTTAGGGACTGGCACCGATGGATTTAGGTCCAAGAGATGTTTTCAAGTAAAAGCATCTGGATGGGAATTAGTTTGATGCTTGAAAAAAAATTGGCGAGTCCTAATCGTGGAGGTAAAGGAAATGTTGCAGTGAGACATCAAAGGGTACTTTGATTCCACGTCTACCCGGTGACTTTGGAAGGAGAGAAAGAAAATTCCTATTTAGTAAACGGAAAGCAAACCATTGTGAAACAGCCTGACAGCCCAGCTCTAACATCTGGTATGCAATCTGGAAACAACACAAGAAAAATACTGTCTGCAAGTCACCACAATATCCAGAGAACTGGAAATACGGCCACCCCAAAGCCCTCAGCCAGTCCAAAAAGCTCTAGGCGACGCTGGTGCAAGGATTTGGCCAAAATACGTGATGGTCAGAGCGCAGAGGGGTGAAGGAAGGCAAGGAAAAGGTCTGGAGAACATCCACTGCCGTGCAACCAACGCTCGGCCTAACAAGAGTCTTTGTTTATTCTTCGTGTGTTCCTCACTTGCTTCCCAACCAACAGCGATGAGCAGAACTGGATGCAATTACGGACACTTTGACAGAGTTCGCCGAAAAAAAAAGGAGCTTTCAGGCCCTCGAATCTAATCGCAGAACTTCACCCGGTTACTAAGGCTGTAACCTAGGAACTCAGGTATAAATATCTTCCAGAGATCCATTATTCTTCATTTCAGGTCATCAAAAGCTGAAGACTCCACCACTCCCCCGTAGCCTCACGTTTAATCCTCTTCACAATGTTTTTGCAAATGCTGCCAAAATAAATTTTCATTTCATTATCACCTTTAGAGGGCTTCGAAAGCTATGACTGAATAGCAGGGCTTGTGTGCAGAAGACAACGTGACTGCCACTTACTCCACTTAATCCTAGAATCATCTGGGTTGGAAAAGACCTTGAAGAACACAGAAATACTGTATATAATGTACAGTTACAGTCCTGTTTCCCTTTTTCCAACCCAAAGCAAGAGTTTGCTGCCATGGATGGACCAGAAGGAGGATGGAGCTGGGGCTGGAGCTGCTCCTTCCGGCTACCACCGAACCCAGAAACACTCTCCAGCTCCTCGGCTTGGGCTGCCTTGAGATGTTATTTCCGACCAAGATCTACGAAGACATCAACTACCTCTTTTTCCCTGCCCGCTCCCCTTCCCACGGGGAAAAAAAAAACCCTGGGGGAACGGGAGCTGCCGTGCACTGCAACGTGTCCCGACGGGGCAGAAACCAGCACTCTCGGGCATATCGTGGAAAAAACCCACCACGTAGAGAGGGAGCCTCCAGTTTCTCTTCCTTCCAACCTCGTAAAGAAGTTGTCCTGTCTTGCCCTGCTCGTCCCCCCGCGCTGTTGGACACCTCCCAAGCAGCTGCAGGGAGTGTTTGAAAACACACCGTGGAAACCCCACAGCCCTCCAGAAAAAGGTCCCTGCAGGTGTCCTGGCTATCAGCGTGTCAACGCACGGGGCCGGAGGAAGAGGCACCTCTTTGATGCTCCAAGATCCACAGCTCAAGGCGAGCTGAACTGCCCAGCTCTCCTGCTCACGCGTCCCTGAAACCCCTGTCCTCCCCGCCCGGAGAAACAGAAGAAAAACACATTTATTTCACCGGTCCCTTCCTTTCACATTACCTCTCTGCTTCACAAATATATTTTTTTATTATTATTATTATTAAATCTGAAGCCACCTAAAGCAGACAACGCCAGGAATGGAGGATTTTACGTGGCACGGAGGAGGGGTTCCAGGCTCCAGCCACAAGGTCACCCTGGGACGGGAGGTCACCCAAGGCCGGGTGCATCCCCAAACCCCACAACCCTATGCGTTAAGTACAAGTGAGAGGGTTCCCCCGGCGCCTGACATTTTAGATGGAAAAACAAATGCTACAGAACACCAAATTTAACCCAAAATGAAATAGAAGAGGCGAGCGTTTTTATTTGAGTGGGATTTATCAAGAAAAGCCTTAGCGGTGGCATTGCACAACATGTTCCACACAGTATAAAAGTCCAACCGAGCCTTTCTCTACAGCTGATTTATCAAGAAAGGAAAAAAAAAAAAAAAAAAGGCAGCAAGAACATAAAAAGCCTGCGTGAGCCTTACCAACGGCCCGGGGAGGATTCATCCCTGCAGCAGTGTCTCCGTGCTCGCTCTTCCTCAGCCCTGCTTTCACCTCCCTCACAGCACAAGAACCCCTTCTTATCCCAGTTAACGATTTCAATGTACGGATTGTTTCAAGCCAATTGCATCCGCCCGTTACAGGCGGGTTGACGAAGTTGCGTTTATAATTCCCGTCATTTACACTTGGAAACGAAAGATACACAAAGGGAAAAGGTTACTGGGGCCGGGGGGGTGTTCAAAATAATCATAGAATCATCGAATGCGTTGGGTGGGAAGGGACCTCTAAAGGCCATCTAGTCCAACGCCCCTGCAGTGAGCAGGGACATCTTCCACTAGATCAGGTTGCTCAGAGCCTCGTCGAGCCTGGCCTTGAATGTCTCCAGGGATGGGGCCTCCACCACCTCTCTGGGCAACTCAAGGGCTCTGGTGATTACCCGAACCATTCGATGATTCTGCGGTTAGTGACGCTTTTGAAATACAACCTGAAGTCTAACAGTGGTGTGGGGAACGTCTTTACTGAGTCTTTGTGCAGGCTAATGGAGCGGGGGGAGTCAAAGCATCCCGGGGTTTTTTTGGCCGTTACCTCCGACCCGAGGCAGGAATGATGTTTTCGGCCCCCACGGCTCAAAAAATATTTCCGAGAACACTTTTCGCCTTGACTACGGGCTCCAGCGGGCAATTATCTAATCCTCATTTTTATGAGGGTTTTCCACACGTAGGTATGGGGGCTATTGTGCTCGTTTACCCACTTACTAGGTGAAAAGGGGGTGCGAAGGTCCCCCCCGAAGACTCCACCGCTCCCCCTTAGTCTCATATTTCATCCTCTTCACAACGTTTTTGCAAACGCTGCCAAAATAAATGGGGCTCTGCCCCCAGCACGGTGACCTAGAGAGATCTTCACGAAGGTCCAGGAGCTCTGCTGGGCTCACACCGGGAAGGAGGACCTCCGAGGACAAGTGTGGGCTCCCACCGACGGAACAGTCACAGCAAGGCCATTTGGACTTCGGTTTCGCCGCCAGCAGCATCCACCCGGGTGCCAATTAACGCCCCCGGTGATTGCAATGAGGTGGACATCTGGCTGCTGAGAACAACGTGCGTCGAGTCCAACTGCTGCTGCCTGGAGAGCTTTTCCTCTGGTTGAGACGTCATTTTTTGTCACAGGTCTTCAATCCTGGCACCCTACGGGCTTTGCCATGCTATCCAGACCTTCTCCTGGACCCATCAGCCACCTGCGGCACAGTAAATCGTGCTCCTCTCTTGGAAAACTCCTCTTCCCTTGCCAACTGTGCACAGACTGATCCTTCTACTGCAGACGTCTGCCTTTCTACACCAGCTAAAGATCTGCTGTCCCTCTTGCATCTCATGACTGTCTGCCAGCCCACAGCTACGTGGGGAATACAGACATGACCCCACCCCGACATCTCCCTTTGCCTGCACAGGGAGCAACCCTCTAACCTAGACACGGACTTTTCCCCAGAACCTTTTCTCAGCAGAACATCTTCAGGGAGCAGCTACACAACCCCGATTCTTGCTCCAATGTTCGTATTTGGCTGTAGCAAGGTGGGGGTCGGGCTCTTCTCCCAAGGAACAGGCGATGGGACAAGAGGAAATGGCCTCAAGTTGCGCCAGGGGAGGTTTAGGATGGATCTTAGGAAAAATTTCTTCACCGAAAGGGTTGTCAAGCATTGGAAGAGGCTGCCCAGGGCAGTGGTGGAGTCACCATCCCTGGAGGGATTTAAAAGATGGGCAGACATGGTGCTGAGGGACATGGGTTAGTGGTGGCTTTGGCCAGCTAGTCCAACCCCCTGCCAGAGCAGGGTCACCCAGAGCAGGTGGCACAGGAACGCGACCAGGCAGGTGTTGAATGTCTCCAGAGAAGGAGACTCAGCCACCTCTTTGGGCAGCCTGTGCCAGGGCTCTGACACCCTCAAAGGAAAGAAGTTCCTCCTCATGTTTAGGTGGAACTTCCTATGGTCAAGTTTGTGCCCGTTACCCCTTGTCCTGTCACCAGGCACCACCAAAAAGAGTCTGGCCCCATCCTCCTGACACCCACCCTTTAAGTATTGATAAGCTCCCCCCTTATATAAGATCCCCCCTCAGTCGTCTTTTTTCCAGACTAAAAAGACCCAAATCCCTCAGCCTTTCTTCACAAGAGACATGCTCCAGTCCCCTCATCATCTTGGTAGCCCTTTGCTGTCCCCTCTCCAGCAGTTCCCTGTCCTTCTTGAGCTGGGGAGCCCAGAACTGGACCCAGTGCTCCAGCTGTGGCCTCCCCAGGGCAGAGCAGAGGGGGAGGATGACCTCCCTCCACCTGCTGGCCACGCTCTTCTTGCTGCCCCCCCAGGATGCCATTGGCCGCCTTGGCCACAAGGGCACATTGCTGCCTCATGGTCACCCTGTTGTCCCCCAGGACTCCCAGGATCTCTTTCCACAGAGCTGCTCTCCAGCAGGTCACCCCCAACCTGTCCTGGTGCAGGGGGTTATTCCTCCCCAGGTGCAGCACCCTACACTTACCGTTGTTGAATTTCATAAGGTTCCTCTCCGCCCAACTCTCCAGCCTGCCCAGGTCTCTCTGTAAGGTGGCACAGCCTTCTAGTGTGTCACCCACTCCTCCCCGTTTCGTATCATCGGCAAACTTGCCGAGGGAGCACTCTGTCCCTTCATCCAGGTCATCGATGAATATATTGAACAGGACTGGACCCAGCACTGATCCCTGGGGAACACCACTCGTCACTGACCTCCAACTACGAGAAGATCTGCAAGAGGAAGGAGAAAACAACCCTGAGAGGTCCTTCCCCGGCACCTGGGTGGGGTTTCCCATCCCTATTTCTCTCTCCCTCCCAACAAGGAGCCAGCGGAGATTCTTCCCAGGGCAGGGACTGGGCTCACGGACCAGCCAGATGCTGCTGGAGGAGAACAGGGCTGGGGGATATCAACCAGATGAAGGTCCTCAGGGGGGTTTTAGCTGATACCAACCCAGCCTTGACAACGCCAACCCAGCCTTACGGGAGCCCTGCCAGAGATCCCAGGCCAGCGCAGAGCCCAGCCAGGAAAACTTCTGGAGCCGAAAAGGAAAAAAAATAAAAATCCAGCTTAGCGCTTCCTTAAAAACTTCACCTTGAAATAAAATCAATAAAAATGGTTTAGTTTTCCTAACCATGCCAATACCCGGTGGCAAGTGCTTCCCTTTCCATGACCAAAATTCCAGGCGGGTTACTCACCCATCACAAGTGCTCCTGAGCATGGAAAAATAAATTCACCGCAACAAATTAAGGAGAACTGGAGGGTTTTTTTTTTAACCCCGTGCCCGTCTTCTGCAACTCCGAATGAACCGCGGTGCCGCTCGCGCTGCTAAATCAAACGTGCTGGGATTTCAGATGGTCGGTGGCCATCTAGAAATGGTTACGTCTCCCTCCTGCCTGAGGTTTTACATCGGAGACCTCTTGTTGCAACACTAAAACCACCCCAAGACCCAAGTGAAGTCAACTGAAACACTCTTTGAGCGCCTCCCAAGACGTGATGTTAAAAAAAGGAATATTCTCCTCGCCCTCCTCCTGAAGAAAGTGAAGAGAACATTTAGATTTGAGGCCACCAGGGCGGTGGCCTTGAGGAGCACAGGCAGCTCCACCGCCTCCACGTCCCCCAGGGATGTTTGAGCAACGGATGATGGAGGAGGCGGCGAAACACCCCCCACGCAACATGGCCCTTGGGGGCATCTAAAAATCCAAGTCGGTGCATTTGCGCGTACTGGCAGGGAGGAGCAGCTAGTTTTGGGTTTTTTTTCCTCCCTGGAAGAATAATCAGAAATAGGTTGTGGCAAAAAAACCCAAACCCTTAGCAACACCCCGTGGTATCTACCCCACCATCAAGACCCAACGAGGGTCACACCACCAAGCTGCAAGAAACAGCCTCCGGCGGCATTAAGTACCAGATTTATAAATATCCACCTTTGGAGCCAGGTGGCCTTAAAATGCCTTTTTCTATTAACTGCTGTCGCTCTCCTTCGTCCCAGGGAAGAGTCCGTCAGAGGTCCAGGTGCTCTGCTTTGCTGCAAAGCTCCTTCCCGGAGGGAAACTGCTCCCTTTCGCAGGTCCCCTTTGGGTGACAAATGGGGAAGGTGCTTCAACAGGGAGCAAGAATAAATCTGTATGACCAGCACAAGCATCCAACACCACCCAGGAGACCGCGGCAGGGCTCCTTCCAACAGCAAAACCTGAGTCAAAAGAGGAGAGAAGTCAAGAGAGAAGGTGGCCCATGGCAAAGAGGGAACACGATGACTTTAGGAGGAAACATTCAAGCCTCCTGTACCAGGCACAGGGTGCAAACTGCCATCGGACCAGGAGGAAACGCAGCAGGAGACCATGTAACTGGACATCAGAAGGTCCTTTTGCAACGCTCTGTTGGAGCGGGGCCAGAGGAGGCCCCGGAGATGCTGGGAGGGCTGGAGCCCCTCTGCTGGGAGGACAGGCTGAGAGAGCTGGGGGGGTTCAGCCTGGAGAAGAGAAGGCTCCGCGGAGACCTTCCAGCCCCTTCCAGTCCCTCAAGGGGCTCCAGGAAAGCTGGGGAGGGACTCTGGAGCAGGGAAGGGAGCCATGGGACGAGGGGGAATGCCCTCAAACTGAGAGAGGGGAGATTGAGATGAGATATTGGGAAGAAATTGTTGCTGTGAGGGTGGTGAGCCCCTGGCCCAGGTTGCCCAGAGAAGCTGTGGCTGCCCCATCCCTGGAGGGGTTCAAGGCCAGGTTGGCCGGGGCTTGGAGCAACCTGGGCTGGCGGGAGGTGTCCCTGCCCAGGGCAGGGGGTGGCACTGGGTGGCCTTTAAGGTCCCTTCCAACCCAAACCGTTCTGTGAGTCTATGATGCTGGTTGATGCTCACAACTATAGAGTACATGGAGTTTATCCTGCAGCTGCACAGAAATAACTCCGAAACGCGAGTTCCTGAGGCTTGCGGCAACCTCCGGCTGTGGCCTCTGGAAGAGCGCACGGGGCTTTTTCAAGGCAGGGGGTAAAGCCAGCAATTAACGGAAAACACGATTCTTCGCACACGATGTCACCCAGCCACAGCACAGTCGGGGCCGCAGCGTGTTTGGCACCGGGAGACCCTCCTGGAGGGCGGGTGGAAGGGACAGGGGGGTGACAGCCAGCCCCAGCCCCCACCGGCAGCTCCGAGCGACAACCCTGAAGACAGCAAAACATTCAAGTTAATGGAAACAAGTCTTTATTAAGTAACTTTTAATATCAGAAAAATAAAACTCTTATAATTTCTCTTTACAGCAAATATATAATATCAGTGCTTTGGCCATCATAAGTTAAAGGCCCTTTTATCATAAAATATATGGTTTTTAAACTTTACTCAAATTGAATTTATAATCCCTATGACCTCCCTACATATACATAACAAAAAGTGTAGTAAAATTAGCAAATACTAAACTATCTCGATAGTTTATCATTCTTAAGTTTGTGGTTTTATAGAAAGGGTACACGCACCTAATGTCTCGTCGGTTCCTTGGCTTATTAGTTGCGGTGTACGATGCAATAAAATACAAAATACATGCTCGGTGAACGTTTGTTCGTTATCTACAAGACTGCAGCTAGAGATTAGGTTTCAATACTGACATGTAACTATTCTACAAGCAATTATAGCATTAAAGTTACGCAGTACGTAATATGCCGTCAAGGCAACTCTTTATACTGAAAATCATAAAATAAAAACCGTTCTCTGTAAACTTTGATACGAAATGTAACTCTTCAAGTGGAAATAAAAAATAAACTTTTCTGTATATTTTACTAGTTCGATACACATAGAATTTCTTTTTGTTATTCCGCGGACAAAAAAAAAAAAAAAAAGCTTCGTCTCGTCTCGGGAAAATAATGCTTCCAAAAAAAAAAATAGAAAAAATCCACCAGAACTCCACTTTGTGTCTTTTTTGTTTGTTTGTTTTTGTTGTTTTAATATATGCCAGCACAGATTTGGGAAGGTACTGAGGATGGAGGGAAAAAAAAAAAAAAAAAAGCTCGAAACATCCACAGGTTGAAATGTTAAAAAGCGCATTCAAAAATACTGATTTTTAATATAATTTTTTTTTTCCTTATGATTGGAAAGACAGTTTTGAAATGAAGTAAACTGATTGCAGGGCCACTGTCACAGCTGCTGCCATGAATAATACAAGGGCACATACGCAACTTCCCCCCCCCCTTTTTTTTTTCCTTTTCCTTACTAAAAATAAAATATATATTTATATATGTGCAAGACAAATATGGATCGAACATAAAAACGCTTCACATTTTGAAACTATATAACCTCTAAAAAATGTAATTTAAGAACAGCTTGATCGGACTCATGAACGGAATGTCAGCATCCCCGCTCTCAGGCGAAGTATGTGCATCCCAAAGCCTTTTCGGAAATGGGATGAAGCCAGCCAGACTTTTCCACGTCACCATGAAGAAAAGCAGTGGGTAGGAATTCACAAATGGTTCCTGATCCTCTGAACATACGTCGGGCAAAAACGGAGGTGCGTCGGACAGCTTTCCGCCCCCCTCCCCCCTCCACCTCCTCTAATTTATTATCTGAACCTGCCAATAACATCATCCATTTCCATAATATTGAACTAGGCTTTAAAAAAAAAATAAAAAAGAAAAAATCACCCCAAAAAAAGGTATTTGCAACGCTGAAGAATTAGGCATAAGTTGTCGCACGAAGCAAAAAAAAAAAAAAAAAAAAAGAAAAGATTTTCCCCAAACCTGTTTTTTTCAAAACTGGCAGTGTAAAGAAGGCAGCATTGGAAGTGTTGTTTGATATAGCGGTAATGCCACAAACCCTCCGCGGCAGACGACGACTTCCGCGTTCAGGCGACGAGGTTCATCGCTGCCAGCCCGCAGAAGTCGAACGCTTAACAGAGATCCTTCAGAAAGCCTGTAAAATGGTGGGGGGGGTGTTTTTTGGTTGGTTTTTTTTGTTGTTGTTGTGTTTTTTGTTTTTTTTTTTTTCTTCTTTGCGGTTGTGTCATCGCTGAAGACTTCCCCTCCCTGTGCCACAACATCCCACCTGCTGGATCTCTGCTAAACCACTCCATCTGCTTACACCGAACCGGACAGAGACCACCTGGCTTTAGTGTTACCGTAGCAGCCTTTTGAGAAAGTAGAAATTTATTAACAACTTCAGCCTAATCCCAAGAAAGCCCAACAGTCAGAATTCATTAGGAAGTTTACTAGAGGGTACCATTACACCCATGCCTTTAAGAGTTTTAAAAGTCCATATATATATAATAACATCTATATATATTTTTAAGAGTGAATTTGGATTGCCTGAGTAACCGCTGTCTGGCAAACGGGACACGATGGCGTTTCCTTCTCGCAGATTTTGTTGGCACACTCCATGCAGAAGAGATTGTGGCCGCAAGGGACCAGGGCCGCAATGACTTCGCTCTCGAAGCAGATGACGCAGTCGTGCTTCCGTCTCGACTCGGGGGGCGAGCTGGACGTGGAGCCGCCGTTGGAAGAGGAATAGCTGTTGGTACCATTGGAGAAAGCGGGGATGTAAATGGGAAGGCCGGTTTGGTGGCCGGTGCTGGGTGGGTCGCTCCTCACCCTCCTAGCCAACGGGTGATCCAGGCTTTCTGGAAAGGTGGGCGACAGGCGAGGAGTAGATGGCTGGCTCCCTCGGCGCTGAGGCTTGGCGTTATTAGCGGGGTCGCCGCCGAAGCCGGAGAGCGGGTTTACAGGTTCAAAAGGGGTCCAAATGGTTTGGGAAGGCGTCGGTAAGGAGTCATACGCGGGAGAGTCGACCGCGAGGTCTTCCGCGCCCACCGAAGGCAGCGTTTCTCCGAACCAGAAGTTGCCTGTGCTGAATGGACTCGTTGGGCTGAAGTCAGCCAATCTATTGCTTCCAAAATAGGAATCCGTGGAGCCACTTCCCAAGGAGCTGGAGCTGTCGTTTCTATAATTAGAAATCATTCTGGTGCGGCTAGGAGGGACAGGATTAGAAGCCAGCCACGCAGATCCGAGAGTGCCTCCTTCAAAGCTCACATCCGTACCGTTGTAATGGAAATCATTCTCTTCATTCAGCTCGATGTAGTTGCCGGTACGCATGGCTATGTGCATCTCGATCTCCTCGCGCGCCCGGTCGACGTTTTCGGGCATTCCCGTAACTTCGAAGACGGGCTCCTTGTCTCTGCTGGGAGTGACTATGTAGGTATGGGTCTGCTGCTGAATTCTTTTGATTGTAGCTCCTTTGGGTCCAACCACCAGCCCGACTACACGGTAAGGCACCCTGACTTGGACCGTCGTCTGACCCGGCAGGTTGGGGGTACATGGCAAACCTCCCAGGGCAGGACCGTTCTTGTTGCGCGACGCTCTGATCATGGAGAAGTGTTCAGCAGCTGAGAGAATTTCCCTTTTGGCCATGGCTACGTCCTCTTTTCGTCCAGTGACAACAAAAATGGGTTCTTCTCCACGAACAGGGGTCTTAATGTAAGTATTCGTCTTGGCCCTTAGCGCTTTTATTTTGCAACCTGTTCAAAGGAAACACACACGCAAGTTTAGCACGGCGTCCAAGTTTGGAAAGCCACAAGAAAGCCATCTATTTTAAGCTGCTTGAGAGTCTCACCAAACCATCGGGTGAAACCAGAAGCAGCTGTTTTTACCTCTACAAGCCACACTAGAGAAAGCAGTAACAACTTCTACCTATTATTTCCAAGCAGATCTCCGACACAAACTATTTTAGCAACCCTTCCTGCACCATTTTAGCCCATCATCTCCTCAATCGTTATCAGACGGTGAATAAACGCGGACGGCTTTTTCTCTACGACACCCACATTCACGATTAGCCTATAAACACAGGTGGATTTATTAATTTATTTTTTTTTCCCATTGATTGGGTATCCTTCGGTTATTTCTAAGATCCCGCAAAAGGAGTAAAGGCTCACGCACACACGCACTTAAGTCTGCTGATAGAGTCGCCTTTCGCTGACGCGCACGACCTAAAAGCAAATTAAACATTTACGAGCGAGAGAAGGGTCAGTATCACAACCTGTGTGGGATATAGATACAATTATCGATTTACTGAGAACTCATTTGCTTCCCGTTACCAACAAGTGTTACTTAAACTTTGCTCTTCCCTGTGGGATGAAGGAGCCGCTCCTTGAACCGCCAAGTAGGAGTTCAAGCAGTTTTGTCGCACGCAAATAAGACTTCCTACGGAATATTACGTGCCTACGTGGAATTTTTCTCGTTAACCAGGTAAATACAGTCTGAAAGAGCAGCAGAAAGTTAATGGAACATTTCGTCTTTTGATTTTTGGGGACTGAATTATCAAGTTTGCCGGGACACAGCGGCGGCAGGCTCTTTCCTAAGAGGCTTCGGGCGTTTTGGCAGGGCGCATACGGGAGCACCTTTTCCCCATCACAGGACCGGAAAAGCAGGCAGTGCAAAATTCGGAGAGACGAGCAGGTCCGTGACACACAGGAGAGTCTACTGGCTTCAGGCTTGACTGAATGTAGCCTACATTAAACACAAATTCAAAACACTAAACGCCGTTTTACAGCGAACCTCATCTCGAAACAACTATAAGCAACGTTCGCAGACCAAGCGCTTTAAGCATCGTTTCACTCGCAGGGTGGAATTTGTTCCCACTTTCCTCATTTGCTTTAAATATCTCGTAACTGTCCGGGTGCATGAAATAGTCTCTCGAAATGCTGTTTTGTCAGTCGCTTGCACCCGAGGTACCGCTAGCGGTAATGATTTTACGCTTCAAAAGCCACTCAAAGATGCTGCTCTAATCAGGACTATCTACTAATATAAAAAAAAAAAAAAGATAACAAATATGCAGATGCCGGTTGGAACAGAGGGAAGGAAAAACCTCTTCTTGCAGGGCCCCTGCACACAGCAAGGACAAAGGCTGAACACAACAGCCCTTTGTTTCCAGGACACAGCTGGAGAGGAAGTTCATTATCTTCAACAGCTCGTCAGGAGGGCTCTGGGAGGCCCTACCTCCACCAGAAGGAGGAATGGAGGAGCACCCGCAGATGAAGGAGGGGATGCAGAGCCAAGAGCCGAAGGAGAAGTTCGGCAAGAAGAGCAAACATCCGCAGGGCAGAACAAACCCATAAGCCTCAAACCTCCCACTTACAGCCCACTGAGAAGGGCACCAGCGCTCTCGGGCAATTTGCCTTGACTCCTTTCGTCTCTTCGGCCGCATTTCTCCCTACGAGCAAATCTGCTCGTCCCCTCCGCTCCCCGCGCCTTCACAGTTACTCAGAAAAGTTGGTGGGCCCCAACCTTAAAGCCACAAGAACCTCCAAAGCAGTGCCGCCGGAGCTTTCACATCGGTCAAACCCTCTTTTACCGCAGCACCTAAAACCAAAGTCAGCCTCCTGATGCCTCTCAATCATTCTCCAATTTACACAAATCACTTTCATTTACTCCGTTCCACCTGAGTGTACATTCTTATTTCATAGAAATTACAGAGGCAGTGCTTAAAAGAGAATCCTAGCAGCATCTAGCATAAGATTTATATATCTAAAAATATATATAATTCATGATTATAGACCGTGATTCAGAGCCTACTTAATTCCAGTTCCCAGTGCCTTACCAATTCTTATAGTTTGTATTTTAGACAAACTTTCCTGAGTTTTTAGAAACTCAAATCCAGTTAGAACCCTGCGCCTTCAGCTTCCTTCTCCATTTCAGCTGCCAACTCCCAGAGGCTGCTTTGCCAGAGCCACGTTTCCAAAGGGCTGCGGGGGGAGGAAAAGCCTTCTCGCCTTCCTTCCTCAGGCTGCAGAAGGGCACGGACCGAGGTGGGCAGAGCTGGTCTTTTCAGGTATGGGTCACATACCTCACAAGCAGAGGCCAAACATCGCCTCAACTGCCCTGCGGCGACAGGACAAGGCTTTTCAACGCCGGAAAGCTGGCTTCAGTGGAAAGTTGATGGTCAAGGTCAACTCTCAAACTTTTCAGATAAAGTTTGAAGGAACTGAAGAAAGTCGCCACATACAAAACCCCAACGTCTCCGAATGAGTCAGTCCATACCCGCTGGGTTTTGGCTGCAAGGAGCCCTGGAAAACCCCAGGACAGACAGTCATGTCAACACACAGGGTCAGCAGCCCGTTAAACCGCTCCAGCGGGATGATCTCTCTATTTGCTTTTACTCAGCGGCTCTGGTTTCCCACCCTCCTGCCTTAGTCACTACCGAGGCGATGAGATGAAGGACGGCTGATCCCATCTCCTCTCTGACAAGTCACGGCATCCAGAGGCGCTGCTTGCGGCCACGATGACACGAGGTCGGCCAGCTACGAACTCACACGGCCAAGGGATGAATCAAGAAGTTTCCCAATCTCCCGAGCTTAAGACACAGAAAGACAAAGGGAAAATAAAAATAATAAAAAAAAAAATACACCGCCCCACACTTTTGCAATGTATCATCAGATCATTGTATCCAAGATCTTGAAGTACAGAGATGTCAAAAGCCTGTGGAGGGAACTTCAAGACCGGAAATTCAATTTAAGCAAAACTTTCACAGTAATTTTAGTTTTTGGTGCGATAATGGAAGTCTGTTCGATACGAGTTACGTACTCGGTTCAGCAGTATAAGCATTCCTAAGCAGCACACACTCAGCCATAAGCACATACTGACATAGCTCAAGCAAAAACCCTTTAGTTTTGCTTTCATTTAGGCAAAGATTTAATACTTGCCTGCCTGGACACCCGAGGAGAAGCCGAGCCCGTACCCAGCCCTGCAGGCAGTGTTCATCCTGCGCCGGCTGATTTGCATCATTCTTCTCAAGCCTCCTCCCTGTTTTTTTCCCTGAAGAGGATTATTTGACTAAACATTTTAAAACACAGTACGAACATTATACTCCCCGAGAAACTTAAGGGTAGCTCTGAAGGAGTCGTTTAACTCATACACCACCAGTTTTAAACGATGGAATGTTTCCTTATTAAAAAAAAAAAAAAGGTGCTAAAAGACAGATTCTTCTTTCCCTCTCACTTCTCACGCCTTGAAGTGAGAGTGAAGCGCAGAACCCGCAGCCCTCACCCATCGGCTCAGCCCTCACTCTCCAACTTTCACCTTGCATCGTCACTAACAGGATGAGACACGTCAAACCCAGTCTCGGGCCATCGAGTCCACGAGGGAAAGTCCCCAACGGAGCCAAGTGCGTGCCGGCCTCGCACCACGCCAGGCGATCTGCCGCCACGAGCCAAGGAGCAGCCAAAAAAAGCATCCCTCCTCTGCACAGCCACGGCGGGACCCAGGAGAGACGGAACCTTCCCCCCGTTTCTTTCTTCTGCTGAATTCACCTCAACGCCACGCACTGGCAATGGGACAAGGGTTGATTTACAGATGAGGATCCCTTTGTTGTGTGGTCTCTTCCGAGCAGCTACACCGGGGGAAGGGAGTCCTTGGCGCTGCCGAGTACCCACGTTGGCAAAACGCAGCCTGTCATACCCTCATACCCACGTTCCTCCCACAGCTCTTGCCAAGCGTGGTGAAATCGGGGTTCAGGCCCACACGGGAACCCAAACCTTCTTACCATCACATCAGTTGAACCTTGTCTCCCTGCTCACATAGGGCTTTGTGGAAAAAAAAATAAACAAACCCTGAAAAAATAGTTTACCTAAATAGAAGCCTGAAAATCATGGCAGGGAACAACCCACGTGAACCACAATCAATTGATAATACCAGTTTGTTCTCCTCCCCTGCTCCAGACGGGTACCTAGCTACAGAGATCAAAACTGAGAATCTCCTGCAGCTCTTTAGACACACAAATCCCTGGGGGAGACGCCAGCGCTGCCCCGGCCGTAAGAGCAGCCAGCAGGGCGATGTTGCATCAGCGCCGACACAGCTCCCGCGCAGGAGGCAGGGCTGATGAGCAGCCCCGGCCAGACCTGGCATCCTCCAACTCGGCCCCGGAGCAACAGCGGGCAGCGCGGAGATCTCGCAGATCGGCCTCCACAGCTTGTCAGCACTAAAGAGAAAGCCGGGGTTCACAGGAATCTGTTTTTCAGTAGCTTTGCCGTTATCTGATGAAAGGCAATACCGTATTACGGCCTCCACTCTGACCACGGTCTTCAGAACTCTGACCACTGATTTTGTAACACGCTGACGCGGCGACAGAGTAATTAGGGACATCAGCCTGGAACTGCCAGTAGAGCCACGGCTCGTTCCTTACCTAGAAAGTCAGGGCAGGGTCTGGGAAGCGCCTGCAGCCCCGCAGGGATGGCACAGCATCCTGCCAAGGAGAGAGGGGACGGCCCAGGGATTTGGTTTCTACCAACCTGCAACTGTCGTGCGTGGACACAGCTTTAAAGGTAGAGTCTGTTAAGCTGGCACAGCCCTTATTTCACTTGCTACGTCGCCACAAGCTTTTAATTGCAAAGTTGGAACTCCTGCAGCTAAGGTAACGAAGGATTTGCGGAGACTGAAACACTGACTGTACCATAAGGCTGCCGGGTCTGCCGAGCAGAACGCTGCCCACCTGATTAACAAACAAAGAAAAATTAATCTCCTTCATTAAAAACGACTGCTCTACACCTTTTTCAGAAGAGCTGTTCGTTCCCGCTGGTGGTACAAGCTGCGTTCTCCTGCTTAAACACAGAGTGCTTCCTCTCAGTCGTGGCACGGCTAAAAATATCTATCCAGTTTGTGACTATACAGTAGAAAACTGATATATGCCCCATTTATTAAGCACACAGAGACGAAGCTGCACTGAAAATGCACAGAGACAGAAAATGAACTCCTGTTCTAAATTGTTTAATGGTTAAAACTCCTTACACAGGCTGGCTACACAAGAAAATTAAGACCAGAACATTTTTGGCACTTCACCGGGTTAATAAAATCATGAAATACTACCTGCAGGCCGCTCGGTCGATAGACTGACTCTGGTTACTATCGCCTTTCACCCGAGATCAATTATTTCATCTCACACCCTGTTTTAATTCACAGACTGGAAAATCTCAACTCCTGACAAGCTTTGCTTTTTTTTTTTCAACCGGTTGTTGAATATGGTTAGTTGATTCAAGGAAGATGAAGAAAGTCATTTCTCTGCACTTGCAAAAGATGCTGATCTGCAAAAAACCCCCAGATCTACGTACTCAGGCCGCTATTTATCACCCCTCCGGCATTTTGATTTTAGGAAGGAAGGCTATAAAAATATTGCTTTTAAATTTTAAAGTTTGAAGAGACAAACTGGGATAATAGTAATTACCGGATAGAATATTTTGAAGGCAAGTTTTCCTTTCTTTTTAATGCAGCTTGCTCTCCAGCCAGAGGAAAGCTGAGAGACACCTCACCGAAGAGCACAGCACCCATCCTGCCGACAGGACTAGACCAACCACCAACAGCTTTAACAGCTCCCCATTAGCATTCTATAGCACAGACGATAGTCTGATCGCTATTTGGGTTAATTAGCCGGTAAGATTAGGGCTCCCATGTGACAACTAGGCATGACACATGCCAGAGAGCTAACAAATATGGAGACAGCAAGAGACGGGCGCAGGTCGCAGCTGGGATTTGCTCAAGCTCACGGGGCAGGTCGCTGGCAGGTTTGGAAGCAGAAGATGCCAGTCCCTGAAGAAGAGAGCAGGCCAACGGTTTAAACGGGGACATGGATGTACGCAGAGTTTAAGGGACAGCTGTTTCGTTCATCACCTAACGAACCAAAGCCACCTCCTCCACGGTGGTACCCAAGCTGAGGTTCCTTGGAGGTGGCCACATGAAGCACACAAGTAAAGTTGTGAGATTTACGTCCCCGGGCAAAGGCTTTTCCCGCAGGCTACCCAGGAGCGCTAGTACCTGCTCCTGCCCTTCGTCAGGTTGTATTTTTCAGATGGGCGCTTCCTAACGAGAAGCCACCAAGCAGAGCTCCTCAAATTTACAATCCAAAAAATGAGATACCAATCCCATTACAACCCAAAGCTTGGGAACAAAGTTCTGGCTCTCTGCTCCGGAGAGTGGCCGTAGTAATGGTTTCAGAGAAGGACCGTACTTCAGAAGTGCTGCGCACCGGTAATAACCATCTTTCACGTCTATCTATAACGACACTACAATAAGCAATGCTACAAGTAGGTAAATTACTGTGTAGCACAGAGGAGGAAAAAAAAACCTCAACTGACAACCACTCTGATAAAGTTATTCCAAGAGAAGGGAAGATGACATACAAGTCCTTCAAGAAAAATAAAAACTATAGCATTTTCTACCAAAGACATTTTTCCCTGCCTCCTGACCCCCCTCATTAACTTACCCCTGCAATCAAAGGCTTTTAGTTACGCTGCAGTTAGCAAACCCCTGTGCCTGCCTGTGGAACATTTCAATATGAGTCACGCTATATATAGCGACCGAGACTGCTCCCATTATAATTCCACCACGCTTACCCATTTCTGAGGAACAACTGACCACTTCTTTCGCTTTGTATTTTTCACATGTACGAATGCAAAGATGATACATGACTTTTTTTTTTTTTAACTCGTCATCATCCAGCTAGAACTACAGAAGGGTTTTTCCACAAGATACTTTGCAGAGTAGCTCTTCAAGCTGAGTGCGCCAGGTGCTAGAGCCCCACGGGCTTGGATTTGTTGAGGTACCAGGAAGGAGGACGACCTGGAGATCTCAAGTACCTCAACCAAAAGGCAAGAAATCAGCGTCAACCACTCAGCTGGGTCAGATCACGGGACTTTCTTTGGTCCCAGTGCTGCCAAGCTAATGGATGGGAAAAGAGGGGAGTCCCTGCTGATGCTGAGAAAGCTTCCCAAGGGAAGGCTGCTCACAAGCTCTCAGGGACATTTCCCTCTTCAGGAAAAGAAAAGCCCGGGTTGAAGAACCGCGTACAAACTCTCTATTAAAGATTTCTTCGGTAGGTATCAATTTATCAATCGATTTATATATCAATCCAGCGCAGAACGAAGCAGTCAGCCTGCACACTGTTTCCTTCTATATGCCAGGCTGGGGCAATCTATCACACCAGCAGTCCCACAGCCAGAGGAATACTCCCAATTCCCAAGACAGATGGCAAGTCAGTAAACAAGTTACACGCAGCAAAAGAGCCAGCGGCCAGCAACTTGTATTATTAATTACTTGCACCACTGCAGCACCAGGACTGAGGCAGCAGCTGCTGAGAAAAATTAGAAAAAGACAGTAGAAGAAAAAGCAATAGTTATAAGAGAGGGACTAGGTACACCAAATAGAAGAACTACAGGAAAAAAAAGCTGTTTTCATTAAGAACGTTGATCTAGCGAATGAAACAGATTGGTGGGAGCAATAGTGCTGGGAAACCTGACCTGCAGAAGGAGGGTATGAAAAGGGACCACCATTCCACGTGCCAAGGTGGCCTGTAAAAGGAAGATTGCAAAAATCCACGCAAACCTTCACCTCCACCGAACCCCCCCATTCAAAAATGCCGCTGGAGCCGTGTTTTTAAACAGGATTGCACGGTACGTGGTCAAACGGAAAATGGGCGAGTAGGTAAAAAGTTGAGAGATGCTGTGGTTTTGTTGAGGGGAGCAGCAGAGGACTCGGTGCAGACCACAGAGCTCCTGACTCACACCAGCGAGGGAAACCGAGATCTCGGAGGCTGGCAAGATCTCATAAAGGAATTCCTGAAAGAGAGACGAAAGGAAGACATTCTTAAAGAGTAACCGAAGTTGGAAACATCTGCATGATTTAGAGCTTTTTGGCCTTTCCTTTTGATTAAGTGAAAACGTCCTAGTGCTCAGCAGCCTTTCTTTTTTTTTCTTCGTTACAGCAAGTTCGCAACCCTGTTAAATTTTTTTGCCTGCAACGAGGAATTGGCCCCGTGGGGCGGAGGTATTGCATCCAAACCAAATTTCATATCTTTTGAGATACCCAACACTTTGTTTAGAACAAAAGTCCAGAAATTCGGACCACAGCATACCAGAAAAGAGGGTGACAAGGGCTAAGACAGGGAAAAGCACAAGATCTGCTGACTTTACTAATGGCTTAAAAAAAACAAAACCCAAAACCAAACCATAATTCATGGCTATTTTCTCAGGCCACAGCCAGGTTAATCCAGCACAGTTCGGAAGCACATTAACCAAGATTTCTTTTGTACGTGTGTGTTATGAACTTAAAAAAAAACGAACTCTTTTGGAACACAGCAGTTTTACAAGAAAAAGAAAAGGACCAGAGGGCTAGAAATTGGCACTTTGTGTCGCAAAGGTGTTTTATAATTTTAATTTCGGCTTCATCCAAAGATCCTTCTTACGCAGGTATTCACTTCTGGGGAATTCATAGGGAATTTCTGGCAGACTACACAAAGGGGAAAACCTCCCGAGCGCGGACGCACTGTGTTTGGTGCGCTTCTCACCCAACAAGCCAGACAAGAGCAGCATTTACGACTGAGGATTTATGATCCCAGCTGGAAAACCCGCACCCTTCGGACACACTTTGCAACTCGAGTTGGGTCTTTCGCGTAGCAGGAATGACAAACAGCAGAAGCGAAGTGACATTTGTCACACGGTACCGGAGCGCTAGGTCGCTGAAACTTCAGCGGCGGTTTCAGACTGTGCCAGCCCACGGTCTGCTCACGTGGTTCAGTTCCTGGAGTTCCAGGCTCTAAAAGCGACCAGACTTCGGCTTCTCAGAAAAAAAAAAAAAAAAAAAAAAGAGCTTTTAGATAGGATTTCAACAAATAGCTCAAGTTTGCTTTCAGTCTTTAGGACAAGCTATTTAATAACCTGCTTGTTACAGAAAATGGGAAAAAAAAAAAACCCCAAACCCTAAATTGCAACTGCCTTTGCAGCTTTTACTTAAAATAAGCTAGCCGAAGCTTGGCTGTCTGTGGCACTCAACTGATACAGAGATAGGTGATGACTTCAGTCACGCAAGTTAAACTGATTCTTGAGAAATCTTAAGCAGCCAGTTTAAAACCAATATGCAATTCAGACTAGTTCCCTACGCTTATGCCGACTACTCACGGGTCAGCGGTTAATAACCAGCCAAGGCTACCTAAGTATTATCAGTAATTCGGTGACGTTACTATCCCAGAGACGCAAAAACCAGAGATACAGTTCTTTCTTAAAAGGGCTCTAATTATCCTACCCCAGGACATCTCCGCACTATACTCGGCTAACGCACAAGGATTTGCCCCAGGATTGTTTTAATGCTGTTTCCACTCCCCGAGAGTGATAGCTGTTGTCTTTATTCAGCTGGTCAGCAGCTACCAACTTATCAGAATTATTGTTTTTATTTCGAGTTACAGGACTATTTCAAGCAAAGCCATATTTTGCTCAAGAGCCCACATTCAAAAGCAAAAAGGACTCCGAGATCATGAAATATGCATAAAAAGGTTATTTTAGTTGCAAGGCTGTCTCATGCAAAGCAGATTTGTCATTATCGATTTAATCAGTGAAATGGGATGATATCATTCCTCCTCCTCTTACTCATCTGGGGTTTGGAGACTGCCCTGCCCGTTTGGAGTTCTGCAGCCGTCACCCGAACTATTCTTAATGAAGAAAGAAAAGCATCAGGCTTCAGAGTTAAGTAGCTCCAACTCGAGTGATGTCTTCGGGAGAAAAAAACCCCAAACACTATCATCAGCTTTATCGAGGATATAAACTCTTGGAAAACCACATTACTTGGAGAGTCACACTGCTGGAATGCATTAGCAAATATATTCCAACCATCATTAGCTGAAGACGGTTAATGCCTTCAAGGATGAAGCATCTCTCTATAGGACAGACTTCTGTCCCTTCCAGCACCTTTCAGGTTTTCTGTTGTTTGCGTCTTCAGACACCACCCCTCTCTTTGCATTATTCAAAAGAGCTTAAACATGTCTTTTGGGGGTTTTTTTTTAGCATAGAGAAAGTAGCAGGGGGCACTGAAGACTCCAAGTTAAGCTTGCCAAATCCTTCTCAAGGCCCACCAGGCCATGGCGGAATTGCCACAGAAAATCACCAGCTTTAGAGATTAAACCGAAATCATCCCAAATTAGATATCCAGAAGCTGGGGTTTGTGGGGTCTTTTTTAAGTCTGGATACAAGTTTATATAATTCTGGTATATGCCCTATGCCAGGTTTTCTCAGGCAAACAACAATCACCTCCTCAGCAACGCAGCTTTCTTGCTCCCATTCCCGAGGGCGCTTCCTCCAGCTTTATTTTATTTTTCTTAAACCAACGCAAACTGTCTGTATGTGGGATTTTTAGCCACTGACAGCAAAGGAAGTCACTCGTCTGACCAGCCAACTTACCGAAGGTTGGATTCAACAGCTAGTTCAAATTCATACAGGAAGCCCGTACAATGCCATGAATGGAATCTAGTTTTCCTGGCTCCCAGTCACATGCCTTAACAAGAATAAAAGGATACAAATATCTTTTCCTTTGTTGTTCACCTTTGAGATTCTTCCACTTCAAAGACTACAAAGAATTATATTGCGCTAGCCCAAGCAGCGTCTGTCAGCTTCATTTTGGGGGGGGGGGGGGGGGGGGGGGAAGGGAGGGGGGCAAGGGCAATAAGAAAAGGTTGAGAATATTTAAGATTTAAAAAAAAAAAACAACCAAAAAAAGCACAAAAAGCTGGCAGGTTTCAGAAATACTACAGGATATTTTTTTTTTTTTTTTAAAAGAAGGAACACCTACTATTCATGAAAAGAAAATCTTACTTAAGCCTTTTCCGGGTGTCTTTTACAGTGATGTAAATGCTTCCAGCGGCAACACGTTGAAGTACTGTCACAGTAACCCAGCGGCCTCCGACGGAGCTTCGGGAGAAAACCATCAAGCACAAGGTACGTTTTCAGGCACTCCGCACCTTCGATGGCTGTGACATCCCACCTCTCCGCACGGCCACCAACACAGCAGGGCTGGGGGAACACCACTTCGCTCCTGAAGTGCTGTATTTATTTCTGAAACTTGCACGTAATTAGGGAAGACAAAAAAAAACCCCAAAACGTTCCATGCAAGCGCCATAAGGTTTTCGCTTATTTACAGCCCTCTTCAGAACCAGGGGCTCCTTCGGTCTGATAAACAGCATCTGGAAATTCTCTTCCTCCGTGCGAAAAATTAAATTTGGATAAAGAATACCGTGGAATTCCGATTCTCATTACTCTTTCACTTAGGGGGTTAGGATTTACAATCAACACGCTTTCAGACACAGCAGTGAGGCCTCCAGCAAAGCCCAGATCAAACTCAGCATTCCTGGTATTTCAGAGCTGATGTGTTCAGGCTGCAGACATTTCAAGTTCCTTTTATACCTCAGGAAGACGGCAACAGAAAGAATATAAACTTAATCTCTGGGCAAATCCATCAGAAGTTACATTCCAATGACATAATTGGATATTAAAGCGCACAGAGGAGCCTGGCATAAAACTTCAGCTGAATTCGTTCAAGATAACGCAACCAGCTGGTTAACGATGTGTGCTAGGAAGAGAATATGCAGTGTTTGGATTCTCAGAGAAAACAGAAGGCTCAGCGGAGGATGGAGGCAGCCCAAAACGACGAGACTCTGCCAGGCCAGAGCACAGACCCACGGCAAAGCAGGTGGACGAGAGCGCGAGCGCCTCTGGGCCGTAAAAGGAGACGCAAGGACTAGCATTTCTAAGAAATTTAACAAATATTTAGCGGAACTAATACAACTTATGGAAGTAGCTCTTCTAAGCATAGGTCTCCCCCTGTATGAGAATTTTGAAGGGCCTCCTTACACAAAGCTTTCAGGCAAATAAGCATTTTTTTAGCTCTCCCTCCACTCCTGCTCCTTCCTCTTCTGTAGCCCAAATTCTTTTTATGATACAATCCCTCCCCGCCGAGGCTAAATATTTTATCACAAGCCAAACAGTGGGACATCAGATAAGAAATAAAAGCAGAAGCAGCAAACGAACTCTTCAGGAACAATGATTCTATTTTTATGCAGGCTCCATTATCTTGTTTTTAAGTGACTCAAAGTGCTGAGAAATATACTACAGAGAACAATCCTGATCTGCTGGAGAATAAACACAGCAGCTTAATCGGTCCTTGAAGCCCAATAGTTTGTATTTCGCTTTCAGAGGACTGTAGCAATAACCATTTTCAGTTCTGTTTTCCATCTCCCCACCCCCCCCGACTCACCATCCCCAATGACACATGAGCAAAGCCTTAAGATGTTCAAACACTATTTCTTGGAAAAGATATTTTCTGCTTCCGAACAGAACGGGCTCGTCTGCATCGGAGGAAGCTACCTGCCAATTTCTGCAGCGCGGGCGTCAGTTCTCCCTTGACACACCCAGCGAAAAAACCACCCTCAGCTGCTAAAAGCCTAAAATAAATGTAGAAAGAGAAAAGAAGAGTCTGCCCGAGCGTCGGTGCTCAGCAGGCATTTCTTTAGCACCACATTGGTTTAGACCAACGTTACTATTTCCTCCATACTCGAGGGGAAAGAAAAAAAAAAAGAAACAAAAGCCACATTGATGTCGAGAGACCAGACAGCATAACCGCTCGTTATCTGAGCCCATCAGCAAACAAGACACACCACCCCCAAACCAATACAGAATAACACAGAAAGGGAAGAGGAAGAGAGCGGCGACTTCATTGTCTGCGTTTCCACACCTACACTCCACGCCGCTCAGCGCTTCCCTTGATACGGAAAAGGGGCTTTTAAAATTAGGTTCGCCGCCAAAAAGCTGGCGAGAAACGTCATCTTTCGAACTCCTCCAAGCGCGGCTCCCCCCGAGACCACATGAAAGGCCGACAGCAAACATGACATCACCGGTATGACCTTATCCCGACGGCGTAAGAGAGACCCGTGGAGGGGAGCAACAGCGATCAACAGGAAGCCACAGCCCCAGCAGAAAGAACAAGGGCTGCCGCACAGGAGAGGGCCGCACGTGGCTCCTTTCTCCACCTCGCTGGCTCCCGGGGTCCCACTTTCTGGAAAGCTGCCGGAACAGCGTCAGCCCACGCCCTGCTCTGCAAGGCGAGCTGAGGTCCTCTAGCCAAAAAAAAAATAAAATAAAATAAAAAGCCTTGGTAAAACACGGGCCAAAGCTCCTACGGTGAAAAGCAGCTCGTTACCGAAGACCACAGGCCGAGTGTCACTGAAGACCAAACCCTGTGGCCAAGACCTACCTGGACGTAGCCAGGCCACTTACTGTGGCCCAGGGTCTACCTGGACAGGGCCAGGCCATCCACCGTGGCCCAAGCCCCGCCTGAACATGCCCAGGCCACCAACTGTGGCCCAGGCTCTACCTGGACAGGGCCAGGCCCTCCACCGTGTCCCTGGAGAGGCTCAGGCCACATAATGCCTTTTACAACCCAAACGACCACCACCCGAAGGCCTGAGCTAGCCCAGGGCTCGCCCTCGCCCCTCACCTGGTGGCAGGGCCCGAGCCGGCGGCTTGTCCCCGCGGTGGGGGGGTGGCAGGCCCTAGAGGGGCACGAAGGGGCTCCTCCGGCCGGCTCCGAGCGGGCTGTGCGGGGACAGGCCCCCCGCCGAGCCCCGGGGAAGGGCGGCAGGCCCGGGCCGCCCCTCGGCCGTCCCCCCCAGCACTCCCCCCCCCGCCCTCCGCCCCTCGCCCCGGTCCCCCACTCACCCTGCCGCCCCACGATCTCGGCCACATGCTCGGAGCTGGGCACCGGCACGCACTCGGTGGTGTTGACGCTCTTTCGGCGGAGCAGCGCCGCCTGCTCGCCGTTGAGGCCCGCCGCCCCCCCGGCGCAGGCCTGGGACAGCATCGCCGCCATCATGCCCTGAGGATCGTCCGCCCCGCAGAGCGGCCCCGCCGCCGCCTCCCGCGCATCGAAGGAGGGCGAGAGCAGGACGGAGCCCAGCGCCGGCAGCAGCGGCAGCGGCTGGGAGGGCGAGGAGGACGAGGAGAGCAGCAGCAGCGCGGCCGGGTCCTCCTCCTCCTCCTCCTCGTCCTCCCCCGCCAGCAGCTCCTCCTCCTCCAGCTCCAGGTCTCCCTCGTCCCCCGCCGCCACCGCCTCCTCCTCCTCCTCCTCCGCCCCGCCAGGCCCCGGCTCTCCGGGGGGGTCGGGCAGCGGCGCCAAGCCCGCCCGCCGCCTGCGGGCTTGCCGCCGGGCCACCCGGTCGTGGAGGCCGAGGCCGGCGAGGCGCTGCTGGAGCAGCAGCAGCGGCGGGTGGTGGTGGCGGAGGGGGGGGAAGGAGGCGCGGCGGCTCGGCGGGCTCGGCGGCGGCGGGGGAGGCCGCGGCGCCGCTGCCGCTGGGCATGGCGGGGGGGAGGCGGGCCGGGCCGAGCCGAGCCGGGCCGGGCCTAGCGGTGCGGGGCCGCCATAGCCGCGGCGGGCAGCGAGCGTGGCGGGCGCGGCCTAGGCGCGGGGGCCGCGCTGCTCAGCGCGCCTTTTGTCCCATGGCGAGCCCTCGGCGGCGGCCGCGGGCGGCGGCGGCGGCGGCGGCGGGGCGGGGCCGGAGGGGCGGGGCAGAGGCGGCCCCGCCCCCGCCGCGCCATTGGTCGGTAGAGCCGGTTCCTGGGCGGGGCCGGCGGGGGGCGGGCGGTACCCGCTCGTCGGGCGGGGCCGCGGAGACACCCCCCCCTCCCCCCGCCGGCGGGGTCGTTCCGGGTCTGACTTCACCCGGAGGAGGCCCCGGAGATGCTGGGAGGGCTGGAGCCCCTCTGCTGGGAGGACAGGCTGAGAGAGCTGGGGGGGTTCAGCCTGGAGAAGAGAAGGCTCCGCGGAGACCTTCCAGCCCCTTCCAGTCCCTCAAGGGGCTCCAGGAAAGCTGGGGAGGGGCTCTGGATCAGGGAGGGGAGCCATGGGACGAGGGGGAACGGTTTTAAACTGGAAGAGGGGAGATTGAGATGAGATATTGGGAAGAAATTCTGTGCTGTGAGGGCGGTGAGCCCCTGGCCCAGGTTGCCCAGAGAAGCTGTGGCTGCCCCATCCCTGGAGGGGTTCAAGGCCAGGTTGGACGGGGCTTGGAGCAACCTGGGCTGGTGGGAGGTGTCCCTGCCCAGGGCAGGGGGTGGCACTGAGTGGCCTTTAAGGTCCCTTCCAACCCAAACCATTCTGGGAAGTCACAGGTGAAAATTTTCAGGCCAAACATGAAGGAACTTGTTTGAAACTGTCATGTCCTGTTTTCAGCTGGGATGGAGGTGACAGCCCAGGGCTGTGTTTTGGGTCTGGGATGGGAGCGGTGTGACGGCGCACTGGTGGGTTTGGTTGTTGCCGAGCTCTCAAGGTCTTTTCTCCTCCTCACCCTGCCCCATCAGCAAACGGGCGCTGGGGGGCACAAGGGCTTGGGAGGGGACACAGCTGGGACAGGGGACCCTAGCTTACCATAGGGACATTCCGTGCCACGTGGCGTCATGCTCAGAGTATAAAGCTGGGGAAGAAGAAGGAAGGGGGGGATGTTGGGAGTGACGGTGTTTGTCTTCTCAAGTCACTGTTACCCATGACGGAGCCCGGCTTTCCTGGGGATGGCTGAACACCCGCCTGCCCACGGGGAGCAGGGAATGAATTCCTTGTTTTGTTTTGCTTGCGCACGTGGCTTTTGCTCTGCTTATTAAACTGTCTTTATCTCAACCCATGAGTTTTTCCTCATTTTTACTCTTCCGATTCTGCCCCCCCTCCCTCCCCCCATCCCAACTGCGGGGGAGTGAGTGAGCGGCTGCACGGTCCTAGCTGCTGGCTGGCGTTAAATCACCATGTGTGATTATGCTTGTGATGAAGAGTTGGAAATGCGAAATGACTTCTTCGTTCTGAAGTGAAATGATGAGCAGGGAGTGAAGACCACTAGCTCCTGTTTCATGTGCCAGGGGGGAGACCCCAGGAAGGAACAGAAAGCAGAGGGTGACATGGTCCCCCAACAAAAACAGACTAGAAAATGGTCTTCAACAGTGGCCTTCAGGCTCAGTGTGAGTGGAGCAGCGTTGTTCTTGATACAGACAAGGAAAGCCACATGCAAGGGGTTGAAATCATAGAACTGTTTAGGTTGGAAAAGACTTTTAAGGTCATCGAGTCCAACCATGAATGCAGCACTGCCAAGTCCACCACTAGCCCGTGTCCCTCAGCACCACGTCTGCCCGGCTTTTAAATCCCTCCAGGGACGGGGACTCCACCACTGCCCTGCGCAGCCTCTTCCAATGCTTGACAACCCTTTCCGTGAAGAATTTTTCCTAACATCTAGTCTAAACACCCCCTGGCGCAACTTGAGGCCGTTTCCTCTTGTCCTATCGCTTGTTATTTGGGATGCTCCCTCCTCGGGATCTGCTCCGCCAACCTGAACTAACCCGAGCATGGTGTTTCGGTGGCACGTCCCCTTGCCTGTCACTGCCCCTGGGCTGCCTGGGGGTCCCCACAGGTCCCCCCACCCACAGCCGCTTTGCCCACCTCTGCCACTGCCATGCCGGGTGTCCTTGGCCATATCCCTGCAGCATCCAATCCTGTCACCCTCCGGCCTGCGGGGACGGCAGCATTGGGGACAGAAACTGCCAGCCTGGCACGGCGAGCTGCGGCAACCTGAAATCCTGCAAAAACTAAGGGGGTTTGGGGCTTGTTTTGGGCGGGTGGTTTTGGGTTTGGTTTTTTTTCCCCATCTGCAGCTGCGCCACGGCAAAACCGGGCCTGCTGCTCCTGCAAAGGGCGTGCGGAGATGGTGTCCCACCCGTGTGCCCTCAGAAGGCTATAAGGGACATGGGGCTGGCGGCCCCCACAGCTGCCAGGGCTCCCGTGGCACGGAAGGGGCTGGGGACAGGTGCCACCGAAGCAAACCTGGGTTGGCAAGTCCTGCAGTGATGTCTCGGTGGCCGCAGCACCGTCCCACCTCACATTTGTGCCCCACGTCTGGGTCAACAGGGCCTCGGCGCCGCCTGAGGGGCTGCTGGGGGTGTCCCCATCCCCATGCCAGACCCCTGCCCGGGCTGTTTGTGTTCCCATGGGAGCACTGGGGTGACCCAAGGGGCACAAGGCCACCGTCCTGGGTGCTGCTGCAGGGCCATGGCTGTGCCCCTGGAGGGGTGTGGGGCTGCTGTAGGGTGCTGGACACCTCGGGGGCTCTGAGGTGGGTGCTAGGAGATCATAGAATCACGGAATCGTTTGGGTTGGAAAGGACCTTAAAGACCACCCAGTGCCACCCCCTTCCCTGGGCAGGGACACCTCCCACCAGCCCAGGTTGCTCCAAGCCCCGGCCAACCTGGCCTTGAACCCCTCCAGGGATGGGGCAGCCACAGCTTCTCTGGGCAACCTGGGCCAGGGGCTCACCACCCTCAGGCCTTCAGCTGCCCAGAGAGCCTTGCCACGTTGGACACAGCACTTGGCTTTGGGTTCGCTGCTGGTTGCACCCAAGCGTCTGAGCCACGGGACTGGCAGAAGAGGACCCTCTGAAACGGCAGTCCTGCCCCGCAGAGCTCTCCCCGCCACCACGCCGTTCGAAATTGCAGCTAGAAGTTTTTCAGCCAGAACCAGGGCGAAAGCTCTGCCCGCAATGAAATAAAGAAGCCAAAAGACTTGAATCTTTACCTTTTTTAATCAAAAACATACTCTGTTACAGAATTTCAGGAAAGTTAACTACAGTATATTATCCACAAACTAGGTCTAATGAAAAACATACAGTAAGCTACAAAGGAACTACTGGGAATTCTGTTGACCGCTTATCAAAAGGCAATGGCTAAAAGAAGAAACGCTGAACTAGGCTTTCATGCTCAAAAAACCCTCTCACGGTGAGTTTTGGGTTACGGGTAGGTCGCAGCTCTCAATCCAGCTGAATCACAACTTAGTAGTGCTACCAAACTTCACCAAAAAGACACAGAAAAAGGTACTGGAGCACGAAAGCGCTAAGGTGATCTCGGTGAGCTTGAAAGAATTCAGTCCTGGAAATTTAGGAGCAATGTATCACTCACAAGGCACAACAGCAGCCAGCAGTGCCAAAACCTCCGGAGATTTTTGTGGACAGAGGTTCCGCTTTCCACCAGGTCTCACCAAGTGAGTCCAGTCGGTCCTTGGGGACCTCAGCAGCATCCTGTGACTCGGCACGGTGGCACCTCCCACATCGTTTTCAGAAACACGCCATCAAGGAGAGCGTTTTGGAGGTGGGCGACACCACCACTCAACATCCAGCTCCAACACGACCGGTGGAGAAGTGCTTTCCATCGGTTTCTTCTCCCTGCCCAGGACCAAAATGCCGACTACCCGCACCATGGGTAGAAGCAACCAGCTTGGCGCTCATCAATATCGCCAATGCCCTACGACAGGCAACTTGGTCCTAAGAACAGCCCCACGGTCCTCAAAAACCCCTTACCGGTCACGGAAACACGGTTGTTACCAGCAGGACCAGGCAAGAGCATCACTTTGAACAAAAATAAAAGGAAGTAACCTCTCGAAAATTGTGTCCTTACCAATAGCTGACAACTAAGCATCTGGTAATTTCATAGAGCAGATGTTACGTGGCATGGGGCCTGGAAGGAGAAGAGGAGGGAGGAAAGAGGATTTCTTAAATGAAGTCTGAATCCCACTTAGAGGAAGACCCATCTGGCTGTCTTTAATTGGTCGCATTAAAGAAGCGACCAGCGATCCCAGTCACTCTGCGTAGCAGAGCACAACAGCAAAGCGAGGAGACAGTCCTTTCTAAAGCGCTTACTCTTCCAAGAAGAGATTAAAGATGTCTCAATAAAGACCACCATCAAGACGTAAACAACACTGGAAGGGGTCAGAGGCAGGAGCCCCCCCCTCTATACACTGGCATAGGAATTTTTTAATGGTTCCCAGTAAAAGAATTGAGGCAGTCGTTCCTGAGCTACGCAGAGAGGACGCTGTCGTCTTTGGAAGTGTCACAAGAAGTAAGATGGTCGACAAGGTAAGGCACAGGAGTTGGACACAGGTTGGAGGACTACTGCTGCTACAGACCCGCCTGGTGACTGGGGGAGCCCGTCGTCTCCTTCGCGCTTCAGGTCCCTCTCCGTAAAGCAGCCAGAGCAACTTCCCGGGTCTTCAGTCCGTCGGAGCCATCAAGGAAGTGATTTATATCACAGCCCAGGTCCCTGAACACGTCACTCTTACCCAGCCCAGAAAAGCGATGTAAGGAAAACCGTTTCCAACCAGCACCACGTTATGGCCGCTTCCGAGGGATTCCCGTTCAAATTGTTTTAAGGGATTTCTAAACCAGCCAAAAGGTTTCCTCTCCTACACCTCTACCGCATTTAACTTTAAACACCCTCGCTTTCGAAACGAACAATAACATGGCTAAAGCCGGCTAAACCTTCCGGTGCTAATCCCAGCTCTCCAGTACACCCAGTGAAATGACAAAGTCCTCCAGCACAATGCTGGTTTTGAGGAGCGCATAATTAAGGGCGAGAAACACAGGCGTAATTAACTTAATGGAAAGAACTACGCAGAGCAGATACGGGAACTGGATCGCAAGCAAGAGATTGCTAGGTAGAAAAAAAAAACCAAAAAGCAAACAAACATAAAACTTGTTGAATTCAGTGAATTTGAGACATTCGGAGACGAGGAGGAGACGGGATTCTGGCATCCTTGACACCGTGCCTGCAGCGCGTACGGGGACGGTCACGGCTGTCAAGTCGCCACAGCTCGTTGCTGAATCTCAGAAAAAAAAAAAAAGCCATAAACACGAGACTGTCAAAGATTCCACGTGCCGCCACCGAAAGGTTTCCAATCCATTATGCGCCGCCTCTTACGCCTCGTCACAAGAAATAAGAGTACAAAAATTAAGTTAAAGGCATATTAAACACTAAGGATGAGATTCTCTCGTTTTGCCCTTTAACAGTTAGGATCGCCTCTTATTGGTGACCGCCCTGCGGATAAGACGAATGCCATTTTGGTGTTTTTCCTGCCTCACACGACGTTCAGACTTGAATCACGCGCCTGTGATTTCTTGGTTCTGATAAACCCCGCTGACATTATTTTGTTGTTCTATTCTGGCCATTATGGGCCATCTAAACACTACACTGTGGGTACCGTTCCCTTAAGGAGACTTGCAAAACATCTACCAAAAAATTTAGCCTTAACAGCTGAATTCTTTCAAGACTGTAATACAGGCAAGAACACCGACAGGCGGAAGCAATCTTTCATTATTTTATCAAAGTTTGGCACAATCAAAACGTTAAGCACCTGGTTTCTGGGAAGTAGCCGCGTGCAGATCAGTCACTCACCAAGATAAGCACCTCGCAAAACCACAAAGGTAAATACGGACTGAATTCAGGGACTCCTAATCAAATGAAGTCTGTTATAAGTAATTAATTAATCACAAGGCTACGCGCTTTCCAAAAGTCGAGGCGGCGCGAAGTAAAAGCGGGGCAGACAATTCAAAAGGGAAGCTGACAAGAAGAACATGCGGTCGGGCTTTTCATTTTTTCCCCCCAAATCAAGTTTCCTGTTGCGGATGAAGCAGAACCGAGCCACTGGTTAATAAGCTTCTCGGAGGACGTAGTCAGAATCCTCGGCTGAAAAGCGTTCCTCAAGAATCTGAAGGTTGTTTTTCGGACAAACTAGATCATTAGGAGAGAAAGGAAAATGAAAAAAGGTTTTCAACTAAAGGTCTTGAGAAAAGCAAACACCGTTTTTTTTCCAAACATCAAGAAGCTACCACGTAATGGGGAGGGGGGGGAAGCGATCTCATTAGAAGTTAGTCTGAAGAAGGCAACCCTGTTAATGAAGATATGGAGCAAACTCATCCATTTCTGGCCATCACTCCGAAGTCATCCGTCTTCTGTGCTTCCACGCCGAAGGCAGAGACGACGACTGCTGACTTCTCTGTAAGAATTTTGGTGTATGGGGGAAGCGATACCGAAACACTGCGCGTCACAGCCCTCTACGGGTTCCTGAAACTATGCTAAAAGCTTGGCAAAAAGCTTCCGAATAATCTCTTCCAAGACTTCTACTTATGTGGAGCACGACGACTGTGCTGCCAGGTGGGCTCGGGGAAGCGTGGCAGGATACCCAACTTCAGTGGGAGCCTACCTCCTTCTACGCCTCTTGAACTAAGCTCCGACTCCCTGCACGCACGCTGAAAAAAAATCAGGAATTCCTGCTCCCTCTTCATACCCCATCCAAAGAGCCAAAAAGAGAGATCCTCCGGACGTGCTTTTATTGAGTGAAAGTAAAAAAAAATTGGACTTGCTTCCTGGCAAGTTTAAACCAACAAAAGTTCCTACCCGCTATCGGCTGCTGCTGCTGGTCTTGCGAAGGGAAGTAATCCATCACTCAAGATCAATGGTTTCAAGGTGCAGAATTACATCATAGAAGCAAACTAAATTTATAAAAAAAAAAATAATCGGGGTTTTCATAATTTTATTTATACTATTAACTAGAGAGAAAGCATACATATTGTATCTGTCATACAGTCAATACATTCGTATTCTTTTTTTTTTTTTTTTTCTACTATAAATTCTCTATACAAAGTCATTGCCAATTGATACGGTCATTGATGGCATAGGGCTTAAAATAACCAAGAGGTATAAAAACAAGTTTGCCATCTTGCCCTGAGTGGAAATGGTGAACAGATACAAAAACTGGATCCGAAATACTGATGCGAGATCGTACATGATTGAATGGGATTCCGCAAGTAAAAAGGAGTCGTGCAACTTCTTTTTTTAAAATACCTGCCAAGTTTTACTTGAGTAAAATCATAGAAGTCAGTAGTAGTTATGAAAAATATGTTCCTGCCATTAGGTACTCGTTACGCAGTTTCAGTGGCAACTTTGCAGACTGGGTATTTCATGTGATATTTAAATTGAGTGCCAGCACTGAAAGTATCCATTTCCTTTAGTGTTTTAAAACTCACGTGTCTATATAAATAAAAATCTAAGATTTTTTTTTTTTTTTTTTAAAAACTAGTGAAGGAAAAGCCACGTTTCTTTTCCTCGCTATTTTTACTCGATGCCAACAACGTACGCCTCATCCCTCACTTTTTGGCAGCTTCTACCTTTTAATCTGGAAAAATCATACCAAGATAGTCAACAAAATAAAGAAGTCTTCTGTTAACTATTGTTCCCTAAAAAGAACATCACAAATCAGTCGGAATTTTAAAGTTGCTATAAGGTAAATGCTTATAACTATTTGAAGGAATTTTCAGATATAAATATATATATAATATATATTCTGCATACAAAAGGCTCCTGTGAGGCTTATCACCAAGATGCCAAAATAGAGAAGGAAAGTTTCTCGACGGGAACAAACCCAACACTGTAAAGTCGTCTCTACAAGGCGTTTACCTTTCACTTCAAGCCCTGAGCCATGTATTATGACAATTAAGTTCTGAAAATAACCGAAATCCAAATTCTGCATGTTCAGCTTCTTTCTGCTAAGAGCAAGGCGGCAAACACATTTTTAAAACCTGGGTTTAGAAGATTAAGCAGAACAAAAGTAAAATATATCTTCAGGTTATAAACAGAATTGTATTTTACAATCCACCATCCTCACAATATAACGGCCCACAGCAGTGCAGCAGAGGGATCTCAGTCTAAAGGTTGTGGGTCTGCGATAGGCATGGTATGAAGTACTTCATCTAGGAGCTGGAGGGCACGGTGTAAGTGAATTTCAATCCAGCACGGCGTCTCTTTGATGCTCTGTCTTGGGTAATCAGGTCCCCAACCTTTTACAAAACTCATCCTGAGTATGCATAAGCGGCGAAGGTCATCTACACCGATTCCAGCAGCAGCTGACAAACCTAAACAGGAGAGGTTTCGAGTAAGTGTTCACAGACATGCTCTTTTATCATCCGTCTGTTTAGTCATTCCTGTTCACCCGGCTCTGGCTTCACGTACCCTCTCACCACAGCCAAGGCCAATCCGTATTTCTAGATCTCTGCTATAATGAACGCAGCAATTAGTTTGCATTTCTTCCAATTAATATTTTTTTCCCCCCATCATTCTGCAATCTTGAACGGGTGTTGAAATATAAAATTCCTTATAATGAAGCAGACATGACGAAACCTAATGCCTTACGCAATACAACGCCTGTAAACCTTATTTAGGAAATCGGGTAAAAACCACTTATTCTTGAGGTTTGCCAAACGCTTTTTTCATGTGCTGCCAAATGCGTTTTCAGCACAAGAACTCGAGACTGATCACCTGCAGGAAGCTGGGTTAAGAGATTACACTACTTACATCTAATAAAATAAAAAGATGAATACAGCTGGCAAACTTCATATCACAAGTACGGCTAAGACAGAAGCTAAACACATTCCCCAAAATGCCTTCAGTGATTTATGGGACAGCTGGAAAGAGCCATTTGGCAGCGCAAGGAATCCAGAAAACACTATGGCACACAAAGCAGTCTGAGACATGTAAGTACTTACACTTTTAAAAGTACTTAGGGATCATTTCAAGGATCTAGAATTTAGCAACTAAGAAAACTACAGCCCAGAATAACTTTTTTTAAAAAAAAAGAAAAAGAAAGAAAAAGACCCTCACGCTCCCTTCTTCCTCTTCTCAAGAATCTTAATATTTAGTTTCCATAAACCTAGTCAAGGACTTTGTCGCTCAGTCATCCCCATTGTTTTGAGTAACAAAACATAATCTTGGATCTCAAAGATCATTTTTCAAGCTTGGGTCGAAGCGGACAAAGGTATCTCTGTTTCAAGTTACAGGGTTATGCTATTTGACCTTGAATATAAACGTTTTCTGTCGTACTGCATATCCAATATCCCCTGAAGCGCACAGAGCACGAACTGGCGTGCGGAGCAGGTACAAAGTGAATGGATACGGACTTACCACGATGCCACCCCAGCCCCACTTAACCCCAATCCTGCTGCCTTGGTCCCAGGCTCATTTGTGCTGTTGGAGAGGCAGTGGGTGGATGGGGGGGTGCTGTTAGGGAGGGCCGTGTTACTCGTTTTCAAGAAAGGAAAAAAGGAGATGAAGCCGTTAATGTACTTACTAATGGCTGGGGCTATTCCACCTACTGATCCTGGTCCAGGGATGTTGCCGGCTACAGCTGCAGCTTGAGCAGCAGCAGCAGCTTGGGCAGTGGCAGCCTGCTGTTGCATCTGACGGTGACATTGGCGTAAATCAAACACCTTTGAAAAAAAATAAATAAATATCAAACTCCTGAAGACTTACCGAAACCAACGAAGGAATTCCTCAACTCCCATCCGCAATAATCTGGATACCTCTGCTCTCCCAAAGCAACTTCCGCAGTCTCACCGCACACTTGGGTAAAAGACAACCTTCCCTGACTAGTTTAATTTCTAACAGAAATAATCCATCAACGCGGCTTCTTAGAGACTCTTCTCGTATCGTGTTACTGGCCATACCAGAACCTGGCTGAGCTGAACAGGCTAAAGCCTGGGGGGAACTGACGGCAGGATCAAAGCCTGAATGATGCTACAGGCTGAACAAATCCTGACGTTTTAGTTAAATCCCCAGGTTTCCAGAAAACGGGCATATAAATAAAAATGGAAGCCAACACGTCCTGCTTAACTTTGTCAGACTTCGTTCTTCTTCGCTGCTTTACTGCTATGTGTTAGTCTATTTAAAAGAAACACCAATAATTGATGAAGTTTCAGCAGGTAGGTTTCAGGTTGGTGGCATTTTATCTCTTTGTGATTAGGCTCGGCACTAATATATAGAGGAAACTCTGTTCTCAAACTAGAAAGCTCGTACACAGAGGCCAGTGGCGTTTCTTTCACCTTCACTAAACAACCTGCCTGCAAAACCAAGGATTAAAAAAAACCCAAAAAACACCAAAAATCACTGCAAACTTCGAGCAGTTTATCTCAAATTCAAGAATGAACTTTTAGAACTGTGACTTGTCCTAAATTAAGTTTCAAGTCTGGCAGAGGCATGTCCAAGTAAGAATCTCCTGAAAATCATGCAACTTTCTGCGATCTCTGGATCACTTCATGTTCGTAACACGTTAACGTACGCTTTACACGTCTGCTTTTGTACATACTTTCCCGACTGTTTTTGTTTTGGAGAGAGTAAAGAAACAGATAACCTAGGCTAAAAATTTTAGTAGCAGTTAATATAAAACTGTAAGGCTAAAAATACTAAAAACTGCTATCAGGATTGTTTGTGACAAAATACAAGATCAGTTTCATAGTATCTAGATGTTATTTCCACTTTAGAGTAATTTTAAAAAGTCATCTTAAGTGACTTGTCAAACGGAAAAGTTTTAGGCTTTTTAAAGGATAATCAAAAGCAATTTATTTCCGTGTCTCATAGCATACATTTGGTTCTTGTAAACATTAGGGAAGCTGTCTCCCCCCACCCCACAATTTTCATCTAGGAACATCAAACCAACCTTTATATATGCACTTGGGTAAATCTTGTGAACAGCATCCCCTGGCGCGCGCCCTGCTTCTCTATCCAGGTAGTAACTCTGAACGAAGACCGCGTGGTCACTGAGGCATCTGACCCACACGTCACCTTCTCCTTTGCACTCCAGCTGCACCCCTTTACCTATGTGCAACCTGAGAAAGAAAAACAATTCCAATGCACCTACGTATGCATAGTATAAATCAGACCTTTCCTAAATAAACCATAAACAATTAATTCTCCAGCTCTCAGTCGTCTCTGATACCTTAATTTACACTCTATTCATACAAAGGCTTGAAATGGTATTTATTATCTTAGCTATAAGTTAGTATATAGTGACATAAAATCTGTAAAGTCAAAAAACATCCGTAATACCATGTAAAGATCTACGGGAAACACAGAATGCAGAAGCAATGATATCTGAGCAGCAACTAGCACACTCCCTGACAATACAAACGCATTCAGTTCTGCTCGGAAGCCTAAAAATCCCCCAAGTGTTGTAGTACAGAGAAGTCACTCAAGTACATACACAGAGCCACATTTTAATGCAGAACTGCACGTTCGTTTGGATCACGTTACAGCAATCTCCCCTTTCGATTGTCACAACGCAACATTTCTGAAGACGTGGGATCATTTTATTCCTTTCCGTTTCGAGGAAGGGAAAAAAAAAAAAAAAAAAAAAGAGTTCTGAGATTGCTTCGGTTCTCTACGCTTCCACATCAAAGCCTGGCACACGCATGGTGAGAATGAATGAAAACCCAACTAGCTCTCTATCAATCTTCCTCTGCTCCTTCGACAAATCTATATATTGCAGTTATTCTCACATCCCTCCGTGGTGTGGAGAGCTAATATTCAGCTCGCATACATAATGGCACGAGCTGCTAATTTTATCCTCGAAGGCACAGGCTGTGAAAGCAATGAAAAGCAACGCGCTGTTGCAAAGCACTGAAGGTCTTTGTCACGCAGTTTGAATGCGCTACAGCAGCGGCCTAGAAAGATACACTCTGCTGTAGTTAATTCAGTCAAAAGAAACGTACCCTGCTTGTCATTTCAAAAGGGAGGCACGCAGGGAAGGCAAAACAAAATATTATGAAATACCACAGCCGGCTGGAGCTTTTGGGATCTGCGGAATACCTTGCTCTCTCAATGGCTTCTGTTCTATGCACGTTGGAAAGCTGGCCCAGGCAAAAACGGTCTCCTCCAGAAGGATCCACGTATCCATCAACAGTAACAATTGGACAGCTTGAAGGGACCTTAAATGTTTCCCCAACTTGCACGTCCATTTCAAAATATGCGATTGAACACCAATATTCTGGAGCTGAAGAATATAGACAATTAATTGACTGAAAGGCACAAAAAAACCCAACCAACCTATAAACCCATTCCAGACAATCAATTAAGCCTTCTGCAACTGCATCTGTCATTCAGAGTAAGAGCACGCATTCACATAAGCAAGTCCAGATAGACAAAACATGTCTGCTAGCACAGAAAAATACTACATACGACAACGAACACGGGCTTTTATTTGAGCACACATCAAAGCTAGGGTGGTTTTTTTTTGTAGTTAAGATCTGACAAGTCTTTGTACAGTTTATAATTCCAGTAAGATTTTGTGAACCATCTGCATTCCTGCACCTTACGACTACAGCGTTGATTTTGCCCTCCTTTAGTACAAAGAAGTAATACATACACGCTTATTCATGGCTAGGATGATAAAAATTTACTCTCAAAACCAGATCTGGCTTAAGATATGAGAGTACTACCTCCTAGGTGAAATCAGCTTTCTCCATCCCCCCTGCAAAGCAAACCGGATTTGGAAAGTAGGGAAATGGGGGTAAAAAACATCAAAGATCACATACTGATCTTGTCTGCACACAAGAAAGTCGGGTATCGGATAAAACAAGGAAGTATTAAGCCAGGGAGCAGAACAAAATGGCATATTTTAATAGCAAGGAGGTGCCTTGTAACGCATACACTCAGCACCTTTGGTGACTTATTTCCACAAAAGGGTAGCCCAGCCGGCACTTAAGCAGCTTGTTGGGGAGGGCAAAGAAAATCAGCACTGCGGTGTACTCGAAAACAGGGGAAGCGGATGAGCTAATGGGATAGGAGCTGAGCAACCTGATAAGCCAACCGGAAAAAGAGTTCTCCCAGTGTCAGAAGTGCTACTCATGCATTACAAACAGCAGCACCCAAGAGCACACACCTAGGCGTCTTAAAAAACTGTTGTTCTGTTCTTATAAGAAAAGAATAAACCAAGGTGCCCAAATTCCTTTGATTTTTCTTTTATCTTCAATAAATACTCACGTCGCTGAGGACTGAATGGAGTGAAAGAGACATACTAAATAATACGAAATACAATTCAGCTACAGTTACGTTCAGCCTGCAGTTATCACCTGTTGTGTTTCTGGGACCGATTTAGTCACTGGCCAATGAATGAGTTAAACTTTTAGGCTGTTCAACTATGCAGGTCGCCCTGCGCAGGCAACAGCTTTGCTGTCGTTAAAAGCAGAATTCCACCTTGTACCTGCAACAGAGTTAGCTCATACCACAAGACAAAACCTTCTCGGTTCCATGAACTGCTACCATTAATGAAGATTCTTGGAAAGAACAAGCTTCTATGCAAAGGTCCAAGGAGGAATTTCAGCACCAAAATGCTAAGAAGGGCAACACCTATCTTTCAGGGTATCTGGCTGTGATGATGGACTTCTAGGTCACGGATCCAAGAGGGTTTTGGCATGACCTAGGCTCCATGATGTTTCTAAGCAGGCAAAAAGTACAACTTCAGGCACCCCACAAAGTTTAGGATCGAGAACATTCAGAGTTCAGACACCTCCAGGGTAGGCACCAGCTCAGTGGAGGTTTGACCGGACAAAACCAGTCCAAAACCAGGACAGCTGGTCAGTATTCAAGTATGACCTTCTCCGTGTCCAGGAGCAAACTATACCAACAAAGAGGAAGGCAGGAAAGAATGCTAGGAGACCCACCTGGACGAACAAGGAGCTCCTGGACACACTGTCACACAAAAAGAATCTTTACAAGGAGTGGAAGAAAGGACAGCTGGAATGGGGGGCATATAAGGAAGCTGTCCCAGCAGCAAGAGACCTGGTTAGAAAAGCTAAAGCTCAGTTAGAATTAAATCTAGCCAAGGAGATCAAGGGAAACAGCAAAAATTTCTCTAGGTACATTAATGGTAGGAAGACTAGGGAAGGTGTGGGCCCCCTCAGAAAGGAAACGGGGGAGCTGGTGACAAGTCATATGGAGAAGGCCGAGGTTCTCAACGACTATTTTTCTTCAGTCTTCACTGGCAAGGGCTCCAGCCACACTCCCGGAGTCACAGAAGACAATGGCAGGGGCTGGACAGAACTGCCCATCGCAAGCGAAGATCAGGTTCGTGACCATCTGATGAACCTGAAAGCGAACAAGTCCATGGGATCCGATGGGATACACCCACGGGTACTGAGGGAACTGGCGGATGAGGTTGCTAAACCGCCCTCTATTATATTCCAAAAGTCATGGCAGTCTGGTGAAGTCCCCGCTGACTGGAAAAGGGGAAACATAATCCCCATTTTCAAAAAGGGAAAGAAGGAGGAACCAGGGAACTAGAGGCCAGTCAGTCTCACCTCCGTGCCTGGTAAGGTTATGGAGCAGATCCTCCTGGAGGCGCTGCCGAGGCAGAAGAATAACGAAGAGGTGATTGGGTACAATCAACACGGCTTCACCAAGGGCAACTCGTGCCTGACAAACGCGGTGGCCTTCTATGAGAAGGTCACGACATCAACAGACAAGGGGAGAGCAACTGACAGTCATTTACCCGGACCTGAGCAAAGCCTTTGACACCGTCCCGCATGACACCCTGGTCCCCAAGCTGATAAAATATGGGTTTGATGGACTGACAATTCAGTGGATAAAGAACTGGCTCGACGGCCGCACCCAAAGAGTGGCTGTCAAGGGGTCCACATCCAAGTGGAGGCCAGTGACAAGTGGAGTCCCTCAGGGATCAGTACTGGGACCGGTCTTGTTTAACATCTTCATCAGCGACACGGACAGTGGCATTGAGTGCACCCTCAGCAGGTTTGCCGACGACACCAAGCTGTGTGGGGCAGCTGACACGCTGGAGGGAAGGGATGCCATCCAGAGGGACCTGGACAGGCTGGAGAGGTGGGCCCATGCCAACCTCAGGAAGTTCAACAAGACCAAGTGCAGGGTCCTCCATCTGGGTCGGGGCAATCCCAAGCACCGATATGGGCTGGGCAGTGACTGGCTTGAGAGCAGCCCTGGAGGAAAGGACTTGGGGGTGCTGGTGGACGAGAGGCTCCACATGAGCCCTCAGTGTGCACTAGCAGCCCAGAAAGCCAATCGTATCCTGGGCTGCACCAGGAGAAGCGTGGCCAGCAGGTCGAGGGAGGTGATTCACCCCCTCTACTCCACTTTCCTGAGACCCCACCTGGAGTACTGCCTCCAGTTCTGGAGCCCCTGCTACAAGAGAGATATGGCCATGCTGGAACGGGTCCAGAGAAGGGCCACGAGGATGATCAGAGGGCTGGAGCACCTCTCCTATGGGGACAGACTGAGAGACTTGGGGTTGCTCAGTCTGGAGAAAAGAAGGCTCCAAGGACACCTTCTAGGGGCCTACCAGTCTCTTAAGGGGGCCTACAAGAAAGCTGGGGAGGGACTTTTCAGGATGTCGGGTAATGGTAGGACTAGAGGGAATGGATCAAAACTAGAGATGGGTCGATTCAGACTGGACATTAGGAAGAAGTTCTTCCCCATGAGGGTGGGGAGACACTGGAACAGGTTGCCCAGAGAGGTGGTGGAAGCCCCATCCCCGGAAGTTCTTAAGGCCAGGCTGGATGGGGCTCTGAGCAACCTGATCCAGTGGGAGGTGTCCCTGCCCAGGGCAGGGGGTTGGAACTAGAGGATCTTTAAGGTCCCTTCCAACACTGACAATTCTATGATTCTATGAGTTAGGCATCTAAATTAAACCCAGTTTGCAGCTTAGGTCACCATTCCAAAAGAATTATCTGCATTCAAAAGATTTATCACAAAACTGTTCCTTTCCTTCTTTCCTCCCCTTTTGAGGATGTATCTCACAGATTTCAGAGTACTCGATACCGAAAAAACCCAACCAAAACACCAGATTCAAACCAGAAAGTGATTAGCTTCCACAATATTAGCATTACATGTTAGATTTTACTCACCAGGATGATTTGATATAGGAGGCTGGAATGCAAGTTCATTGTGAACTGGCCCTTTAAAAGAAAACATGCAATTTGTTTTACATGAGTAAAAATAAGTTTTTCTTTCTTAACTCACTTTCCTATAAGAAAAGACTTCGGAGGATGCCAGGTGTTATAAAACCCAGTAACTTCCGAATCAATTGGCCCAATCTGACAGGGGAGAAAAACGCCTACAGAAGATTTACGCTCTTAGAGGTTTCCTAAAAATTCAGAAGCTGTGTAGTAGAGCCAAGAGCTCCGTTAGTAACCCAGGAGGAAAGGCTGCGGGCGGCTCAAGCCAGACCCAGTCCCAGGAGAGAGCCGAAACCAGATGGAGCATGCAGATGTAACAGAAATAGGACTTGGGCTTCACATCTGCTCCCAAGTTGGGCAAGGAGAGAAATCACTGTATAGAGGCATATGATATAAATCCGTCAGAAACCACACTTCATTAGTTTCATCAATCACAGAACAAGTTGCCCAGCATGCTGTGGGCTTGACCATAACACTCCCTGAAGACGGAAAAAAGCCCTAGAGAACTCAATTTCTAAAGAAAAAAATACCGAATACGGTCTTGGTGTTGGTCACTTTATTCTCTCCCCTTCTATACACTAACTAGGTCCCCTACAGGCAGCGGAGAACAAGGAGGAAAGACTTAAACATAGTATTGTAAGTAACAGCAGCTTTTGCAACAAGATGTCAAAACAAGCACAACGTCGGTAGGTGTCAAAACATGCAACTTTTCTGAAGTGAGAAATGGCAGCAGCCAAGAAAAGCTCTATGTGGTATCACCAGCCAGTTACAAATATTAATTATGGAGAGATACAGCACTGAGAAACACTTATAGAGTATCTACAGCCCCACCAAGGTTTTTTTCCCATCCTGGTATTTCTGACAAGTAAGATGATAAATGAAGTGGGATCTTAAAAGAACAAAACAATGAAACTTAATAACCATATCTAAACCACAAACGACAAGCTGAAAAGTCACTCTAACACTAACGCACAGTATATTCTCCCCTCCACTAACGATGACTGCTGCAAACAGGTGATGTGACTAAGCACTATATTAGGAAATAACAAACTGTTCTAGCTTTGGGCCACAAAATTTAGAAAAACTTTTAATTTGGGTGGGGCTTTGACACTATACTCTTACAATGCGTATACTGCGCTAGACATTTACACTAGAAGTTTGATGGCTTTTTTTCCCTGCCCATCTCCCATACCTTAAAACAAGAGGTTGTGGTCCTATTTTGTAGACGAGAAAGATTTTCAAGTTTCTGTGCCAAATGTACCCATGGTAAAACCATTTTATTAACAAGTACTTCACTGCACGAGCTTTCACAAAGTTCTTTCAAACTGCCTAGTGTACACGGACACACGTCTTCCAAAGCTTAAGGTAGACCCATACACCATTAAGACCTGACTTCAAAACTTCTAAAAAATAACAACAGCCAGAAACTTGCAAGTTTTGACAGAAAAATATCCCGACGACACATTCGGAATCAACTTCCTTTTCCGCAAAGGAAGTATCTACTACAAGAAAGCTTTAAAAACAGAGGTTTAGCAAGGAAATGCTAGTTTTGTTAGGTATAATAAGACGCCTATAATATAGACAGTATCACTATAGCTATCTGAATTTTTTATCTCTGCTGCTTTAGGGGAGTCCTAGGTGGAGGGAAGTCCACCAAGCTCTTTTATTTAACTGTCAGAAGATACTAAACATGGTAATGGTAGTTCTATAATGAAGAAAAAAAAAAAAAAAAGGATTTGAGGGTAAAGAATAATCACAAATGAGCCCCCACCATTCAACAACATTAAAAAAAGGAAGAGATACGTGCTTTGAAAACCTGCAATACTTACAGTAATGTCCAGGATGCATAGGTGGATGATGCTGAAGATGGCCATTCTGGTGGTGAGGTATGGTAGGGGTGTAGGCTGCCGTCCGACTTCCAGTCCAAGTTGTGGTACTATCTAGAAAAAGAAAGGAGCGGTTGGTTTTTAAGGGAGTTTTTCCGCATCTCGCTTCTAATCCTCTATTTCTCCTGAACATTTGGAAACTGGTTTTAGAAAACTAAGAAGAGTGCACATATGTATATACTCACTGTGATGGTAAGTAGCTGGCTGAGCTGTAAACCCATTCTGCTGAGTTCCTGGCTGAGGCCCTGAAGCAATCTGTAAGAGTCCATCACTATGGCTACCTGTCAATATACTGGTAGGTTGACCTGGTAAAAGAACACACTACCTATTCATGAACGTTCCAAAATTTTAATTAAGAAGAGCTCAGCACTACTGGGTAGGAAAATACACCCAACTAAGGGCACTGCAATACACAGTTCCTACAAGTTTGGTTTCAGTATTTTTTTTTTCCACCCACCAGAGTGTCTTAGGAAACTTGAAGCAAGATGCTCCGCATCAGCTAATTTTGACTCTCGACACCCTTAATATTTTAGGAGTAGAAGTATGCAGAGAACTCTGTTTATCAACCGCGTCTTTGATTTGTTCACATCTCATTTTTCAGTTCGAAAGGGAAGAAGAGGAGATGTCACAGGTTTTACTGAATAACACAGCTGGAGTAGATTTGGTACGAATCCAAACAGGCCAACAGCAGATCCAATAAGTTGCTTATTTTCGACATGTTATAACTACTGTTCCTAAGGAGGACACTCGCTTGAATTTATGTTCCTCCAAAACAGACTGAACAGTATTTCATTTTTAAACATAGTGCTTGAATAGAGCTGCATACATCACTGGACTCCTTCCTGAGAAAATTGCTGCTTTGTTGTTTGTTTTTTTTTTTTTTTCTCCCAAATGCAATATTTCAAGAATTGTCTCAGCTCTAAAGTAAAACTACAGATATTTCAGAACAGGTTAACAGAATTTGATTTTAAAAGGCTTCAGCTCAGCCATTAACAGTAAACTGATCAGCAGTTTCACAAGTACACTTGCACTCTCACGCTGGCGTGGCCAGCAGAATTTAACCCATTGAAAACTTGAACCAAAAGCTAAGAAATGAGCTTTTTTTCACCGTCTACTTGAATCCAACAATTATAACACTGATGAGAAAAAGTTATTGACTATAAACTGTTGTGCAAAGGCAATACAATTCAACCGCCTATCCTTTTTTTCTCTGCTGGAGACAAATGCAGACATTGTATCTCGGCTTGACAAAAATCATCATTAGCGTTAGCAAAAAGAAGTTGCCAGCTAAAATTAAAGAATGTTATCAAAACACCATGCCACCATAATGCAAATTTGGTAACATGAAATGCATTATCTTCACCCATCAGTGATATTAAAGTGACGAAGAGCGTGTGAAACCTCTCTGAACTTCATGGTTACCCTACGCTGGGGGTGCAGGACACTGCGAACGTAACTGCTTTACTGTCCTCCTGGAGTGAAGCGTGAGGTTTGATGCCGGTAAACCAGACTCTTCTAAATACACAAAGAAAAGTAAGAAAACTTCAACGCAGCACTCCAACGGACCCACGAAAATATTAATTAGGGCTGTCACTTTGGTAGTACAGCAGGCCGGTATAAAAATAATCAAGTTATATCTGGAAGATCCATTTTGTCAGCTGCGGAACACTAAAGAATTGGCTGAAAACCTTTCAATACTGCCACCTTACAGTATATCCATTTGTTGTCCTGCTTGCTGTTGTAACAAATAATAAAATTCTTCCATTCCTATAGTAATAATTCCAATAATAGCCATAATGTTTTGTCAGTGGTCAATTGTTTTAACATTGTATCACTGAACCTTTGGCATATCCAAAACAGTCTTGTAACGCTCATGTAGTGCCAGCCTCACTGAGAAAAAGACTGGGTCACCAGGAAAAGTTACTCTAATTACGCTGCAAGTTAAAGCCTTACGTTAACACTTACGAGACTGCCCAGATCATACTGCCACGCACTTTACCAGGGTTGCGTGGCAGCTGCACAGCTCCAATGCGAGATCTACTTTGGCAAAAAATCAGCGGTTATCTCAGAGCTTTCACATTTTCAGAGTTTAGCATTTCCTATAATCTCGATGATCTTACTTGTTGAAGCCACAGGAATGTTGGGAAAATTAGTGGTGCTGGTAGTGCTAGCCTCAGTGGGAGCTAACATGGCTGGGGTGCTGTAAGGCTCCGTGGATGCCCTGTTACTTGGTGGATGCTGGATGGTTTGGACTGAATGGCCTTCAGCAGAAGACAACGACGGCTGCCCCTCGTAGTCATGAACGTATTCGTCTTTCACCAACATGCTTGATGGAGCTGTGAAGAAGCAAACGGTTGAAGACGCAAAGCGAATCTCTTTTCACGATTTAACTACAAACTGCACCGCTACTTTTCAAGCGCTGACAAGGCCATTAAAACTGCTGGGGGGAGGATTTAACCCACATAAACATTGCTAAAGCGCTCCTCTAAATTACAAATAAACACTTCCAGTCGGCAGCAGGAAATTTCGAAGCATAACTAGATGGAAAAGCAAACTGGTTTGCTTCCTGCTATCAAACAACCAGTTTAGTCCCACAGTAGTAGACTCTAGTAGCATTTTGTTTTCTAGTCCACCACTGTGCGATTGGACACGGTTTAACAAAAGGGAAAAAACAGGCTTTTTGTCAAGCACCTAAATATATGTTAACGCAGTAGCGAACAAATCAATTCCTAGTATACAAACAAGAACATACATAAAGCTCCTACAAAAAATGCAATTCATGAACACAGCGCATAAAAAACTTCATGCGTCCCTCAAGAAATTTGAAGCAACTCCCACTCAAATTGACTAGAAACATCAAACTCACACTCAAAGAGGATATAATGCTACTCTATATTTAACAACGTAGCCACTAATTCACAATATTCCACATACAGCCTAGGGAAAATACTACTGCAACAATTTATTTCTATATATCTGACTGAGCATGTTCAAGTAAAACTCTTTCACCGCATTAGCTCCCATGCTCCTTTTTAAAGCAGCCTTTAAATATATTAAAATCTGACAGTCATTTTCTGTTTCCCGCTGCAAAAACAGTAGCACGACAAGGAAACACTTCGTATGTATTTAACTGCTGGCTGGAAAGCTTTGATTCTCTACAAAAGGATCATTTTTCAGAAGACACAGGTAACAATGCAAATTAGCAGAGATGAGAACACAAGTTAAAGCTTGTTAGCAGTTTGTTGGGGGCTTTTTAAGTCATTTTTGCTTGAATACTTGTAATAATGTGCTAAAAACATTGGATTACGCAGATTTCCTTCTTTATTAATTTCTTCCGGAAGGAAAAAAAAAAAAATCAGTTTTGAAATAAAGCAGTCACCAACTGCACAGTCTCAGATTCCTGAATAATGTTCATTGGAGGTTTAATGTCCAATTTCTCTCAAGTTTCAAGGACAGTAAGAATATTAGACTGCTTCATTCAATTGCATATTAATTACAGAATTTCTATTATTTTCTTGTTAAACTACTTACGAAACCAAAAGCATTTATTATTCCTAAGTCAATTAACACTATATCATACATGTTTTGGGGTGTTTGGTGGCTTTTTTTTTTAAACTAACAGCATTCAACAGTGCGTATTTTGTTTTTCTTTTTCTGTTGGGGTTTGTAAGTTGCAGGCAGTGAAAAGGGAACATACCTATAAGCTGAGCTGAAGCCTCAGTTGAATGAATTTATGAAAACTTGTCTTTCGTACTCTACTTAGCCGGTTTTTCAAAACCGGAGAGACAAATGCATTTCCATCTGGTCTCTACCCTCCCTCCCCAAGGAGATACTCAGGAATAAACCGTGTACAGACGGAAGAGTTTAACGCAGTTTGCGCCCAGAGAAATGCAGCAGTAAACAGAAATACTCACCAGAACTCTGTAGTGTCAGTCCTGAGAGATCTTTAAAAAGAAGAAAAAGAAAAGAGGGCGTGGAGGATTACATACACAGAGATCTTCAACAACACTTGAACATTAAGTTGATAAGACTTGGCAAATCAGTATTACAGACTCTACACATGACACCCCCTCCGCAAGTCTCAATGCTAAATTATTCCTAGGATACACGTTAATTGTTAAGAACTGTGCGCAAAGCCAACAGAAAGACTTAACCAAAAGCCACAAACTGTTCTTTCAAATTTGAAATAAAGGCAAAAAATAACTCCATTAAGAAGACGGACACGAGCATATGAGAGCAATTTATAATCAGATCATTAAAAGTTAATGTCTCTAAGTTTAGGCCTGTATATTCCACACTCAAAAGGAAAACATTTTACATTCTATTCCAACTGTTCCATTTTAAATCAAGAGTCTACTTACCGATGCCAGGCGATACTACACGCTCATAATGGTAAGGATTTACACAGACACTGTCACATTTTAAGTCAAAAGCATACTGACAATATTTAACATGCTTGAGTTCATTTTTATGAAGATCAGGCCACCTCCAAAGACGAGCGTAAATCACATGAGGGAATCCCTTGCGACCAGCCACCTAAAAAGTTAGACACAAAAGTTGATTGGGAAAGTAGCAAGACATTTCCCTTTATTTAGTGAGGAGCAAAGCTGGAAGGGGACAAACAACAACACAGCCTCTCTCCATCATCAAAATATATATATATAAAAAAAAAAAAAAGATGGTGTACAGTTTACCCAAGTTCTGTACTCAACAGAAATAAAATTCTATCAGGGTTTTGCTACGGTTAAGTCAACACTGTGATTCTTAAGGAAAAAATACTGGGTACAAAATGGCAGAAGCAGAATTTGTGCTTAATGTAGTATGTATGGTCACCTTCCCCACCATGGATGATGCTTTGCCCCAGAAGAAGAGGAACGAGGCGCTAAGCTACGCTATAAGGAATTTACAAGTAGAAGAATGCCAATCCATTATACTGAAAAAAAAAATAATAAAAAAAAAAATAATGCTTCTAGGGTAGACAGCAAGCTAGCCAGCGAACAGGACATCTGTCCTGGAACAAGGAAATCGCAACCCAAGCTATACAGGTACTGAGTACTGACGATCTAAGGCTAACGTAAATCCTCAGTGCAGACTCCTTGGAGTACCTTAGCAAGGGATCATAGGTCTTTCTTCACACTGCTGACCAACACAGAGCTAACAGAAGCTTGTAGTGAAAATACCAGGATAAACAGCCGAATTTGTTTACGTGACCCTGCTTTTTACTGCCACACACACACTCGTTTAGAACGGCTGATCCAACGCCTTCTGCTCCTTTTAAAAAAAAAAATAATAATCAACTACTGCAGCAGTCCAGAGCTCCAGCCACAAAACATGCCTACAAAGGGGGGCGAGGGGGGGGGACGCAAGAGAAGAGCTACTCTTCCTCAACACTCTAGGATCCTGCGTCACTCACTTTTGCTCCAGCTTCACTAGGAGGAAAACATCTGATTTTCACTTGTACTAACCTGAAGCCTCCCATCCAGCGTTCTCTGTATTGTAACACACTTGCTAGGATGAGCTCCATTTGTGGTTATAGCTGTAATCAAAGAATCCAATTCATCTTTTTTCTCCTTTAGCTTTTTAACTAAACTTTCAATTGCGCGTTTTGCAAAAGTTTCACTCTCTCCACCTTGTCGATGGCACATCAAGCTGTGAACAATGCTCAGACAAGCATCATTACTTGTTGGCGTGTTAGTAATAGACATATTGTCCATTTGTCACAGCTTTTTCTTTCAGATCAAATGTCAGTTTTGGGGGCTGTTATGATTTTCAAGCTGATGAACAAGAGGTGATCCAAGTTAAGTGTTAGATGTACTGTCTCTTGGTAAAACCTAGGAGGAAAAAATATCTACATTAGAATTGTTTTTAACAAATCGCAGATCATGTTTCTAAGGAAGTCTGTGGCTTTTTGCTTCTTTTATTTTCAAGCTAAGTGCAGGATATTAAAAGCACATGAAAAAACTGTATTGCTTGTCCCATGATAGCTAAAACATGCTTAAGACGCTGCTTGCACAGTTTTAGATATAAGATTATGTTTTTCCCCTAGTAACAATATTTAAATAAAGATTATAGTTTATATAGATGTACACATAGTATGTACATATAGAAAGGTAGGGATTACTAGATGAACAGGCTCCGAATCAGGAAAAGGAGAACGGTGACAATGATTTCCTATGTTTTACACTGGTAGGATGAAACCAAGTGAAAATACTAACTGAGAATCAAGGGGCATTGATTTAAACAAAATTTGAATAGTGAAGAAGCATGAACGCACACCAGAATCATCTGTCATCTTTATTTAATAATCCTGTCCAAACAGTTACGTTCTGACCTCAGACTAAGCCTATTTCTCTTTGCTAATCAGAAAGGCAAAAATTGTATCTGGTCATTAGCGTAATACACATTTATGTAAATTAGTATTGCGTGTATCTTTATATACGAAAATCCCAACTGGCACATTTGTCTTCACTCGTTTGGATCCAGCTTCTTCTGGATGAAGACAAACCAACTGAAGTCACTAAAAAAGCACTTCTGAATTGTCTAAAGCAGAACTGCCCTAATTATACTAAATATAAGATAAGGAATAAGTCCGTCCTAACACACTTGGCCTTTCAACTCCATTTGTTAAGAACCTGCAGTGGTTTCTGGTCACATTCTTCTCAAAGCCAGGAGACCTCATCCTTTTTGAAGTTTCCTTTAATTCACAAATTAGAAGAAGAGCTGGCCTGATTTTCTCAATTCTGAATGAGCTAATTACTACGCTTCACCTTGCTTTATCCAGAACCACAGGACAGCAGGTTTTACGCACTCACAGAAAAGAAGTTTGATGTTGTCAAAAATCTGCTTTGGTTCTTGAAGCACCTCTGGTTTCAGGTAGTCATCCACTAAGACCATTCTACCAACTACGCGGGTCTGACTTTAAGATACTTGCAGCAAATACGCCTATAAGTGATTTCACTACATTTTCTGAGTAGACTTAAAATATCAGCCTTTCTGAAACTGACAAGTTGTTCTTAGCAATGTAAATAAAATATATTTGATTTCAATAGTTAAGGAAAAAAAGTTTGCTCACATTATCTGAGGAACGCATCCAGTCAAAGACCTGTTACTGCCCTGGAATTTTCCATGTTATTAAAGGTGCAGCGGTAGCAGCTATTTATTAGAAACAAATGCGTTGCATAAAAATAAGAGTGGGATGTTAATTTAGAAAGTTAACGCATCACACAAATTACAGCGTGAACGCGTGGCTTCCCTTCTTGTAAAAGGAATATTGTAACACAAATCCAGCACAATTATAAAAGGAAACCAAGTCTTCCCTATTTAATATTTTCTCCAATTTCAACTCGAATCCAGCATGCTTTGGTATAGTTGGAAAAAAACACACCCCAAATCCTCCCCCCCCTCCCACTTGCAATAGTTTTCTTCTTTTGTAAGGATGCTTCTGGACCTAATTTCTCCCAAAGGAAAACAATTACCTAGAAGTTTGAGGAAGATCATTTTACCTGCCTATTAAAGTTTCTCCCTCAACGCTAGGGGTTTTTTTGCGCTTCAACTCAATAAGCCTCTTTTAAAAGTCAAGCTTAACCTGCCAGTCATTCTCCATGGCAACCCGTACTCACATAAATCCGTAAAAGCTTGCCAGCTAAAACAGAATAGAACATAATTTTCCTTCAATATAAAACAGCATCCCAGATAGATCTGCATAAATAATCATAAATAAGTGACTAGATAAAGCTATTAGCCAAAAGAGCTTTAAATAAAGTGATGCTTAAAATTAGACAGGCAGCTCCATCTCCTACACCCCTAAAACCATGAATGAGAATTTTGCTTTGCTGACTTTCAGGAGACTAAGATCAAGCAAACAAACCCTGATTTAAGTGGAATGATCTTCAGAAATGTTGAGTCACCCCTCAGCTGCCGCTGCGCTCAATAGGAGCTTCTGACTGTTCAGCACTTTTGAAAGCCGGGGCCCACTTGTTTAGGATTTTGAATCCCGTTACACACTGCCGGCGCGTAATCGCACGGTAAAATTCAGGAGCCTTCCTTTAGAAGTCCCCTCTACAGAAATCCCGGTTTTAATCCTGCCATTTCAATCCCCAGAAAAGGGGGTGAGGTCAGTGGCTACCAACCTGGCACATGCTGAATAAATGCGGTGACATATTTCTTCTGAAGCACCAGAAGCATGAGTATGTTTTGCAGGCGAGCCAAGTTTTTACGTTCCACAAATTTAGTTTCTCACGCAATAGCTCTACAAGCCTATCTTTGACTGAGTCACACATTCAAGAGGTGCCTTAACACCTTCTTACTATATTACTTTCATGTGTGCAAATAAAAGCAAAATGCAATCTTAATGCGCTGTATTTTTAGAAGATAGCCTTTGAAGATAAGGTTCCAGCATGCCCTCAGACACGGAGTGCTAAGTTCTGCAAAACAACAGCGTGCTTGTGTGATTTAACGTTGATTTGATGTGAGCACAAAACCTCAAAAGCGCTCCTTAACATGCCCCCCCCCCCCCCCCCCCCCAAGTAGGTGATCCCACGCTACAGCCCAAGCTTAAGATTTACAGCGGAAGAGGGAGGGCCAAATATTTTGAGCAAAGATCCTCTGACTTCCCTCCACCCGGGAATTTCATGGAAACAGCAAAGGGCAAGAGAGCGTTTTGGGGGAAAAGGGGCAGAGAGAAGAAACAGGGAAGACGAGAAAAGCAGCAGCAGGAGAGGGCGCTTGTAGTGAAGCTCTCGGCTTCGCCTACCAAGGAACAAAAAGGTATTTCTCTCCCTTTTGCTGTAGTGTGATGCCAACAGAACACAGAAGGGAAAAAAAAAAAAAGAAATGGGACAGGCCAAGGTAAAATGCTAAGAAGTTACAAAGTTATAGAAAAGTACCTCTTCACATTATAGAAAGGAATTTATTTCAATAGCAGGTATGTTACGAAACAAGCGAACAACTAATGTTCTGGATAGTCTAAGTATTGTAACAAGAGTAAGATCCTCTCAAGAGGAGATAAATCTGAAAGACAAAAGAAGTTAAGACTGCCAGGTAATTAAAAACACCTTTGATGATCTGTAGCAAACACTCTGCTACCTCAGAGAACGGATAAGTAGCCATTTACTGAAAGTCTTCCTTCAAGACTGATGCAGACTTGAAGAAATACCATAATTCTTCCATCCACCCTACTTCCCCTCGGCTGCCTTGCTGACGGGTGATGTATCTTTTTAGCCTGCGCGATGAAATTCAAAACATGAAGCAGCTGTCTAAAATTAAAAATGCAACGCTGGTGCCACACGCCTCATTTTCATGGCTGTGGATAATTCTGCCAGAAATGGTTACCTGAACAATATAAATAGATTCTAAAAACACAGGCATCCATAATAGTATGCTACCTCGTATAACTAAAATCAAATATATTATTGACTTATCTACGTGGAAATAACATTACTGAGCTCTAACACTAGTGCTCTCATTGCACTTACATTTATCTTATGGGCAGGAGAGGAAAATAAGCACCGTACTGACTCAAACGATTCCACTGTTCCCAGCTCAACCACTACATTCTCTCTCTCTCTCAAAACAGTGATCATTTTACTAGCCTGACTAGAAAACGGAGACCGGGTTTAACGTTCAGCATCTTCTGCAAAAGCCAGCTCAGAGCTCCAGGAGAACATTCCCGTTTGTTGGAAGCAAGATGGTCCTGCTCAACTCCCCAAAAAATAAGCAAAGTACAAAAAGCAGGTGAGATCTCAGCCAAAGAGATAATCGACATGCTTATGGAACAGAAAATTAATATTCCACCTTGTTTGCCCGTATCTCTTCAGCTGCACCAGCAAGTTAATATTTTTTTTGCTTATTACAGCACGGCTTAAGAACAAGGGCTTTTACATGCCAAAAAACAAGGGAAACGAAAACAGCGTGAGCCACGACTTCCAAATATTTGCAGCAACTCCTCACACTAGGTATTTAAGAGTTACGATCATTTGGAAGGCTTCACGCGAGGCCCGGGAGTTGCCGAGGTGTATTTCAGTTTGAAATTCTTCATCAAGAAAGCACGCAGGCGTATAGAGACGTAGGCAGACACGCACGCACGCTCTGAAAAAGGTTTTAGAAAGAGAAAAAAAAGTTTTTCTCCTTTTGATGGTTAGTAAAAAAACCACAGGGACTCTATTTCCTTGCTTTTACAGAGGTATTACTAGTTGTACAGAAGCTCAACTGGGACATGAGGGCAGGGGCTGCTAAAAAATACGAAGACTTCACCTAAATCCCCGTCGATGTGCCCTAGCCATTCAGCTAAGCAAATCTGCAAACTTCTCTAAAAATACCCTTCCTCCAAACAATTCCCACTTGCAATTCTCTCATGTGGCTGAAATTTGCTGAGAAGTTACGAATCCAGATTTCTTAAGAACTCACCTTCTTTTCTACGTATTAAGAACAACCTGAAATGAATACTTTTGACGCTCACAAGTCGCTTATCTTCCCCCCCACCTTCTCCTCCCACAAAAGCCACACTTTGCAATTTGGGGAGAACCATCAACCCCAAACAAGAAAAGGAAATAGGCTTACGCGGACAAACCAGGCGGTTATGGATGGAGCTGGAAATCAGGGACGTAACCCAAAGGAATATGATCCAGGCAATCAGCAATCCAACAGCTTGGGCAAAACGGTTAATCCAGGCCCGACGCTGATATGATACACTGCCCTATTCATTTACAGTAGGGTTTTAAGCCAATCGCAGCTGCGGAGGGATCAAATTCACCAAGAAACTCAGTCTAAAAATGTGACAGTCCAAATGCCACTGGATAATTACTTTAAGATACGGGCAATAGGCCAACCCCCCCCCCTCCACGTCACTTTCTTAGCATATATTTTATTCATTAAGTTTCTGTGGCAAACTAGATATTCTTCAAATAAGAGACAACTTAAAGACACTTGGAGGCTTCATTGTTTGCAGGATAAATTACATGAGAAGTAGCGTGGGTTGGAGTGACCAAGTAGTTTTTGAAACAAAGCATTAAGACTTGTGAAGTGCTGCATTTAAAGAAAAAAAGGGTTAAAAAAAATATAGTACAACCTTGGCACAACTGGGAAAATAGTTCCTGCGGGTGTCAGGGCAGCAATGGCCCTTTGAAAAGCTTTTGATGGAGAAAGGGAAGCAGTTTTGGTCAGAAAAGAGGTTCCAGACACAGACACAGTGCTGAAGGTCCAGAGATGCTGATAAACACGGCAAAGGCAGGGGAACACACAGCACACACCGACACGTCAGAAGTGAGTGAAGAACGCAAGATGGAGTTGCAACCACATGCACAAGAAGGCTGAAATAAACAGTTGGGATGGAAATCCAACCAGCCTGCAAAGGTAAAAATCAAAGGAAAAAAAAAAAAGATTTTACATGTGCTAAGTATCAGATGATACACTGGGGGCTCAGGGAGCCTTTAAACAGCGAAGCGGAGAGAGATTTGCCATTTTTTTGTACAAACTGATCAGACACCAGTCCTTGGAGCATCTCAAATGATCATCAATCATGGTGGGTCCCTTCCAGCTGAACTATTCTATCCAAAATAATATGAACACAGATTATTTTTTAGCAGCAGTTATGCAAAAATGCTCTATGATGCATGTAAACATATATATGCCTGAGAATTTAGTATATCTGTGTTAAGGGCTGGTGTTACAAAACTGTACAGGGATGCTAAAGATGATAAAGTAAGGCGAGTAAGCATGTCTAATGGCATTCACCAGGTACAATACAGCATTTTTATATACACTATGAATCTTAAGATAACTTGGCCGTTATCCATTGTAACATATCGTAGAAGGGTCTAAGCAAGTCAGCAAATTTGCAGGCAGAACATCCTTTGTGATGAGCTACAACTTCAGTGAGTATTACCACGAGGGTCTTCAAAAATAATTAATTAAATAAATAAAAGCTCCTAAGGTCTGAGCTTCCAAGTGAAGAAGAAAATAAAAACATGTATATTGCAGCAACAAAGAAAGACCCCAGCCAGAACCAGGCCGTATGATGTCGAAGGGAAAGATGTACAGCCTGCAATTCTGGGGAGTGATAGACAGAGGCGAGGAGGGAAATTAATTAATGCCAAAAAAGAATATTAATGACGAAAAACATACTTCCAAGTTGCAAATATGAAAGTAATTCTGGGGGAAAAATATCTAAGAAAAAATAAGAATTGTTTGCTTGAGACTGCCACTGATGCCCTGGGAGCACCATTTACCAGTAAACAGCCAGCCCAGTCACTGATTTCCAGCATTTTGATACCAGGCGGCAATGCAATGCTAACGAACTGGCTAATTACAATAGCGTACAAATCGACATCTTGCTAGAACATTTCACACGAATAAAGGACAAGAAAGGCTCTTGCATAAGCTGTAGCCTCCAAAATTAGACAAACACAAAGATGTCAGAGAAGCGGCGTACACATTTGATGGCTTTTAACCACCGAAACATTACTACAGAGTTTTGCTGTTTAATAATGCAGTGGTAGAAGTTTTATGACAAACATGATAAAGGAAAAAAAAATCCATAAACCAATAAAACAAAAGGCAGCTCGTGATTTGATGAAGATATGAATAAGTGATTAAACTGCAGATACTTTCCAGCACATCAGACTATTATCTACTTGCCCAGAGGGTGAACAGGAACAAAATGTTTGTAGACATGAGAACAATTAGCATTAAAGAGCAAGAGAAAGAGGACTAAGAAGGCACCGCACTCGCGCTGTTCTGTACAGTAAGAGCTAACATTCCCCAGAATACTATTTTTGTGCGTGTATCTGAATCATCAGTATCAATTCTGCTCATCTCGCTGTCAGTAGCTACAAAAATTTTAGACACATGACAGCATAAAAGGAACCGGGGAAGAGTTTGAAGACAACTCTGATTGGCAATTCTTTCATCTTAACATAAATCCACAGTTAAAAAGTATGAGCAGCCATTTCTTTGTGGAAGAAACGGATCTGATGCAGCCGCCCAAGTGCAGCTCTCGGCATCTTTTCTCCTCTCAGCTTCCACCTGTGCACCTCAACTGCTTTCGAAGGCGCTCTGCAAATGCAACAAACTGATCCTGTAAATGGAGCAAACATTTCTGCTGCACAAGGTTCCAGGGGTTTTTAATCTCGTTCAAGAAACTCATATAACAGTAAAAAATAAACACCAAAACCCTCATCTTGTCTTTGAATGCGTGGGGGGCAGGACACAATGAAAAAGGTAGGGCTACTATGCTGACGTGACTGCATATGCTTACATTTTAAATCCTACGAAGTTGCATTTGTCATTTTGATTCCCCTTCCCTCTCTCTACTTTTTATTTTTGAGAAAACATTCAGCTGAAAAAAAAAAACTCCTCTTTTCAATACAGGCTTCTGTATGGTCAGAGAAGGAAGACCACTGCAGGTTACACCACCGGAGTGGAAAGGGCAGTAAACTCCTCTACAACTGCATCTGTTTCCACAACACAGATCCAGGCACCGAGACTCCCACCACCTAATCTCCCAGAGGGCACCCTTTGTGTCCCACCAAACAAGAGGTCATCCCCTCCTCATCCTAGCACCCACGGGTAAGGAAGGGATGAAAACCTGGGAACGGCAGGAGAAGGCAGAAGGTGGTGGAAGTCCTTGCCGTAGCACAACAGAACAAACCTGAACTGAACTCTTCCTCAGGGTACCCTGCAAGACCCATCTTCTTGCAGAAGGCTTCCTTCGACAAGGACAAATAGCAACCTGTCAAAACCTCACAAACAGAGGAAACAATTGTGGCCCCGCCAAGCAATAAAAGGAAGACTCAAAGCTTGCTCAGGCAGAAGTGGTGTGATTTTTCACTTGTACGCAATGTTTCGATACCCTAGCAATAGGTGTATTAGATAACATCTGCTCTTTATTGTAATCTGCACAGGGATAACGTTCTCTGCATTTGTTCGAGCTTAAAAAAAAAAAACAACACACACCTCTGGGCAAAGCAAGCATGGAAAATTCCAGCCCCAACCAAAAGTGGAGTTTTCACAAGGTTAACAACATAGGAAAACGGAGTCCTAAAATTCCAGCAGGACCTTAACAACAGCACAGCGAAGGCTGCTCCTCACCAGGATCCACCGAGCTGCTCTCAGCACCTTTGTTCTCCACTAAATCTGTTGATACCTCTCAAAACTCGCAGCCCTATTGTGTTAGCTGCGCTTGAATGCATTATGTAAAGAGCCATCTACTTAAAAAAGGAATTCTAATCAGTTTGAGAGACTTACTGCTTCTCTTTAGGCTTTGGCTCTTTGAAATAAAGTTTCTATATCAATATTAAACATGCATGCTTATGCAACAAGCAAATCAAGAGAGGTTCATGAATGCAAAGTGAGAAGAGACTCCTTTCAGTAAGCAATCAGGCCAAGATAAGAGGAGGGCCAGAAGGACAAGTTGCCTACTTATCATGACGCTGGAGTACAAAAACGCGTTCAGTTTTATAGGGCAGTATAGCTGCTTCAACAACTGTGCCCTGAATTACCTACAAGTAACAACAGTACAAGAGTCTTAGGATTTAAAAGATGACAGCTACGGCAGAGCCTGAAATCACTCTTTGCCTGTTGACAGTGGCACACCATTCTTAACCAAGATAATTTGGGAAGCGGTGGTAAAAGACACCACGATCCTACTCCGACCGTATGTGTTTGACAACAATTGGTTTGCAGTAGTACAATTTGGGCTCTAAGTAATAACACATCTAGCCCACAACTAGATTACCCCATAAATTAAGCAGCCTTCCGTGGTAAAAACCTTTAAGACTCAACTATGCAGCAAATCACAAACCTCCCCCAAAATCCCAACACCCCCAGAAACGGGAACGGGAAGGAAAACCAGTAAAGGAGGAATAATCTTTAATTAACACCCCTTGTGCTGAGCAGCCCCGCACTGTCTGAAAAAGCAGCTAAAAGCACTCTTGGCTGTTATTGCAAATAAGATGGCAGATTTCGGAGAACCCGAGGCGAAGCGGCTCGCACAAAACCACCCGGGGCATTCTCCGGCGTGCGGGAGAGAGCACGGGGAGAGCGGTCTGCACGACCGGCAGCGGAGGAAAGTTTAACCGGGGTCGGGCCGGCTGGGGAGCCTTTAGAGAGGGTACCCAGATCCACAAAAAATAATAATAAAAGTTTGGGGGCCGGGGGGAGGGAGGTGGTGTATTTTTTTCCTCGCGGGGGAGGCGGGGAAGGAGGCGGGAAGGGGAACCCGGCGCAGCGGAGAAGCCCCCGGGCGGGGGCGGGTGAGGAGAAGGGGGGGGGGGGGCCGCTGCCCCGGGCTGCCCGGCGGCGGGGGGGAGGCGGGCGGGAGGAAGGGTCGCGCTGCGGGCGGCCTCGGCGGGCGGGCGGGCGGCAGCCGAGAGCGGATGTTACCTGGGCCGCGGGCGGCGGCGGAGCGGCCGCTCTCCGGGCGCGGCCTGCGCTGAGGGGCAGGGGCGGCGGCGGCGGCGGCGGGGGGGGGGGGGGCCTTCCCTCGCCTCAGCCGGCCCCGGTGCGGCGGTGCGGGCCAGGCCTCCGCCCCCCCGCCCTCCCCTCCCCGGGCTGCGGCCGGGCCGGGCCGGCGGGGCGGCGCTGGCAGGGGAGGGGGGGACCTGTGACGGTCGCGGCCGCCGCCTTCTTCTTGTTGTTGTTGTTGTTGTTGCCGCGGCTCCGGCCGCTCGCGCTCCGCGGCCGCCGCCGACACGTCCAGCCGCCAGCGCGCATGCGCCACATCCGGGTAACACACGCGCCCCCCCCTCCCCACCGCCCAGCGCCGCCGCCGCGCCTGCGCGCCCGCCCCGCGGTTGCCGCGCAGCCGGCAGGCGGAGAGCGGGGCGGGCGGGCGCGTTCCGGGTTTATTTGTGTGGTTGGCGTCCGCCGGCGGCGGCGCGCTGGGAGGGGCAGGGCGGGCAGCGCTGCAGGGACTGCAAACACGGCCCCTAAAATGCCACCCCAGGGAAGGCACAGGTCCACAAACCGACCCCTGTAAGTGCAAAAACCCGGAAATGCCACTCCCGTCAATGCACAGCCCCATAAATACAAGCCCCATAAGCGTGAAACCCCACAAAAGCAGCCCCCGGAAGGTGAAACCCCTCAAATACAAGCCCGGCAAATGCACAGCCCCGTAAATGCAACCCCTGTAAGCGTAAAACCCCACAAACGCAACCCCCACAAGTGCACGGCCCTGCAACTGCAACCCTCTCAAATGTATGGGCCAGAAAGGCAACCCCCATCAATGCAAAGCCCTGCAAACCTAACCCCCACAAGCCCAAAATCCCACAAAAGCAACCCCCAGAACTTGAAAGTCCTGCAAATAACATCCCCAACAAACTCACAGGACCACAAATACCACCCCCATAAGCGCACAGCCCCGCAACTGTAACCCCCATAAATATATCGCCTGGCAAATACAATCCCCGCAAGTGCAAAGCCCTGCAAATACAACCCTAACAAATGCACAGCCGCAAAAGTACAACCCCCACAAGTGCAAAACCCCAAAAATGCAACCCCCAGAAGGTGAAACCCCTGCAAATGCAACCCCAACAAACTCATAGCCCCGCAAATGCAAAGCTCCACAAATGCAACCCCAACAAATGCACAGGGCCACAAATGCAACCCCCAAAAATACATGGTCGGGGAAATACAGCCCCCATAAATACATTACCCATGAAATACAACCCCCCCATAAAAGCGCAAAGCCCTGCAAACACATCCCCAACAGATGCACAGCCTCAGAAATACAACCCCCCCCCCAAGTGCAAAACCCCAAAAATGCAACCCCCAAGAAGGTGAACGTCCCACAAATGCAACCCCAACAAACTCACAGCCCCGCAAATGCAACCCCCATAGATACATGGTCTGGGAAATACAACCCCCATAAATATACGGTCTTGGAAATCAACGCCCCGGAGCGCAAACCCCTGCAAATGCAACCCCAACAAATGCACATGGCCACAAATGCAACCCCCATAAATATATGGCCCGGGAAATACACCCCCCCCCTAAGTGCAAAGCCCTGCAAACACAACCCCAACAAATGCAACCCCCACAAGTGCAAAACCCCAGAAATGCAGCCCCCAGAAGACGAAACCCCTGCAAATGCATCCCCAACAAACTCACAGCCCCACAAGTGCAATCTCCAAAAGTGCAAGGCCCCGTAACCGCAACCCCAAGAAATGCACAGGCACACAAATGCACCCCCATAAATCCACAGCCCCACAAATGCAACCCCCACAGGTGCAAAACCCCAAAAACGTAACCCCCAGAAGTTGAAAGCCTTGCAAATGCATGCCCAACAAATGCACAGGGCTACAAATACAACCCCAATAAACATAGGGCTGGGGAAATACAAGCCCCGTAAGCGCAAATCCCTGCAACTGCCACCCCAACAAATGCACAGCCCCACAAGTGCAACCCCCATAAATACACGGTCTGGGAAATGCAACCCCCAGAAATGCATCGCACGGGAAATACAACCCTCATAAATGCAAAGCCCTGCAAACAACCCCAACAACCTCACAGCCCCGCAAGTGCAGCCGCTTTTCCCATTCCTCATCCAGCAAAAAGCAAACTCTCCCAAGGAATTCAGCTGAAAAAGAAAAGATTGGGGTTTGGTTTGGTTTGTTTTTTTTTTAAATTAGAAAGTTACACCTTTCTACCTTTGTGATGTTTGGCCACCGTTAGAAGACAAAACAGAAGGGAAAAGGCGCACGAAATCCCATATCCGCTGCCCGTCACAATATATTTTCGCTAAATAAGTGAGGTGTTTGGCAAGGTGCTGGTGTGCTAGCGCAGCTGCTCTGATAAGAAGTAAGAACGATGGAAATTTTTAAAAATTGCTATCTTGCCATACCAAAATTTCCTGCTCACATGATTTAAGTCATTTACAGTCACTTCCACATCCTTAAGAAGATCTTAGTGATGAAAAGCGATGTGAAAAGCTGCTATATTTGTCCTCTTTTCCTGGGTTTAGATGTAATTGAAGCCTCTCCGCACCAGGATTTGCTGAGTGCGTTGCAAATTACCCATTTCTAGAGTTTTTGAAGCGTTACGGGATTGGAGCCGAGACCTCCGGTTCCGCGGGGAGCCCGTCCCGTGCAGGGCTCATGGACGGCAGCAGAATCCAGGCTGCCTCTGCGCCGGCAAGGTACGGCCCAGCGCTTCCCCTCCCTCTCCAAGGTGTATCATTTAAAAAAAAAATATATATATATATATAAAAAAAATCATTAAATAATTCACCATTTGTAAGCACGGTCTCTCCCTCCTCGCCCTTGCAGAACCCGGCAGACGATTTGCTCAAATATGGGGATGAAAGATGCAAAATATTAATGCTGAGCACGAAGCCGTGTAATTTTTTTATTTCCCATTGGTTGTATAATGGCAAAAAATAAGTCTAAACATAATATGTTAAATCTCCTTCCGTGGGCCCTAGTTGGCTTTCAAGGCATACCATGAACCACATCCCCTCGGGATGCTGTTACTAATGCTGCGTTTTAAGCATCTTTTCACCAGGCAGCTGAAAACCCCAAATTTTGGTTATAAGAGTGGAAAGTGTTGGGAAATCGGGTGCAATTTACCACCGTATTTCACAAGCAGGTGGGAGCAAGCTGCAAATTTGACAAGGAAATCCTCAGCGAGGACTCTGTAGCTGGGTTACGGGGTAGTGTGATTCATTAACTCCTACAATACGTATTAAATCCGAAAGGATCTGCATTAGGTATCTTAAAAGTACAGTTTGCGTCGCGGTAACTCTCTTGTGTTTACACACACGTCTGTTTCGAGGTTCATAAAGCAGTTGTCACGGTGTCCTGCTCAACTGGACGGTGAAATGTGGAATTTGGGGGTGCACAAGCTGTTGAGCTGGTGCCACCCTCAGTCTCCAGTGCCCCAAGCTCGGCATGGTGTCCACAAGCATCCCTGGAGGGGTTCAAGGCCAGGTTGGCCAGGGCTTGGAGCAACCTGGGCTGGCGGGAGGTGTCCCTGCCCAGGGCAGGGGGTGGAATGGGATGGTCTTTAAGGTCCTTTCCAACCCAAATCATTCTGCGATTCTGTGACTGCTCTGGAGCTGTAAGGGACCGGGGTGACCATCAGGCAGGTGCTTCACCAGGGAAGACGCTGAGCTGCTGACTCATCTTTATCCAAACCCAAGCAGCTCCAGCAACACTTAGTCCTGGGAAGGACCTTTGCAGACCATTAAGGTAGTTCTGAAAGGCTGGGGGTGGGTACCGTGTCCAAACCACCTAAACTCCTTTGAACTCAAACATTTTTCAAATATCAAATGCTGGTACGAGCAGGATCAATTTAACATGTTGTGGTTTAGAATCCATCCCTGCCTCCCTCCCCCCCTGCCTAAAATGTTACTTTCATCAAATTTCTGTAGCTTGTTCTACCTCAAGATCCCAATCAATACGTTTTTATTCTTAATAAAAAATGCATTAAGTTGTTGTAGTGACTATGTGCCAAACCACCGATTTCAGTGAGACCTGGATCGGTCCTACCACCTCGCCAGAAATTAGATTTCTAGAATGAAGCCATCCGAGGTAAATAATTAATACCCTTTTCCTTATAAACGAACATAATTCAGTAAGAGCAAATTATTTTAAAAGTCTGTTTAAAAAAATATATGTATAAAAACGCTCCCAAATGAAGACTGTGTTTCATAACCAGATGAAGCGTCCCACCGTGGGCCACGGGGAGAGGTGTATCATAGAGTAGGATCATCGAATGGTTCGGGTGGGAAGGGACCTTTAAAGGCCATCTAGTCCAACCCCCCTGCAGTGATCAGGGACATCTTCAGCTAGATCAGGTTGCTCAGAGCCTCAGCAAGCCTGGCCTTGAATGTCTCCAGGGATGGGGCCTCCACCACCTCTCTGGGCAACCTGGGCCAGCGTCTCACCACCCTCATTGGAAAGAACTTCTTCCTAATGTCTAATCTAAACCTGCCCTGCTCTAGTTTAAACGATTGCCCCTTGTCCTAGCGCTACATGCCCTCGCAAACAGCCCCTCTCCAAAGGCTGAACCCCCTCCAGCATCCAGGATCCCTTTTCCCAGCTGGATTTCGAGCCCAGACTCCATCTCGAGCTCTCCGTCCTCGACACAGACTGTGCCACGCTCAGGGCACGTGGGGAACTTATTTGTCCATCTTTTTTGCAAGCTCACGTGGATCTCAGCAGAAGGAAGATTCCCCCTCGCTCCTTTTTGGTCCGCATTCATCCGCGCGGTTCGCGGGACACGTAGAACGCAGGAACATCTCCGCTGCCACAAAGCTCTTCGCCTCTTCTTTCCTCCCTCCTCTTCTTTCCTGTAACATCAAAAGCTTCTTTCGCAGTTTATCAAGTCCCTCCGCCGGTACCAGCTAAAAAAGGAACCAAACTTAGAGGAACTCCTCCAGGAAAGCAGAAGAATTTTTAAAATAAGTTATTCAAAGCTAAAAAAAAATAAAATAAAAATCTTCATTTACATACCCAGACCTTGTTAAAACACCCTCCCGGTCCCTCCGGGACCAGACTGGAGTCCCTTACCTGCTGTCAGACGGAATACTCTCAGGCAAATCTGTTTCAACGCGAAGGAATTCTGTTCTCTGGTAATTAACGAATGGTTAATGGAAAGATAAACTCATTGAGAAAACAGACAATTTATGGTCCAAATTTTTCTGTCCTCACTGGCGCACATGTTCCCATTAATTTAATTCAAGTCTCACCAGCAGTCAGATTTATGAAGTAATTTCGTATCCAGACTTCGGGAGAAGAGTGGACCATGGGAAACAAAACCACACGGGTCTGTCACAAGGAGACAACTCTAACTCGATTATAAATACTGAAATATATTAAATTGGAAACATAGGAACGTCACGTAACTCCAGCGCTAACCGTACCCTCATTCACCAACATACCAAAAAGAAATAACTTAAAAAAAACGACATCCATGTAGTTAATCCGGCGTTCACTACAGACCAGGCAGCTTGCAGGTCTCCTTCGCTGCGATGAAACGAGCATTTCCTCCCTGGATGATCCATGCCGAATAAACTGCCACCCCAAAAAAATGCACAAACACCTCAACTCCGCGCAACAAAACCCCCAGCGATTCATCTCGCCCACACCCTCCGTCGTTTGAATGGGAACCGAAGTGATTCCTGAATTCACAGCAATTAATTAACCACGCGAATGCAAAAATATATGTACTGCTGGGAGGGGTAACCCAGTTCTGGAACAGCACGATCCGGCACGAGCCGCAGCGGCGGGTGCACACATTTCAGGGTGCATAAGCTTTTGGATTGTCCCTTGTTCTTATTTCCAGCCTTGAAGCTGTTCCCTAAACTTCGCGAATGGCTTAAAAATAGGAATTGGGGGTTGTTCCCGCGTGGGAGCAGAGCAGGTCAGGACAACGAAGGAAGTTGTTCTAGAAGAGCTGGAGTCTGCCCAGCTTTTGACTGCATAAAGCAGAGTGGGGTATCACGGTAACGGCGCCTGCCGTTAATTTCTATCTTACAAAAGAAAAAACAATTTATGGGAGGAAAGAACGTGCCCCGGCACGATCTGTAGCCTCTGCCCGCTTTACACCATTTTTAAGAGAGAACTCCTGGAAATCGGTGAGTTTCTGCTCCAGAAGTCATGTTTTTACAGTTTGCAACTCTTCTCAGTATTTTTTTTTTGGGGGGGGGGGAAGAAATCAGACTTCTTCTACACTTGATGCTTACTTGAGGCACAAAATATTAATATTGGTGCGATTCAGTTACTGTAACCGCAGGTAAGACAGAAGGCTGGGGATAAGACATCCGATTCAATTCCGTCTGTTCAGCCAAACACCAGGAAAACACACTCTTTTTCTTTTTCTTCGAAGACCGTTGCTTAATTACAGCCAAGTACGCCCTTAGCAAAGAAAATGTGAAGTGTACAGAAAAATTATCCGCAGGATTTAACATCCTCCTGTCCCCAGCTTGGGCTGGGAGAGGTTTACCACCGTGCGCAAACCACCTTTGAGCCAGCATTTACAAGATTTTTAAAAAGCAGGAGGGTTTTCCTTTTTTTGGAGCTCTGTTCTTCTACATTTAAAGCAGGGAGGGAAATGGTATATTGAAATAAATTCATTTTCCATCTGTATTACCATCCACTCAACAAAAATACAAGCACGATCTCTCGCAGCTGTTCTTAAACCTGAGAGTTTCCGGTGTTCATTAGAAAGCTACAAAGTGTTTCAGCTTTCGGGAATCCATGCTGGGAAAAGATATTTAGGGTAGATCTTTCAGAAACACCGATTTTACTTCTGACCAGAAAACTGAGCGGAAATTTGGGAAATTCCAACTTCTGGTTTGTTTTGAGGCGGCAAGAAAAGGAGATAAAGCTGGCCTACACCTCCCTTAATTGAAAGAATAAAGACGTCGCAGAAACAAGTGAAATTCCTCCCGTAGGAGTATTTATAGAAATATGCTTTTATCAGGATAATTTGTCTTTGAAAATGCACTTGGAGGAACACTTCAGGAAAGACTGCTTGTCACCTGCCTGAAGACTTCCAGAGTATACTTCCCAAACTTTACTGATGCGGGGAATAGGTCAGGCTTCGGAGCTTTAAGTGAATCAAATTGTTCAGAGCGATTCACTTCTGACAGGAAGCCTCAACTATTGTTTATTTATGAGAAAACTTCGTATGCAAAGGGAGAATTATAAGAGCTCCTCCACCTGAGCAGAGCCAACACCCCCAGTTACAAACACTTGCTTTAATAAATACTTTATTCGTTTCAGTGGAATGGTCCCCTTACACAGCAATGGGATAACAGTTACAAAATACTGTTTTTCAAAGGCTTGTAACAGGCAAGAGATCTTAAATTCTGGTGCAGAACGCAAACCTTTCCGAGGGCTCTATTAAGACCAATGATCCAGTGCTCTGCTCCAGGAATCTGTGGTCCAAGGGAAAACCCCGGGCTGTGAAGGCTTGCGTCAGCCGACGCATTCGGTTTCTGGGGAGTTTAGGTGTCTGAAACCATCACTTACGAATTTATTCCAAGTTCCAGGTGTTCGATTATCCTTTTTTCTTGCTTCACAAAGCTGTACCTGGCACTCTCTCCAGTTTGCAATGGTTCTCTGCATCCACAGAAGAGAATGAATTTGGATACCGGAAACGCTACCATTATTTTTAAGCACCAGCCAACGCCCCCGTCCTTTACGTCTCCATACAGAGCTTGCTAACACTACAATTTTTACTTTTTCATTGGAATTTCTATTGTCATAAAATCCTCAGCTAGTGTTACTTCTTGACCATCTAACGCCGCCTCTGCCTGTCTCTTCAGCTCGGTGACGTCCGCGTCTCCCTCCCCTCGCTGCGCAGCTGGTTTATACCGCTGACTGAAGTGGGTCAAAACCAGTTTCTTAACTTTACACAGTTTTGCAAAATCCGATGCCATTTTTGGAGTGCTGTGACCATGCTCTCTGGCCTTTTCCTCTTGGGTATCATCCAAGGTGGCTTCATGTATCAGTACATCTGCTTCACGGCAAAGCTTCACGGCCGCATCTCCAACCACCCCTGAACAATCCCCCAAAATGCAAATTTTTCTTCCAGGAATAGGGTCTTCTAAGACGTCTGACGGAGAAATTGTTACTCCATTTTCTAGAACGATTGCCATTCCATTCTTCAGCTTCCCATATAAAGGACCGGGTTGAACTCCTGGTACATAAAGGCAAAAGAGTCCGTAAGCATTACCATGAGCGTCAGGTTTAAAAAAAAAAGCACTTAAGAAGAGATACACTATACATACAGCCGTCTCACTGAAAAAATACAACCTCAATACAAACAGCAATTGATATTTCACATACTTATTAGAAATAAAGAGCTTGTAACGTTAGCAGGAAGTCTGTTTGAAGAAAAGCGATATTCTTCAGATTAAAGTCAATAAAATCATGCAAATACACCGGCCATATGTTTCCCTGAATGCCACGTTGCGCTTTTTAAACTTTAACATCTGAACTTGTTTGCTCTTCCCAGTATGAGAACGGCCTGCAATATTAATTGGCGTTAGTGTTACACACCAATTCGGAGCGCTGCACTGGCATGAAGTATTAAAATGTCTTCAATAGAAAGTGGAAAATTGAATTAAAATGGATTACGGAGAGATACAGCAGCTCCAATTTGCTAGAACCCCTAGGTCACGAAAAGATTTCAATTGCCTGTGAACCCCATTTTGTTACGTTTGCTGAAAATCGGAGTCACTGCTCGGCTCGAACACACGCATTTAGGCTTTAAAAAAATTAAAAAGAGGAAAACATAAGTCAAAGTAGTTACCGAGGTCTTTCAGCTTCTGTACGTTGAGTTTACCGGTCCGGGGCTTTTCTTCCACCACGAAGCCAAAGGAAGGAATGCGGTGAAATAGGCGAAACGCTTTCAGAACCAGCTGCTCATCCTCAACCAGCAAGTAGGAGTTTTCCACGGGATCCAGGTGGAGGATTCTCCCTTGTGCTCCCTGGGGAGACACCTCACCTCTGTCCAAGTAAGAAAACTCCTTAAATTCTTCTGCGGGGCACTGGTCCCGCGTAGGTACCAGTTCATGAACGGTGTAGGGAAAGAGAAGTTGCGAGTGGGAGAGCTCCATGCTCCTCCAGATGAAGTTTCGCAGTCCTACTGGTCCATAAATATCAACAGGCGGTTTGTTTGGGTCGGGGCTGCTTTGGAGGCTAATTGTACACAGCAGGCCAGGAAGTCCAAAAAAGTGGTCACCGTGAAGATGAGTTATGAAAATCTTGGTAATTCTGCCTAGCGATTAGAACAGGAAAAGAAAAACAAACCAGGAAAGGACAAGAAAATAAATCAACACCGTAACAACTCAGAAATAATCGCTTTTTGGCAAGAAGTAGGAAATAAGGAAGGAAGGAGGGAAATTAAAATAAAACTAGCGTTTAAGCAATAAATCCCAAGCCATAAAGTAATTGTTTTTCCACGGTAGCAATAAGTGTCCACACAAGGTTTATTTTGGCTTGATTTGTCAAGAAAAAAATGCTCAGACAAAAGTTTTAGATGCTTCTAAGCAAAACGTGCTACAAGCACGGAACAGAACTGACTGGTGACATCTGTCATACTAAAAGGCAAAGAAGTGCCGGAAAGTGGTTGTGCTTTCATAAATTACGTGGAACCTGTAGACTAATGAGAAACATAAAAGTGGAATTTGTGTCGTTTCTAGTTTTGAGTCTAGCACATGACGTGATCACAATTAAAAAAAAAAAGCATCCAGTTTTGATTTTGAAGTTTTTTAAAAAGCAAGAACCCCGTGGTTCCTGACTGGTTTGTTTTGAACAGATGAAATATTGCACTTAAAGATTTGGGCTTTGTTTCACATCCGAGTTTGTCTCACTTCAGCTCCCCGGCACCGGGCCCTGCCCTTGCTAGATTAAAATAGTCCAGAATTTTCTCTCCTTACAAACACGTGTACTTTGATCAGGCTGCCTCAAGTCTCCTCTGCTAGCTGAGTTCCTGCTTCCTCGTGCTAAGGCATTTTCTCCAGCATCTGTTCGGAGCGGGCGATAGGAAGGGCAGAATCCCTTTGTTTTGATTGAAGAACAATTTAGTAAAAACTAGTCTAGTCACTTGGTCTGATAGCTTCAGATTGTGGAGGGGCAGGAGGATGGTTTTCTGTTTATAACTGATAATTCCATCGTCAAAACTTGGAAGTCCAAAGTCTGCTCTTGCCACTGTAGACTGTAAAAGCACAGCGACCGATGGTAACTCTGGTTTCTACTTTATTTGCCAAAACGTAAAAGTCACCACGAATACACGCAACTTTACTTGAAAACAAAAGCATAATATTTATTGACAGAAGACTGGCAGGAGGTGTTGTCTAGAGCTGCCTTCAGACGAATACAAACTCTTGCCAGTTTAAAGCTGCTCTGTGGTCCACGTTTGAAATTACAAAGCCCAAGAAATTAATTCAGGAGAGTTTGGTTCCCGAACACAATTCTTTACCAAAGGGCAATCGAGGATTACTGCACGGCAGGTTCAGCAACTGCCACCCATACGCGGCACCTTCAGATGCTCAGGCATGTTTAGCATGTATTCAAATACCGTCAGCACGAGGACAAAGTATTTTGTTTAGATCTCATGAAACTTTTCCCCTCCCCTCATCACAATACCTCCCAACAGCACAAACCTGCTCTGAGATGGCTCTTCATGAATTGTGTTTGAGTTCCCTCTCCACAGTCGAAGAGCCAGCACTCTCCTTCCCGGCGAAGCACTAACGCCGACGCTCCTCTTGTTGGCGAGGGATAGGCTGAGCCTGTGCCAAGGAAAGTTATGTCCATCGACATTTTGAATACGTCGGTATGCCACCTGAAAAAAAGAGATTTGGAGCTGCTGAACATACGTATTTATGCTGGGAAAGAAACGTTTTCGCTTTCCCTCACGGCATACTATGTACTTTGTGAGGATCAAATTCCCCTTGCCTTAAAAAATAAAAATAAAACCTCCCCGAAGTAGGACGTGACTTTCAGACAACATAATATTTGCAAGCAGCACATTTCTTTTTTATGTCAACGGAAGGTTGCAAACACACAGCCCAAACATAAGACCTTTGTTCGTCACCTAAAAAAATTGCCCTATCCAGCTGGAAATGCTCTAATCTTTAAACCCACTATTAGTTCTTTCTTCTTCACTTTATTTAAACTTTGAATTTTCCTGCACGTGCTTTCCTCTAACAGCCTTTTCAGAATGACTAACCCCGGACAGCCCCTGCTGACGCTCAAACGCCGTTACTGGACGTCAGGGTGGGCAGCCCAGTGCCGCAGAGCGGGAAGATTCGCTCCCCTCAAAACAACTTCAGGGACCGCGAGAGGCTGGAGCGACCTGACGTGTTTCGCCTTTGCAACGGCACCCTTGAAAGCCATCCGTGTTTTACCTCTCGTCGGTGTTAAGTGAAAAATTAACCACTACCAGACGTTTACGTGGCCTGAAGGCTGCGTGACAGATCACGGGACACTCCTGCAGCAGGAGGATCTATGGGATGAGCTGCCATACCCTCGTCGTTCACGTATCCGGACGCGGAGCCCGGCTGGCCGGCAGGAGCAGGACGACCTTGGGAAAGCTGCGTTAGGAGCAAAACGTCCAACCACACAACTCCGACGCCGTCTCGGGCTGTGCCTTCTCCAGCCTCAGTCTTCCCACACCTTGTTCCTACCTCCTTTTCAGACGTTATTTCCACCTCATTTCAGCCTCCGGGTGCCTCAACAGCTTCAGATACCTTTCAAGCAAAAGAATTACCGATTTTTCAGGTTTAGTTGCTTTCAGAGGAGGTGCCGCAGCTCTCCGAAGGAGAGCAGCCCTCCTCCCTGGTGCCCTCCCGAGCACACCAAGGTGCAACACGTAATTACCTGATAAATGCCATCATCGCACCCCCTAAAAAAGCAGAAATAAACATTTGGCTTCCTTTTCCTCAGCGTAAAAGCAGATTAGCACCTTCCCGGATGACTGGTCTCGCAGTAACTCCCCGGGTTTGCGTCCCGGGGCCGGGACGCGGGGCCAGGCCAGGCCTCGCCCCTCCCGCGGCACCTCACGGGCCGCGCCGGGCCTTGCCCCGCCGCCTCCGCCCGCCGCTCCCCGGGAGGGCTTGCGGGGAAGGGCCCGCGGCGGGGCCGGGAGGAGCCGAGGCCGCTGGGCCGCGGGGAAGGGAGGCGGCTCCGGGGTTTGGTCAGAAAATAAGGCCCAGGCCCGGCCCGGGTTCCCTCCCCCAGGCGGCGGCAGGCGGAGCCCGGCCCGGTCCCCGCCGCCTCAGCGCCCTCACGGGCCGGGAAGAGCCGCGGCGACGGCGGGGCCGGGGCCTGCGGAGGGCCCGGGGCCAGGCCGGCCTGAGGGGACCCCGCTATAACTAACGTCGGTGCTTGCGGCAACTCGGTAGAGCTCAAGCCTTATTTTTGTAATTCTTTTTTTTTTCCGCCGGAATAAAGAAAATCAAACGTGGTTTAGGCAAAGGGAATGCATTTTACTAAGAAAATAGAAGACCAGAACACGCGTTTCCATAGAGTTACAACATTATAAAGGAGGGAAAATAAAACCCCAACCAGTTCACATTTAAATGCAATTTTAGTTTCAGCTGAGCAACGACCCTCCCAGGTACAAACCCGGACAGAGTGAGCCAGAGCTGTTCTCAGCAGCGCTCCAGCAAACTTAACGTTTATTTGTTTAAGGTAGATATGGTTAAGATAGAAATAAATGTACGTTATTTTGACACTTTATTCCTTGACAAAATGCTTCTGTAGTCCTAAAAGTGTTTTTATTTCCATTTCCATTAGAAAGGAACTACAGGATGGGCAAGTCAAAGCCGAAGGCGCTGGGCGAGCCCCGTCCCGCCCAGGGGAGCGCAGACGCCGATGGGGGAGAGCTTTCGACACCACCTGCAGCCACGGTCCAATCCTGCCACCAGGTACCGGATTCCCCGGCCACCGTCTGGCTGCTGGCACGTCTCCCAGCGGAGCAGAGGAACGCTGAATTTCAGCCAGAACATCTGCAGGCGTTCCGATGCCATGGTGATGGGTATTTCGGGAGTAGGTAGGTAGGTCAAGGTAGATGCGCGCAGAATTAGATGTCCCTTCACCGGCGGCAACGGAGTTACATTGCTCAAGTTCAGCTGTCAAGCGGGTACAATTAAAGCTTTGCTCTAGATTTTCTCCTTGCTCCAGTATTCAATGTAACACCGGGCCCTGACTATTGCATACGGCTGTTATGAAACGGGACAGCAGTACACATCATCTCAAAGAGTCCCAAAATAACAGTGGTTTTCTTAAACTCAGGAATAGCATTGATAGCCGAGACAGAACGGGAGTCCAAACCGTGCTGTTCCTGCGGTCCGACCCCAGAGTCTCATACACACCTTTTATCCCAGTAACAGGGGTGCTCAAACCTGCACCTTTGAAGTCCAGAAGACCCGGAGCAAATGAAAGACGACAACTGGGGTTTAATTAGGCCCAGAGTCAGCTGAACTAAAATTCGCAGTTGTGGCTGTACAACAGTGATCCCCACCCTCCCACAGGAGCAGTCACCAAATAGGGCTGCTAATGAAAAACTAAAAGGTGTTATCATTTATCTTTACAGTTACCACCAGAGGAGTGCGACAAAGGGTTACGTTGCCCCTTCCCGCCAAACAGCGCGCTGGAAACAACAGTACAGAGAAGACACACACCTACCACAAGAAACCTGTTAAACACCGACCCGCACGTGAAGTGTCGTTTCGTTTTAGGCTCGGAAAACAAACACAACATCATGAAACATCACTGTTCACAAACATAACCAAGAACTTAGGCGCGGAGTCACATCGGGGTTTTAAAATCTATTTAGATACAACATTTTAATTGTCTTCCTCTACATGTCAATTATTGGCACGCGGGCATATGCTTCAGGAACATACAAACCTTTATAACAACTTTGAACGAGAATATACATATTTAATAAAAAAAGGCTGCGCTCCCTTAACTACCCTCCTTCTCCTCCCCGTGGCATTTCTATACCTTGCTGCCAAGAGGCTCAGTCCCGCTCCTGTTGATTTTAAGGAAGCAAGTCTTGGACCAGACCTGGAAAAAATGGAGCTATAACCTCAGTGGGAATTTCTAACCCTCTCGGAAGTGTTTTATACATCCAGAAGAGTATCCTCACAGAAGAGACATGAAAGACGAACTTCTATTACCATTTGGAGGGCAAAGGTCACCAGGGCTGTGTGAAGAGCTACAATACTCCTCATCTTTTTGGTAATATATATATATATATATTTTTTTTTTTAAGATGAGTATAACTTAACTTACACTAGCGTTACAAAATGCATCCCAGGGACAACTTTTTCCCCTTTGCATACTGCGTAAGAGAGTTTTCTGTATAAATAAAAACCGGTAAATGCTTTTGAATAAGCCAGCAGACAGAAAACATCAGGTTAAGTAGAATACCAAAAAAGTATACTGTGGTTCCTTACTAAGCAGCAAGATTAGCAGCTGTAATTAATTCAGATTAATTAGATCTGAAGAATACACAATATTGAACATGAATCTATGTATTTTATTGAAAAAAAAATAAAAAAAAAAAGATAAAAGGGAGAGTGAAATGCACTTTAAATTTTGTGAGCTGACACATTACCTGTTGCTAACGGAAAACAACGGTTATACATTAAAGGTAAAATTCCGCTGTGTCCATATTGCAAGCTACAGATCCACAAAACCCAATTAAACAATGTCCCCAGGTGCGTGTGCGTAGGTGAAGTCTAACTGGTACCATTTAGCTGCCATAACCAGGAGAGGTTAGAGAGACACAGTCAGGCTCTCCTCTACTCGAGAGCTCCAACACATCCACAGCCCCATCAGGGCAGGGCTGTATTGCAACCGGAGCCTCCCAGTCGGTTGACTGTTTTTTTCCCCTCACCTGTGCAGTAGGATTTCCAGAAAAATTACGCAGGAACACTTTGTCCTTAGGAAAATCCCACTGCGGCCGGTTCTGAACAATCCCTGCTTAAAGACAGCAGGGAGGGAAAGGACCGCGCTTCACGAAACGGGCACCTTCCCTCGGCTTGGCAGCGGCCGCTGCCGTTTTCCTGCGCGGGAAAACTCCCTTTGGGAACCCAAATCACCCAAAGGAAGGCTCTACTGCGCACAGGTAACGCTATTTTCCCCAAGCAGCAGCTTTTCCTGAGTATTATCAATGCCCACTGATTTTTCACCACAAACTGCACTACTTTGCCTGAAAAAGAAATAATCAGACCGAATAGATGGATGCAGATCTTTATTTTTGTAAGACAGAGTTATATTTACGGAGCGATTGCCCTGCCTCTGCGATCATTCTCAGCCGGGACACAGGATCAGTGCATGGGATATTTTAGTTACTCGTCTGCCTAATTAGTGTGTTGGCAGAAATGAGGAAGTGTGCGTTCCCAAGATAAATTGAATCCAATGATGCAGAACTCCACTGACACACTGCAACAGGCTTCAGCTGGAGCCGAATTTTGCGGAGGTAAAAAGAATTTGTACACTAAATAAATAATTTCTCGGTAAGATCACAAATTTAAATACAATAAAAACCAGGCATAGCAAAAATAGATGAAAAAAACATTCTTTGTAAAAACACCGTACGTGTGTGTTGGTCTTTTTTGTACATATACTTAACATATACAAGTTGCAAACCACGTACGTCGCCCAATTTGGCAACGTCGCATTTCAAGCCCCACCAGACAGCACTTTACCACAGTTTGAATACGCAGTTGTTTCCCCCCCCCCTCCCACCCCAATCACTATTTTCTGTGTTTATATAATCAGTCTTCTCTCCTCACTTAGGGAAAGCCTTCCCAAAGTTTACTGTTGTTTTCATCTAACACATCAACTTCGTTTTAAAATCAGAGCCTCGGCAGTAAGCAACAGAGACCGTGTCGAAGGCGGTTCAGAGACTATTTTCCCTGTTCTATTTTGGGCCCATTCTGCGGAGATGGCATGTTCCAATATAAACGAGGATACGAGAGAGGTGCTTGCCATGGGTAAATCCTGAGCAAGCTTTACTTCATCATCTTTTTGGATTCCGGCTTCAAGTTTGCCAGTATAGCCCTTTTTCTTCTATTTATTTATTTTTGTCCTTTTTTGCCTTGAAGCAGCAAACTACGGAACAGCACGTAGTATTTATTTCTGTTCCTGACATACTATTGTTCTTGTTACAGAGACCAGATTTAGAGAAGCCACCGGCTGTAACTATCACCGTGCGTCCTCGCCCGCTAACACAAAATAATGGAGGGCACTCAAGCCCAATGCCAACAAAATGAAAAGGAATGCACAGCGTGGTATCTATATCAAAGGTGCAGTAAGACTCACTGCAAGGAAAAATTCAACTCTGCAACATGTTTAGGACTCATGAACTGGATAAAGGCAAACACCAAAGTCTTTTTACAATCCCTGAACGCCCTCCCAGGGATCCGAAAACTTGATTTTGGTTTTTTAACACAAAACACTTAACAAACTAAACCTGTAAATGGAGTGAGGGAGACGAAGTGATCAACTCAGAGCATCTAAGATCTTTCGAGTCCTGTATTCAAACTGAACATACCGGACCGAGACCACAAAGAAACGTTTCAGTCAAAACTTCTGGAAATGTGCGTGTCAATAGCTGCCTGGACCACTTTCTGCTTCAGCTCCATCACCTGCATGGGGCGGCGGGGGGGGTTGTTCGAAGTGGCAAACAAGACCACCTAGGAGTTTTTGAGTCAGCGACGTCATGAAAACACCACACACAAGTCTTTTTGCGAGAAAAAGGGTATGCAAGGGAGAAAACAACTTAGAACCTTGAAAAAAATTAACAAACGGAACAAAAATCCTTTGGTACATCACCCTGGAGTCCACTGAAGAAAATCTTGTAAAAATCTCTAACAGATTTCCCTAGATTACTTCCCATCCTGCCTTTACGTGATATAATTTATTACGTACCAGCGGAGCTTTGTTTTTAAGTGCTATTAAGGGATTCATATTATTTTTCAGGCTTTCCAAGGATAATTTTACCAGTTCACATTTTTTCCTGATAACAGATTTTACGCAACGATGGAAACACGGAATACAAACGTTCCTGCAGATTCCACGTGTGCGCACCACGCTGCTCTTCAAAGCGCAAAGAAACAGAGCAGCCAATGCCACAAGGAAGTCTGGACATCTTTAAACATCAGACAAAACAGAAAGCCCATTAGACTGTTAAATTTGTCTTAAGCTGTCCTTTTTTTCGTTGACAAATGCTCTCTGGTGATGTCACAGTGTGACAACACTACGACAAGTAGAAGACTGATTATTAAAAGCAGAAATAAATCATTCTGGAAGTCAGCAGTGATGAGAGAGCTATAGTTCATCATCAAACGCACGTAGCGAAAATATCATTAATGGAATTCTTTAGTGCGGTGCAGGTTCTAAGCTAGAAATGCACTATCATTATTTAAATTAATTTTGGAGAGCTCTCTCATTCCCGTGACAGATGTCATTATCCGTACAGTTTATCAGGTCCTTGGGAGAGTGGGGAGAGATCTACGCCAAGTGAAAAACAGGGTACAAGGGAAAAAAAGACAACAAAACGAGCGAAAATAAATTACAGGACTCAAAGATCATGATTTTAACTGGTCTGAAAAAGGGATCCCTGCAGAGTAGAACATACTGCCTGAGGAGTGCGGTCTTCTGATGCATCAGTGAACCTTAGATTCAGGCCAGTCATACACATCTGGCATGAAGGATTCGTATTCGTAGGTCCAAACCTTTGATCGAATGTAACGGTTCTTGTCCGCAGGCTCAGGGTAATGGAAAGCCATGTTGTTTGCATACAAAAATTCCATAACCTGAAAAGTTAAACCACCATGCAGTTTGTGCCTTTTACTACATTCATGTAACATCCACGCTTCCCCTGCAATACGTTTAGGACTCACAAACTGGACAAACACCAAAGTCTTTTTATAATCCCTGAATGTCTTACCAGGGAGCTGAAAACTGGATTTCAGAAACCAAAGGACCATAATTTTGGCCCATCATCATTGCCAAACTGAAGCATCCAACAAACCCAAGTTTTTTCTAAGTATCTTTTAGGAAAGGCACAAAGAACTGGGTATTTTGTGCCCAAGCGCCTAGTGTTCAAGGGTCATACGGTGCGATTCAGCAAGTTAACGTACACATAAAACACTCTTGGTACAATCCACTCTTATGCTTCATACTCACCTTGACAGCAATATAAATAGAAACTTCCCTGATATTAGACAGTGGAGGATAAAGTCTTCCTTGTGCAAGTTCTTCATCGGTCAACTGTTCTGTCAATGCCTGAGTTAGAGAAACAAACAAATTCTATTTATGGCATCCCGAATGGGATCAATGACATGTTAAAACACCTGAGAGAAACAAGTTGTGATGTTCTTACTATCCGAGCGCTCCCACAGCACTACAATAACGCAGTTAAAATCTCCAAATTCTCAAAGATGAAGTCTGCAATCTGTGCCCGTACCAGCAAATTCTGCTTGTAAGCATTGAACAAAATGAGATCCTACTTTTTTGGAGGCTGAACTACCCATAACCACGGAAGTTAGAAGGGCGTAACACGCCTGCAGGACTGCCCACGTGGTTTGGCCAGTTAATTCAGTGGTTACCCCAACATGGTAGGTGCTCCCGCTCCGGAGTGGAAAGGCAGGAGAGGGCGGGAGCCTGGGCACCACGTGCACCCCCGACCACACCACCAGCTGGGGAACCCAGAGCGGGGCGGGAGGAGGTGACAGGTTTGCTGCCAGACCTATGAGGCTGGGAGGCAATTTACACCCGGGCAGATTTCCTGTTTGGGATGAAAAACTAAATTTGCAGTGGAAGCTGGTATTTTTCACGATTTTGTTTGATCAAAATCCATTTTGGTTTTATTTTTTTCCCATCGGGGAAGGATAAAACAATCAGGAAACCAGAGAGTTTGAGCGAGATTTGAGAAATTGCCCATCCACCATCGTGTCAGAAGCCACAGCCTACTCTGCTTCCACACTTACCTTAGCAGCCTCTAGGAAAACCTTATCACTAATATGTCGAACACTGCTGAGGATCACAGCGAGAGCCACGCCTACAATAAAATTATTGCCAATTAGGGCCACATCATTTTAAAATATGCAGCCTGCTGCCGAGAAGCTGCGAGTCATCTAGAATGTTAGTTTTAAAAATATTCCCATCGCTTTCGACACACGTTCGCGTAACTATTACCACGCGTGCTAGTCATTTACCGTAACAGGTGGCTTTTGACAAGGGGTTGGAGCTTAACAGCTCAGGGAGGAAAGGGAAAGAAAGAGGAAGGCACAGAAATATCCCTAGTGCTTCTTTTGCACCCCCACTTGTGCGGACATAACTTCAAGAGGAGCGTATTGACACTTATTTTCTCCTTCCCCCCCAAAACAAGCAGAAAGCCCGTAACGCAGCAGCTTTCAAAGCCTTTAGTAACACCCTTTTATTCTCTTAGAAATATTCAGGGGGGTGAGCTCACTGCGTGCATGTCGCGTATATAGCTGCACATGCCTAACATCCATCCTTAACCCATTTTCTTTCATTCATTCTTCTGATTGAGTTCTCAGCTTTAAATGCTGGTAACGCCTCTTTCATGCTGCTTCACTAACTGCCTAGTGGAGCAAGGGAGCTCAAGAAGAGGTGCTAAATAGCCTGGTGTGAAAGATTAAAGGAAGATAATTTTATTTATTACCTGGGAAAATATAAGCATTGTTTCCTTGGCCTGGCTTGAAGGTTCTTCCATCTTTCAGAGTCACCAAGTCGAAGGGACTGCCGCTGGCAAACAAGCAACGACCCTGTTGAAGACAGGAATAATCCCAGTCAGGGAGCTCCTGAAGAGCCAACAGCACGGAGAAATCCAGTCGTTATGAAATACAGGGACCCGTACAGCTCCAGGACTTGAGTCAGGAAGGGACTCGACCACCCAGCCAAATGCAAAAAGGGTTCAAACTGGGTTCAAGCACATACTTAAATCCCTTGTTGCCTCAATTTCTACAATCCCAGAATGACAGCAACCAAACCCCCTCTTTCCAGTAGGGCCTGGAAGGGATACAAGAACCGGTAAGCATCCGCATGTTTCTGCGGCAAACACGTGGAAAGCAGAAGAGGGAAGCATGCACATTGAATGGTGCAGCTTTCTAAGGAATGGAATTATCTGTTTGTTTTACCATTCGTTGTTCTTTAAGCCAGCAAAGACTTAGGGGAGCTACTCACACACAAAATAAAGTACTTGTGTGTTAATATGGTTATAACCATAACCATGTATCAAGAACCATGGCCACAAGCCAGGACCCACCACTGTAGGGACCGGACAAAACCAGCTGAATAACGGCCGCTTCCAGAAGGAGACCGGACTAGAAGGACAAGAAGAAAAGGTCATTTTTTTCTGATGGGTGGGAGGACGAAAGGAAGGACTGCTGTATCATGCTTTTATTGCCGAGAGCTCCGAGAGGAGTGAATAACGCGGTTTGCTTATCCTTCCTTTGCAAAGGATTTTAATCAGCACAAAATATTAAAACAAATCCAGAGTTTGGAGCATGATATATACCCTCCAGACAAATGACCCTTTCCTCAAGCGGTAAAACCCCTGTAAGCAAAAAAAAAAATCTTTACTTTCTTTTGAGTAACAGGTTTAATAACATTACTTTAAAATATTTAAGGCTCCCCAGGACCATTACATTTTACCCAAAAAGCTAAAGACTCAGGAGCTACGCTTGAATGTTAGGGCATACCCTTGACAACAGCCTTTTTGTGTAGGGAACAAAATATACGGATGCGGTCGAGGACAGGCCCCAAAGACAATGAAAATTAAAACACAACAAAAGCCCATGAAATGCACACTGGCAGAGGGCACGAAAGCATGGTCAGGCTTTTACAGGTGCCATCTAGTGGAAAAAGAATAAGGAATAAAAGGTTAGTGATGATCTCTTTGTTTCCTTATTGACTTCCCAGTTCAGCCTAAGATTTCACACCCGCCAGGATTAGGCGGTTCCCGAGGCCAGGAGACACATGAGGTGACAGCTCTGATCCCTAATTGCCTGACAAACTTTGTTAGTTAAACGACAAAGTAAGTAAAGTCGGACAGGATTTCCTAGGTAATTACCATATCTTGAAGGGAAAAATATATATTTTGAAGGGCAAACTATGGATAAACTGAGTACAGTTCAGCGAACTAAACGGCATTATGAAAACAAGTATTAGATATTTAGGACAAGAGGAAATGGCCTCAAGTTGCGCCAGGGGAGGTTTAGGATGGATATTAGGAAAAATTTTTACACTGAAAGGGTTATCAAGCATTGGAAGAGGCTGCCCAGGGCAGTGGTGGAGGCACCATCCCTGGAGGTATTTAAAAGCCACGTAGACGTGGTGCTGAGGGACATGGGTTAGATTAGTGATGGTTTTTATCAGTGTGAGGACTCGATGATCTGAAAGGTCCCTCCCAACCTAGGCAATTCTGTGATTCTATGCAGAAAAGTCTAAAGGGCTAAAAGAGCCAGAAACACTACAAAATTTATTAATAAGGACTGGAACAAAATTACACCTGTTCATTCACTGACCAATAATATCTGACTGTCCAAATAACCCATGTCTATACATAACAACTTATGGAAAATCATGAATGAAAGGACATATGCATCCAATACAGGAAAAAAACCAAAGATCCTCTCTCCGTTTGGCACAAACTTTCTAAATAGCACGAAGCTCACGCAGGTACTTCAGTGAAGGCACGTTACCACACCTGAATCTAACCAGCACCATCCTGCTTTTGCACCTGATAGCGACAAACCCCCTGAGGTCCAACTAAGACACAGCCATGGGGAACACGTGAGCCTCTTCCCTTAGAACACGTATTGCTCTGTTGATATTCTATAAAAAGTGCAAGCAAAAATTAAGCTGATTCTCCCTTTAACAGTGCTGCTGGCCTCCTTCAGCCTGTAGTTTTTACATTTATTTATGCCAGCTGAAGGCTTGGCTGTATAACTAACTCTTGTTTACTTTCTATCCAAGATACAGGAACTTAATTTTATAAACTGAAGCACTGCCCAACTCACTATTCTGGCTAATGCAAGATATCCAAGAGATATTAAACCATCTTCCTTTGAAAGCGTTCTCATTTACTACTAAAAGCTAAGGTCTAGATTTTGTCCAGAGGCTGTTATTCCTGCCCAGGGCTCGCTCTGGACCTGCAAATCTCTGTATTAAGAGTTCCCTCCAAGCTGACGGGCCCAGTAATACAGACGAGAATCTGTGTGCCAACTGGAGATGACAGAGTTCTACCCTTCCCACTGGGAAGCCGAGGTTGTAACGCTGGAAACTGAACCACACTAACAGTGGAAGGAAGGAGCTCATAGCTCTGCATGAAGAAACAGGGAAAGATCTCCACCTGTTCATTTCCACATACAAGTCATTTAGTTTACGACTGTATTTAAAAAAGAAAAGAAAAAAAAAAAAAATTAAGTCTTTTCCCAAGTTCCACCCCTGAAGTCTGCAGAGAGGCCCTGTGGATGGGAGATACCACAGCGATCTGCAGTCTGCAGTGTAAAGGAAAGGCATCACCAGCCAAAGTGTTACAGCTAGTGCTCTGCCTGCCTGACGCTACCTCCTTCCCCTCAGGCTCTCTTCAAAGAAGTGCAAAAGTTGCGCAGAAGGATAAAAGACGTGCTTCATTAAAAGCAAAACCAAGGCGGTGTTTTGCACTGGTGATAATGTTATTAAAAAAAAAAAAAAAAAAAACCACCCCAAAACCTCAACCAACAACCCCCCAGCGTCATGGCTTTGAGGTAATGGTGCAGAACGAGGTGTGTTTATTCTCGGTTCGCTCATGTCGACGTTTGGTGGTGCCAGTGTACGAGAGACAGACGCGGCGAGAGGGGAACACGAGGACAGAGGGCCACCCCAGACTCCTGCACTGGAAGCACAGGTCCTCACGGGTCACCGTTAATTACCCAACTTCTGACCTGCAGACACTAGGAAATGACCGAGTGCAAAGCAGAATTCTTGGACTGATGCAAGGACGTTACCTGTTTTACGGACTTCACTCAGCCATTACGTTTTAAAGGTTGCACCTAGTCTCTGTTGTGCTGTTAACATCAGGTGTTTCTTTAAAAACCAAAATACGCACACAGCGTGGTGGAAAACAGTTAATTGAGCAAAGCTATGACACGGTACCTAGTGGCCATTCTTTTACAAAGTAACAACATTTAGGCTGTTTTAAGCTTTGCAAAATGTTGTTATTTAAAGAAAAAAAAATAAAATATCGAGGCTTCTTTTCAAATCACCTCCATTTCCTTTTGCCAGAACTGTATTATTATGTCAGTAAGCCCGAGCAACAATAAAATCATTTGAGTTCCTGCATTCTCACACTCAGTAAAGAATTCTATCGCTAGGTGCCAAGAGGTCAACATTTCTAAACTCTACCAACCTCCGTTAGCGTATACGCTTCCTCTGCTGTGCATTCAGCTTTCACTGTAGGGTTACTCAGTGCAAATATTATGGGTCGCTCATTGATAGAGGCCATTGCTTTGATCACATCCTGAGAGAAGAGCCGCCCAGCTCCCGCAACTCCTGAAGTAACGGAAACACATAAAAATAGAATCAATATCGGACTGCCTCAGGGCAGATGACAGCGACTGTAGATTAAGTTCATGTCGCCCCTGAAGTCTCCCGCTCAGAGTAAAGCATCGCAGGCTTTTCTAGCAGCAGGAGACGGAAACCGGGCACCGCTCTGTTAGCGGCTGCTTAAAATTCTCATTTTCACAGGAACATCTAATTAATGTGCTCCAAAAGCCTATTTAACATGAGGGTTTTTTTTGTATTTATCTGCATAAAGAACACTTATCACTGCCCTGGATAAGCAAGCAGGAACGCCAGGCTCTCCAGAATGATTCATTCCAGCTGGTTGTTAACGATGCAACGCACATTCCCTTGATATTGGTATTTCTGACCCCATCCAAACACACAGGTACAAATACGTAAAATGGTGTACATCTGTACACCGGCTACAAACTTGAGCGACTCAGCCAAAAAAACCTTTTCTTTTCCAAATAAATCATGTGCAAAGGAAATTGCAGAGTTGTACCAAGAAATACCTGTAATCTGACCTCTGCAGACAGCCAGAGTTATAAATCAATACCGACGTATGTCAGTGATTTAATAGGGATTGGTGATCTGCGGTATGAAACAGTTCCTTCAAGCCATGCTGCTGGCAGATTCTGGCCAGAAAAGCTGACTTGGGGAAAGAAAGTCAGAAAAAAATTTAAAATCATTCAAATTAGGGAACTGCTGTAAAGCAGAAAATGCAGCGTTTGTGACTGCTCGCTCTCTCCCTTGCTGCTGGGGTAGGCAATGTGTCTGGGGAAAAAAAAGGTTCTATTTTTGTCTTCCTGGCTCTTAGTGCCCTTCATTACAGTTTCAGTTCGTTGTGGCCACGCAGTCCCTGAGAACATGCTCAGAGTTTTCTAAGACAGGTCCAACACCAGCTGGACAAGGGTTAGAGGAAGCAGTTAAGAAGGACAGGAGATGCAGAAGGAGCACCGTGGCTACAATGAAGGATGCACTGAGAGCTAACCTGCAGCTCAGTATATTTTCAAGCTGAAAACTGACCTCACATTTTCATTTTATTTACAGGAGAAACGCAGATCACTGTCACCAACCTCTTTGGAGCCACGTTAGCAAATTAAACGCAGCAAATAACCAAATGATGGAAACACAGAAACAAAAATAACCTTACTTACCAATGATAGCTGAAGGCCGAAGTACATTCACTGCCTCTACAAATGTCTTTGGTATCTGCTCTGGAGCCTGATGTGTAAACGGTTCTTGGTTGGAATCTACCTTTTGTTCTCGGCCCTATAGATAAAAAGTTGATTCTTTTTGTGAGAAGGACGCGGAAAGCGCTGGCTATCTGTATCGTGGTATTTCAAGGCACGGTGCACCCCTACCTCAACCAGTAAACCGTATTTGTCAAACATCCATATTCTCCTGTAGGCTTCCTCAGCAGAAACGCCGCTTTCCATCATAGCCATAACAATGAGGTTCGCAATTCCCAGGGCGGCCTTGTGGATAAAAAGAGCTCTGATTTTTAACAAGTCACAAAAGAGGTCTGTCATCGCGACCACCACCCTGTTCAAGATCCCCACGAAAATCATGGAGTCGGCTCTGAGACACAAGCAATGTTTGCGTAAATGGGGACGCGCTCCTGGGATCAACAGTGTCACGTTTTCAAGGAAAAGAGGGAGGTGGCTCTTCAGGGTACTGTGCCCCCCTGCCTGTACCAGTTCCACACCCACAATAAAGCGGCCCAACCGGACAGTAAGTGCTGCAGCCCTCCTGTCGAGAAACCATGGCCTGGTGTTTCCTGCCCAGCTGCTTTCCGAACCTCTCTCTGCTCCCGCTGCCGGTGAGACAGGCGTTGCAGACAGAGGGCAGAAAGTGGATGCTGGCAGTGCTCCCCTCCACGTCCCTTTTCTTGGCTTGCTGCACATGCTGCTAAGGCTGGCAGGAGAAATAAGGTAGAGAGAAGTGCAGAGCAGATCTCAGGCAACAACACACCATTGGCCAATTACTGCAATCTGGACCTTCCCCAGCTGGAGAAATTTTCCGCTAATTAAGTTACTTTGTCAGCACCACAAAACATGCTTCTTGGTATATCAGCAAAATTGCTTTTGTCAAGTCCTGACACTGCGGCCCCAGTAACTAACTAGTGTCTGCTGCAAGCAGCCACTTGCTGAGAAAACAACTGTGTAACTTCTCTCCAGTGCTATAAAAATTAAGGGATGTTCTTCCCCCCTTTTTTACTAAATCATAAGTTGACAGTAAATTCCCCTTCAACTACGCAGAAGTCCCTGATGCTTTTTTTTAAGTCCGTGTGAGAAAGTGAAAAACTTGAGTCCTTGCAAATGTTAAACTTCCAAATAATCGTCTTTAAGCAGGTAGTCCCTTCTGTTAATGTATTTCAGCTGGCTTTATATAAAAAGTCCTGCAATGGAATTCAGAGAACGTGAATCTCCACAAGTCCTACGGTATCAGAAAATATACAGTTAAATCTTTTGTTGTTCGAGAGCCCTTAAGAGAACTCACCTCTCCTGCTCCAAGGAACAGCACTTTCTGCTCTGCAAGTGGTTTACCGGTGGCTTTCTGTGCTGCCAGCAGTCCTGCCAAGGCCACTGAAGCTGTCCCTGTAAAAGCAGGACAAATCTAAGGAGAGGTGAACAGACCTACGTGGCAGATTATGGTTTCAGGCAAGGGTTTTGCATATATGTTAAGGAACACAAACAAAGGCTATACCTTGAATATCGTCATTGAAGGTACAATATTTCTCTCTGTATTTTCTTAAAAAGCGAAAAGCATTGTGGTTTCCGAAGTCTTCAAATTGGATAAGTGTGTTCTGGCCATACCTACGGAACACAGCAAATATTCCTATCACTAGATGCATGAAGAAATAAAATAATTTCAAAACAAATCCTGCGCATAATCAATTATCTTTGGAAAGACGATGTCCTCAGGCTTTTCACTGCTTAAAACAGTTCCATCTCCGTTCCATGCATATTTAACAGATAACTACAAGCAGCATGTTCCAGGTCACAGAGAAAATCACTACAGAGCCAGAAACACAGCCGTGCCTCTTGACTTCTAGTCCTGTCCTTATTCCTTAAATGACTGCTCCAAGGACAGTGTGTTATGGATTTTTTTTTTTTGCCAGCAGTTTTGGCCACACTTCCGTGCAGAATATTCAGTGTCATACCTGTCTGTAATGGCTTCCATAAATTCATCAATTAGGTCATCGTAGACCTGCGAGCGATCCCTTTTTTGGTAGAGGCCCATATAAAATGGATCTTTTAAGAGCGTCTGAAAAAGAATCAATCAAAGACAGCAGCAGGATGAATCACTTCCTCAATATACACTTCCCAGAGTTCACGGGCACACATTTCACACAAAAGATACTGCATTTATATAGCCGCTATAACTGCCTCCAGTCTATATCACCCTTCAGTAACTTCAGCTGGCACTTGAGGTTGGTGATGGCGGCTTTTAAAATGGAACAAATCAATACTGTGAACAATAAACTGCTTTAATAAATCTGATTCACATTTCCAGCTTCTTCAAGTCAGGTCAACCTGACTGTCTATTTTACAGCGTTCCAGCATTCAAATTACTTCCAAATGCACCATTTCACTGACAAATTAACTGGCGGTACAGTGAATTCCAAATCATTCACCCTTACATAAAATATTTGGGTTTATCTTAAATAAAAGTGCTCAAATAAAAATCTGCTCTTATAGTACTAAATACTGTTAACAGACAAAGTTCAGTCATACTCACTGTATTATCAGTTCCAACATCGATGCACACAGGCAAGCATTTATCCGGATGTATTCCTGCACAGGCTGTATACAAACACAGTTTTCCTACGGGAATTCCCATCCCATACACACCTAGGTCCCCAAGACCCAATATTCTTTCTCCATCGGTGACGACAACAGCCTGAAAACAAAAAGCAGGTGAAATTATATATGATTACTGAAATGTATAAAGTTTAGCGTACTAGCAGTTGTGCTTTTCCCAGGCAAAAATTCAGGTATATTTTTTACAGTTAAGGAATAAATTACAAGGAATATTTGACTCGAAGCAATAACGCCTAATGTTAGAATCTCCTATGCTCCTTTTTCTTTGCGGAAATCCACTGGTCAAATCCCTGGAAGCTAAGTAGGAAGAATCCAAGCCGCCGTGCAGAAAGGCAGCTTGTAACTTGGGTTTATCATTTCTTGTAAATCCAGACATCAAAAAGTTCAGATAAGTATCATTCACCTCATCTCCCCTTGTGGTTCTCGACCCAACTGGGTCATACAGGTTTTTAATGGCAAAATCTGGGCCTCCCAACTACCGCTTCTGTGTCCTAACCCGAGGACAAGATCACCTCTCCTACTGCTATGTAACACAATAAGTAAAACCCAGAGGGGCATTCCCCAAAACCTCCCCAAAAGGTAGAACAATGAAGTAAAACAAGAAATTTGGCAAGTCCGGTTCTCACCATTACTGTTTACTCAAACCGTAAACCTCCCATTTAGGATAAAGCACTGCTCTTCAAGAGACATATTCTCTTATTTAGCTCAATTTTGCCATCATCATCAAGTAACTGCCAAGGATGCATTATTTAGCATTTACATTTCCATCAAATACCAACGAATCTTAAGAAACTCCACTGAGATTATATAGCAACTAGAAAGAAATGTATACAGCGGTAGTACCTTAACGTCATTCTCTGGCCAGTTGTTCACAATTGACCTTATGTGGCCTCTGTCTGAGATAGAAATAAATAATCCTCTGAAAGAAAAAACAAAGCAGAAATATTTTATAGGTGGCAATCAGAATTTTCACCTTGCTTTGTAAAACTAAATGCCAACCAGTAAAAATTTCTTCAAATTGAAAGCGTTGCAATCACTGACACAAATCTCTAATACACAAGTCTATTTGGCTACTTTGACACTCTAAAATAAGAGCACAGAGAAAATACTTTTCATGATGTTCCCTGGATTTTACACGACTACAGATATTCACCTTTAATACTCCTCTAGGGTGAAACACCTCTGGTGTTAGCGTCGGATATGACAGGATATCTCCTGGAAGGACATGAGAAGGGAACACGATCCTAAGCCTGGCTTTACCTTAGTGAATCAAACGTTCACGCCATTAGACAAGGCGAGGGGAACGGAAAGAAAGGAAAAAGAAAGACAGGGAACGAGCATATTGTCTTCTCCAAGACCAGGAGGAGAAAAGTGCTTCCCACTGCTGGGTGCTCCTCCGTGGGAACGTGGGAGGGGAGGCAAAGGAGCAGAAAGGAGCAGAGGTGAAGAGAAGCGTTGTGTTTCCGAGTTCCTGCCCATGCTGCTGTTTCTTCTACAGACAACTTCTAGAGGGGGACAGTTGTCAACCTGGTCCTTAATACATACAGAGAAGCGGAAAAGTATATTTGAACTAACAGTACATCTCTCACATCCCCTTGCCCCAGATCAGGAGCAAAACCACGCATTTCTTACTGTCTTTATCACAGCAGCCGTACTGCACGTTGGAGTCCTCATGGCAGTGGAGGATTAGCCCTTCCTCCACACAGCACTAAAGCCCTCAAGCGAGAGGGCTCTAGAAATACTCTATGAATTGCAGTCGAGAGTATCGTGGAAACGAGCTGAAATCACTGCCAGTCTGAAGTGCTTTCCTCAACACAGAGCTAAACCTGAATGGTTGTTTTGAAGTCACTGCTGAACCCAAATCAGATCCCAGCCAAGCGTATTTACTGTGTCAGAGTAACCGAAAGCTGACTCCTGGTAGCACAGCTTTAACACAGGGACCATCAGCACCCAGTGGAGTCTGCAGAGCTACCATGAGGCAAGCCTCTCCCTTCCTGCTTTGCCAGCATCTCGCCCCACAAGCTGCTCACTGGCCTCTGCTCCTGCACCCAAGATGTCACACTGTGGTGCTCTGAAAAGCATAAAATCATAGAATGGTTTGGGTTGGAAGGGACCTTAAAGCCCATCCAGTTCCAACCCCCTGCCCTGGGCAGGGACACCTCCCACCACACCAGGTTGCTCCAAGCCCCGGCCAACCTGGCCTTGAACCCCTCCAGGGATGGGGCAGCCACAGATTCTCTGGGCAACCTGGGCCAGGGGCTCACCGCCCTCACACCAAAGAATTGCTTCCCAATATCTCATCTCAATCTCCCCTCTTCCAGTTTAAAACCGTTTCCTCTCATCCTGTCACTCCCCTTGCTGCTCCAGAGTCCCTCCCCAGCTTTCCTGGAGCCCCTTGAGGGACTGGAAGGGGCTGGAAGGTCTCCACGGAGCCTTCTCTTCTCCAGGCTGAACCCCCCCAGCTCTCTCAGCCTGTCCTCCCAGCAGAGGGGCTCCAGCCCTCCCAGCATCTCCGGGGCCTCCTCTGGCCCCACTCCAACAGCTCCGTGTCCTTCTTATGTTTGGGGCATCGTAAGAATCTCTCCAGGACTGGGATCCTTTGCCATCAGCAGGAAACAATAATAAAAGTAGCAGCAATATATATCTGTCGTTCTTACTTTGGTCTCCTGAAGATGTGTCCATACTGGGAGCAGGCGAGGCCTACTGTTGGTGTGTACACAATTGGCATTAGCCGCTCAATATCATCTTGTAATACCCTATAGAATAATTTTTCATTTCTCTCTTGGATTCCCATTATGTAGATATACCTGAAATGAAGCAAAAGAAAAAAAAAATCACTTATTGTTTCACATTTATGCTTATTTAAAACAATGTACAAAATGTCATAGCAAAACCCAAACTTGCTTCATATTATTTCTTCATGAAATTCCTGCTTCTGCACAAGTCAGGCTTTGAGCGCTAAACAAAACTTGGAAAAGAGAAAGTAGCAGTACTAAAAACCGAAGTGAAAATACTGGATATGACATAACATGCATGCTAACGAGTTAATGCACAAACATGCACTGTGATAAAAAGATAACCCATGGATTTATTACAGGATGCAGCTGGGAGTCTCATTACTGTTTTAAAAAAAATAAAATTTAACAGTGACAGAATTTTTCATCCAAAAAAAGTAAGGTCCTGACAGTAAGGTCTTGTTAATCCTAACATTAACACAGCTGTAAAACAAATTAACTCCTAACAAAAAGTTGATTTTGAAATTCTTAGCTAGGCGTGTAAATTAAACCTGCATTTTTGCACATTCATCTACTGATCCATTGTGCATCGATTCATACTCAGTCGTCTTGACATAAAGATAATGAATTAGGGATTCGTTTCAGGCTACAGCAACCGGGCGCTTTGCCAATATAGATGACATGACTGTTTCAGATCAGCAAACGACATGATGCGGATTTAAAAGTCATCTTTCCGTTTTCATGAGAACAAAAGAGTTTTGATGTGGTCCAGTAAGCCTCAAACCATTCCAGTGCTCCTCTCGCCTTTAGGAGACCACGTATTTTGACATGCAGATACGCATAGGCTTATATGAAAACAGTAACAGGCTGCTAAAAACATGCTATTCTAAAAAAAAAAAAAAAAATAAAAAAAAAATAAATAAAAATCCTTCACATTTTTTTCACCAAACCAGTGGATTAAACAAAGACTGATATAAAAAAATTCTCCATTAGGAGACTCAAAATTCTAACCCTGTATTTCCTTTCTAGCAGTAACCGTTGCATATGATAAATACTGTTATTCACTGCTAATTATCAAACCCTCAATTTACCTTCACTCTCACCTATTTTTCTAGCATGTGCTAGCTGCCCCCTTCACCCCCTCCAACAGTTCTGTGCTCTAACAACCTGCCACCCAGATCTTGCACATTACAGAAATGCATATTACAGTAATACATATTACAGCAAGGTTTGCAGCTTTGTTACTGGGTAATTTCTGCACCTTCTTTTTTTGTTACCTCGTGACTGTGAAATATAAGAAAAAAAGCTCCCCAACCTCATTGAGCCACATGATGAATGCATGATTGATGAAAGCAGTTTTCTGTGCAGAAGTGAAAATAGCCTCCAACAACTGAAAAGCCCAGCGGAGGTGGAGAAACCCTGTTTGGTTATCCCCATGAAATATTTTACAGCAATTTCCTTTAACTTGCATGACAAAACACAGCCAGAGGAGCGCTTACTTTTCCAAGGGGTCAGTCATTTTTGCCAAATTCTTATGGAAGCGTAAGGCTTGAATGTCTTGTGTCTCTATTTTAGGAGGTAGAAGTCCTTGCAGCCCAAGCATCTGTCGTTCGTGTAATGTAAAGGCCATACCCTGAAAACAAGAGAGGTGAGAAATAATTAGCAGTTCTTCCCGCAGCATTTCTATTTATAATGTTTTTCTATTTGCCATTTCAGACGATCCACTGCATCCTTTTCTCATGGCAGGTGCCAGAGCAGGCAGGGTTTGGATATATTTGCCTCTGCTGGCGTTCTCCTCATCCTTCGAGGGTATCCCTTTTGACCACAGCTTTTCCGCAGCTCTCACATCCTTATACCCTTTGCCAGATTGCATTTTCCTCTGTAAAAACGGAGAACAACTAAGAGACAGACAGACTAAGGTTTAAAAGTAAAATAACAGCTGCTTCTTGACTTGTTTCATAGGAACATAAGGTTGACCAAGAACATGTGCGTCACTCAGTCGGGTCCTGACAATCAAAGAGCTTTCTCTGAATTGCTCCATTTGCGGCTTTTTTCTCCATACTGTAGAAAACTGTAACGGTCTACTACCAAAAAGCTTTATTTGTAACAAATTCAGTCTCAGAAGAGTTACACCAGAAAAATATCCCACCATTTCCATTCTTCTCTGTTTCAAGGTGGATGAAGAGTTTGATTTATTGTTATTTAAACACTGATCTAAATTATTTAGCAATAACATTCCATAAAACTGGCTTTTTACTTCGGACACGTAACAGCCTGCTGTGAGCTACCTGCTAGCGGAGAAATCTTCAATGGGACAGTCAACTCAAGGCGTAACTTTGTAAAATGTTAACTGATCCGAGTCCAGACTCACAGCCAACCTGGCTCAAAGTGCTGACCCCATTTCCGACAACTGACCCCACTTTAAGTTTGGCACTTCCAAAAGAGCAATGATAAACTTCCCTTATTTCACTTTATCCAACTGGGTCAGTTCAGTGAATGATTAAATCCATATACGCGAACGCAAGAGCTGAAAACCCAGGAAAACCTTTGCTGTGCATCAATTTGGGAGCAAAAAGTGGAATCTGAAAGGGAAAGGTCTGCTAGAGGCAATGTTTTGAAAGAGCTGGAAACAAGAAACAGCAGTTCTGCTCACAAACAACACTCTTTTTTTTGCTAAAGCAGCTAGATTAAAAAACAAGAGCACGTTTTCTCAAATTTCCCCACACTGGAAGCAGATTCTTACTGCCAAGTTAAAAAAAAAAAATGGTTTAAAAAAGCTTTTTAAGGTTTGCTTTATGCCTCGTAATTACAGTCCAAATTCCTCCTGCAATCAGAAGAATCACAAGAAAACAATATTTTCCCACTTTAGAAGACATATATTCAGATTAGAATATCTATTTTTTTCACCTCTGCCTATGTTTGAATAGACTTTCATGGGTATTTGTAGAAATCAAGCCCATTAACCAAAATCCTCTAATTTAGCGTCTATACTTAGTGTAATTCAGCACGCTTGAATGGTTTATAACCAATATAACTACTCCTTAGGAAAAAACATAATTAAAATAATTAATATTTTTACATATTTTTTTTTCCTCTTTGCTTACTTAAATCACATTTAATATCAGTTGTTTTGACTACACAGATTTAAGCAGTCCATCTGCTTTTCTATACTAATTCTATACTATGTTCTCAAGTAATAAAATATTTGGAGTTAAAAAGCAAGCTACTCCAAGAAAAAAAAGAATGAAAACCTTCTGTGTTTGCAACAAACTGTAGTGTTTAACCCTAAAATTGACCGATGCTTTCTGACAACCTTCCATGTAATAGATTCGCCATAAATTACTGAACTTAATTTGTCCTTTTTCTATTATGAGTCATTTGCAAACCCTTTTTTCCTCAAACCATTGTTATTCGCAAGTATTCTTCCAATATATAAATTGTAAATAAATTTCAGATGACGGCTCATTCCTGAACTTTTTCCCCTTGCTGCTGGTCTTTTGCTGGGTGTAACAGTCACTTGAGCCACATGGTAATTTTTCTGAAAGCTGATTTGACTAATCCAAAGCTTCCACTGAGAACACAACCACGGAAGCAGCACCAGCATGAGAAAAAACCACACGGAATATACACTGAATGTCTGGTTTGGGGTTTGTTTTTTTTTTTTTTAGTTATACTGCAAAGAATCTACTTCATTTTCACTTCTACGTAATTCACAAGGAATATTGAAAGATTCTCTGGGAATGTAAATGCACCTCCCAAAGTTGCATGGAAGCGAACCGCGCAAACAGACATCTCGGCTGTCTTCCCCTTTTCCTTAATCACGCCCTAAATTTGTGACGGTCAGCAGTTCATGCCTTTTTAAAACAATCCTTTCTCAACACAAACTGTACTTGCAGCGCCAGTGATTTAGGACAGGAAGGCCAGTACAGCTGGTAAACATCTCTGATATTTTGACTGTTACTTTAGGCACTACAAAAACAAAAGCGATGCCAAAGATATTAAGAAGAAGAAGAAAAAAAAAAAAAGCTTAGTTTCTTTTCAGAAGATAAACACTGGTCAGTAAAGTCACTCATACGAGTAGTTTAAGGCATATCAAAGGCCGGAATCCCTTCAGTGGTACCATACTGGCTACACTGACATTTTACTCTAAACTAGCTGAAATATCTCACCAGCAAAAGCCACATCCATCCCATTAGAAACTCTCAAGTCCCTTAAAAATAAAGTCTATCTAATTTCCACTATTAGCATGACACTGGGACGTGGTTTTTCCTTCATTTTCCCTGTACAGTGAAACCAGTGACCTTAAACTGAGTCCTTAATAACATCAAACGAGCCTTCAGGTTAGCACTAAGCAGAGCAGCTACCCATCTTTATTCAGTTTATTCACATTTTTTCCAGTCTATAGGCAACCTGGTTTTTCAGTGTATCTGGAGTCACAATAATATTAAACGCAGTGAATTCTCTAAGTGGTACTAAGCACTTCCAGCTGTTTATTTACATGACAATTAGATCTTACCACATTAAAAGATGCTTTAATTTTTGCCCAGACCTAACTCAGGCATCTGAATGCCATCAGCCTCCATAGAGAAATTCAATCCTCGTTCCAACTGGAACAGAACAAGTTTAGTCCAGAGCAGCACTATAAAAACCCCAGAGCCATTTCAACACTTGCTGTATTTCCATTCATTATCTTTGTCCATGACCATCAGCTGCCTCTTTGTTTCGGATCTGAGATTGCAGCTTGTTCCCAATACAGCACCTCGTAGGACGGAGATTCTCCTTAAACTGGTGTGCCTAAGACCTGCAGTATTACAAATTTCCTAGCCTTTTCCCTCGTTTTATAAACCCCAGTGGGGTTCGACAGACCCAGCAATCCGTTCCCAGTGAACCCAGAGGCACTCAGCAATTGGCGGCACTGGGACTGACGTTCTCAAAGGCACTGAAGATCCCAGCACCTTCTCAAGGGCCAAACTCACACTGGTTTCCACTGGGATTAAATGCCTAAATACTGTAATGATTTGGGTTTAAGTCCCCGGGATCACTTTTTGGTTTCCTTTGACCCACGGTGCTAGGTGTCCTTTCTCTCAGTGTTATCCACTGCCTTTCGCTTAGATTAGTTTCCTTAATCCTCTTTACAACTCAGAAAAAACAGGTGTCCTTTCTAAGATAGCACAGACAGAGCAGGGAACACATCTAGGAGAAAACCCGGCACACTTCAAAGACCGCAAATGAATTAATTAATACACATGGACAAATTTATTGCAACAAACCCAACATGCTGATGTGGGGGGGGAAAAAAAAAAAAAAGGAAAGGCAAATAAAATGAAGTGTTGACAGTTTTTTAGTTAAGACAAGCACACATTGAATCACCACGTACTGTGCCTTTAATCCACAAACTATCTGGCGCTGGGACCTAACAACTGGGTTCTACTACCCAAAGCGAGCAGTGCTATAAATACCAGCATATAAAAATTCTACTTGCCTACTTTGCACGAAGGTGAAGAGGAGACTTGAATCCTGCGAGCCTGATTTTTATAGCACCACTGAGTAAGTAAAACTGAGAGGTTTCCAAGCAGAGAAGTACTAGCGATGGTAATTTTTTTCCCCACCTGCAAAGGCTTGCAGGCATATATACAGGAGGCGATACTTTTACCCGGTACCATAAATACTCTCACGCATTCTGAAAACATGTGCAGTTTATAATAAATAATCCATTCAAAGCCCCTGACAAAGACGTAAATGCAGAATATATCCAGACATGCCACTGTTTGGAAAATGAGAGTTAGTCGCCTTCACAGGCAAGATTTAATCAAATGGCTTTCATTGTTATATCACATTCAGCAGTATATCATGGGCTTTGAAGTAGCATCATAAATATCTTTAAAATAAAGCAATTTTACATTGGATTGCGGGCTGCTTCTCTTAACTCTGCTTCCTTTTGCTAAATCACAAAGTTCACTATTGCACAACGCGCCTCCACTGCAAAAAATAAAGTTCACACATATGAATCAAAGGTGGATTTGCTATCTCAACCATAGATTCAAAGTTTCTCTGTGTTTATGAGAATAGTGTGGAATATGGAAACCTCCTTTGATTTCTTTCCTCCTTCAGTTTTTAAACTCAGTTTCCTATCTTTATTCTTCTAGAAACAGCATCGTATGCATACTGGAAGGTACGGCTGACACAGCACAGCCATCTACTGCATGAAATGACCCAGACCTTCCCCAGGTGATTAAGCCTTTAAAGACCTTCGTCTCTCCGCAGGCAAAGATGCCACCAGTTCTTGTACCTCCTCTGTAAGTGTGGAACCAGATGTACATCACTTTAGCCGTTGAACCAGACTTAGCTAACCCGCAGTAGCAGTCCTTTCCTTACGATGTGGCTTCAACTAAAAGCGTTCCCCTGCAGAAAATGGCAAAAAGTCAGAAACAGAAAGCCTTCACACACCAGCAAGGAAGTCATCCAGCCTCTCTAGGTTTTTTTTCCAAACACCAACAGTTATCGTAAAGCTGTACATTTTAAATCATAGAATGGCTTGGGTTGGAAGGGACCTTAAAGACCATCTAGTTCCACCCCCCCTGCCCTGGGCAGGGACACCTCCCACCACACCAGGTTGCTCCAAGCCCCGGCCAACCTGGCCTTGAACCCCTCCAGGGATGGGGCAGCCACAGCTTCTCTGGGCAACCTGGGCCAGGGGCTCACCACCCTCACAGCAAACAATTTCTTCCCAATATCTCATCTAAATCTCCCCTCTTCCAGTTTAAAACCGTTTCCTCTCATCCTATGGCTCCCCTCCCTGATCCAGAGTCCCTCCCCAGCTTTCCTGGAGCCCCTTGAGGGGCTGGAAGGGGCTGGAAAGTCTCCCCGGGGCCTTCTCTTCTCCAGGCTGAACCCCCCCAACTCTCTCAACCTGTCCTCCCAGCAGAGGGGCTCCAGCCCTCCCAGCATCTTCCTGGCCCTACGCTGGCCTCGCTCCAACAGCTCCATGTCCTTCTTGTGCTGAGGCCTCATGGCCGTGATGGCATGATGACTGAAATGGTTCATCTACACCACATAGCATCACTGAACACCTCAGAGACATTTCATTAAACTGCTATTTTCCTATCTGAGCAAATGCCATTGCTTTTGTTCTCCTTTAACAGCATTAATCCTACAAAAAAAACTCCAAAAAAATTAAAATCCAAGACAGCTTGCTTCCTCCCTTCCTCCACCCACCATCCCAGCAGTTCAGGAGTCCTGAGCAGAATAGCTGATCTCAGTTAAATGAGGTGCAATACTACCTACCACCTTTGGCACTTATAGCACCTTTTCAGATAGATGATAACAGCTGGTTACAGATGAAACGGTTCCATCTTTCCACATTTTATTCCCTTTAAAAGCATGCAGATCTAAAGCAAGTTGGTAAAAGCTGTAGAAGCTGCAGAAACCTGGCCGTGCAACCTCCATCCAACAATCCCTCCATCTCCAAACCGGTTGGGCAGGACACAAAACTGGCAGTGGGACTTCTGGGCTGGGGATGTGTGTGTGTGTGTGTAAGGAAACCAGCGGTTTGTGTAAGTTTCCTGCCTTCTAGGATCTTTCTTTGCCACTGATCAGAAACTGCTGGTTGTATTTCAAGCACTGCATTTTTTAGCGACATGACAATTACCATTTGCAGTACATCTCCACATCCTGTTTACCCTGGTTTCCCCAGGAAGGCAGACAGGCATTGCGCATTCTACACCCTGCCTGCTCAACCCAACTGACAGAGTCTAAAAAGTATTAAAATAAAAGAAACCAGACGTGTCAAAACCAGCATGATGAGAAAGGGCAGTGGAAGGGAGCAACTGCTTTTAGATCTTCAAGTTCATACAATCCTTCTTCACATTCTCTTGTCCTATCCTGTTTATTCTGTCCAATGAGCTTTAACTTTTGAGTTGGGGCAGTTCCTCAGGAATCGGTCCGGGATTCATCTGTCACTTGTGACACTGTCAGTGAATTACTTTTTAAAATTTATCATATATTCCCATGCAGATGTGCCCAGGCGTATACATACATGCAAATATGTGTGCATGCACGTGCGTCTTTAATGCAATGGCCTAAAGATATTTGCTGAAGCTAAAAATTTGAGAGGCATTGTCAGTACAAGAGAACAACACCGAAGAATGAAATAACCGAACAATATTGAGGAAAGGAACAGTAGAAAAAGGCGTAACGGAACAAACTGTACGAGATACAGTCACGCACTTAGAGAGTATCAAGAAGAACTAATGCCACAAGGTAGAAAAATCATGAACTAAAATACAGAAAGTGTCACAAATTATTCAGAGTCATGAATTTGCTGCAAGACACAGAAAGCAAACATACGAATAATGTTACAGGTCACGTATTTCCCATGAAGATAAAGGCATGCTGATGCCCCTCTACATGGCAGAATGGACATCGCCAAGGTCAGGGATCATCTATCTACTCATGCATCATCTGTTCTGTGCCGGGAGAAGAAATCCTGGCCCTTGAGTGAGAATCCAAAGCATTTCCACAATATAAATAACAATTTAATTGCCAGTACTAAGCAAATGAAATTGTCCTAACAGTGTTCTAAGCGCCCAACAAGCTTAAAATCCTGTTTTGGCACAGCAGGGAGCTCCAGCGGAATAAAAGGTCCTGAAGACAATTAACTGTAATTGGAATCCCTGTCACAGAGCAGAAATCAAACATCATGGAAGATTGTAAATATACATGGATGCCAGCAATGCAATCAAAATATGTTCTGCAATTGTTTGGCTGCAACAGCAAGGGCATTACTGATATAGCTCATGACCTTTTATGAGCTCCCCTGACAAAATACACTTGGAAAGTTGGCCCTCAAACATAAAAATGTAAACCAGCCGATGCAGGTGTAGCCCACACCTGCAGGGGACAGGTAAGGATGGGAAAGAAAAGGAAGAAAACCCCAAACGGCAAGAGAAAAAAATACTCCAATGGCAAAGAACAGGAGCAGACTAAGGGTGGTTTCCTGTTAGTGATGCTGCCATCTTGCAGTTCTTATTTTAGGGCCCACGTACATCAGAGGAGACCAAATGTTCTGGAGAGTTGATAGGGACTGTAAAAACTAAGCATAAGCAACACAAGTTCTAAAATGATGATCTCAACAAGCTGCCAGCAAGAGATAAAGCCCTTTATCTGTGCCTGTATATGATATGAGACACTGCAGGCAAGAAAAACACAAAGGGTGAAGTACCTTGTGTATTTAGTCACTCATTTCTTTATCTGCTGAATTTCCAAAATACATTTCTACACAGACACTGCATCCAGTATCAAGCGGTATCACTTCACTTGCTTACAGATCCATTCAAACAGGTGGCAGCCTTAACGACAGACTGATAAGACAAAGCCGAACAAACGTGGAAAGTTTTTTCTTCTCACAAGTGTAATTTCTTGGAGACATTAAAAAATTTAAAAAAAAAAAATAATCAACTGCTATTAATCAGCAGCTCTCTGCCCTTCCCTCCTCCTCAAAAAAAGGACCTCCACAAAATACTGCATTGTGCTCAGTCCACCAGAGAATTCCAGGCTTAAAAAAAAAAAAAAATTAGAAGGATATTACCACTAGAAAAACAATAAGAAATGACCTATTGTTTTTGTTTCTGAACACGGTTGCATAATCAGCACTTGGAATAGCTTACAGGGCTTGAAATAATTTCCACTGGCATGTCAAAGTGTTTATAGCTCGGAAAAGTCTCGAGATAATCTGATCTTGACAAAGCACACCGATCTATTCTTTTCTCCTACCCCAACGTGGCAATCCTCATTTTATTTCTGCAGTCAGCCAATCTCTAACTTCTACAGCTCTCTCTATATACACGCACCCCGCATTCATGCGGTATCAAGGCATCTCACACTACACTATACCGTACAAGAAACAGTCGGAAACACGACCGCAGGTCTGTATTTTGTCTTCTTCCTTTCTTTTCATGACACTTAGGAACCACTTTTGCCAAAAGACACATCCCTGTAGTTATGGGCAGGACACAAGGAGGTGCAGCTCGCAGTTCCTAATCCTCCCCAGATATTTTGAGCCCACTGGTTAACTTCCAATTCTGACAAAAAGAAAGGGAGAAAGAAAAGAAAAGAAGAAAAAAAGAGATTGTGCTGTGCAGAGGAAAGAGCCAGCCTAGCCCTTCTGACGAGAGAAAGGCTCGGGGTTATGTGTCTGGTTTGCCAGCTGGCCAATTTATAACAGCACGTGCTTCTTTGCATCCAGAAAGTGGCAGGGGACATGGAAAGGAGCTGAGAAGACAGTGGGAGAGAGAGGAGGAGTCAGGGCCACGGGCAGAAAAGAAAGGGAAGGAAATACATAGTGAAGGGGACATATAAGGCATTACAGGAAGGAAAAAAAAAAATAAAATCAGAGAATGGGGAAGAGGAGAAAAGCCAGACATTAAAAATATAAGGTAAAACTACGGAAGTCCAGCTTCCATAACTCCATTGCTCAGGAAATACCCTGTCAGAGGCAGCTAGATTTGTCACCTTTCTTGGCCACTTTAGACATGTTGGATCAGCTACCAAAAGTCCCCATCTCATTTCTTACTAGTTTTAGTTTACACATTAATTGTTTCAATATTCCTGAAGGCAGCTACTACTCTGGGAAAAAAAGTGATTGGGGATGGGGTTGTGGAAATAAGAAAAATTTTGTGAAGGAAAAGAAGATACTTTCTTAGGAAAAGTTCCTCCCGATGCAGGGAATTTACATAACGTCTCTACCTCCCAGCTAGCTCCATTCAAGGCTTATTTTTAGATGCTCTCTGTCCGACTCTCTGCACAAGGATGTTTCTTACTGATATGGCTCAGTCCCAGTTCACAGTCTTGCAGGAAAAAGCCAGGACTAGGACAAAGAGACTAACACTTTCTATCACTAGCAAGACTGAATTCAGAATTAACTTTTGCAAACTATGAAATAAGACTCCCTATCTGCTAAAGCTTTACTTCAACTCAACCAGACCAAAAACTAAGCCAGTAATCAACCAGAATCAGCAACCCTTCATCTGGCAGAAGGAAGCAGCAGGATCGATTGTGTGAACCACAGCAGACCAGGGGAAGCGCAGGCTGACAGAAGGAGAAGGTGTTATTGGAAGTCCTTGTACTGTAGGTGTCCAGGCAGTAAACTTGAAACGATCACTGACTCCTCCATCTTCTGTACCCTTTTTTGGCTGTGGCCCAGTACACCTCCTGGAGGTGGTTTAACCCTGGAACAAGGTCCGCTGGACGATTACCGGATGAAGATAAGATATTTGATAATCGCACAGTACCAACCTTGTTTGTTCGTGGGTTTAACATTAGTGGCTTGCCTTTTTCTTTCGTATGCGCGCTGCGACGTGCCATCGCGCAGGGAGTGGCAGCTACTCGTAGTCGGGAGAACATGGCGGGGTGTTTTTATACTGCACCTGGGAAAAGGAGAAAAAAATCATTCAGATACAGAGGCAGTGGAACTAATGTTCATATTTGTAGGCCTTCTGTTGTGAAAGAAATAGGTACATGCTAGATAAGACTCTTAGCTCTAACACCGTGATAATAACTCAAAATTGCCTTGTGGCAGCCAGGAGGAAGAAAAAGAAGGAAGGTTTTACAACAGCGGGAGCACATGAATGAGTGGAGAGAGCATACAGGGACACCAGTGTAAACTAGCATTATGCTGTGGGCTGCAGTCAGCCAGCCAGCATTCACTAGGTATTGTCTTATAGCTGCACCATAAACCCAGAGCAGAACTGCTGTTGGCAAATATTAACCTTCTGTGGTGACCCATGCAACTGGCACCAGTGCAAATACCAGGGAGGACAGAACGACTTGGGCTAGTGCAGCGAGAACATTTAGGCTGAGTTTCTCCAATAGCTTTCTGACAACGAAATCCTGCGGCCTGGACAACAGAAAGGAAAGAAACTAAGTCTATTTTCATATTAAAACCAGGTTAGAACAAAATGTAGAATTCAAATTGTCAAAAATTCTTGCTTAGATTTTTAAAATTCCAAATCTTAAAGGAGGTTATTTTCAGGGACAATATATCCTTTTCAATAAAGGGTATGTTTCCCTAACAAAATAAAAAAATTGTTAGTACCACTCAAAAGCTTAGTTCTTAATCTCACCAAGAGACAATCACTCTCAAACCCGTTTTGTTCAACTATTAATTGCAAGCTCTCTGGTGCAGAAATTATCATTCATTACATGCTTGTAGAACGCAGTACCACCAGGGAACGCGCACCGGACTCGTCTCTAAACACGATTTCACCAACACAGAGAGACAACAGCAATGACAGCAAGACCTTACACAGGACCATGGCCTTTATGAAGACTCATGAAGACAGCAGGACAGAAAAGGACAGACGTACATAGCTCAGATGCAGAATCCCGACATGGGGAGAGGAAAAAAATAGATCCATTTAGCAATAGGCCTAGAAAGCCAGTGGAGGAAGGCAGAGATCAAGGGTCAGCACGGCAAGGAACCCCTGCAGCCAGTGCTCCATCATCCCCCGGCCCTGCTCTGTGTTCACATCCAAGGACAGTAAAGCATGTCTAAGACATTTTTAAGGAATGGTTTGGATTTTTAATTTCTTCCAGATGGAAGCCAAAATTAGATTAAGGAACAAAACTTCATTATCTTAAATATAGCCTGAATACTTTAGAAGACCTTTCTATAATCAAATCTACACATAATCAACTGTCACGATGGCAGACTGATCTTACAAGTTACAATCTGATGATTCTCTTCAAAATCTTTCGAAGCGTTAAAAGAACATACAAACATTTAATACCTTTCAGCAACAGTTCGATATCAGAGTTTCTCTTCTACCCGTTAAAAAGCGTGGAGGAAAGCAGTGCTGACATTCAGCAGGATCCCTTTCTCTCCTCCTTTATTTGTTTGTTTAGGCCTTGCAACTGAAAAAAAGCTCCACTCAAAACCCATGTGTTTAGTTGTTTTGTGGTAAAGAACATAAATTTACTGTGTGGAGACAGGGCCATTGGAAGCCTTGCCAGCACTACAAACAAATGTTGCTTTTAACATGATAATTCCTCCCTAAACCAGCTAGCGGTGGACTAAACACAGCTGGTCTGCCAGAACTCAGGGCAGCTGAAAAATCAGGATCAGATAAGCAAAACTCAATTTGTGCTGCAAAACAACCAGCCTTTAGGAACGGCAAATTCAGTCTGAACTGTTTTTAATTCTGACTGCTCATTTGCCATCGTTACGCAATTGCGAGTCCATCTCCTCGCGCACGTGAGGCCAAAAGTGATCTGTGATTACGGAGTCGCAGCAAACCTCAGCCCGCATCCCATCAGCCTGGTGTCTGGGCGGCTTCAAATCGTCATGAGCAAATACCTTAAACAAGGAATTAAAAACCAGGCCAAACAACACACCTTATCTTACTCTAATTAAATTTAAATTGCTTCATTGCAATTAATGAGCATTTAAGAACCAAACAAGATTGTGGCCCAGATTTCTCCTAAATTTGTCAATTAACTCTCTAATCAACAAGAGACACAGACAGACACACACTTTTCAGGGGTGTGATTCAAATCTTACAAATCTTTTCTTTCTTCTCTTCTCTGTGAGAGAGGAGACTTGCTCCTCTCCTCTGACGTGTCGTACCAGCACCTAAAACGATCCTCTTGGTGGAATTATCAGCACGTGGGAGGAATCGGGCTGTGTCTTCCATTCAGTCCCTCTCTTTAGAACCAAGACATACGATCCCAGTTAATTTATACCCAGCAGAAAACCTGACTGGTTACTCAGTCCTGAGCTCTCCTTCTCGTCTAATTGTTTCCTATTTCTGTTTCATCTCCCATCTTGCACATCTCTAACTCCTTTTGTCGCAGACTTTTAAATCCTTTTTAGCAAGCATCTGCCTCCAGAACTCAACATAACTTACCCTGAAACCACAAAGGAAGCGCCCTTCCCATCCCCTGTCCGTACTCCTCTGTAGGAGTGCCAAGAGCTCTGTGCTTTGCCCGTGTGGCCGTGGCCCTCCATGACTCACCCACCCTCTCTTCTCTGGGCTCTCCTGGCCACCAAGCTGGCAAGAACAAGCCACCCATCTGCCCAGGTCCTTCTGCATCAAAAGTCCGAATTCCTCCTCAAGAATACACGCACAGGACCCTTACAATTAACAGTCAAGGCTGCATCTATCCATGCCACTAGTCGTTTAATGCTTTTTAAAACAGAGCCCCCAGGCTGCCTCTGCTCACCCCCAGCTGATGCTCACAGGGTGGCTTGAGCCAGATGCAGCACTGGGGTAGCCATAAAAACCAGCTCCCACCAGGAGTCTGGGATTCCAGCTAACAGCTTCCCAGATGCAAGATCCCACCAGACAATAAAAATATTTTAAATGCAGCATGTTCCAACTACAGCAAATAAGCAGCTCTGCTTCTCATCTGGCGCCATGGGAAAGGACGAAGGGACACAAATCCTCGTATTTACCGGCCCCATTTCAGGCAGGCAGCAAACTGCAAGGACGGGTCTGCAAGAAAGGTCCCCAAACCAACACCTGGTGTCAAGGACACGAAAAGGCTGGGTTGTGCTGCTTTACGGGAAGGTTTTTCAGTCGTTATGATGGATTTTGTAGAAGCGGTATCTAAAGAGAGGCCAGGCTTGAGATGGTTGTGTACTTTAAGCATAAGAAAAAGTAGAGCTGATTTTCATAGAGAAGGGGGAAGGATGTCAACCGAGGGAAAGACGGAGGGTTACAATGATGTGAAAACAGCGAGGACTGAGGTTGCGCAATGCCCCGTGACGAGGAATTGGGAAGAAAGCGGAGGAACTGAAAGAGGAATAAAATTCCTGCTAAAACATGTGTCAGCACAACCAGAGCAAGGATTTCTTTTCTTCTTTTAGTACTTGACAAAGGTAAGGACTCGACTTAACAAGACTGTGGCGCACCACTAGACTTAATCCAATACAACTGGTAATTTTTGATTAATTACCACATACATGCTGTGTCACAATTTAAGAGAATTAAATTCTTCAGCATACCAGATGACAGCTCTCTGCTGTGCCTTATCAGGAGGCATCTGGCCAGGTCAAACTAATTACCAATACTACACAAGTGCCCTTATCTAGGAGCAAACGTTTTGCTGCTGCGATTATGGATTTGTTCAATTGCAAAAGCTACTTTTAAGGGAAAGTTTCATCATACTTTTAAAAGGTACAATTATATTGCTCAGAGAGTCAGGAAGCTCAGTGTCAATTAAAGCAAGGTCTGCTTCAATTAGTGCACGGGCTGGCTGACTCGTGGATCATACCTTAACACTAAGGAGGAGTATCTCTTAGTGGCCAGCAACTTACGCTTGATGACTCTGCAGGTCTTCCTTCGGTTTGAAGGATGGCTAAACATAAATATATTTCAACTACTTCTGCAATACTGTGTAAATGAATAGTTCTGGTCTTTCATGTACAGAAATTACCTGCGTACTAACAGAAACCGGCGTTATTAATTCAAGACCATACAGGCCTCACAGATTTTTCCAACCTTTCTCGCCTCAGTTGCTTCTGTGTTTGGTTTTTTTTTTTTAAGTACTAATGGTCTAGGGCCAACAAACATTTTCTCTTACATACCCACAACAATCTATTCTGTGAGTCTGCACTATCCCAAGTCTGGTGTGGATGCACCATTGCACTGTATTTTTTATTTTTTTTTTAAATAAACAGACAAGCCTTGCCTACCCAAGCATGACACAAACCAGGCACACGCTAGCTGGCTTCATCACTTCAGTAATGATAAAGCAGTCTAAAATTATTGCATTAGGCAAGCACCAGCTATAAACGTGCCTCCCAGTGAGACTTTTGCTTAAAGAAAGCAAGCTTTCCCTGCACCCGCCACCCTGCAAGGGAGAAGGGGGACATTTCTTCCATTTTACGTCGGGAGCACCCCAGCGCCTACGTGTGCGGAGGAAGGAGCAGAGAGACGAAGCTGAGCGACGCGGTTCTGCACAGCAACTCAGCACCTCCGGCTCCCTGAGCTGACCACACACTGTTGAGGGAAGTTAATAGAAACGTTGGTAATAGTATTTCAGGTTCCTCCCAGGAAAGTCCCGAGCTGTCGTTTTAAAGGACATTTCTAAGGTACCTTGAGATCTGCAGATTAAAAGGAACAATCATATGGGGAGGTGTTCCTAATAACATGTTTGGCAGCGGTAAGCGGGTCATTTTGGAAGCAGATTTTCAACGTACTGAAACTACTTTTCTTCCCTCTTATTCTGAGGCAACCAATTCAACAAAGCGAAAAGTCCAGTGTTCAGTAAAGTAAGTTCACAACTTGAGGCTTGAAACATTCAGCAAATAAAGCATGCTTGGGTGAGTTCAAATGAGAACAATTTCAGAAGACCTCTGTAAAAAGAGCATATGTTCTCTGAATTACTTTAACTTAAAATATTAGAAAACTTCTCACAGCACAACTAGAAAGTGGGACTAAACTGTTTCGTGCTGGAGTCTTGGTTCATAAAAGCTCTTACCACACAACATCAGAGAGCTTTTTTTTGAATACCTTAATGGATCTGACCTAAATATTTCTCTCAAGCATCAGAAAGTCCATTATCTTGTACTATGGAAACCACAGCAGCAGTATTTTTTGCCTAGTATGACAACGTGTATTCGCGTTCTTGATTTTACTCCATTTGTCTTACTGGGAGGGCTCGTGGTAGCAAAGGTAAGCGCATCTACGTAAGCAGGACAAAGGCATTATCCTGCAGAATCAAGACTGTAGAAATACACAGAAAGCCGCTGTTGCTTTATTCTGGAGAACTGGTCTACCTCCGCATTAGGGTTGTTTTCTTCAGTTCAAAAACATGGATTTTTTTGGCTGTAAGTTGAGAGAGAAACAAGGATGTTCTCAGCAACTGCTGAAACCGAGCTGCTTGCTTATTTAGCGCCGATCAGGTGAAGTAGAAGCCTGTCAGCCACTTAGAAACCTTGAAGTGCGCTACAGTTAGGACTTTTAAAAAAAAGAAATCCTGCTTAAGTTACAGAAGAAGCTGAAAAACTATCCGCACGCAATTAGTTACCAGCCCAAGTAACACCAAAGTCTTCCTTCTGTTGCATTAAAGGTGCTGCCACCAGCAGTGAAGAGGAACATTCAATTAGTACTCACTCAAGCACGGCACACTACCACGCATTTTGACAGCTTCTTCCTTCGTTTGCAGAAGAAAAAGCTTCAAATCTTGCCTGCACTCACGCTGCTGACTCAGAATGTTACCGCACAGGATTATCAGAAGTGTTGCCCTGGGACTGTAACGCACACGTTTTTTTTAAAATACACGCTCAGGATAAATATCTACAGAGCTGACCACGTCTCATAGAGCCAACACCACGTTACGACACTGCTGGCTGCACACACTCACGGATTACCTGCAGAGTTTCATATTCTGCCCAGCTCTTTGTATTACCCATGTGTTTATACACATAATATAGATAATTTCCCTTTGCTGTTCACTACTAACATTTTGGAATTAAGACTGCAAAACCACCAAATAATTAATAGTTTGCGTGGCTGCAAGACTGTCCTTTTTTATCAGCCCTTTACCAACACTGCTGCATGTTTTTGGGTTTTTCCAAGCAGTTAGGAGACTCATGCCATGACACAATACACCAAGATACACAGGGACCAGTATCTTCTCTTGTACCATTTAACGTTACGGCACAGCGAGGCCAAGGGGAGCGTGGGACCTGCGACGGCGGCACTTCAAACAGCCACTTCTTTTAACAAATGGCCAAAAGGCAAAACCCAAGGACCGCAGAGAACAGCTCTAAAAATACCAGGCAGCCTGACGGTGCTTCCTCTTGAACGCAGCTCTACTTCCCAACTTTTCCTCTCTAGCTTTTAGGGCCACGCCGTAAAAGTTGACCGCAGGTTGAAAGTCGGCAAAGGAGACCATTGGCCAAGGCTGAGGAGATGCAGAAGCCGCTGCGCCCTGAATTTGAGGAGTTTTTGGGGGGAGCATCCCCTCAGGAGCTGCTACCCGGGTCGGATCGGGGGGGGGGGGGGGGGGGGGTAGGGTTGGTTCTTGGAAGGCGGCGGCTGAATTTGTCACCCGTTTTGACAGCTGGTAAACAGGCACCCCTGGCACGGCTTCGGCAGCCCACGTCCTGCTTCCTCCCAAGAGAAACAGCCGCCCCGGGTGTTTTCCACCTGCCGCCGGGGCCGAGGGCTGAGGGCCGCGGCGGGCGGGCGGGCGGGCGGGCGGGCGGCCTCCGCCACCCCCGGAGAAGAGGGGTGTTCCCGGCAGCAGGCCGAGCCCCAGGACTTCTCCGGGGCCTCCCCGGGGCGAGCTGCCGCTTTGGTGCGACTTCAGGGACCGGAGCGAGGGCGACGGGGCTGCCGCCATCCCCCTCCCCGCGGCCGGACGGGCCTCGTGCCCCCTCAGGGCGGGAGGGGCCCGGCCGGCCCCGCCGCTGCCCGCCGCGCACCTCGGCGGCTCGGCCGGCCGGGGCACGGAGCGAACGCCCCCTCCTCACCCCGGCAACAAGCCGGGGGAGAGGTTTCGAAGGCGGGGGGGAGGCACTCAAAGGAGGAAAGGCGGCAAGGGTCGAGGCTCTGGAGAAAACGCCCCCAAAGATACGGGTTGGTAAAGAGACAGAGGCCTTTCGCACGCCACTGCAATTGTAAAATGGTTACCAGAACGGGGTCTACCTCCTCCTGCGGCTGCTGCCCTCTGAGTGATGCTGGCCGAGGACCCGTTTCTATTGTGCAACAGCAGCTCCCATCCGCCGGAGCTCCGTCGGCCTCGGTACCCGCCACTGAATGGAGCAAACAAGGAGGCACCAGGGAGGGACACCCCGGAGGGCGGGGCGTTCCCCATGACTGACAATCCATCGCAGCCAATGAAAAGGAACTCTCTACGCTAGCGGACGGCGGCGCTCAGCCAATGAGCTTCCTTTCCCTCGGCTCCCCGCCCCGACGGAGGGGAGGGCGGGCCGGGCGCGGCCTGTTATATGTTAATGAGGCCGGGGGGCGACAGCGAATCAGCGTGGAGGGGCGGGGCGAGGAGCGCGGGCCCGGGGGCGGGGCTGAAGAAAGGGGGCGGGGCCAGGGGTTGCGTGAGGGGACGGGAGTGCGAGGGGACCGGGGTTGTGAGGGGACGGGAGTGTGAGGGGACGGGAGTGCGAGGGGACCGGGGTTGTGAGGGGACCGGGGTTGTGAGGGGACGGGGCCGCGAGGGGACGGGAGTGTGAGGGGACCGGGGTTGTGAGGGGACGGGGCCGCGAGGGGACGGGAGTGTGAGGGGACCGGGGTTGTGAGGGGACGGGAGTGCGAGGGGACCGGGGTTGTGAGGGGACGGGAGTGTGAGGGGATGGGAGTGTGAGGGGACCGGGGTTGTGAGGGGACAGGAGTGTGAGGGGATGGGAGTGTGAGGGGACCGGGGTTGTGAGGGGACGGGAGTGTGAGGGGACGGGAGTGCGAGGGGACCGGGGTTGTGAGGGGACGGGAGTGTGAGGGGACCGGGGTTGTGAGGGGACGGGAGTGTGAGGGGACCGGGCCGCGAGGGGACAGGAGTGTGAGGGGACGGGAGTGCGAGGGGACCGGGGTTGTGAGGGGACGGGAGTGTGAGGGGACCGGGCCGCGAGGGGACAGGAGTGTGAGGGGACGGGAGTGTGAGGGGACGGGGTTGTGAGGGAACGGGGCCGCGAGGGGACAGGAGTGTGAGGGGAGTGTGATGAGATCAGGGAGTGTGAGCGGGTTGTGAGGGGACAAGAACATGAGGGGAGTGTGATGAGATCAGGGAGTGTGAGCGGGTTGTGAGGGGACAGGAGCGTGAGCGGAGTGTGAGGGGATGGGATCCATGAGGGGATGGGGGCCGTGAGGGAACAGGGAGCACAAAGGGACGGGGAGCGCGAGGGCAGCCGGGGCCATGAGAGGACCACGAGGGGCCGGGGCTGTGAGGCCCCGACAGGGCTGTCAGGCCCGTGAAGGGACGAGGGTTGTGAGGGGGTAGGGACCGTGAGGGCGGCCAGGTTGGCACCCGGGATGGCCGGCGATTGCGGCTCCTGAGGGGCAGCACGCTGGGGCGGAGGGTGAGGCAGGAACGAGAAAGCAGCATCTCTTGTTGGCGAGGGGACGTGGTCCCCCCTGGGTAGAGTTGCCTGAAGAAAGATGGATGTGGCTTCCCAGTGGCTGGGGCCACAGTGCGGGATCCCTGCACTGATTAGGGCTCCTCAAAACACGCCGTGTAACAACGCTGAGGAGATAACCTCTGTCTCCTGTGTTGCCATACGGAGCCTGAAGGGCTGGAATACCCTTGGATTAAAACAGAAGACTTGGCAGACGATGGCGAGGCAGCTAATGCTGCAGGTCAGCACTAAAATTGCCAGGCCCGGAGAAGAATCGCAGCCTGAAAAAGCATCTTTTTCATAATAACGTAGGGCTGTTTGTCCTTAGCTCTTCCCCTGCTAAGCTTTGACGGTGTTTGGAGAGGGAAGGTACGACGGGATAAAAACGGGACCACTCAGCCCACCTGAGATTCCGTCCGTCTCCTCTCCAGCCCAAACGCTGAGGTGTTTTCCAGCGTTGCAAATTGTGAGGCTGTTCATTCTCTGCCGGCACTTAACGCGATCTGAATTGTTAGATGTACTAATGAGCACTGTGTGGTTAAAAGCAGCAGGGTTGCTATAGTAACTGTAACAATAAATATATAAACCCGCTTAATCAAAACCTCCTCTTCTAATCGTGATTTTGAGGCCTGCCATGAAGTGCATGTTCTGCTGCGTGACTGCGATGGCTTTGAAACGTCTCTGAATAACGTGGTGCTGCACCTATAAACAAAGGAGATGACCGCTAAAATAATACGCAAGGTCATGACTTTGTGCCTGGATAAAAATAGCCCCAAATTAAATGTATTTAAAAACGCCAGACTTCTTCGTACCCGGATGGCATAAATCAGCATCGCTGTAAACCCGTGTCATTTCAGGCTGGTTGAGGATCTTGCCCAATGTATCTAACGAACAGCTACCGCCTTGCTGAAATAATACTGCACAACACTCCCTTGTGAAAGAGTGACTGGCTTTGAAAGCTGCGTTGTAATTAGTCCCAGAAGAGAAAAACCTCCACCCCAGGGAACGGGATTTGGCAGGGCCGCAAGGTCTGAACCTCCCAGCAACGATTTTTAATGCGGGGGAGAGCTTTCCTTTCTGCAGAGCAGACCCGCTGCTTCTGCACCAGCGTTTGCTCCCGGCAGCTCTTTGGCGTCAGTTCCATTCACTCCCCAACCCACCAAACCTTTTTCAAGCGACAGGTCATTGTGGAGAGGCGATCTGGCTTCACGCCTTGATGCAACTCCGGTCTTGTAGCATCCGGGGGCGACGCCAGCTACCCGATAACCCAAACTTGGCTTCTCCTAAGGAGTCCTAAGGGGCTTTATGTTTGATCGATATGGACAGCAATGCCATATCATAGAATCATAGAATCGTCTAGGTTGGATGGGACTTTTAAGATCATCGAGTCCAACCATCAACCTGACACTGACAAAACCCACCACTAACCCATGTCCCTCAGCACCACGTCTGCCCGGCTTTTAAATCCCTCCAGGGATGGTGACTCCACCACTGTCCTGGGCAGCCTCTTCCAATGCTTGACAACCCTTTCGGGGAAGACATTTTTCCTAATATCCACCCGAAACCTCCCCTGGTGCAACTTGAGGCTGTTTCCTCTTGTCCCATCGCCTGTTCCTTGGGAGCAGAGACCGACCCCCCCTGGCTACCCCCTCCTTTCAGGGAGCTGTAGAGAGCGAGAAGGTCTCCCCTCAGCCACCTTCTCTCCAGGCTGAACACCCCCAGCTCCCTCAGCCGCTCCTCACCAGACTTGTGCTCCAGACCCCTCACCAGCTCCGTTGCCCTTCTCTGGACACGCTCCAGCCCCTCAAGGTCTTTCTTATGGTGAGGGGCCCAAAACTGGACACAGCACTCGAGGTGGGGCCTCCCCAGTGCCTAGTGCAGGGGTGGACGGTCACTGCCCCAGCCCTGCTGGCCACACTGTTCCTGACACAGGCCAGGATGCTGGTGGCCTCCTTGGCCACCTGGGCACACAGCTGGCTCATTCTCAGCCGCTGTCGACCAACACCCCCAGGTCCTTGTCCGCCGGGCAGCTCTCCAGCTGCTCTGCCCCAGGCCTGGAGCGTCCATGGGGTTGGTGTGACCCAAGTGCAGGACCCGGCACTTGGCCTTGGTGAACCTCACGCCATTGGCCTTGGCCCATCCATCCAGCCTGTCCACATCCCTCTGCAGAGCCGTCCTGCCCTCAAGCAGGCCGACACTCCCACCCAACTTGGTGTCATCTGCAACTGAGGGTGCCCTCGATCCCCTCGTCCGGGTCCCACATAGGTTGGGACCCTGTTTTCTCAAGCCTGTTCTCCATCTCATGCTACTACATAGCCACCCAGCGATTGTTACATTTACAGCTAATTCACGCAACCGCCTGTGCTATAGAACAAGAGAAGGAGCCGTTTCTTCTTCCTCCTGAGGACTTTTATCGCCATATTTGGTGCTCGACACAGAAGAGTTTCTTTTGGCGCACGTGATGTTGTTGCTTTGCTGTTGCCAAGAGAACAACTGGAAGCCCTTGGCATTCCTTGGCTCCGTAAAGCCGACTGCCCCGGCTCGGCTCGCTCTCTCTCTCTCGGCTGTGCAGGACCAGCCTCGGGCAGTGTCACAGCTCGCTCGCTACGGGGCGCGAATTCGTTTAGAAATGTCTAATACAACAGGAGTTTATTCGACTATCGTCGCAGGCCATTGCGTTTTACTGGGGTTCCCCTTCAGAGGAAGCCAGCGGTTTGTGCTGAAGTAAAACGCGGCTCCCAAAAGTTGTTCGATTGCAGTTGGAAGGTATACAACAAGGCGGTTTCCTTGAATCACTTCCACTCTCCTAAAACCGTGCTGCATTTCCCATTTAACTTTTCCTAGACGTTTGATCCTTTGCTATTTGTTCTGCTCTCTTTGCTAAACCACTGCCAGATACTTCCTGATGCATTTTTCTCGTGATGAACCCTACAGATTGTACCGAGTCTGTCTGATAAATCAAACAGAAGACTTTTTCCCCCCCCATCCTCGAGATAATTTTGTCTCTCCCTTCTGTAACATTTCCAGTTTTTCAAATATCCTATTTAAAGCAACACCACCAGAGCTGGACTGGGTGTTCTTGGTTTTTTATATCCCCGATTCTTAATGTAAATTAAAAAAAATAATAATAAGTCACTTCTCTGTTCTGCTCCAGGGCTCTTGTCCTTCCCTTCTCGGTGCTGCCTCAACACCTACGCTGTCACTCCCACAAACCCACCGATAACGTAGCTGGATCTACACAGCTACTGAACAAATAATTATTTAAGCAGTCGCGTTAGTTTCTATCTACCCCCAATCTCAGAATTTTTTTTACGGTGCAGACTGGCAGACAAGCCATCTCTCAGGAAGAAATTTTCTGCAGCTTGATAAAAACTGGCATCTTCGCTTTCCACTCTTTATTTCTGTTATAAAGTGCCGAGGGTTAACTATATGGTTAAACTAATCCTCGTATTAAACACGACGTTACAGACTCTTCTCACTTACATGACGAGACGACAGCAGGCACTAGGCGGTAAAGATGATGGTTACCTCAAGGCAAGGTTTGTGGAGAAAAATAGCATCTTTTATTAGAACAATTCCACTAGAAGATATTACTCTCTGCACAAATCTCACCTCTTCTACGCCTTTAGAGCACCGACACCGCTAATTACCTTTACGCTGTTTCCATGATTTTGATTCTGCCTCTGCCTAGTAATTTTCTTCTATCTTTTAAAGTTATTCTGCTTAAAATTCCTCATGCGGCCTCTTTTTGCAGTCAAACGTGTCCAGACCATTCCCTGCCTCTGAGACGAGACCAGCTCGCATGGGAACGGCCCGCATCCACGCTCTTCAAGTGTTTTACCACCCAAACCAACGTTCGCATGCAGGCTGTATTTTTGGGAATAGCGCACTAATTCCCACACTGTCTCCAGCAATTGTTTGGGAAAACGCTAGTTGGCCCGATCCAGAACTGCGCCTGGGATTGCGCTAACGATTTCGCAGCGTCGAGGATAAAGCTCCGGCTCCTGGGGACATTTTGCGGCTAAACCTGTCTTGATTAGGAATGACGTTGCTTAAACATATGTCCGTACGTAAGTCATCCCAGTTAGGGAGCGTTGGTGTGCGTGGATACAAGTCCCTCCCCTCCCCAGCTCTGACGAGTTCCTTTGTCGGTGACTCGTATAACTGTCATTGTACCCTAACAGGTCTGGCACTTGCTGCTTTTTAATTCATGTTTTACTTTCTCTGCTTTTGACCTGGGGCCTCTTTTCAGGCTGCTGACCCGTTTGACCTCAGATCATCGGTTGCTTCCGCTCTGCCGCGCGCCCGAAAGGCCAGGGACGTGGTGACAAAACCCGAGAAGGTCTGACCAGGTAGTATTTCATCTCGCTTTTCTGGTTCTTCCTCCGCTTCCTTCAATTTTCGGTTTCTTCAGTCCGCTTTCAGCCACAGAGCAAGCAGAAGGTAGGGCTGCAGTTTGCACAGACTTCCCTCTCCTGAATTAAGCCGTCCGCTGTGGTGAGGGCAGAAACAAGTGCGCTATAAAGGAAAAGCTGCCCACCTGGAGCAGGCACCACAGGCACCACACGGAGCAGCCTTCGCAGGGGGAGGCCACAGCCTTTTTGGTGCCTTCATCCCTTAATAAATCGACTTTTCTGCTGGGTATCAGGGTAAACCCCTTCCTCTTCTCCGCTGCCGTTAGTTGTATGAGTTGCACTAAAACCAGGTAGGTTTATATGTGCTGTGGTCACAGCTCTCCGCTCGGGACAGACACGCAGTGACCTTTTCCTACACCATTCTCATAACTGGGAGCTTTCTTCCAGAGGTCACCTACAGCACCCTACCTCTGCCCTTCTGAATCGTCTTCCTGGACATCACGTTTCTTATATGTCTTCTCAAGCGGCTGAACTCCTTATCTGTCTTGACAGAAGGACAGAAGGACTCGGGGCACAAACCGAGGCTGGCAATTTAGGCTCAGGAGAGAAACCTCGTGTCTTTAACGCGTCTCCTTTAACCGCAGCAGTTACCAATTAATTTTCATCATGAGGCTTGAATGGTTTATCGCTCTGTCTCCCTTTTTGCGTGATTATCCAGGAGGGGGTCGAGGACTAACGTAACCCTCGCAGATATTCCATACTTGCAGCTCCACAGTGAAAACAGCAAGTCAGGTGAAAGCCTTGATAGAATTGTGTTGGCGGTGGGACCGACTCCAGCGCAGCGTTGTTGTTCAGGGGCTGGATCTATATCCACATCCCCGACCAGTGTAACCACATCAGCTCAAGGCTGCAGCATCAGCTGGTGCCTTTGAGTCCACGAATTCAAGCATAAAGTAGAGCAAGTCCAGAGGGGGAGGACTGCCCTCTTCTGATCGCTCGCTATATATCAAGTTGGGATTGTCCTGCCTTTATTTGACCAAAGTGGGTATAATACCCACCAAAAACGTAACACTAAACTCACTGGAAGTTTAGAAGTCCTAAAATCCCATTCTGTTAAATTGGAAAGGGGTGTCACTCAGACACCTCAGGGGAGAGTCTAACCCCGCCAGTAAGTGTTTGGTGATGTTGCATCTGGATTTAATATCTCGAAACCAGCATAGAGCACTTTTCTGTGTCTCGCTCATCTAATACGGTGTGTATGCGTGCTGCAGAATGGCAACGGACCTCACGGGGGCTGATCAGCACCAGTGGCGAGACCTGAAAGGAGTAAGTTAAAGGGTGAGTCCCATCAGCCCTCTGCACATGCTCGATGACTCTTGCTTCTGCTTTAAACTGTTGGGCACCATGCTCTCGGCCTGGGATCCCAGGCAGTTACACTGGTGTCTCGGACCTGAAACATCTCTGATGAGAACAGTGTGCTTGTGTCTCCATACGGCAGTGACGGACAAAAATAACGGAGAGACCTGCCAAAAAAAATATCCATTAACCTCCATAGGTCTCCACATCGTACTGGCTTAAGAGGCCAGAGAGTGAATTTTCTGTACTTGTTAGCACAATATCAGCCCCTCTCCTATGAAGACAGGCTGAGAGAGTTGGGGGGGTTCAGCCTGGAGAAGAGAAGGCTCCGGGGAGACCTTAGAGCCCCTTCCAGTCCCTGAAGGGGGCCTACAGGAAAGCTGTGGAGGGGCTGTTTGCAAGGGCATGTAGCGCTAGGACGAGGGGCAATGGCTTTAAACTAGAGCAGGGCAGGTTTAGATCAGACATTAGGAAGAAGTTCTTTCCAATGAGGGTGATGAGACACTGGCCCAGGTTGCCCAGAGAGGTGGTGGAGGCCCCATCCCTGGAGACATTCAAGGCCAGGCTTGATGGGGCTCTGAGAGACCTGATCTAGTGGAAGATGTCCCTGCTCACTGCAGGGGGGTTGGACTAGATGGCCTTTAGAGGTCCCTTCCAACCCAACACATTCTGTGATTATCTCCAGCCTGACTTCTCTGTAAGGCTAGCGAAGGCAAGCATCCTGACCGCTGCAAATCAACTTAGTTTCCTAGGAAAGAAGTGAGAAAAGAGACTATGAGCTGACAAGCAGAGCACCAGCTTGGCGCTAAAGAGAAACACGTTTTGCCTTTGGAGCTCCCATTTGCCTGCTGAACATTGCTGAGGGCAAAGCGACCCATGGGACTTGCTAAAGCTGTGTTGAAGCTACCGACCCACAACGTTACATCTACGTCCTGCTTGGACCCCTTTGCATTTCAAGTCACTCGACATGTGCTCTCACTGGCCACGTAACGCTAGCTGAATCATAAAATCTAACTCCTCCGGCAGGAGAGGGTTGATATTAGAAACATGATCAAAGAGAACCAATTACACGATGAGTTTTCACATCTCGTGCAAACAATAAAAGCCATAAACCCTTTACATCGAATGTGCATCGTATCGCTTTCCAGAATGCGCAGACATCTGGATTTGGAACCGTGTCAGACGTCTCAGTTATGAGATATCCGGATAGAGAGTTATGAGCCAGCTACAAAACCTTTGCTGTAAAGCGAGCTTTGGCACTTATTCAGAAGCTCTTCTGCAGTTTAAATTACAGAGAACCTGACTCCATCAAGATTTCATCAGCGCTGCTGTGAATGGAAGTCTCCGATTCTTGACAGCTTTCACAAACAAGATTTTTCTCTCTTCTGAGAGCAAGGGAACCTGAGTCCCTTGAAAATTCTGCCCTATTGAGCTTAGCAAGGTTTTTCCCAGTTTCGGCATATTTTCCTCAATCCGAGGCTCAGGTGGGCTGAGCCTGAATGGAGCCGCTGCCGAAAGGCATGAGAGAGAGCTGCGGAAGCCACAGACCTTACCTCCACTCTGAGCCTGCTGGCCAGAGAAGAAAGCCATCATACAGCCATCACAGAAAGCTGTTAGGAACCATTCACCCTCGGTAAAGCTATGTCGGTTGTTCCTGACCACTTTTATCCACTTCAGGTTCTTGGAAACGTCTTCCAGGAGGATTTGCTCCCTTTTCTTTGCAGGACTCGAGCTTAGGCTGCCCAACCTGCGGGCTCGAGCAGTCCCTTCTGTCCCGAGGAGGGATTTGGGGTCCCTTTGCACCCCTGACGTTATTTAATGTCCTCATTTAATGCGCTCTCGGGGTTGTTCCTCCACCGCTCCAAGAGTCAGTTGAAGACAAAAGGTGCTGGCAGCCCCTAATCGGGAAAGCGCCAGCAGAAGCTGTTAGACGCTGTCAGAAGCAAAAGCCTCCAGATGCCAGCCCTCACCGCAGCGGTCCCCCGAGTCCCCGAGGAAAGCGCGTGGCCAGCCTGGAATCGGGCGCTGCGGTCAGCGTGTATTTTCTGCATGACTGAGCCCAGGAGAGTCCGTTCATTACCCGCCCTCACCCGCAGCCGCTCACAGACTCCGAACTGCAGCCATCGGAGAATACTCACAGAGTTAGCAGCGGTACGTGTTGCTTTTTGGGTACTTTACTTCCCAGCAGTGCACCCAAAGGCCTGAACAGCAAGACATTGTACATTTTCAACCGCTGACAAGCTCACGTGAATGGGAGCTGGACGTTATCCCTATCCCAGTTATCTGGGGAGCCGGTGCAAAGTTAGCGAGCAAACCGGTGGCAGCACCAGGTTACTGTTCAGAAAGCTTCGGACTTTTTGAGTTCCCTTAATAAATCACATGCTTCTCTCTGTGAGAGAAAAGGCAGTCTCCAATATGATTTTTTAAATATTGCTGCAAAGCGTGAGCCTCCTGGGGTTTGAAAAACCACCTAATTTAGCAGGTACGCCTATCAGTTCAGCCCCACAGGGGAAGAGGTTCCTCCCCGCCTTCTTTGTCAGAGGGTGCCACGAATGTACTGTCGAAGGCGAAGGTGGGAATTTATATTTTTTAGACACATCGATACCATCCAGGTGGCCTCAGCGCCTGTGCAGTGTGGACCCAGGTCACCAGAAACAGCGTAATTCCCTTTTCTGCTCTACCCTCCGTTGCTTAAACACCAACCCAGGCGACCAAAGTGCTTAGCCACATGCACGCAGGCAACAACGCGCAAGAGTAATGATCCCTGTCGACTGAAATGACTCTGCTGACCTGCTTGACGATGACGTGTTTAACGACTTGGCTGGAGAAAACCTACCAGACGCGATTCAGCAAGGCAAAGCACCTCCCGGCTTGGCTCACGGGAGCGGGGGACGCCCACCGCCCCACAACCCCAGACCTACCGCCGCTCCTCACTGCTCACACACGGGCCGAATGGGTGCGATCCGGTTATTTCTCCCTGCAGGGGGAAAAGCTCGATGTCAAATCACCGACCGCTGGTACGCCCTCGCCCTGCGGCTCTCCTGCGCATCACCGGTACTAAAAATGGAAGTCTGCTGGAGGATGTAAGGTCACAGCAGGGTGACCACCACCCCCCTGGGTGGTGTCATCAGCTGGAGTCCCCTGTGGGGTTGATCCCGTAGGGTTTCCTCCAGGCGGTGAGTGAGAAAGGCCAGGATCCCCACTTTTATCCGCTCCCCTGCAGAGGGCGGTCCGTCCTCGCCTAAGACCGCTCCCAGAGCTGCACAGCTCCGAAGTCAAACAGACTTTTAACCAGGAAACACAATTCTTCCCGCTTGCCCAGTGTCTGGGAAAGGGCTGCCCTCCAAAGCAATAGCCCCGGCTTGGGGACGTCCATCTCCTGAAGGAGACCTTTGTCCAGCCGAGGTCCTGCACCCCATCCCCACGGCACCCCAGACACTCCAGATGCAAACAGGCCCCCAGTACCTGGTGGGAGCCCCTGAAGCCACCACTCAGCTTCTTCCATCTGCGCTCAGCTCTCCACCCCCTTGGCCTCCTCTGTCCCCTCATTTCTCCCTCCACCCCTTCTTTTCTCAGATCCTGGCTCTTTTCTGGCCCAACAGGTCCAGAGGTCCAACAGGAGCCTCAGCCAGTAACTCAGGCGCGTGAGCTCGGAGTCTGCTCATCCCCTGGATGAGCTGGTGCAGGAGGTGGGCTCCTTGCAGGCTGCCACTCAGCCCATTCACGATAACTTCACTGCCCCCAAACTAGATCATCTTTCATGCTCCCTTCCAACCCGAACCATTCTATGATTCTAGACAAACCTAACAATTGGAGAAGAAAACCCTAGGATACTTCACTCTTTTCATCCACTGGTCATCCAGAGGTTTTATCCTCCCATTTTACAGATGGGGTTACGGACCCCCACACCGAGCAGGGGTGATTTTACCCCTGGGCGCTCAGCAGACCAGGGAGGAGCAGTTTGCAGAGCGAGTCCCAGAGCAACGCTCTGCCTTCCTTCCAAACACCACATTGGGAAATAAGGGTTGGCTAATGGAAACCGAGTACTCCAACGGTGACGCTCTCTGAAGACGCAGCGGCACAGAGAGACCACACAGCTCCTGGGGGAACCACTCGAAGCGGCGGGCGAGAGGATGGAAGATCTTCGCGTTTACTGGCACCTACTGTGTTTGTGGGTTTGAGGAACACCATTTAGAGCAACAAAGTACCTGCTGCGGGAGAGGACCCTCGCCCGGTGGAGAGATGACAAACAGGTCTTGCCCCCAGTCTGGTTTTTAATGAGCCGGTTCAGTCATTGCGAAATGTCAGTCGGCGTCTCTGGAGACAGAGAAGTCACAGCCAAAAGAAGAAACTAAGGCTCCTGCTGTTCTGCCCCTCTGTAAACAGCTCTGTGATTAAATATTTCAGTTTGTAGCTCAGCAGCTCAGGGGCTGACATTTTTGCCACCGTAGCCTTCAGTTTCCCGGTTGTTTTTCCATCAGAGACTGAGGGAAGGCACAGCCTGGCTGAGGATTAAGGGCTGGATGCACAAATAAACCGCCACTGCCAGCTCTCTCCAGAGGCACGGCTCCCCGTGCCAGGACCGTCTCTATTCCCAGCCAAGCCTGTCCCTCTGCCGCGGAAGGGTGAAGAAGCTCACCCAGACCAGGCAAAGCCCGTCCGGCTCCGGCAGCACTCGGAAGGTGGTGGGGTGCAGCTCCAGAAGCAGACAGCAGGATGAGATGCACAGTGGCTGAGGTGGCATGGGCGACGTGAGCCCTTGATTTGCTGCTAATTTTGGCCAGAAAAGCTAATTTCTCTGCGTCTTTTTGTAGGGAGAGAATAATGAGCTACCTCGGTTGGTGGGACCACAGAGACCACGCTGAATTACCCGCAGAAGCACTCAAACGTAAGGCCTGGTTTTGCTGCAGTGACAGCCTTTTCAGCCTGTGATGAACAACCGTCATCTACCATCTCCTCTGGAGAGAGAGGCTTCTCTTCCTCCTTCCTTTCACAACGGCCAGTTGCGTGGGATTACACAAGGAAAATCCGGAGGCCCCTCCAAATCGTTTTTAACTGTCTCCAGGAGGATTGTCTCTTGTTTCTAGACCTCCCTGGAGAATGTTTATCTACACCGGACAGATAGCAGGAGCCCGCACGTCCCTCTTGCCTTGCCTGGCCTTCCTCACACCCATCTGTGCCAAACGATTGGCTCTTGAGCCTGAGGAGACCTTCTCAGTTGAAGGTCTCCTCCTCCCCAGCAGTCTCTGCTTGGGGGACTGGTGAGTCTTCCTTGGTAGGATCACAGAGATCGGGCGTTCTCAGGGTGGTATGGCCGTAGGATGCGAATGCTGCCCATCCACAACCATGGTTAGGCTCATCAAACTCCTAAAAATATGGGCTACTCGCTCTGGGATAGAATAACTCGAGTATCGACCACCTCCAGCAGGCGGAAAAAGCAGACGATTTGCATGTGGACAGCTCGGATCCCCTGTGGTATCCCGGGCTCCGTGTGTTTTTATTCCTACAATGGTGCCAAGAAGCTCTCATCACGGAGAAGGAATTCACATCTCCAGGGGCGAAGGAGGCTGAAGAGATGTGGCTGAGCTTTGCGATGAGAGGGAAAGACGGAACGATAAGGGTGGAAACAAACCTTCCCAATCCAGAGGCCTGGCGCAGAGGCCCCCCCGGGCATTCAGCGTGTGACACACGTGTATTTCTATACGTGCACATGGGCACAGACGATCTGCTGTGCCTGGCTGAGCCCAGTTCACACACATGGCGTGTTCCCTTTCATCTTCCACCTCCTGCGACGCTGTCGAGTGTTCTAGAGGAGGACTTACCGGGATGACCAGCGACCCCCCCCTGGCACCCAGCCACTCGTGAGCACAGGTGCCTTGCAGAACAGAGCAAAAATGCTTCAGGCTGAAAACATTTTCTTCCCTTAGTGCACGTCAGTGCTCAGCAGGGAGGTTTCATCACCTCTGCGTGCTCACGTGCTCTCTTCCCCATCCCATCTCCCATCGGCAGTGTGTTTTCACTCTCCTCCTCCTCACACGGGGAGATGCAGCACCGAACTTGTGCGGGGCAAGAGTTTTTTTACTCTGGCTCTGTCCTGGGCACTCCTGCTGGCACCGAAGCAGTTAACAGTGGCCAGCAGGATTTGGGGGCAGACAGCATCTATTTTTTAGGGGAATTTTTCTTTATTAAACTGTTTCGCCACCTATTTCACCCCATCCCTCTGACATCCAGCCACCCTATTCTCGCTCCGTGAGCGGTGGGGTGACAGCACGGAAACTCCTGTCCCACCACCCGGCCCCGTTTGCCACCGGATGGTTCCTCATCCTGGAGCTCAACCTCCCTTTATAAACCGGACCTGGCTGAGTTCAGGCTGTTCCATCGATCTCCACTTCCCTCCCGAAGTGCCAGCGGGACTGACAGAAACGCCCCAGGATTTTGAAATAGTTACTGCGATAACCACGGAGAAGCAGCCAGCCCGGCGCTCCCTGCTCCGTCCCGGAGCCACACAGCTCCTGCCGGAAGGCACGGCATTCCCAGGGCGTTTGCTAAGCCAGCATTGCGCTTCTTGCAATGAAATGCCAACCTGCAGCAGAGGAGAAAGGACAGGGAGGGAAAAAAAAGGGACCACGGTCAGCATCGCACCCACGTTTGTTAAGTCAAACACCAAACTGGTTTGTGTACGGTTAGACCAGCGGCTTTTAAATAGTTGTAAGAATTGCCCGGCGGTGCCTGGATGGTTTTTGGTGGCAGTTACGGAAGGAACTGCCGTAACAGGCAGCGAGGGATGGAAAAGCCATGCCCGTGAGACAGGGCATCCCCTCCTGCTCCCCGGGCAGAGCTGGCAGGAGGCGTCCGCAGCACTACGGAGGAGGTGGTGGCAGCCCCAGGTGCCCAAGCAGCCCAGGGGACGCGAGACAGGGCTGAAGGTTCTGCGGAGTTTGAAGATTTTGCATTTTTAGCAGCTGGCTTGTGACGGTGGGTTTGGCCAAGCTGTGAGGTTCAGGCTGCTCCGCTGCGGACTGTTTTTATTAGACTTGGCACTAGACTTAGGCAGTTCCAATCCATTTTATAAAGTGGCCTTTTAGTGGAGAGCTGTATAAAAATAGGATATCACGAGAAACTGCTTATTCTTAAAAAAAACCCAACAAAATCAACTCAAATAAATCACATTTCTTCCTTCTGCTATCCCCGATCAGAACCAATCCCCCACACACCGGTTATTCCTACCTGCTCCACTCTGCAGCCTGGACTATCCCAGTTTTGTTTAATTCCCCCAGATATTTCCACCCCCACCGGTGTGACCTAGGTAGGAATTCCCAGGAACAGAAGCCGGCACACCAAGCTATTCCCACGCAGAGAGCTGGCAGCCAAGCACTCAACCAGTCGTCAGACATGCCCCGAGTGGTTCTCACCCACGGACACCGAAGCACCGAGAATAAGTTCAAATCCCACCTTGACGCACTTTTACCGACAGCTACTTCCATTTTCTGGGAGGACTATTATATATCGCTTAAACTTAAAACAATATACTACCTGCGTGTACACGCACTTCATGCAACAGTGACACAGCACAGCAATTGATTACATTTTTAGGTCTAGTCTGTCCTGTCAAAGACGTACTTGGGTATACTCTCTCCGAAGCTTAATAAAAATTTATACAGACTTCCTAAACCACCTTATTTTCACCACAAGACTAATCAAAGCAACCCTTTTGTTGCAATCTATTCTGCTGCAACCCAAGAGCCGATGGGATAAGACCCCGTGAGAAAAGGTTGTCTAAAAAGACAGATTCTCCTTTTTTTTTTTTTTTTTTTTTGGATAAATAAAATCCTACTCTTTGAATTTAGCGACGTGATTGTCATAAAGCAGCTGCGGCAGCGGCCGGATGGCCGTTCAAAACACCGTGGTGAGGAGGGTCTCGGAAAGCGAAGATGCGCTTTGAGAGGACTATGCTCACCCGACTATTGTGCTACTTCAAAAAAATCAACCCCTGCCTTTGAAAATGCCAAAGGCAACCATTCACGAGCAAACACCATACGGTGTATTCGCCCTCTTCCGATTCCTCTTACCATCAATAGGAAAAAAAAAAAGAGATAAAAGAAAAGAACATTCCCGACCTGAAACGACTGCGTGCCGCGCTATACAGCGCTCTCACCGCAAGCTCTCCAAAATGCTAGATGGTGGCATGAAATTGCTCAAGTACGTGGTTTTTAGATTAAAAAGGGCAGAAAGGATCATTAAGCGGTCCAGTCTCGACTAGCTCCATTTGTAATCCTCAGCGACGCTGTGTTGTGGTTTTACTTTGGGGTCCACCTTGGGCTTGCGGCGGAAAGACTTCCCGGGACGTCCCCAAAACCGTATTTAAAAGTAAGCTGATTTTTTCGTGACTCTCATGGTAAAGCTCCGAAGATGGGGTTAACGCAGCTTTGCGATGGCGTTAACAGCTGCTGAATCCCAACACGATTAAAAATAAACTGCAGTAAAAATAGTCACGTATTTGTGACCGGGGAAAAAAAAAAACAACAAAAACAACAATCACCGGGGCCAGCAACTGAAGCATCGTTTTGACATTTATAAGGTGTTTTGAAGAGCAGCTGCGCAGGCAGTTGCGCTCTCGGCTCCTTGATGGATTCCCAGTCCCCGACTGGTGTCTGGTGGGTGGCTGCAGTGGAAGGACAGACCCCTGCATGGAGGCCACCACCAGCGGCTCCCACAGGTTCAGGGACGGGGGATGCTGCTCCCTCTGTTCGTCAAATAAAACCATGCAAAAGGCCGGCCACAACGGCTGGCACCCACGAGGGCACTTACGTACCTGATCACTGGCTTAAATGCCAGCCTCTAAACTCGAGGTCCTCCTCGGCTGGGAGACATCTGCAGTCCCTCTGCTCTTCTCTCAGCCGCCAAGTCCCCTGCGTTGTCATTGCGGTGCCTCTCCGTGTCACCAAACAGGACCACATCGCTCGCTCCTGAGCCTCGGAGATCGCAAGGAGCATCCCCTGTCCCTCCTCCCTCTGCTCAGCACGCCCGCACCAGCACAGCTCTAAATCCATGAGTCCGCCCATCCCAGCGCCCCGTGGCCTCGGTGCCCCAACACACCACCTGTATTATTAACAGCAGCCACCCTCCCTTTTTTCTCTTTTCCAAATCAGTAACAGCTGCCGGTTTGCCGAAACGCCCGACGGTTAACCTTGCACCGAAATGATCCTTCAAACACCTGCAAGAGGAAGCAGTTTGCAGACGTCACCGTGCGGGTGGCGAGGTCTAAATCCCCTCCCCGTGATGTGAAATACCACCCAACACCAAATAGTCACCCAATACCGCCCAGAACGCAAATATTCCGGCGATGCATGCGCAAATGCAGGCGGTTCGGGATCATTCTCATCATTCGTGATCTTTTCCAGCCTAAAAGGTTCTATGCTTTGCAGAAGAAACCTAGAGGCGAGTACTGGAATAGACATTTAAAGTCCTGTAATAAGCAAAATAACTACACGCTGCCAAGCAAGGAAGGCTCAGGCCTTAAATTTTATTGTAGACGAGAAATAAATCTGGCTTGTGATCGGCTGAGCACACTCAGGTAACAAATTCAAGCCACCCCTCTCGTTCCCCCCCCTTTTCCCAGCACGTGACGACGAAGTTTTGGAACATCTCACGAGCTGAGATGGAAAATCCGGAGCAGCAGCAATACGCTCCGTTGGCTTCTCGTGAAGTTAATGTTACCCTTTTACCTGTGGGCCCTCAAGCTCCCACTTCTCCTTAGAAGACAATATTCAAAAGCAAAACTGTTACTTTCATGGCCATAATAAATAGTCCCGTACGCCTCCGGTGAAGACGTTCAGCCCAAATGTAACAACCCATGGAAAATGGCTTCTGGTTTCAGAGGACGTGGCGACTGATGTCCGCCGGGGAAACCGCTGGCGAGGTTTGACTGCTGCTGATTTCTGGTGTCAGCACGTCTCCGTGTTTAACCCGACGGTAGCAAACAGTCGCTCAATCTGTCCGAAGAGAGTTTTAAAAGTCAGCTGCTCTTACCCTTCGGGTTTAAACTCCGTCAGCTCCCAAATATCTAATTTTCAGTTGATGCCTCCGGCTGCAGCATTCGTGTGTCTCCCATCAGAGGCCGGGCGCTACCTGCTCCCCTTCTCCCGGGTGGCACCAGGGAGCGATGGGACACAACTGCGGCTGCTGCTGCCTCCTCCTCCTCCCTGGGGACACACTCGCTCGGGCACCGGCAATCCCCTTCCCAGCCTTTGCTGGCTGCTGCCGGTACGCGGCGAAGTTGAGCGGGACCACGGGCGGCAAGTCGTGGGCTGCCGGGGCCGGATTCGGATCCGCTCCACTGCAGGGGCTGCTTCTTCGGCGTCTGAATTCCTCCCACCGCCAGTAAAAGTGCTGAGCTTTAGTTGAGGTATATCAATAATCTGCAACACACTGGAAACCAACCCTCTGTTCCTCCCTTGTCTCCCCTTTCTGAACTGCTGTGGGGGACGTCCAAACACGCGAAGCAAAGACCAGAGCCCAACGGCTTTACCTTCCGGGTGCCTTCTCCGATGGCTTTGCCTTCCAGGTGCCTTCTCCACCCCTGCCCCAGGACTTCCACCCCATCCCATCCACGCAGCCGGCAGCCTTCACGTCTATGCTGCTAATTAGCTGCGGTAACGGCCTTTCAATCAGCCTAAGGAGAGATCTTCACAGTAAGAACGAGTTTTTGGGTTCGTCAATGCCTAGCACAAGCTTTCCTACAGCTAAACCTGGACCTGATCCCACCGAGAAGAGAAACCAGGGTTAATACAGTAAATGCTGCTGTTAGTTACCATCCGAGTCTCGCATCAGTTTTCTTCACACCTCAGAACGTTTAGTAGATTGCTTGTTAAAAGGGTAGAAATTATTCGTATAGGAACAATAGTTAAATACGGACCTTGGAGTTATTAAGTACAGTAGTTTCTCTTTTACAAACGCAAGTAGCGCCGCCGTGCCGGAGAGCACAGCGACCCGATGGCAAGGAAAGCAGAGATTGGCTTTTATGACACTATTTACAGGTTTTTCCATTTTAAAAAAAAACGCCGAGTTTGATTAAATATAAGTAGAGAACATTTCTTCCATATACAAACTCTTGTTAGCTGATTAATTACTAAGGTGCTCAGAAGTGTGGATGAAAACAGGAGTTACAGTAGATCAGTTGCGTTTGTGTCTATTTACACCGGCATCTTCCAAAGAAGCTGGAAGCGAAGTGGCCAAGTTATGAACGTAATGCCACAGGAAGCGTTGTTTTCTTCACAGCATCTTTGTCAGAAGGGAAAATAGTAGTACTTTCATTCCTTTTTTTTATTAGCAAAGGCGGGTGCCCTTGCCGAGTCTGTGTAGCTGGTGGTGCCAGGCAGCATCGCACCGTGAGACACCCTGTTTCTACCCCTCGACTCCTGCCCAGCCCTTACCACCAGGATTTGCTGGTCTGATGGGCAGCTGCCCGAGACAGGACTCGCAGCACCAGGTTGTTACGCTGAAATGCATCGTATGGGGCCTCCTACGGACACGGAGATCTACTCCGTGCACCAGAAGGGAGAACTTATGTGCGAGAAACCAAACAAGGAGAATGCGCTTTGCAAAAATTTTGGCTTCCAGTCGGAAAAAAATAAAATCCCAAGTGGCCCGTATTTTGTAGGTCAAATTCCTTCCCCATTAACATTCTCGAAGAGTTCTTTTCTGTCTGAAGGGCAAACTCTACCTCCAGTTCCATTCTCTGCTGACTGACGGCTGACCACGGACACTGCCTGGCATCGCTTCTCTCCGTACCGCCTGTACTCACACGGGTGCCTCGGAGGAGCTCGAAGTTTGGCGTTTTGGCAACCCGTCAAACCAGGAGGGTATCTGACCATAATGAAAATGCTGATTTTGTCCTCGTCATTTTAAGATGCTATAGAAAAAGAAAGGAAAAGAAGTTGATGTGACTTCTGTTTGCGAACTTCCCATGTACTGTCATCTTTCCCTCGTACATTTAAGTTTCAAACAGGTCCCAGAGATTGCAAGGCAAGAGTGTTAAGGCAGTAGAAGAAACTCAGTATTTCATTCACACCTCTTGATTCCCTTAAAGGTATTTCTAAGGCATCAAAAGGGGCATGTGGTTTGTGCTCGCCTTTTCAGAAAAAGGCATTGGGTATAGTGTAAAAAAATGGATGCTCAATGACAGACGGAAGCCACTCGGCCCCGGGCAACGGCCACAGCATCAGAGAGGAACAGGGAGATACAGCGGGGTTTCCCGGGTGCGGGTTCCTCACCATCGCTCTTTCTGGTACACCTCTGTTTGTACAATCTCACCGGGGTGCTCAGATATGCAGGCCCCGTTGATGTCATTGAGTTTGTTGTCTGGAAGATCCTCGGGTTTTGTGCAAAGTTTCAGCGCCCTGGAGATGAAGACGTCCAAGTCAAACTCAGGGTCTGTCTCACCGGTCACCTCCGTGGGTTCTTTGTGGAGACGGTGAGGAGAAGATGGCAGGCTCCGTTCCTGAATCTCCGGAAGAGGACTGGCACACTCCAGACCCACCTGCGTGCTCTTCACCCACTGAGCAATCTCCAGAAAGAGGTTGGATGGTTCTTCTTCCAGCGATAGCTCAGCTGCGGGTGCTATGGTTGCTCTTTTCCAGTGGGATAAATCTAAAATCAGCTTGGGCTCGGAGTAATGGTGGGGCTTATTGTCTCTCCACAGCAATTTGTCCAAGTAGGAAGGTGACCCCACTTTGTAATCACACGATTTCCCGCAATCGGCATCAAAAACTCGGTCCATGGATGAGTGGGATAGCTCCAAGAACCTCTCCGAGCTGCTCTGTGAGTATTTCCGGGGATCAACTTGCGCTTCTTCAGCGATGGATTCGGACCCTGCCCGGGGGTCCCGCTGAACCTCATCCATGTCGTGGTATTTATCGTGTCTCCATTCCAAATCGGAGGAGAGGCTTACGTGATACCTGCGAAAGACACGCTGCTATTAGACACGCAGACGATGGCTTCGTTAGAAACAGCCGTGCTCAAACAGGTACGGATGCTGCTATTTTTGCCTTTTTCTTGCTAATATACCGCTTACCTACAGATCTCTGAGTTCTTAATAATATTAGAGACCCTTTTCTTGCGGGTTAAAAAAGGCAGGGGGATGAGTAATTTATCAAGAGTCTGAGACGGGACCAGTAATGGGAATAAAAGCCCGAGAACCAAACCAACTGGCCCCCTCATTTAGCCCTTCATCACTTTTCCTCCACTTGGCATTAAAACGTGATTAACAATATCAATAATCAAACCGTCCCTCAAGCCCACAGACAAGCATCGCAGTGCGAATGCTCCTTGTTTGTTGCCATAAAAGTAAAAAATAGGAGCTTAAATCCCCACTGAGGTCGGACATCACCAATTTACTCCGACATCATGGACCAAGAGCAACCCTGAAGGATGCTAAGTGATAACTTCTCAAGCCAGACGAACTCCCTGGATTGCAATTACCTGACAACGCCCATTCTTAGACACGGCTTTCAAAGTGACATCTAATTTACCGGTTCCTAACTGAGCTGCCTTTAAAAGATGTGTTATCCCAGAAACTGGGGCTCTATGTCCTGGCAATGAAACGCTCTTCAGGTGTCCCACAACGCACAAAGGCAAAATCATTTCCCATTCCTAAAACACTCGGCTCATGTGGCAACGTTTACAGCCCTATAGCTAACGTCCCCGACTGGGCGGCGGGACCAACAATCTAGGTCCCAGCTTCTCGTGGCACACCAAGAAATAGAACAGCCAAGAGATAAGAGGGCGACAAGGTGACCTCCAGCAGCTGATTTGCTGCTTTGGGGACAATAACCAGCAGGGATGGCGGAGCTGTGGGCACTGAAGATAGATATCCTGAGGAAAAGCTTCCGGCTTTCCTCTTTACCTAATTCATCTGGTCGTCCTCCCCCAGCTTCCACCCTGGTACCGGTTCACTCAGGCAAAGAGATTAATAATAGGGATTTCTTTCGATTATTTTTTTCAATGCTGGTGACATGTAGCAGATTAAGAAAGCGAGGCGATTTAATTGCTGTGCAGTGAGGAACAACGCCGCACACATCCCCAGCCGGCTCCCCCCGCTCAGCTGGAAGGGGCTCCCTAGGAAAGTGAACCCAGTTAATTCTTAGCCGCTTATTTTGTCCCACCTTCTCCAGGGCCGGGGCTGGCCTGGTAACCGGGGTAATCATCTAGGACATGAGAGACCTCAGCTCAAGGCTTCGATCTGCTCTAAACTTCCTGGACAACTTTCAGCAAACCATTTAAAACTCAACGCAATTAAGTTTTTGGTTTTGGTTTTTTTTTTTTGAAGACCCCAAATCTGTGGCCTCTGGGGCTTATGCGCCTTGAAAAGCGATAAATACAGCGCTCCAGATCAGGTCTGGTCCCCGAAAAGTACAACGATTGTATTATTTTATAACTGGTATTATAGGGACAGAGGGAAGGACTGTAGTGTCATTTAAAGAGATGTAACTCAAATGACGACAATACAGGCTGTTAATAAAACCAAGAGCGGAAAGATACTCAGTAACTGGAACGTGCAGACTGAACATCTGCGCCCTGTGGAAATCAACGACGAAGCTCTCGTCGGCTTCAGCAAGGTGCCGGCTTGGGCTAGAATTACAACATGGCATAAAGAAAGAAAAGCCGGTGTTTTTCACGGGTCTGGAGCACGTGTGACTGAACCCAATCGGAGTCTCACCAGTCAAGTTGTGCCTAAAGAATTGAAGCCAGGCTCTGGTCTCTGGCCCAGCCCTGGGTACCGTACCTGTCCCAGTTCGACATCTGGCTCTGGTTGGCTTCCATCAGTAAAATATCATCAATCTCATCCTCAATCCGGAACGGATGCTGAGACACCGGTTCATCCTCGGGGCAGGAATACGGACTCATGTAAGGATGCTGCAGACCCATCTCAGCCGTTAATCGATCCATCGGGTTAAACGTCAATATTTTCTCCAGAAAATCAATGGCTGTGAAGCAGAGAGAAACAAGCTAATTCCTCAAAAGCAAGTCCAGCTTCCTTTCCAGGACGAGCCGCACGAATCCCCCGCAAAACAAATCCCCTCGAAATAAGGAAGGAATCAAAGGTCACACATCCTTTGTCCTTCTGTCCTTCCTGCATCCATCTGACCCGCCGCAGGGGCTGTGTGCTTGCAGCGGAGCAATCCCGCAGCCCCCGGGTGTCACTTCATCTAGCAAGGCAGGAGAAATGATGGCAAGAGCATCAGACCTCCACAGGACACCACATACACGGTATGTACCTGCCGCTGCGAGCCCGGGCCGGAACGCTAAGCTCCTACCCCAAAAAGACCTTTGGACGGCGTCGGGATTTGATTCCACGCTCTCAGATCCATTCGACGAGCATGTCGCGTTTTGGACAAGCGATTTCACATCTTTATGTGCAGCTGAAGCCCCATTAGATGTAAAATGCAATTTTTAAAAGTCCTCAGCATGACTCAGACTAGGAAAATTTTGCCCATTAATATTTAAAGAATTCTGAGTGCCTAAAATTATTTTAGAAAGACTGCGGAGCAAGAACTCTTTTCTGCGACGATGGAGGAGGAAATCAAGTACAATTAAAGCGACTAGAATTAAACCTAAAGGTAGAAGGTTTCTTGCGATTCCTTTAACGATTCCTTTTACTGACGTTATTGCGAAAAGATCAAATCCTGCCATTAAAGACGTTGCTTATTCAGTTGATTCTCGGCAAAGGGAAGAACCCCTTAGAATTCAGATAACACAAACAGGAATATGCCTTTCTTCATTTACAACTTTTTCACCGGACCTTCAGAAATATCCCCATTAAAGATGTAATTGTGTGAACGGGACCCGTTTCTTTAGGGGCAAAAATCACTCAGCAGAAAGGAAGGGCCACGCCTCTTGCCTCAGTGCTTAAACATTAACCGATATCCAATTGTCTCCCACGGGATTATTTCATTGCCGGGACTAATTAAGTAGGAAGGAATCAATAGCTTCATAAGGTCACTGACTGCGGGCAAGAAGCACAGTGGAGTGACATATTACGAGTTATATATTATGGGTCAGAGAGGCAGGAAAATGTCGATGAATTATGCAAGGGGCGCAAGCGACCTTTCTTCCCGCAGTAACGATGGGGAATAAATCCGTTCCTGCTTGCCGGAGGCTGCCGCGGTCCTTGGGTAACCCGGGCACTGCCAAACCCATATAGCGGACGTCGTATAACCAAGAGTTACACCAGCGAACATAAGCCGGGCTTGGTCTTGACGTCTTCCCAAAAGCAGGTGGCCAGGTCTACCAGCCCGGTTTAAACCTTGGAAGGAGCTCAGAAAGGTTGACGTGGCCTGGTCCAGGCTGCTCAACTCTGGCTGCCACCCTGCGAGAAAGATCTCGCTGCCTATAAAGCCGCTCCAGGCAGATGTTCGGCTCCAAAAGCCGGTGATTTGCAGCCCCCTCACAACAAACTGCTGATTTTTAACCAAAGGAGGGAAGTGGCTGAAGTGGCACTCGAGCATTGCAGGCTGTGACAACCCAATGCAAGCGACGTCCAAGCCTCGGAGCGCTTGGACAACGGTGCTGCCTGTAGCAACCATCTCATGGAGTTCAGATGTTTGCGGGGTAAAAGCATTTATTTTCTTGTTACTGTACAATTGCGTTCACGCAAAAAGCAGGGCAAGAAAGGTAAGAGGGCTTGAAAATGGCAGGGAGGTTGGAACTAGATGATCTTTAAGGTCCCTTCCAACCCGAACCATTCTATGACTCTAAAATAACCTGTGGGCTGAAGCCTCGCTTACTGCTCCAAGAGAGGAATGGGAAGGAAGGGAAGCAAGGCTGGCATGAAGGGGATGTGCCTTGGAAGTGTCTTGGAATCATCTTGGAAGACTATTTCACCCTTATTTCTGTACGAGCTACCTGCGAGGAAGCTACTGCATCATGAGTCATGCCTTCCCTGGTGGGATGGTGAGCGGGACCTGGAGCGAAACTGGTGGGGACGTGTGAGCTCCAGGTGGGGCCATGCACTGCAAAACCCCGGATACCTGAATCCTGTTCACCAGCGTTCATACACTTGGCCTTAGAGGACAATTCCTGTGACTCCCTGGGGAAATGACTCCCTTTCCTAGAAACACGGCAGCCGGGGGAAGTCCCAGGAGAAGGACATTGCTGGAGCCAGCGGGCACTATGGTACCTTCACTGTCCACTTCGGGGAGCAGCTTGCGCAGCGGCTTCCTCACTTCCCAGGTGCTGTTGATGAACATGGGCATCACTTTGAGCAGCTCCTCCTTGTCTTCTTCGTGGATAACGGGGATCGTCTCCAGAATAAGCTGCATCTGTTCCAGCTCGTGACACCCTAAACGGGCAGAAAACAGGCAGTGAGGTGAGACCCAGAAGTTAAATTCGGGGTGGGGGAAGTGGTACTATTGACCACCCTCCTGCATGGCCACCCCTCCGAAATCCACGCTGATGCATCCCTGCGTTAACCACCTCTCTCTGCTCCCAGGAAAACGTGGTGGGACTCCCAGCCGGGTCACCTCTTTTTCAGGGTGAGAGAGTTAACCTAGACAATTTGCCCTCCTGGCGTTATCACCCTGAGGGCGTCTGCGCAGCTTTTCAACTAACCTAACCACCTATTAAAAAAGATTACGAAGCAGAAGCCGTACCCGACTGAAAGCGTGGGGCGGGGGAGCCCCGTTGGTGGGGCGCATCCCATCCTCTCGATGGGAAAAGGGTTTTTGTGACCCGATCCCACCCGGCTGCTGGGTACCAAGCCCAGGCTCTGATGCTGACGGTTCCCACAACTGCTAGGAGCAATCAGATCTTTTTTAATCCTTTTCCTTCAGGACATATTTATCCGCGCATCCCCAAGCCCCTGCTCAGGACTGGCTACCAGTCAGTGACAGCGCCAGCGGAGCGGAGCCGACTGCCTCGTTAATGAACGTTAATCCCATTCTTTAGCGCACTATCGGACGTGACCAAGAGCTCGGCGGCTGATTTCCAGCTTCCTACACGTAGAGAGAAGCAGCCTGGCAGAAATACCGAGCCGCGCTATTGATTTTCTGTCTGCTAGAAATGCTGCTTATAAATATTCTGTCATTAGAGGCAGGACTATCCATTAAGACAGCGAGCTGGCTGGGGTGGACAAACCAACGGGGATTTTTGGGCCACCAAGCCCTTTGTGCTGTCCCACTGATGGATTTTGGGCTGCTTCACGGGCAAGCAGCACCCGGCTGATGCGCAGCAAGAGGAGTGAAACTCATTTATGGCACAGCGCTTCGGATCTGCGGGGATGGCGGAGAGGCCAACTTGTAGGGGATGATGCTGGAGACCATTGCTGGTGTCAAGCCACCCCATCCCTTGGGAGGTCCCTGGCACCTTGCAGGGGCTGCCCTTCCCAGCCCAGAGCTCCCCATGCGTCTGCAGGAGGTTTCCAAACTCAAATCCATGGAGCCGACTCCAAACACAGCCCTTGGGCAAGGGAAGGTCCAAATGGCGAGGTTGGGAAAGGGTGTCCATCCGTCATGGCCTCATCACTCCAACAAGGTTTGGTTCAACGCAGTCATGGCCACTTTCACCCTGAATGGCAGAGCTCCGAGCCAGGACTTGGCATGAACTTTGAGAACCGCAAAGCAACACTGACATTAGCATGGCTGGTCACCGTCACACCACACCTCTGCTCAGAACAAAGCCTCAGAAGAAAATAGGGCAAGAGGACAAGCAAAAAAAAGACCGAGGGACACCCTCCTAATATCAATCCTGGGCAAATGAATTGACTTTCCTATAGAAAAAAGGAATTTTGGGTCATCTAGCGGTTCGCAGCATGGCTCCAGGAGAAACTAAAGATGACCACCAGGAAACAAACAGCTTGCTAGTCAAGCTAATTCCCAAATTGTGATCAAAAGTACAAGGTATTAAAAGTCACAAAGGTGTCGGGGCTGTTCTCCTCTCAGAGCAGCTCCAGTCTCTGCTCGCTGAAGGTACCTGGCAGCCAAAAGGCACCGTGTTTAGTCACGCAAAGCAGCTGCTAACGCAACACAGGAAGCATTAAATTATAGCTCTCAAGAACCCAATTCCCCACCCTTATCCTCTACTTCTGTAATTCCTCGGGACCTTCTGGAGGCATTAATCCTTGAAAAGAAAAACATGAACTACAGATGGAATAAAGGCAACGTGCTGTCGTTACCGCAGAGAGAACGAGGAGCTCTGCAGCCAAGCCCTGGGAGAGCACCCAAACCCCACTAGTGACTTCTCCAGGAGCCAGCACCAATCCCATGGGAAAAGCCACCGCGCCACCTCCCAGCGCTCAGTGACAGCCATGGCCCCACCGGCGAACTCCACGGAGATCTGCGAGGACAGGAGGCTTTTCTTTTTCTCCTATTTTTTTCTTGCTTCCACTGGCGATGCTTTCGGATACGCTTCGGCAGCAGAGGGTGGAGAAGGCACTGGAGGGAGCTGCAGCCGCTCAGCTATGGATGCTCCTCCCTGTTTTCCATGCTGCTCGTGGCGGGGGGGCTCTCTAAAGGTCTGCGAACCAGGTTTTAGCTGTTGGAGACGTTCTACGCTCCTGCGAGCTTTGGGTTAGCCAAATTTCTTGTGCTCTCCTGGGCTTCGCCAAACCCGAAGCCACTCGTGCCACGGCATCGCCCAGCCAAGGGGCTGCGGGGAGGGCAATGGGGCTGGGGGTCTCGCTCTGCCGGGCGCTCCTTACCTTGAGTAACGAGCAAAGTGAGTGACATCTATTCCTAATAACCCATCACCTTAATTTAACGGCGTTGCTTAAGCACCCCAGACGGTCTACTGAGTTAATTATATTGATTTATGCTAAACACCCAATTTAAATCGAGCTGCTGACGCATACTCCAAAAAACAATTTATCCAGCGTAAGGCAATTACCGGAGGTTTGCAACTTTCTGGGAACTACGTCGCTGTTATTTCCCACGGGGTGTTTGCCGGCGACCCAGAACTCTCCGAAAGCCTCGTCCTGCAGCCGCAGAGCGTGGCTCCGTGTGGCCGGGGACAAAGTCCTTCTCCCAGGAAAGGAGGAGAAAAGCAAAAGCTGCTGTCGTGCACGTATTTGCCAGTTTTAGCTGTTCTGAGGTTTGAGGTTTTTATTTTCCTTTTTTTTTGGACACCGGCAGACGAAAGAGAGTAGGTGGCACGGGACACCGTGGGGCACCCTGCCCCACTGCCGGGCTCCCACCCCGGCTCTTCTTTACTTACTGGTATAGGAGGAGGCCAGGAAAACAGGGCACGGGGCCAGGACCTTCCTGTAATAACTCCACAGACTATTTTTAAAGCAACCCAAAAGGAATATGTATTTCGAGCTTCGGTTTTGATCCCCACCCATTAACTAAGTATCTTGCCGTCGTCTGGGGGCTTATTAAGGGATTGCCCAGGGCTGGAAAGCAGAGAAGCAGGGATGCTCGCAGCACTTTGGCTGAGTCCGGTCTGGGACCTGCCAAATCTCGTCTCCTGAATCTCTAACCTGCTGTAGACCCTCAGGAAACCTGCAAAGTAGGTTCCCATATGGATGCTCCGGGGCATCTCACCCGGGCAGCTAGGACAGGACTGATCTCACCTGGAGCCACGTGCTACACCAGCACGGGCGCTTCAGCTCCTTCTCCGGCTGCTCTTTATGAGCGGTAGTGGAAAAATAAATATTTCTAAGGCACAATCTCAGATGAAGGCAGAGAGCTAACACAGGCCAGATGAATCACATCCTGGAGCTGCCTTTGCCTCTGTCTTGACCTTGACCAGCTTGGACACCTAGGTGGGAGATGGCTGGTGTCAGCCAATGTAGCTGCTACCCCTGGGGTCCTCAAACAGCAGGAAAACCAAGCTGGGGCTGAAAAAGGAGTCAAGCACGGTTTGGAAAACCAGGATAAAGATGAGTGCTGGGGTGCTCTGACGGGGATGGCCAGAGAAGGACCTCGACAAGCCCATCTTGTTTCGCCCATACTTACCCCTCGCTTCTACTGACGAGGAGTAAGTATAGGAAAAGAGAGATTGACTTAAGAGTCCAAAAAGTTTTCCCTGGGATTCCAGCTACAGCCAGTTTAACACGACGCGGGTTGTTGCTCTGGTGTGGTGCGACTCCTGCAGGACCAGGACCCTGCCATCTGCACTGGGGTTTGCTTCTGCTGCTCTGGTTCTGGAAAGGCATCGTCCAGTTTACTTCCACCGAAAAAGCTCGGAAATCCTTCCACGGTGCAAACCACAGCTCGGCAAGGGCTGGCAGAGCTGCTTCGGGAGCTCACTCACCTGCAGCATCTCCCAGCGAGACCAGAAAATGCTCGTGTCCACAGGGACAAGCGGCATGTGGAGACATCCCCAATCCTGGAATATAGCCCAGGGAGACAGCAGGAGCAGCTAGATCCCTGGACTCAAAAATTTCGAGGAGGGGAGACCAAGGCCAAGAGGAAGGAAGGAGAAGGAGGCAATTTTAATGTTCTTTTCTGCTTCAATTTTCCAGCTTTCACAAAAGAACCATGGAAGCTGCAAGCGGGAGCCGGGAGGGAGCGACAAAGCAGCTGCAACCAAAGCCCAGCTGCGGAGCTCTGCGGTGCGCTGAAATATTTCTGAAGAAAGTGTCTTTCTCCATTATTAATGGGTCTAATTATTTATTTACTCAACTCTGCAAACAGCTGCTCACGAAATGCGTTAAACCTTGTCGTTCCAAACACTAATGGGCGACGGTAGAGACAACCAAGGGGGAGCATCGCTGCAGGCGCTGGGCAGGGAGGCAGCTGCTTCCATAGGCAGAGCGGCTGCTCCATTCCTGAATGAACGGCTCCGCCGCCCGGCTTGGGAAGCACAGCTTTGCCCCCGACAGGAGCATTTCTGGAATTGTATTAAATCAAGATTTGCTTCACAACAACATCAGAGCTTCAAATGCTGCGCTGGGAATTACACGCTCCTTGATGGAGCTTTTTTTGTTTCCCTTTCCTTGCACCCCACCTTTACCATTCCGATACCCGCTTACAGGAAAATCCTGAAAATGGCTGAAAATGGGTAGTGGCATTCAAATGTCTTCCCTCAAAGAAAAGAAACACCTTGAAGACACCAACCACAATTAAAACCCACGGCACAGAGCACAAACCTCTTGGGACAGGGCTACATTATCTCACGTCCTTACACTCTACCCTACGATATTTTTTTTTTTAGCATCCTGCCTCCCAACAAAAAGCTCTTATTTTCTGTTGGAAACCCAGAAACAGAAAAAGGTTTTCTTGTTTCATCAGAATTGTTCTTTGTTTGGGGTTTTGCTTTTCGGCAGCAGACTGTCCCTGCCAGGCGAGGCTCAGCACAGAGGCACCGAGGACCCCGGCCAGCCTCGGGCAACCCACCGGCCGGTGGCTTCCCACCGGGTGCCATCAAACCCAGACCACCACGTGTCCATCCCAGACAAGATCAATAAGGCAGAGTGAAGATCAAGATGCGCCAAACGAGGAAGACTAGATGACCTTTAAAGGTCCCTTCCAACCAAACACATTCTACGATTCTAAGGAACCCTCTAATAGAAGACGTTGTGCAAGTGAAGTTTGGAGATGGCTCTCATGTCTAATAACCAACCGTAGGATCCTTGTAGCGACGCTGGCTACAAAGAGAGGGGAATTCCCTCTGCCGTGCTAAAAAGCCTTTGAATCGGGTGGCAAGGAAGGAGGGAGGCAGGAAAAAAATTAATCAACGGGAGCCAGAAACCTACCAGCAAAGAGCATCCTTCCCGTCAGCATCTCGGCCAGGATGCAGCCGGCCGCCCACATGTCGATGGCTTTGGTGTAGTTGTTCGGCGAGAGGAGGAGGCGAGGGGAGCGATACCATTTTGTCACTAAGCCTTCGGAAAGGTAACCCTGAAAAAACAGAGACAGAGACATCGGGAACTTTGCCAGAGGGCTCCTCCCTGGTCAGCCCCACCATCGGATCCTGCAGAGAAACCTGCCCACCACGCTTGTGCTGCATCTCTGGCGGGCCGCGGTCGTGTACCTTGCAGGAAGCAAAGAGGTGAGACACAGACCACTGCAAACAGAGATGCTGCCGCGCTCCCGGAGGCAAAGCACTTGCCGCTCCCCAAAAACTTATTTGCCGATTGTCACTGTGGTATTGAAGCAGCTTCTGCAAAGGACAGATGGCTGTAATAGCACAGATTTGCAGACCATACCTGCAAAAGTTATTTCAGGTCACTGTTAGAGGACTTGGATGTATTATATAAATCCCAGTTCTACCATCTGAGATGTTCTGGAAGTTAAGCGCGTTATTTAAGCACCGTGCCAGCTCCCAGCTATAACCCAGCCGTGTGTGAAGGAAGCCTTTCCCAGCTCAGTAGCCCAAGCACAGCGCTTAGCTTTCCAAACGTTACCAGTTTGCAACCTATTGCTGATTCCATCTCTAGTTAATCCTGGATCTATAGTCCCTCCACAGCTACCTAAACTGCAAGCTACGTACCACTGAATTCCCATGGATCCAACTCCCAGGACTGATGCTGAAAATGAGTTTTTAGAGGGCACAAGGGGACGCGAGACCGGAGCAGAGGCGGCCCGGGGAGCACACAGGGCTCCCGAGTGGGCTGAGGATGCCAAAGGATGCTCTCAGCAGGATCCAGCCTGCCTTGCACAGAAGCCAGGCGAATTCACCGCCGAATTCAACAGGTTGCCCGGGAAAGCTGTGGCTGCCCCATCCCTGGAGGGGTTCAAGGCCAGGTTTGGACGGGGCTTGGAGCAACCTGGGCTGGTGGGAGGTGTCCCTGCCCAGGGCAGGGGGGGTGGCACTGGGTGGGCTTTAAGGCCCCTTCCAACTCAAACTGTTCTATGGTTATCTGGGACCCAGCATCCTTGGGACGCTGCTGCACTGAACCCCACTTCAGTCCAGGGCATGTGCTGGGAACTGCGGACGAGCCCATGCAGCATCACAGGGGTGAGACGCAGGATCTCATAATAAAGAGGAAAACAAGGGAACGGGCAGAAAAACGGGTTTATGGAGGAACAACACTACCACATGGAAGGAATGCCTCCTGGACCAGATGTCTTAAAGCATCGCCGAGTAGGTACCACGGCCCTGCAAGGGCTGCAAGCCAAGAGTCTTCAATGGGTGATGTGGGGCAGGTCCCCGTCCTCCATCCTACTTTACTTACAGTGAGGACATTGGTTGGGATGCTTGACCTGGTTTTAAAGGAGATGCCCTCAGCAGCGCCCCACCGGACAAAGACCGAGCGCCAGCGTCTCTTTGGACCACAGCCCTCCCGCTCCCGGACTCACCCGGGAGATTCAACACAAGTGCCAAGCGCTCGGCAGCTCCTGCGGAAATCAAGGGGACGCGTTCAAGCCTGTAAATAACGCTGGCATCCTGAGGGATGTCCCAGCGCCCCTGGCTTCGCTCACCAGCCAAGCTCCGGATGCGCGGGCGCCGCGCCGGGGTTGGACGTGAATGGTTATTTCCTCAGGATGATGTTGGAATATTCCTCAAAGGCATTTTCTATATTAAATATAACGGATTAAGAGAACGAGGTAGACTGAAACGCAGTAGAAAAGACAAAATAAGATTAAATTATAAAGTTGAATTGCATTTAAATGCTCTGAAGCATCGGAGAGTATCGAGATGCAATGACAGCGTGACTACAGTTTGTGTAAAAGCTCTGTTAAAAACTCCACCCGAACTGATATAATTTCATAAACTATTTCCAGCTGCAATAGAACTGTGGATGCAGATATAACGTCTCCCAGGATGTTATAGGATACATCTCCCAGCCTAGACGCGAGAGCAGCGCGCCATCACTACGAGGTTTGTAATGCTCCTCTCCCCCCAACGCAGGTTGTTGTTGCGATTCCCAAATGCGTAAGTCGTCAAGCTTTTAATCATAACGGGCTCGCTTTTAAAAGCGCATTTTAATTTCGGTCTTCTGAAGAGAAGTTGTAATGGAGGCTGATTAGCCGAGAAGTTTCATTTAACGCTGTTATATTTTCGCTAATGCTGCTGAATCAGAACCGGCACCAAAGCCCCCAGGCGTCATCCGATCAGGCCGCCGCTTTTCAGCTACTGCAATTGTTCCCAACGTTGGTATTTACTGGAAAAATCCTAAGAAAATAAACTTTGGGGATAGTGATCCAGGGCAATTCCTGGCGGGAGCAATTTCCTCCCTTTCCCGGCAAAGGAATGCCATTCTCCTTACAGATTTAACGCTCGGTTCCTACGTTTCTCCTCTCTGACAGCACGATGGATTAGAGTTCTCGGAGTTCATGCAAAACCTATGAGCAATATACTGCAAATTTCTATATGTTGCAACAAGCCAAACCTTTTCTTCCCCAGGCACCTCTCATGTGTTGGAGAAAATTCCCTGCAAAAACTCGCTGGTGATTTTGGACACGTTTTCAACCCCTCCCCTGCCACGTGAGGTCACTGGTGGTAATTAATTAGCAGCATTTCTCATTGCGCTTCCCATCACCATGTATTTGACTGTCATCTCTCTGCTTTCAGCTATGAAATAACCCAGATCATTGGGTCACCGGCCACTGAGCCCAGGAAGGACCCATGGAGAGGAGGACAGTGGCCCAGGTTGCCCAGAGAGGTGGTGGAGGCCCCATCCCTGGAGTTGTTCAAGGCCAGGCTTGACGAGGCTCTGAGCAACCTGATTGAGTGGAAGATGTCCCTGCTCCCTGCAGGGGGGTTGGACTAGATGGCCTTTAGAGGTCCCTTCCAACCCAACACATTCTATGAGGAACCTAGGGCTTCTCTCCATCCCACCAACTCGTGGACCATACAGCTGGACCTCCCTTTCCTTCCCATGGCATTCAGCTGCTGGGCTCTGGGTTATCCCTCCTCTTCCTCAGGAGGAAAATACCGGGAAGGGAGGTTTGAAAATCAAGACTTTTCCAACCCGGCTCAAGGTTCTCCGGTGGGAGCGGCTGGGGGTGCTAGAGCTCAGCCACCCAGTCCTGAGTGGTTTATCCAGCTCCAACGCCTACATCTGCTCTGCCTCCACAGTGGATAAAAACAGCCTAGATCATTATTTTTATAAAATAGATAAGTTCCCGTCCTACCACCTGGAGGAAGTAATTACGGTCCTGCGGACTATCAAATCCTATGGAGAAATATCACCATGGCTTTGGGGCCGGCACAACCGCAGGATGCTTGGGTAAGGATCCACCTAAACCTGGGTTAGATACAGGCTCAGCTCCTGCCCGTGGCGCCAAGACCTACATGAGGGCAGCAGCCGTGCCAGGATGGAGAGCCCGAGCACTTCCAGGCACCACCTACGCAAGGCATGGGCTTTAGCACAAGGATTTCATCATTTATATAGATTCAACCAGACAGAAAGACCAAGAGCAGAAGCATATTAATTAGTTCTAATTAAGACGGAACGTACATCTTCATGACAACATTCTGTGGATTCAGCACAGCCCTTTCTGAACTGAACCACCACTGGAATCTCTTGAAAAACCCATCTAACGGACTTAATTTAAAAACAGAAATAGTTTCAAGTCCGAGGCTTGCTCTCAAGCTCTCCCATGCTATTTTTTTCTGGTGTTCAAGGATCGTTTTCCTGCTTCTCCGCTGCCCCAGCGGGACGTGCAGGAACAGCTCAGGCAATCTATAAAGGTGCCGAGTTCACTACAGGTAGGATAAGCATCAAGTCGTATCAAACAGCGCAGCAAGGAAACTGAAAAGCAAGGAAAAATGAATGGTTTTTTCTGATCTTTACGCAACACGGATTTTTTTTTTGTGCTGCTGCATCCCGGTGTCACCGTGGTCATGGCACGCTGGACCGCCTGTGTCCCGAGGGCGCCGAGGGAAGCTGGCACGGCACGGCAGCACATGGGGAGCGCAGCGAGAGCCGCCGGTGCTCCAAAACAACCAGCGCCCAAGCCAGGAGCTCCTCCTCGGAGCTGGAGGGACCAAGGGCACGTCTCCTTGAGGCGGATGCCGAAATTCGGGATACCACCTACTGCACCCCTAATGCCACGGCCCAAAGCCTCTCCTGAGCATATTTCATACCAAAATCCATCTTTCTGTACTCAGAAAAGCCACAGAGGTGCCCGCAAACTGGAAATCCAGGGGGATCCAGCCACAGCCTGTGTATCCACACTTCCATCCACAGCCAGGAATGGCATTCCTGCTGCTGCATCCGTGCGAGCCGGGTCGGCTCCTGCTGTAGGCGGCTGCAGTGCCAAGGAAGGGACTCAAAATAGCACCAACTCCAAGCTTTCGGAATAATCCTGAGGCTGCTGCCTCTTCGCAGCATGGGTTTTAAGCTTATTTTTTAAAAGGCAGGGCGGGCAGGTCTAGGAGAGGCTGGGAAAGACGCCGGCTTTGCAGGAAGGTTGCTCCATAATAAAATAATCGAAAGGCCGTTGTGCGCGGCTCCAGCAACATGACGTGTGTTCTCACGGGCTTGGGATGACAGAGCACATTTATTTCAGGACCGCAGACTATTCCGCGCTTCATCGGAGCAGAGGGAAGGAGAAGAACCGAGTCGGGGTCACAGCGGGGGGGCTCGGCCCTGGCTGCACGGGGCCGCAGGCAGCTGCCCCGGGGCTGAACGCGGAGGGTGGTCACCTCCGAGATGAGTACGGAGCAACATCCCACGTCTTCATCGCCTTTGAAGACCTCCTCGTGATCACCCACCTGGGAATTGTATTGTTTTACTGGAGGAGCTGGAAGCTATTACGTTGGCACTGATCGGCAAGTACAAAACGAAGGAAGGACTTCAAAGATTTGAAGATGTTCTGGAAACTATTTAGCATGAGATCTTCCCCTGAAAGGGCTGTCACACCCTCTTTAGCACGGAATTTCTGCCAGTGAATGCTGTAGTTAATGTGGCCAACAGGAAAAGGGAGAGATGGTCCCCTGGAAGCCCGATGCAGATGCTTCCCAAGAGCGTTGGGGCATCAGGCAGAGCCCCCAGAGGAGGTAATCTGTCTATCTTGTACAACGTGGGCACGCTAAAGAGCGTCCCACTTCGCTGTCTCGTCACCCAGTAAAGAGATTCAGCCAGTCTCCGTATCCCCATGCAGCAGGTATTTCTGCTGTCTTCTCCAGGTGGGACCACCCAACCCAGTGGCCCCTCTCTGACCAGGGCCGGGCGACACGCCACATGGGATGCACAGCCATGAGACCATCCTCCAAAACATTTATTAGCCTTAAGTCTAGACATTCATTGGTATTTATGCCAATTTTTAATGTTCGACTTTGCTATCTCCCTGCTCTCCCATCCCTCCTGCCCACCATGAGCTGAGGGTGCTCAAGGGAGGACGGCATCCCACTTTTCTATCTCCTGTCCCCCAAATTTTGGGCAGATCACATCTGGACTCTCCTTTGGAGCCAAAGATATTTATTAGGACGTAAGAGTGGGGATGGATGGAAAGATTGTCAGCTAAACACACCCAGGCAGGCCCTGAAGAAATGCAGGCAGGGGCTGGACCATGGGGAGAAGGTGTGGGGCAAGCAGGACCACGAGGCTGCAGACGAAGGGGGCATCGCAGAGCGCTCCGTGGGTGAAGGCGAGATGCTTGCACTCAATAAGGAGGTGGTTTATGAAAAGGGAAATGCTCGGCTTTGACTGTTTTTGCATGAGGACTTCATGGAGGCTGGAGCTGCCCCTTATCTTCATCTCCAGCGCTCCTCCGCTCACCGTTTGGGCAGCAAGTCGCACGGCAAAGCGTTCAGACCACAAACAGCAGCGACGGAGGTAAAAGGGATTAGCGTGGAGATGTTCTAGAGGGATAAACAGCAGGATTAGCGACTCCTGGGGATAAAGGGTAGGAAGAAAGAAGAGAATGGAGCCTGCACGGCTGGGTGGTGAGAGCATCGGGGAAGGGACAGGGTGACAGAGAGAGGGGGACACACAGGATCATCTCCTGGGGGTTCTCTTCTGCTAAAGAGATGCCCTAAAGAGATGTTTGCAGGTACATAAGCACTCGGGGAGCTTAGAAGCGTGTTGATCTGAGACAGGGCTAAACTTTAAGCCGTCAGGTCTAAGCAGCCCCTGAAGGTGCACACCCAGATCTGGACGTGACCTTCGCACCTTGAAATCCATCTCATTTGTTACAGGGAAGTGTCAAACGAACAGATGCCCCTGTGCTGCTCTTACCCCATGGAGAAAGGGATCTGAGCTGCAAACACCGGGCAAACGGTGGGAGAAACGCACACGCAGCTGCTCCGCTCCAAGGCTGGCGAAGACCAGCATCCCGCTGTGGTAGCGGACATCGCCCAGAGTAGGAGAGCTCTCCCTTTCCCACCAACTTATCCTAATTAAACGGTTGCCTGCTGCAAGCCACGTAAACAAGACACATTGTCAAGTGAGGGCTGTTATTTAGGCGGTCGATGTATTTCTAAACCGTGTTTAAAACTCTGCTCACCATCTACCGCGGTTATTATTTGCCACTTCAACACTCAGCAGGACGGTTTGAGATTTGAGAAACGTCGGGTCAGAAGAGCCGCGACCTTTCAGACGAATGACAACACACAACCTGCAATTTTTCGTGTTAGCAGCCACCAGGCTAAGCGCATTCCAGATACAAAACGTCCTCGGGGAAAAAAAAAATCCAAGCGCTTAAGGCGACCCTTCCTTGCCGCAAAGCCTTGCAAGAAAACATTAAGTTAGCGGTGCAGCTCTCCACTGCCTTCAGAGGTGTGGATCTACTGGGTCTTTACAGCAATTAATGGCCCAGGGAGCAGGATTTCGTCTGCTTTTGGGCAGCTCTGCGTTAGCACCGGCTGGCAGCACCAAAATTTGGGGTGTAAGGATCCCTGTTCCGCTCAACGCCAGCGGGCAGCAGGACGGAGCTTCAGACGTGGTGATGCTCCGCTCCTCTCCCTCTTGCTGACGCTTTCTGCAAGAGCAGACACCAAGGAGCTTGTAAATCCGTGTGAGCCCTTGAGGAATGCGGAGGTTGAATGAGAAACACGGAAAGGAATTGATTTTTCTGAGTCATCTGAGAAGAGCTGAAAATCAAAGGCGGGATTGACCCAAGCCCCATCCAAACCCCCCTGTCGCACCTCCGCCTTTCCAGTGCCCGTCACCCGGCTTCGGCAAACACAGTCCGCCCCGTCGCCGGAATTTATGAATAAGTGACGTTATTTGCGGTGCTGGATGCTCACCGCAGCGCCGCTATTTTTGGCTCTGCTCTGGAGCGGTATCCAGGTCTCTCTTGCACAGTTGGGGCTCTGCCGGTTTTTTGCCCTGCTGCTCCAGCCTCCCACCCCCGGGAGGAACCGGAGGATGACGGCATCTTGAAAAGTTACATCCCAGCACGAAGCCCTTGACAGCTCTTTCCCGCTGCACCGGCTGTTATTAAGGCGATGGAAAATTGCTTAGAAAAAACAACAATTCTGCAGCAAACAAGGACAGACGACTCCTACCCTGATCCCGCGGTCTCTGACGAGACGATGCTCCTTAAATCAGTGACTTTCTGCATTCACGGTTGCAGGGGTTTGCTCCAGGAGCTACATTCCCTTGGGAAAAGCCTCTGAACGCACCTGACTTAAAAAAATAACCCAACCAACACTCACTTAAAAAGCCAGGAGCCTCTTCCCGAGCCAGGAAACAAAATAACCGGTGAGGACGGGAGCACGGGAGAGGGAAGCAGCAGTGACACGGACCCCGCACTCTCCCCAGTGTCCCTTGCAAACCTTCTTCCCTTTCCCCAGGCTCTGTCTCTCCCCAAACCTGAAATCAGAACGGATCGGGGCTCAGCTTCAGGCTCACTAGATCCCCTTTTTGCCATCCTTTTCCCTCTCCCCTTCCCCGCCTCCCCGCGCAAAGCAACGACGCCCAAATCAGAGCTGGGCGGAAACCCACCGGTAAATGCAAAACGTATTTAAACCTCGGCACGGATGCAACGGCGGGTCCATGGGGGACACTGAACTCATCCACACAAACATCCAGCTCAAGAAAATAGATTTTCTTCAGGGAAGTTGTGGCTGCCCCATCCCTGGAGGGGTTCAAGGCCAGGTTGGATGGGGCTTGGAGCAACCTGGGCTGGTGGGAGGTGTCCCTGCCCACAACAGGGTGTCAGAACTAGATGGTCTTTAAGGTCCCTTCCAACCCAAACCATTCTGTGATTCTATGATTTTGTCTTATCTTACAACACCAAAGAGTAAGTTTAACCAGAAGGGGGCTGCAGACTGCATCACGTCTACCGGTGTAGACTATGCGATACTTTGCTTTCTCCTGGGATCACGTGGATCTGTGAGTCGATGAAGCCTCCACCACGCTCCTCCACTGCTCCAAACCTCCAGCCTGGATGGCAACCAGCATTAAACCCACTCCAACTCCCTTTAAAACCCACTAGCATCAGGATTGTGTGTTACGGAGACTTCTTAAGTGTTTTTCCTTGCCTCCTTCCCTCCCACGCTGCCTGCCCACTGTTACTGCTAGGGTCCCACCTTGAGCTGCTCCACCAGCGAAGCCACCGCAACCTGCTCCCAGCTCCAACCTCCCTTTCCCGAAGGCAAGGGAGAGCCCAGGGGCAGCCATGGGATGCCATCCCCCTCTATCCCAAAACAGAGCAACACATCCAGGGCTATCCCACCGGGAGGGCTTCGCTGCTCCAGGCTGCCATGCTGAATTCTGTTTGTTAGAGGAAAAAAAGGCAGCTCTTTTAACAGCCTCTCCGGGCAGCCTCTTCCAGTGCTCGGCCACCCTCAAAGGAAAGAAGTTCCTCCTCATGTTTAGGTGGAACTTCCCGTGTTCCAGTTTGTGCCCGTTACCCCTTGTCCTGTCGCTGGGCACCACTGAGAAAAGCCTGGCCCCATCCTCCTGACACCCACCCTTTAAGTATTTATAAGTGTTGATAAGATCCCTCCCTCAGTCGTCTCTTTTCCAGACTGAAGAGACCCAAATCCCTCAGCCTTGCTTCACAAGAGACATGCTCCAGACCCTCATCATCTTCATAGCCCTTTGCTGTCCCCTCTCCAGCAGTTCCCTGTCCTCCTTGAACCGGGGAGCCCAGAACCGGACCCAGTGCTCCAGCTGTGGCCTCCCCAGGGCAGACGGAGAAAAACTGGTGACAGCAGCAGAAGAGGAAAACTGAGCCAGTCCCAAAGATCCTCCAAGGAGGGGACAGATTTCCCCTAACTCAACGACAGGTATTCGTCTTCCTGCATTTGGCTTCATTCCTCCTTTCCCTTCTCCATCCCAGCCAGACTGCCGTGAGAAGGCGTGCGTGGACCGAGGGATGGGGTGGCAGGGGATGCCTGGGCCCGGGGGCATCCTGGGGGACTCCGGGCATCCCCTGCCCCGAGGAGGGCAGCAGTGGGACTGTGCCCCCAGCCACTCACAATTCTTATCCCATTATAATATAGTAGGTAAGTACCAAAGAGCAAAAAACATTATACATTATTGGGATCTTGACCTCGGATAAAAGAACGTGACTGTGTCTCAAAGACCCATCCCGCTTTCCTTACGATTAAATAAGTGTAATTCAGAGGGAGGTGGGTTTTTTAAAAGCCAGTTTTTTTTAAACTTTAAAAAGCACCGAAGCGAGGACAAAGACGAGCGGAGTGGCTGCAGACGCACCAGGCGCCCTTTGCCCACGCTCCCACTGCGGGGATGAACGTCAGCTCGCATTTTATAAAAGCGGCAAAGAAAGTTTAGTCATTTAAGGAACGCGAGCGACCGCACACCTGCCCACAGTCCCTTGCTGGGACGGAATAAAATATATAAGTATATATTTGATAAATGTGCTATAAAGCACCTGAACGGCACTCGAACCCTTCCTGCGCCCTGCTCGGTGCTCTGCAGCGCTGGAGAGCCCTGGGACACGCTTGGCAGAGCTCAACCCGCGCGCGCTTTGCCCAGGAAACACCTCCTGGCTTGGGGTGGGGAGGGCAACTACCACCAGTGACCACCTCAGCAGGGCTTACAGTGCCCAAACAGGCTCAAGGACCAGTTTCTCCACCACGGTCAGACCGCTTCACCCTACGCGCACTCGACGCTTCCCCGTGCCGGCCGGCAGCTCGCCAAGAGAGCACCGGCCCCGGCGATTCAGCATCACCTACCTTGTGTGAGTAATGTTGGTCCACGATTCTGGCCAGCCCGAAGTCACCGATCTTCAGCACCAGGTCCTCCGTGCTGATGAAAATATTGGCCGGCTTGAGGTCGCGGTGGAGGACGTTGGCGGAGTGGATGTACTTCAGCCCCCGCAGCAGCTGGTACATGAAGAGCTTGGCGTGCTCCTCGGCGAGCTTCCCCTGCTCCAGCAGCCGCGCCAGGTCCGTCTCCATGTATTCCTGGACGATGTACACCATGTTAAACTTGAAAAAATCCCCGCGCAGGTTGGTCCCCTTCGGCCCCAACACCTCGTACACCTTCACGATGTTGTCGTGGTCCAGGCGGCGGATGATTTTGATCTCCCGGAAAGCGTGCTTCATGCTCCGCGCGTCGCCGATGGTGATCTTCTTCACCGCCACTTTGCGGCAGCTCTTGCTGTCGAGGGCTGACAGCACCAGCCCGTTGGCCCCAAAGCCCAAGGGGCGAAAATTAATGAAGCGACAGCCCAGGTCGTACCCGTACATGCTGGCGATGCAGTCGCACTTCTCTGCCATCGCGGGCTCCGTCCTCTTTCGGCTCGTTCCTCTTCGTCACTTGAAAAGCTGGGAGAGTCGAAGGGCTTCCAGGTCACAAACGTGGTTGGAAATCAAGTGCCTCATTATTACTTACAGATGCCCATGGCTTCAAGATGACACGCAGATGCGGTGAAAATAGATGCGAGCACACACACACACACACACGAATAAAATGTTTTAAACTGGGTGAGAAATCAAGGGGCAGAAGAGACTTTTCAAGCAACGCGGATAACCGTGGCCCGGTGATCTCTAGGTTATTTTTCTCAAGGCTTAAAGATCAGCAGTGCTACATTTTTCAGCCACTCTCTCGTTTTCCTTCTCCGATATCCCCGAGACGATGCCGAAGCGTGGAGCTGGCAGTACAGCCGGACGCCCGGCCCCGCGTCCCCGGCGTCTCAGTGCCGGGGCAGCCGGCCCGTCCCGCCGCGGGGCAGAGCCCAGAGCAGCCCCATGGCCCCTTCGCTGCCCCAAACCCCCCCTGCCCACAAGTTTTGACAGTGTTTTCCCCACCAGCGAAGCGCATCCAGGCGCTGGCCGGGCTCCCCACCGGTCAGCAAAGCTTCGCCCTTCTCGTCGCTCCCTTTTGGGTACGGGCAGACCCCATCTTCCACATCAGCGGATAGAAATCTCGGCGGCAGCAAATATTTTGCGGGCCAAAACTCACTTTCTCGGCTGCATTCAGTGCAGGAAGTTTCCACGTTTGCAGTTCCAGCACCTTCCCCTCGTATGTCTTACGCTGGCGAAGCCGAAGGCCATCCGATCGATCTTTCACAGCTGGCCGGAGGAGCTCCCCGCAACGCGCTGCCCGGTTGTCCCTCGGCAGGTCTCAGCCCCGCTCCTGGAAGAGAAGAGGAGATGGATTCATTTGATAGCAGCGCTGCCTACGAAATGGCTTGCTGAAGGTTAACCACGAGCAAAACTGTGACCTTTCGGAGACTCATTAGTTATCCCCTCCCGAAGGCAGGCATCATTAGCAGCATTTTTCAGGTGGTTAATTTTTCCTTTTCGATTTGGAACATGCAGAAAACCGTAACTCTTCCTTTCCCCTTTATTAGGTTGTTGGGGTTTTTTTTTTTAAATTTTAATCTGTCTGAAAATGTTACAGAGCGATTTGCAGAAGGCAAAGAGAGCACGTTACGTCCTCGACTGCCCGTTTCCACCGCGCCGTGAGGAAGGTGCGGTAGCAGCCTGCGAGGGCATGAACCCTCCCTGCCGAGCAGCAGAGAGGGCCACTGAGTTTTTCAGCCTATAACGACCAAAATCGCTTGGGCAAACAAGGTGGTGCCACCCAAAGAGCCAAAAAGAGCCTTAAAAACCGGCTGCGAGAGGGTGGGACACCCCCTGAATTCAGGGTCCCCCAGCAAACCTCGGCAGCAGCCTGGGGATGCTGCTGGCTCCGCACGAGGAGCTGCCAACCCTTTCCCTTACGCCGCAAACCACGCGATTTTAGTGCATTTCTAAAGAGAGCTGCTCCGGCATTGCTCGGCCTGGGGCGCGCAAGCTGCTGACGACAGGGCTTGTTTCTCCTCCAGTGCGCCGGTGGAAGGAGGAGAGCATCCTCCTTAAGACGGACGAGCCGTGGCGTTAGCCGCGGGGATTCGCCATCCATCAGCGGCGCCCGCGACAAGCAGCTCAAGCGGCCGGCTCTGCCAAGAGCAGCTCGGCGTGGGCAACCATCCCCCTGCTTCTCTGGCGGCTTCGCTGGTGATGGACACAAGGGTGGGATGAAACGGTGGGAAAACAGGAGCTGACTTCATCTCTCACCGTGTCCTTCGTGAGGATGCGCTCGGCACCCAGACACCGCAAAAAACAACTCCCTTATCTGTCCAAGTTTAGCAGCTACTGCCTTTGGAGGCAGCCTTGCTCTCCTCCTCCAGGAGGTCGTGGTTCCACAGGCCCAAGAACTCCTCCGCGCAAACAAGACACATATACAAGATAAATATAGTGTCCTGTGGTGCTCTTTGAAAATACAGCTGAATAAATAAATATATAGAGACAGACAAATGATATAATGTTTAAATTGTGGCTTTTCACCTCCTATTAATATGAAAAGACTTCACGACACCCTTGGCATCAAGAAGCTGGAACAAATGAACGCAGACCCCACGCAAGCAAGGGGAGCAACAGGGAGTTGTGGCGTCCCAGGAGCATAACCCCATATTCCAAAGCCTCTCCGTGCTAACACGTGCTGCCCCGAGCGATGGAGGAGTCTCTTATCAAGATGCACTGGCTTTTAAGGAGGAGAAAAGCAGCAGAGGAACCTGCTGGCACCATGCAAGACCCCTCACCCAACTGCTGGCAACGGCATAACGGGCAAATACTGGGGACAAGGATGCAGGTTTAGCCAGCGGCACAGAGGATCCCAATATTTTGGGGATATTCCTGATAAAATGTCATTTTCCAGTGGCAGGTCACCACGCAAGGGTGGTCACGGGCAAGGGACCACCTCTTGCAGACGCTTCAGTTGGGAAAAGATGGCCCAAAGCCCTCAAAGCCCTTCTAGATAAAACACCGTGATTTTTCACCTGCAGTTACTTAATTTAGAAAGAGAACTGAACGAACGGCACGAAGCGTTAGGCAATGGCCGGGCTTTTCTTTTTTCCAGATGATCAGCTCAGCGAAGCTTTCGACCTACCACGTCTCCCTGCAGATGTTTATGAATCTCAGAGAAACGAGGACACCCTCCTCCCGCCTGGCCTCCATCCCGCTCCCAAACACACCCCGACACCTCGTTTTGCTGCACCCCCCCTTTGCCACGCGACCCACGTGCAGACCGATGTCCCGTGCCACCCACCGAGGGGACCACCAGGTCCTTCTGAAGCCCGGGAGACCTGCAGGGACCAACCAGCTGCACGACAAGGGCTGGGACCTCGCAGGGGGACATCCCAGATGACTCAGTGCTGCTCAGAGAGGGGAAAATAAAATAAAATTACCGTGGATCTGCTCCCGCTGTGTTCTTCGTGCCAGAATAAAGCCTCTGTTACAGCCCTTAATCACCAGAGCTGCTCCATTAACCCGGCAGTGGGTTCACAGCCTGGTCCATCACTCTGCATTCCCCAAGCATCGGGCATCGCCGGCGGTACCCCTCCTGCTCTCTGGCAGAAGTTATCCAGGGTAACGACAGGGAAAACACCAAATACCAAGCTTTGTTTCGGCTTGCAACCCTCCATCATTAAAGACGGAAGCGAACCGTAACGCTCGAGGCCGGCACATCGCAGCGATTGGAAGCGGGAATCGGTTAACGGTTAAAATAAAGACGTACGGACCGTACGATGGGCGGGGAGGGACGTGGGCAGGGCAGGGATACCCTCCAAAGAGCATCTGCCAGCAGTTCCCAAGATGTTTGGCAAAGGCTGCTCGCTCTTGTAGTTGGAAGCAAAAATAATTACAGCCTCTCTACAATTCAGCAATTATCTAATGCCGGCTTTTGCATCTCTTGAACAGAGAAAGCCGCTCTCCCTACTAGGAAGCGGGGCGAAGCCAGAGAGGTGCCTTGGTCCATAGTCACGGGAGCGGGGAAAAAAAGGATGAGAAACAAGGAGTCAAGGGGAAAAGGAAGGTAAATAAATCCCAAGGCTCTGCAAGGACAGCAGAAAAGGGCAACCTGCGCGGGAAGGTTGCCCCCGCGTCGCAAGCCGACTGCACGGCCACGGAAAGGGAACAGATGCTGATGAAACCCCAAGAAGGCAGTCGGGGGTCTGAGGACCACGGGGAGGTTTAAGGACAGGCTGGACCTGACGAGCAACCAGGGGACGGCAAGAGGTACGTCTGGCTGCAGGAAAACCGGAGCTTTTCCACTTGGGGTGACTGACCTGAGTTTCTCAAGGCTGCATTGAAGACCTCAATCTCTTCACAGGTCTCCTGGATGTCTGAGGAGGTAAAAAAACCAAGAAAAGTAGCAAAAAAATTCCCAACTGGCAAAGGGAACTCTGTGAAATAGCGCTTGGGTCAATCTGCTTCAAGAAGGTGCCGCGTTGGGTTTGAGATCCACCTCTGAACCTCCGTCTCTCAGCCCCAGCACCCAGAATCCACCCCGTTTCTCGGCTTTTTTGGCACTATGAACCAAACTTCACGGGGTTTGCTGGGACCAGGTAGGGCTGGACGGGACGCGGTGCTGGCTCCCACGCCGAGCTTCTTGGCTTACTCTAGACGCAATGGAAGGAAACCAAGTTTTGCCCCGTCAGCTTAATTATTAATAATTAGTACAGTTCCAGAAGCACTGAAAGGGAAAATGCGCTGCATAAGGCTAAAAGGGAAGAAAGAGCCCTGTTTCGTCTCACGAGCAAAGTGATGGTGCTCCTGGCTACGTCTCAGGCCCCAGCTGAGTGATGACCCCGCAGCATCTTCTGCAATTAGAGGGGCTGAGGTAGAATGACCCCTAAAAGGATGGCCCCGAGGGACGCCAGCCATGCTCCTGTTCTCGCTCTGGTGGCTGGGTCCCTCTCACCGGGGGGAAAAGCTGGTGGTGAACACGGGGAGATGCACCGCGGCCAAGGGAACAGCGGGCAACATGCTCCCACGGGACTGACCGCTGTCTCTGTTTGTCCTTCTCTTTGCCTCCTCCAAGCGAGACAAACCCAAAGGATCGGGCTGACCAGCCTTCCCTGAAAGGGTTATTTTTGCCCGTGCTCTCCATCATCCAAACCGGACATCACTTTTGACCGGTTATCTCATTAGGAGCGCTAAAGAAACGAAGTAAAGCGTGCACGCAGCCTGGGTGCTGCTCCCAAATTATCCGAGCAGCTGATGCCTGGAAAATGGAGCAGGGAAACAACCATCTGACTATTTAAACATGCATCTCCAAGGAAGGGCTGGATCCTGGGGCGGCACTGAAGCTAACCAAGGAGGAGTTTCGGGAACTTCATCATCAGCAATCCTGGTTTTTTTCCTCTCTTCTGGGTTCTCCCAGTCTAGTGTAATGAAAAAGAATTATTTCAGTGGCCTAATGAAAATAACCGCCGAGACCCACAGCGGTCACAAAAGCAGCGGCGATGCTATTTGGCTGCAGACGATGGAAAATGGGTCTGTTTTCACAGAACTACGAACCACAGTCCCAGGGGTTTTCCAGCTGATGAGGCCGGGATCCGCCACCCGCTTGAAAAGCCGAATTCAATGGGAGCTTCAGGGCAAACAGCAGCAGGATCCAGCCAACAAGCGGATCCTGAAGCACAACAGAGGGGCAGGAGCAGAGAGCAATAAAACTTGTGGCGACACCAAGACGATGCACAGGGAGAATAAATCCGACTTGTTTATACCGGTGGAGTCACCCCAATCTTTTGCTCGTGCGCTCAGAGGCTTTTGCCGGGGTTCTGGAAGATGGTAAAGCACAAAGGGACAATAGTTTTAAGGGATTTGTGGGCTATTTTCATTCCCATCGCCTTTTCTCCTGCCCATCTATCCTAGTTTTAAAGCTGGGAAAGCCTTGGGGTACTTGCAGAAAGCGTATACCAAAAATTTTCCCTGTTGGAAAATTCTCCTGGTCTGCAGATCATAAATTCCATGGATTTAATAACTACGTGCGACGTCAAAGTCATCGTTCAAACCTGCGGCATGGCCAGAGGGAAGGGTCAGGAGCTCCCATATTGCTCCTGGGATGTTATAATCGGGCCCCCTTCTGCCATTCAATGCAAAAACCAGGGGAATTAAGAAATTTTCTTTTATTCTACAGCTCTTTCTGTCTCTCTCCCATACCACTCCGCGCAAGGAAAGCATTTGCCCCCGTGTTGCTGCTGGGATTTGCGCTGACCTGTCTGCTCCCTTCACTCCTCGGAAGGATGGGGGGCTCTGGGTGCCCTCGTATGGACTTTTGGGGGCCTCTGGGTGCCCTTGCATGGGCTTGGGGGGGGCTCTGGGTGCCCTCGGGGGGCTCTGGGTGCCCTCAGGGTACCCTCAGGGGGCTCTGGGTGCCGTCGCATGGGCTCGGGGGGGGCTCTGGGTGCCGCTGGGTGCCCTCGGGGAGGCTCTGGGTGCCCTCACACGGGCTCAGGGAGGCTCTGGGTGCCCTCACACGGGCTCTCCGCTGCCCTCTCCCAGCGAGCTCCCAGTGTTTCCCAGCACAAGGCCTGACCACGAGGTTGTGATGAGCTTTCCCTTTACCCCGAAACCCCCTCCAAGCGGCAGCGATCTCTCTAGCTGGATGAATTCATTAAAGCTCAAGTGTCCTAACAAGATGTCTGTTATTAACAGAGCACCACAGGTGCTAATTAAAGGAGGATAACGGCGATCTCTCGCTTGAACACCTTGTAAAGGGCCGGATCCTGCAAACCATTACATTTCAAAGGCCTTTTCAACCGGGTCCGAGATTAAAGACCGCGCTGCAAAGCAGGAGGGGTCTGGCAGGGGCTGTCTTCATCGTACAGGCTCAGCTTATTGATTCCTTTATCGGGTAGATCCGGCGGGAGCACGATGAGATTCATTTTTACGTTCCCTCTCTTCGCCCCCGCATGCCTCATCCCCCAGAAAAAGCCTTTTCCACATCCTTTAACTCTGCCTGGCCTGTCCCCATGCCGCAGCGGCAGCAGCATCCCCGCCGGGCCCGGTGGGGGCCATCTCCGACCCGCAGGAGAGACCCCGCGGCGGAGGGCACAGCGGACCGAGACCGGGGAGTTCGGTGCCCGCTGCTCCCGTGGTGGACTTTAGGAAATCTCTCCAAGCTTTAGTCACAGTAACGGAGTTACTGAAGCAGAGGGAAATACTGGCAAGCCTCCCGTAGCTCTTAGCTCCCAGGCCAGCGACTGCTCCAAGGCTGAAACTTAATTAGTCCTTCCCATCAATAAACACGGGCTCCTGGTGCCGAGTTCTGCAGGAACATCCCGCGGAGAGCCCTGGGATGGGTCGTTCTTCAGGGCTGACCGCAGGTAAAGGCAACGCTTCTGCTCCTGTCTTGGCAAACAGCCTCCTTCCCTTCCCTCCTGCAGCTCGAGCCATAACCTACGGGATCTGATTCCCTGCTTTGCAACCTCCCGCACCCCCCAGGGGTACGAGGTTTCCATCACGGACTTGGGGGGCCCCCCACGTCCTGCCCATCCTGAGACCCTCCACCACACGCCCCGACGCCTACGGGCTGTGGCTCTGCACCGGCCCCCCAGGAGAAAAAAAAAGACACATTGGGAGATCAGATTTGGCAGACGGGATTCCAGGGAAACAGGAAAACGGGGCGGGGCAAAACCCATCCCAGCAAAACCAGCCCCACCTCAGCTGTTCCCCAAACTTCACGCTGAATCCAGCCAGCGACAGGAACCGCTCGGCCTTCGAAGGATGCTGAAGAACAAGCGACGCTCTTGTGCCGTGTCTCCTCGGCTCCCTCAGTGGTGGGGTCTCCACCAGCGACACCCCACCCTGGTACCCCAGAAAGCACCACAAGCCTGTGCCCAGACACCGGAAAACGCGTGGACCTGCCTAAAAGCAAGCTGCAAAGTCAGGAGGCTGCGGTTGTGAGCTCCTCTGCGCGAAGCTCTTGCTAATTATCACCGGCAGAGCCTTCCCCCCTCGGGCAGAATCAGACCCTCTTACGCCAGAGCTGCTTAGAGCAAAGAGTCGGAGATTACTACAGGCAAATCCATGAGCGCGCTCCCGGTTTCTGAGCTCGGGCTTTATCCTCCCAGCTTCCCTAGGGCCGCCGATGCGCGGCACATCAGGTACCCTGGGTGATCTGAAGTAACCTGTTTTTCCCCAAAGGGTATTTTTCCCTTTGGGATCTATGATGCCCTGACAACCCGGCTGTACCAAACAACAGCCGTGCAACCTGCTCAGGAGTGGATCGTATTTTCCCGAAACTAGGATTAATCGGATGCTTTTAATACCAGGATGCAAAGAAAAACCCATCGAGAAGACGACTGCCACCAGCAAAAGGCCAGAAGGCACCAAGTAGCGCTGACCCTTCCTTTAAAGGTGAAATTTGGTGGGAAAAGCCGGAGGGAGAAGGCAAAAACAAAGGGAAGCAGCATAAAACCGACCCCAGAGCCGGGGCTTGAACGGTGGTAACACACACACAGTTTTCCCATGCACGCGACTGTACCATAAGCGAGCGGAGCAGCATCACCCAGCACCGCAAAGTCACCTCTGCTGCCCGAACCTCCCGCAGGAAAATGGGAATTTTCCTCCTTTAACGGCTAGGGCACTTGTGGCCAGGACAAATCACCCCGCGAAAGAAAATAAAAATATCAGAAAACGCTCATTAGTTCAACAGAAAGAACAGAAAACAATGAAGAACTCGCTGACACTCGCGGGGATTTTAAGCGGTGTGGGAAAGGCACCCGGCTGCTCCCGGCCAGGCAGGCGGTTTTGGGAAATCAGCCGTGGCAGGGGGCTGCGAATGGCTGAACGCAGGCGAGACGTGGCGGGGAGGCGGGGGGAAAAGTCTCGTTTCCCAGCGGGATGAACACGTGAAACCGCTCCGGGCTCGGCGGTCCGGCAGCCAGACAGCAACCAGACAGTGCCTTGAACAAACATGGCTCAGCACCCGCGCCCCGCAGCCGACGCGCCCTCTCCCACCGGCCTAAATACATTTGTTTGACACGGTATTAAGTTGGAAAAACCCAGCTCTGTCTCTATGAGGGCATCTGCCTGGGTCAAGCCGTCCACGACAGACAGACAGACGTCGGAGCCGGTGCGTTTCGCTGCACCTGTAGCCTCCATCCTTCTCCCTCTTCAGCCTCAGCCGCGGTTTTCACGCCGCACGGGCTGTTACTGGCTGACAACACATTGATTTAAAACCAGCAGAATTATTTCCGTTACCTAAATAAAGCAATTCCTAGAACGGATGACTCAGAAGCCTCTCCCCGAGCCATAAATCAGAATGGAAACGCGATACCTCACCGGGGCAAAGCGCTTTGCCCTTTTGGTTTGGCACCTACGGTCTTTTCTTCTAAAAAAGAGGCGAGAAGATCCGCTCTCCGCCGGCATTTCATCGGCGAGCCGGGCCTTCGCTCCCCAGGACGCCGCGGGTCAGGGCTTTGCCTGTGTTATCACTGGAGGGGTTGGACCAAGATAAGCAAAAGCGGGATGGTTATTAAAAAAAATAATAATTTTAAAAAATACAGAAACAGCCCTAAAGGGTTTGTGTTTGGTTTTTTTTTTTGTTTCTTTTTTTTTTTTTTTTTTTTTTACTGTGAGTGAGGAACCTTCAGCAGGAATTTGCCCCAAAGGAGGTACGTGCAGCGCGTGCCAGCGGGAGAGAGATGGCAGAGCGAGTCCTTCGACTCGCCCCTACCCTCCATGGGCCCCCAGGAGGTACCTCTGGGAGCGGAGAGCCTGATGTCCTCTCCAAACACCGCGCTGGGACCTCCCAAAAGTGCTTGCGCTCGTGTCTCTCGGAGCCGGTCTGCGACCTCTCCCTTAATCCTTCTGCTCGCTGACAAATCTCATCCCGTTTATTTTGGGGGACGGGGCTGGACCGCTTGCAGATCTGCACGCTCAGCTTGGGAAAACGACGACGACAGGCTTTACGGAGAGGAAAAAAACCCCTGCGTTTGCCTGCAGAAACCGCTTTGTAAGAGGTTTCCACCCCCACTCCTCCCACTGCAGTCCCGCAGCGATGGCCCCACGCTGCCGCAGCCTCAACGCGGCAACAGAGATGCTCCCCCGGCGACCGAGAGAGGACGGGGGGGGTAAAACTACCCGGTGCAGTGACTCGCCCAGCGCCCCAGCCAGAAACAGCCCCCCAGTGCCCCCCTCTCCTCCCAGGCGGCACCACTGGGGGTTGGGGGAGCTGCACCTCCAGCCACGTGCTCTTGGCTCCATCATCTTCGAGAGGAATCATGGAATGGTTTGGGTGGGAGGGACCTTAAAGATCATCCAGTTCCACCCCCCTGCCCTGGGCAGGGACACCTCCCACCAGCCCAGGTTGCTCCAAGCCCCGGCCAACCTGGCCTTGAACCCCTCCAGGGATGGGGCAGCCACAGCTTCCCTGGGCAACCTGGGCCAGGGGCTCACCACCCTCACAGCAAACAATTTCTTCCCAATATCCCATCTAAATCTCCCCTCTTCCAATTTGAAGCCATCACCCCTCGTCCCATCACTCCACACCACGAGGTCGCACGCTCCCAGGGAGACGCTGGAGAGCAGGAATCCCACAGGAACAACTTCTCGCGGCAAAGCTGCCCCTCTCCTACCCTGGGGAAAAAGGTCTCTGTTGTTGTTTTAGTGCTTCCCGGTCTCATGATTCTGGGAGACCGCCGCGCGCAGTCATGGGATGCCAGCAGCCGGCAAAGGTGAAAGTCAGCGGCAGCGAAAGAAACGTGCCGGCATCATCAAAAAAAACATAATGCGGGAGATCTTCTAGAGCTTTAAAACAAAAACGTTGTTAAGTCCTGGTCCTAAAACAGGCCGAGCAAAAAACAAAACCACATTCCCAGTGACTTTTAGCCATCCAGATAATAGATGGGGAATAAAAAGGCTTTGCCCGACCACTGCTAAAGCTCGCTCTCAGAATAATCACCTACTACTATAATGAGATTACATGGATTAGCTGTATTTTAAGGGAACGTCAATGAACTGGACGGCCTTTCTAGGCAGGTTTTTAGCGCTACACGGAATAATACCGGAAAGACATCAAACCGGGCAGCTATTTTTAGAAAGCATTCCTCTAAATAACCAAGGTGGAGAGAGATCGCAAGGCAACAGAGGTGCGTTAAGGCAGGCGGCAGCTGAATGAATGAATGTTGCAGAGAAGAACAGATTCATCCCCGGTTTCTCTTGGCAGAGCTGCACAAGAAATGAATTCAGCCGGACTGGAGCCCACATTCCTCCAACGCTGCGTTGGGAAACGGACTCAAACGTTGGAGGGAACGAGCAACACGGGGGAAAAATCTGCAAAGAGAGGAAAATGCGAGGCTTGTCACCAGGATGAAGGCGGGGGGGTTTGTGCCTGGTGCCCTCGGGGCACCCGCATTCCCTCACCCCACAGCCCGAGAGAGGGAGAATCATAGAATCGTTGAGGTTGGAAGGGACCTTTCCAATCGAGTCCAACCATCAACCCGACACTGCCAAAGCCACCACTAACCCATGTCCCTCAGCACCACGTCTGCCCGGCTTTTAAATCCCTCCAGGGATGGTGATTCCACCACTGCCCTGGGCAGCCTCTTCCAATGCTTGACAACCCTTTCCATGAAGACATTTCTCCTAATATCCATCCTAAACCTCCCCTGCGGCAACTTGAGGCCTTTTCCTCTCGTCCCATCGCCTGTTCCTTGGGAGCAGAGACCGACCCCCCCGGCTACCCCCTCCTTTCAGGGAGCTGCAGAGAGCGAGAAGGTCTCCCCTCAGCCTCCTTTTCTCCAGGCTGAACACCCCCAGCTCCCTCAGCAGCTCCTCACCAGACTTGTGCTCCAGACCCCTCACCAGCTCCGTTGCCCTTCTCTGGACACGCTCCAGCCCCTCAAGGTCTTTCCTAAAGCCCTAAGTCCTCTCCCTGGCTGCAGACAGGGCACGTGCCCAGCAAGGTGTCTCCCAAACGAGCCTGAAATTAGACTTCATCATCATCGTCACGGCATCCTTTGCCATGTGGGATGCAGCGGCCGTGTCCCACGGGGAGAGCGGTGGTAGCAGTTCACCGAGGTGAGGTTTGACCAGCGCTCAAGGGACGGGTCTGTTTTATAGTCATCACACTCTCGCTCGGAAAACCCAGCGCTCACACACTCGCTCTTGTTTTCTCCTAATTATCCTCAGGATTTAAGAGGAACTCTCAGAGAATCTGGTTGGTTTTTTTCATTGTTTTTTATCCTTGGAGCTTACTCCTGAAAAACACCCAACAATTTCAAAACAAGTCCAAAGTTCCTTTACTCTTCTTTTCCAGGACTGATCCAACCCGGAGCCTTGGGCGCCGAAGCTCTGACATTTTGCTCCCCGTGGTCCATCCAGCCGCATCTCTGCGCCTTGTCTCTCCTTGTGACTCAGCCGGGGCTCGTGAATAAAACCCAATTAAGGATTAAACATCAGAGCAGCGCAGCAAAAAGGATGGCCCCTACCCCAGGCAGCTCACAGCCTGGCGTCTCGAGCTCCCACCCTGGTGACGCGACAAAAATAACCCGTTAAAAAGACACTTTAATTGCCTTGCCAGCGGTTTGCACCAACTCCAGCTAACGCTTGAGGTTACAAATGAATTGAGCCTTCAATTCCCTTCCATTCTTCCCACTTTCACTCTTAAATTTTAATGGGGTCGTGGTGAGGGGGGCGGAAAGAGATCCAGCCAGTTCTCCCAGCTCCTCTGCAACAAGGACCAGGCTCAGCGCTGCTGGGTTTCCTCCACCACGGGCTCCTGTTGGCAGGCACCCCATCTGTTTTGGGACACGGCACCCAGGCTGCTGCCCAAGATGCAATTCAGATAGTTACGAGGTCGATACTCTCCATGCCACAAGCGGCCTTGACCAGGATGAGAGACTTCCAGTACCTAAAAGGGGGCTTCCAGGAAGGATGGGGAGGGACTCTTTATCAGGGATTGTAATGATAGGACACGGGGTAACGGTTTCAAACTGAAAGAGGGGAGATTTAGATGGGATATTAGCAAGAAACTCTTCGGTGTGAGGCTGGTGAGCCCCTGGCCCAGGTTGCCCAGAGAAGCTGTGGCTGCCCCATCCCTGGAGGGGTTCAAGGCCAGGTTGGCCGGGGCTTGGAGTAACCTGGTCTGGCGGGACGTGTCTGGAACGAGATGATCTTTAAGGTCCCTTCCAACCCAAACCATTCTGTGATTCTATGATAATTGAGAGGGTGCAACCACGCATCGTGGTCCTCCAGAGCCTTGGAAAGACCTGGTCCATCCCACGTGAAGCTTCACAGACATTGGCCCAGCACTTCATGTCGCTAATCAGGAGGAGAAATGTTCCACCACCACCATCCCATCAGGCTGCCCTGTGCTTTGTTGAGAGCAACGTAATTAAAGTCCTCTAGACCACCCAGTGCCCAGCATTTGGCCAAACGCTGCTCCAAAACATGCCTTCTGCTCTGCACAGGGCCGTAAAGGAGTGATGGGGACGGAGCAATTGCACAAGCCTTAATCCATTTCTTGAGTTTTGGCTCCAGTGGGCGGTAAGGTATCCATTCCGCAAAAGGAATCACGCCAGGAGAACCTGGCTGAGTGGTTCGGTTTGCGAGGCTCAAGCCTCAGAGACTTGTTGGTTTGTTTTTGTTGGTTTTTTTTTTTTTTTTTTTTTCACTTTTCAATATCTGTGGCTCAAAAACCGCTTCTGTTTCTACAGCATTTTGCAGATCTTACAGCGCTTTCCTGGGATAAAGGAAAGCTGACAAACATATTACAGCAATAAAGATTATTTTTTCCGTCTGAGCAGTAGCAGGCGCATGAGATTTATTCAGATAAAAGAGGCCGGCATAGGAGATAAGCTTGTATTTCAGGATGTAAATCTAAATCATGGGGAGATTTGGAGACTCCACAGGGAACGAGCATCCCTCATCCCCAACGGCGGGGGGAAGTCCCGCGTTAAAGCAGCATCGCCATACCCTCGCCGGGGTCTGCAGGGCTGCCTGTCCTCCCTCAGCCTCGCGGCACTGCTGGAACGAAAGGGGTGGGATGAGCAAAAGTCCTGACGCACGCTCCTCCGGCAGGAAAAAGTTTCCCAAACTTTGCCGTCGCTGTTTTTCCCTAGCCGTTCAGCGTGAAACCTGCGACCGCTCCTGGGATCTGCTGAACCACACGACACCTTCACGTACCGAAAAGATGGCGCACGCGTTATAACCGGCATTTCCTTCAAATTTCTTCCCTTTTTCCGAAACGCACTCTGCCCCTTTTTGCTGTGTTTGAAGAGCAGACGGCAATTAGCTTTCCAGCTCAGCGATATATATATATTTTTTTTTTTTAATTTTTTTTCATCCCTAGACTCATCTTTCTAACAGATGAGATCATGGCATTTCTAATGACTTAAGGAGACAAAGACTGTAAAAGCCTTTCCCGAATGCAGAATTGCCTCCGCGCCCTCCGAACACACAAGATCATGAGGCCCTTCAAGCGCCACGCTCAAACTCCTTTCCACCTGCCCCGATTAGCGCCGCTAACGATCTTGCTTGTGTCTCCTCCACCCTCACCCAATTCCGCGGCATTTACGCCTTGGTGAAGCCGTTGGTATCTACCCGAAATCCGAGGTTGCTTGCGCGGAGCCCATCTCCCGGCTCACCTTTCCCTAAGGCCAGGGGATGCAGCGATGCCATGGCTAACCCCGGACAAAACCCAGCCCACGCAGACGGCGCGGATGTTCTGGCCCGCCCGAAATCAAGCGGGTATTTCGGGAACGGCCATCTCGTTACTCTCGGCGTTTTCGTTTTCTTTTTAAATAAGCAGAATGAGCCCCCGTCTAATAACTAGAGCGGGTAAGACTCAGGTGAAGCCGGAATGCGAGACAAGGTGAAAAGTCGGCAATATCAACCATTGATATGGTTTGGCAAACGTAAAACCCCTCACGGAATGGTTCAAGACGCCCTTTGAGATTTCCCTGCCCCTCATTCAAGCGAGAAAGGAGATGACCCAGCGATGACACCGCGCGCATCGCCATCCCTTCGCAGCCACCGCTTACGACCCGAGCTTTATTTTCCTTAAAAGAGTCTCATCAAATCTCACATTTCCTCGTTCGCCTCTGTTACCAAAGAACCCAAACCTGACCGCAGGCGTAAAGCAAACGTGGGGGTGTGGGGGGGAAATAAAAAAAAAAATAAATAGAGAAACGTGCAGAAGAAACGTCAACCTTGCGTTAAAAGTCATCTCACTGAAGTTGATATAACCTCAAATTAAAATAAATAAATAAATAAATAAAACAACAAACAACCCCAAACAAAACAGGGAGAAAGCAGAATTCCCAGAGAGCAAAAAGAATCGTAATTCTTAAAAGAAATGATCTGAAATACTCCCTGGGTCAGATTCATTGCTTGTAGAAGAGATGCAAACCAGTCCCAGCGTTTCAAGCGGCAATACTGACAGAAACGCAAAGAAACAGCTTTTTGTTGTTGTTTTTTGATCATTATTTTTTTGTTTCCCCCACGCTTCCCATTCTCCTTGCTCTCATTTTAATTGGAACCGGTCCCAGCTGAATCCGATCCCGAGAAGCACGGCACCTACCCTCTGTCCTTCAAGTCATTTTAAGCCGGGACCTATTTCCACATCCAGGTTTCCAGCCCTGCCTCCTCCCAGCGGGCCAAGGTTTAATTTACCTTTACCCAAAGGCATTTTCTAATCGTTCCAAACTTTCCGTATTTCACAGAGGGGCAGTTAATGGAGCACACAGCGAGGGGCCGGGTACAACCGGTGCTGGGATGACATTCCACCTCGCTCGCAAACGTCACCCAGCGTTTTCTTCCCCCTCCTCTCCTCCACAAACCCCCAGACCCGGGGGCGCGCACGTGGGGCTGGGGATGCCCCCGGCTCCTTCCAGAGGGACCGGCAGCGTCACAGCCACAAAAAGGGGGAGATGGAGAAGGGGGAAGAACTCCTCCCGGGAAGGCTGACGCCTCCGCAGCCCCTACGCTGCCTTCCCCCTGCCCCGCTTCACTTACACGTAGGAACAAATCCGGAGACGGGCTGAAGAGCTTCCTTTAGGAAGGGATTTTGGAAGCAAGGCTTAGGAAGCCTCCCAGAGGGAAGCAGCCTGCACTCTGAAACGTGAAATTTTATTAGGCTTTTTATCTTAGTTTACATAGCTAATTGTTGCAGGTGTATCAGTTACTACGTAATTAATACTGTTGTAAAATCAGGTGTAGCCAAGAACCGACTCGTGCAAACAACCCGAGCAGCTGGGACAGATGGACACTGACAGGTATTGGCCCGGGGCTGGTGTGTGGGGGGGTTGTTTGCTCTTCCCTGAATCTGGAGGGATCCTAGAGCTGAGACAGAGCCGAAAAATCATACGGACTGGGAAAGTCTCCCATCGCTCAGCCCGGGAGGAAGCCAACAGCTCGGGCAGCGGAGGGTAACTTTTTATCCGCGGCCGGTGAGGAAGGCATTAAGGGTGCAAGAGCAGACGCAAGACGAAGGGCGCAAGAGCAGAACGCGGGTTTCCGACACGCTGCAGGTGTGGGATCCGCAGCGGGTGCCAGGAGGGGACGGCTCTCCCCGGCTCCGCACCCAGAACAACGCGCGAGCATCCCTGCCAGCCGCCCGACGGACACGCGCGGACCCGGGCACCGCGTCTCACCCCACCGGCCATACTCACATCAACGCTCCAGAAAGCTTTTCCCTCCAGTTCCCAGGCTCCTTCCTTTCCTCCCGGGAACGCCTCAAGAGCCGCGTAGCTCCGGGCTGCTGCGGCGGCGTGGGCTGGCCAGCTTCCTACAGAGATGACTGTTGTGTACAATATAGAAACCGAGCCGCTTGTTCCAAGCACAACCACGCCGGCTGCTTTTTAAAGACAGGCTTAAGTCAGACGCGAAGCGCTGCAGGAACAAGCGGCGCTAATTCCCCCTCCTGCAGCCTCCAAGCCAGGGGACGTTGTCGGGAGGGAGATTTGGGAGCTTGCCCCGCTCCTGACCCGGCCCCAGGGACACGGAGCGCCCGCAAGGTCAACCTGGCAGGGCTGAAATCCGCTCCGGTAAATCCTCGCACGCGATTCTGCCCGGAAAGCCCTCGAAGCGGATTAACCTCGCCCTAGGAGGGATCACGGGAAACAGGCAGGGGCTTCCCGGTGCCGAGCTTGGGCCGCACCAGTCAGCTTCGCGCCTGCCCGGGGCTGGCAAGGTGCTGCGATCGGTTGGGAGAGGAGTATGAAGACGTGGAGGCGCAAAAGAAGAGATTCGGTGCTTAAAGGCGCAAAAATAATTCAAACCTTACGATTTTCTTCCACAGCGGCATCAAAGCCACTCAAAGGCCATTTGCTGGGCGTTCGCAGGCCGTAAGGACCAAATTTCCCTCTCTTCTACACCTTCAGGTGCAGTGGTACAAGGAGGACGACGTCTTGCCGCTATTCATCACATACGTACACCCAAAGAGGCAAATAAACCCACCACCGCGCAAACAGCTAATGAATAATCAATACCAAACACCAGGAACACACCGGTAAGTCTTTCGGATGAACAGCCGCCGCTGGCGCGTGGAGTAGCTCACGTTTCAGCGTTAATTGCCCGCGGAGCAGCAGCAGATCGACGTGACGAGGATAAAGCCAAAAGGAACCGCCGTGCCGAACGCAAGCCCTCTTCCATGACAGCTTCTTTCTGCTCCTGCGCTAGTCACAGAAACTGCAAGCCCAAAATAACGGCAGCAGCGTCTAAATTTAAAGCCAAAAGCCATCGTTGCCATCACCGAGAGCACGGGGTTTCGCTTGAAGCATCTACCGAAGACCCCAAAAGTTGCAAACGCAGAAAAGCAAGCAGGAGTTAAATCAGGCAAAAAACCATTCTGGCAAAAATGAGACGCAGAAAATGCGTGGAAACGTGATCTTTTTAAAAGGCAAAGAAAAGGAAGAGGAAAAAGAAATGGCAGTGGAAAGGAGATGTGCGGGGTCAGTGACTGATGAGGACGTCTAAAGGAACCCATTAAACCTGCACAGCCAACGGAAATAATTGTACAGCACGGCACTTTTTTTAGGAATGGAGAATTAGATGGTTGCTAGATTCACTATTAGGTGCCGTCAGTAAAATTGGAAGCGAGTGCCTGTGCTGCCGATGGGATAAAACAGTTCCCAAAGAGGAGGAGAGAAACTCGGGCTACAGATGAGCCACGCGCGCCCCGTGGTGCAAAAGCAGGATCTTTCCCAACCACCGCCTTAAAACCCCTTAACGACAGAGATTTCAGTATCGCCAAACAGCTGCTGAAATAAAGCATTTTAAAAATCAGCGGGTGAAGCACAGGGAAACTTCGTGTATTTTAAGAAAGGACGAAAAGGTGAGAGGCAGGAGCAGCAGGCAACCCGGGGTCAGCTCCGGCTAGAACAGCGGGACAGAAATTTCAGGTAAATACACGAATCGGAGACTAAAAATACAATTCTAATCAGCCAGCTGAGTTTCCTGGAATCAGGTCTATTTAAAAAAGGCTTTTTTTTTTTTTTTTTTTTTTGCTTTTTTTTTTTTTCTCTTTGACAGCCAAAAGGGCTGCGTGACGCGGGCAACTGCCTCGACGCAGCGTTTGCCCGCATTTCTCCAAAGGACATAATATTTTGAGGGTAAGTCTGACACCAGGTGTAACGAACCCCACATGCGTTCGACGGGTGCCAGCACAGCCCCCGGCGCGGCTGTCGACGAGGCGAGACCGGGGAGGGATGCCAGCACCTAAGCACGGTCCTCGGGGAGTTTTGTCACCACTCAGACTCATCTGTGACTCCCGCTGGGGAATTATATTAAATATAAACCTGTAACACACAAAAAAGGCGCCAGTAACTAATGGATGGGTTGGTTGATGAAAGGTGCATGGAGGCCCAGATCACCTCGGAGGAAGCCACAGTCCAACAGACCGTGTTTTCACGTGGCAAAGAAATACACGAGGCCACAAAAGGCTTCTCTGCCCGAGCCAGAAGAGGATTTGGGATGAGCCTGGGGCATCTCTTCGGCATTCGCTGTCAGAGCAAAGCCAGAGCCAAAGGAGGTGGTCCTTGAAGGTGCCACCATGTGGGAAACGTGTCCATTAGGAGTTGGAAAGGAAGCTCACACCAACACGCAGCATTGCCAAGGTCACGGCCGCATCCAGACTGGCACCTGGACGATGCAGTCACCCCAGCCAAGTCCCAAGGGTGGCCACAAAAACCGTACATGACGGAGCGGGAGCCTTTCAGCAGGAGGTTGTAGCACCTTGACCGCTTCAGCCTCCCGAGGAGCCGGTGAAGAAGTGACCCCCCGATCGCTGCGGGCAAGGAGCTGGGAGTGACAAGTCACCTTTGTGACAAGGACACAATGACATCCCCCCGCCTCCGCAAGTCAAAGCTAGATAAAAGTTCAACCTTGAAATGAGATAGCATCTCCCCGGAGCGAGAGCAATTAAATGTTGGCACAAGGTACGGGAGGAAGGTGGTGGGGGGGGTTCACCATGGCTTAGAGCAATTAAAACAAAATTAACGGGCCGGTTTTTAACCCAGGCTTCTGCATCTGCAGGAGGACGAGCTGCAAACGCTTCCCCACAGTCGCATTTCTGCGACACCTCCCACCTGGGGACGTGGAAAGTTTCAGCAGCGTTATTTATGCCTCAAAAAAAACCCAGGCCTGAGTGGCAGGAGAACAGCAGGGTCATGCTAAAAAAAAAAAAAAAGAAAGATCAAGGCGAAGGGACTGAAAAATAAGGATTGCAAGCATCGGGTGAGATTCATCTCACTTAAATTTAGACCACTCGGATACCCAAGTCAGAACCAGCACCCTGAACGGCGTCTGAGGCTTACCGCAGGGCGAAACGAATCCCGTTCAGGAGGTGCCGGTCGCCTCCAGACGCTTCTAGATGCCCAAGCGAGGGCAAACGAATCGCATCCACGGAAACAGCTTCAACGGTGAGGGAGCTGCCTCAAGCCGCCTGAAAAATCGAGGGGGAATTTCATCCCGTAATGCCGTTTCCGGCGATTTTGCCTTGCCGAGTCGCCCAGCTCCCAGGAGGCAGAAGCAGGACCAGAAGCTACTCCAGCAGCTGGAGGGAGGTCTTCACGTCTCTCTTCTAGGTATAGAGAAGAGATAAAGAGAGACCATCCGCGTGAAGCGCTCAACCTGCTGAGGGTGGCCGAGATGCTCACCGTTCAGCAGCCTTCCTGAACACTGGATTGGGATTTCAGCCCTTATCGGTCCTCGCTGGGCTCAGCTCGAGGAGGGACAGGACTGCAGTGAGCCTGACTTTTCTCTGCTTTGGCTCCGAGGCCAGGCAGAAACTCACAGTGGTGGTTCTCCCAAGCCCAGGAGAATCAGTGGTATGTGGGTTATCACATCCCTTTACCCTCTCCTCCTTCGCAGGGATGGAGAACGCTGATGTTCACCTGCTGGGTGGGAGATTTAACCCTCAAAATAATACGTGCAACTCCAGCCCTGGCTCCTGTAATATCCTCACTACGATCCTGGTCTCCCTTTCCCTGAAATCCTTGGCACACGCCTCCACGGGGCTTCTTTGTCACCTTTGTCACCTGATGGACGTCTCTCCATCCAAAAGGAGGAAAGTCCACTGCAAATCTGAGTCTCGGCTGCATCCCTTGATGACGGCCAAGGTGGTAAAAAAAGATGTCCCCGTCCCCAGACCTCGTTCTGCAGGAGGCTGGGCTCCTGCTGCAGACCAGGAGAGGGAAAAGCACTCTATTTCCTAGCAAGTTCCCAGCGCCAGGTAGGATTAGACATGCCTAATTAACGAGAAGCAAGCAACGCCGAGCTCAACGCAGGGACTGAAACCCCTCTCAGCAGCATCCAAGTGTTGTGTCCCCGAAACCAAGCTGTTTTATCAAGAGAAACCCTCCTGAGATCCTTGAAACTCTACATCGCCTGCTCCAGCCACGGCATCCCACAAACGCAGACATGACTCGAGGGACAGGTAGTGGAGTCACCCAAAAACACCCCCGACACCACCCAAGCTGAGCTCCGGGTGCCCAACCGGAGCCGAGGGGACCCCTCTCCCCTAGCCCACCCCACACCTCGGGGCTGGAGGGTGTCACCGGGCAAAGCGCTGAGCGGGGACAGCCTGTCAGAGCCGCTGGGGCATCAGGGTTGGGGGGCTTCTTCCCCCCTTTTTCTGCTACTCACATTACACCAGCCCGGGATGAACGTTCCCGAGGACACACGGTCGTCCAACCGCACACGGAGCCCATTTGGTGCCCATTAAAGCTTGGACCGTCATCACCTGCCCATCTCCAAGCAGGGAACACGAGGCTTTAGTTCAGGCAAGGGGTAATAAATACACGGGGGGCCAAACACAGCCTTGCCTTGCCTTGGCGGGGGTTGGGGGGGAAGAGAGGGAGAGAAGCAGCTTTCCCTGCTCCGGACACGGGGCAGGTGGCCGGGGACCTGCCGGTGCCGGTGCCACCGGCTCGGTTGTGCACAGATGTAGCTGTGCAAGCCCGTGTCTGTCTGTACATACACATAAAGCACGCAGATACATATAAAGCACATATATAGACATAAAGCATCCACGTAAAGCATGTGTAAAACCGGAGGGAAGCAAACATACGTGCAGTCCCTCGTCCTCCCCGGCAGCAAACCGGGGCTGCAGGCGCCTGCGGGACTCGAAGCCCCCGCCCGTTCCCAGGCCGGGGGTTGGGGGGGGGGGGGGGGGTGTCTCCGGCAGCGGCGGGGCCGGGCTGAGCCCCGGGGTAGGGCGAGGCGACACCGGGCACGGTCCCCGGGACGGCTCCCCTCGCGGTGGGCTCCGCGCTGCCGACCCCCCCGGCTTCGCTCCGCAGGTCCGGGCCCCCTCCGGCCGGTTCACCCCAGCACCGCTCCCCTGCACCCCCAAACTCCCTCCCCACCGACCCCCGGTGGGCTCAGCCCTCCGCACCGGCGCGGGGGAAGCGGGAGCAGCGCCCGGGCGCGGCGGGGACAAGGAGGAGACGCGGGGCGGGAGGCGCGGGGGGGGTTGGGGGGGCGGCGGGTGGCCGCGCTTACCGGCACCGCTGGGCTCCGCTCGGCTCCGCCATGGCCCGGCCCGGCTCGCGCACCGGCACCGCGCGCCCGCCCCCGCCGCTGACGTCACCCACCGGCCGCCGCCGCCGCCGCCGCCGCGCGGGGGCCACCTGCCGGGGGAGGGGCGGGGGCGACCCCCGGGGAGGAGCCGCCGGGGGATATCGAGAGCCCCGGACACCCCCGCCGGACCCGGCAGGAGCCGCCTCGGGGGGGGGCCGGCTCCCCCTCACGGCCCCCGGGAGGAGCCGCCTGGGGGGGGGCGGTGTCGTTCTCCCCCCCCCGCCCCCGCCAGCCCCTGTGCGGAGCCGCCGGAGGGGATCCAGCACCTCCGGCCACCCCCTGGAGCAGCCGCCTGGGGGGACCCGGTGTCGTCCCCCCACCGGCTCCCCCTCACCGTTCCCGAGGAGGAGCCGCCTTGAGGGGATCCGGTCCCCCTGCCGTCCGCGGGAGGAGCCGCCGGAGGGGATACGGCGTCGTTCCCCCCGGCCACCCCCGCCGTCCCCGGGAGGAGCCGCATGAAGAGATCTGGTCCTCCCGGCAACCCCTCACCGTCCTGAGGGGATCCGGCTCCCCCTCACCGACCCCGGGAGGAGCCGCCTGAGGGGACCGAGCCCCCCGGCTACGCCGCCATCCCCGCTGAGGAGCCGCCTGAGGGGATCTGGCTCCCCCCGGCCATAGTCCTGCCGTGTCCCCCACCCCAAGGCGTCCCTCGCAGCAGGGTGGTGGTGGCCCTGAGGTGAAACCCCTCGCTCTGAGACAGCCCTGGCTGGGCTTTGCGCCTTTCTTTCACCCCCCCTGTAGCCAACGTGTATTTGCTTATCGGTATTAACGCGTGGGTTTCCAGGTCTGCACAGAGCCAGCGTTCCGGCCCGCTTTGTCCCCGGGGAGCCCTGGAGCACCGCAGCATCCTCATATCTGTCCCCTCCTGAGGTCTGTCCCCGCTGAACCGGGGGCTTTTCCCGAGGAGAAAGGCGTGATGGATTTGGGATAGTGCCCCAAACTACAGGTGAGGTAGCTGAGGTCTTCCCACCCCTGGGTGGCACGACCCGCTGAGCCGCCTTAATGGAAAAAAACCCACTGTGCGCTGTTATTTACAGTGCGAAAGAGCAATTAAAGGGAGCTGCTTCAACAGTCTAAGTGGAGGAAGCGCGATAGTTCGATAGTTATTGATCCCCTCCAGACAAGCGTGCTGCTTCGTGAAGAGCTGGAGGAACCGAGCCTCCCTCGTCTTCTGCAGGGCAAACGGTGAGCAAAAAATAAAAGAGAAAATGGTCCGGTAAATTAAACTCCCGGGGAATTACACAGGAGGAAATGAAGGCATATAAACAATTTTTGGTGGTAACAAGACCACTGTTTCGCTGTCAAAGATTAAAATGAGGGTTCCCATCCTGTTACCCCGTGAGCAGGAAGGTACTGAATTGGTGCTTGTGCCTGTGAATGCCAGGGGGAAAAAATCAGAGGGAAGAAAGAGGAATAGGAGCGTTCAAATTTATTGTTAAAACCTCCCAGGGAAACTGATTTCACGTGCCCCACATCACCACGAGCTGAGGTGCCGCTTCCCAGTGCCTTTCAAACCAAGTGTGGAGGTTATTCCCTCGGCTGACACGGGCGACCAACACAAGGGAGAAGAAAAGGCATCCCGGGAACCTCCGGGGAAGCACCCGATGGGGGAAAAGGTGGCTGTTTGGGCAAAGATGTTCTCAAACATGGGCGTTAACTTCCTTCAAGGTTTTATTACAGCAAACCGTGCGGTGATAACCCTGGCCCTGACTCCGAAGGTCCTGGCCCGGTGTTCAGCGGAGAGGTTTCCACCACTTGTCAGCTCTGTGCAGCTCCAGTGCCGTATGGGAATGGACAATAAATTCCCGTCCCGGCCACGGGGTGAGGCACACAAACCCTGTGCTGCGGGAGCAACCCAGGGAGCTGAGAACTTCTCTTCCACAGCTTGGACCCTTTGGTTGGTGGCACCGCCGTACACGGAGCCGTTTTGTTTTAAAGAAGGCCAACAATTAAGCAATAAGCGTATGCCCACACCCAGGCACGTTTATATTGTCTTTTAAAGGGTGGACGCTGGTTTGGTTGAGATGGGTTTGCTTTTGGTGAAGAGGCTGGAATGGTACTTCAGAAAACCAGCGCTCCGCATCGCCCAGGACCTCGGTGACCATCCCCGGAGCGGCGCGACGTGGCGTGAACAACAAAACTCTGGCAGTGCTGTGAAGGGCGTTGCGGAGCGGCTCTCAAGCCACCCGAGCAACACGTGCCGCAGAATCGGTCCCAAACGCTAACGAGAGAAAGGGGGTTCCGTTTAAACCGGGTGATTAAAGGGCAGTAACTCCATGCGGCTATAATTAGCTCGCCGTCACCATGAAGCTGCCAAGCGCAATGAATGGAAATACCATATTTACGGTGTGCGGTGTTGGCGCAACTCAAACTGTACGCCGTAAATGTCAGGTTTTGGCACCTGCAGCTGTGCGACAGTGCCATTACACACACACGGACATCATCGGAGAGCTGCCACTCTCCGGCGCGAGGTGGGTGCAAGGGTGTGTTTCCAAGCGGGATGGAGAGAGACGGGATGATAACACGATAAGCGACTTAATTAAACACTATGGAGCCTGAAGAGATAATCACGGGCCTGCGCTGCATCTTCACGCACGAGGAATTGTGTCTCTTTTTAAGCGGGGAGAAGCAAAGCTCTCAAAAACCTGCCTGAGTGTTTACGTCAATTTCCTGGCGAGTGGTGAGGAGGAACCCGGCACACTTGATCAAAGCAGGCAGCGCTGCTGCCCGAAGCACATGCCAATAACGGGAGCTGTAAAGAATCTCTTTTTTCCACCCTGCCAGAAAGGCGGTTTTTAATCCAGGCTCTCTCCCTTCCCTGCGTGAGACAGCCGAAAGCACAGGTGAGGCAAACGCGGAGAGGCATAGCATCACGCCTGCTCTCTCCTTTTCCAAAGCTGCTTATTTTCAGTGAGAGAGGAGGCATTTTTATTGTCACATCACAGCATGTGCAGCATTTTGTTCACCTGAAATTCACCCCTGCCGCAGGCAAAGAAGCCGCAACCCGCAGGGGTGATGTTCAGACTCTCCGGGGTGACTGACTTACACCCTGTCCAGGGGTTGGTTTCACCCCAGTTCCATATTGTTGCTGTTACACCCGCTGCAAAGTGTCTGGCGCAGTATTCCGTCTCCCGTTACAGGACTTATCCAACAGGTTTAGGATGCTAAATCGTTAGCTGCTGAAATAAACGGGACCCGAATGTCTACAGCACGAATGAAAGCCCCTGCCAGATCTGAACTCAGCGACGTCAGTGAAGTGATCCAAGTCAGCCCGGTGCCATCGTTTCCCGCTGGATACGGTACAGTCAGCACATCCTTTTTGACACGTGCCACGCCGCCTTTTCCAGACACAGCCCCGGTATTTTATCAGCCCTTGGAACAAGATGCAAAACGTCAGGAGTTGCCCTGTCTATTAGTGACCTGCAGCAGCACACCCTGGGATGAACCGTTAGTGCTTTCACAGGTTCATACACAACAGACAGAGAATAAAGACTCTTTTTTTTTCATGCCAAATTCCATAAAATGAAGGACCGGTGTAAAAATAGCCGCATTTCCAGAGGTGCTAAGGCTGGCTGCTGGGCTTTGGGGAGCATCTCAGGACCCCTGAAAAAAATAAATAAATATGCTTTTATTCATCAAGAGTTTGCAGGTCGCCTTCTCTCTAGATGGGGAATAGTGTTAGGAATTGCTCTGCGTTATAAGAATTTCCCATCTTACAGGTGCTTCCATGTGGTTGCGGGGAACCACAGGATAATTTATGTGGGAAGGGTCCTCCTAGTCCAGCCCCCCGCCGCTTGGAGCGTGTCTCTCCAACCAGGCTCCTCCCAGAGTTTTCCAGTTGAGTCTTGGCCAGCTCCAAGGATGGGAGGTCGTACGGCGAGGTAGGGTGAAGGGGATTTAACAGAATGGGGTTTTGTGTGTGAGGCAGCGAAAAAGAAAACCATTTTTCTTGCCTCGGCAGCCTCCTCTTCTCTCCGGGCCGCCTACCCCACACGTACACGTGGCTCACCAAATTTTAGCTTTCCTCAGCACTTTGAGCTCGCAGCCCAATTTCGTTCCGTCAGCTGTATTATTAATCAGCAGGCTGCAAATTATGTTGCTGTAACCCACGTACTTTTTTGTATTTGAAACTGAAAATAAAATAAATTGGTGCGTAGTAAACAAATCCCAGCTTTCCGGGAGAAGCAGGCAACTGGTACAGCAGAGCAAGGGGAGCTGCGGCTGCTACGGGGCCAGGACAGCCCGTGGAGAACGACCTCGTCAAGGCTGGATACCCTCATCAGCAGATGGAGATAATTAGTGGAATGCTCATCCAGACAAGCTCTGTACAGATCCCAGGGTGGAAAAACACACCTGCGAGACCGTCTCCCTCCTGCTTCTCACCCAAGGGGACACTTGGTCTGCTCAGCCGGGGCAAACGAACCCAAACCCCCAGGGTTTCAGCCCAGCCAAGCAGCCACTTGCCTCAACCCCAAACTGTACGAAGCGAATAGCTCTCTGAACAGAGACCAAAAAAAAGAATGGGACAATATAAAATATTTTAAAATCTCCTTGACTTCCTAACCTTTCGTGCAGAAAAAAGACATACAAAAATACCAGCGGAGGAGAGGCTGACTAATGGTTGGGCCAGAGCTATTCTCCCATGTCCACGTTTCCAATTCCAACTGAGTTTGCTGTTGTAAAAGTCACTTTATATTTCTAGCACACATTAGTTGGGCGTGGGGGAAAAAATACCATTTAATAACGCATATGCTTTTTTTTCCCCTCCTGTTACTAAGAGGGGCATTGCTCAGTCGAGCTCTGGTGGTATAAACACCGGTGTAAGGCATGGCTCCGGCACGGTTCGGCCGCATTAGCCATGGCAGCTCCACTGGAATTACTCTGTATTTGCACCGATGCCATCAGGAAAAGATGAATTTCCCAGGGGGGCTTGTGACAGTAACGTGTGATCTCTTGCCCCGGAGTAGTAGTAACGTACAAAAATAAAGTGGAAATTTAAAACAGCAGAAGGGGAAAGTGCTGCAAGTGTCAAGCTGGGGAAATTAAACCACTCTAACTCACCACGTGCACTGTTCACTCCTCCATCCGTGCTCCAATTTCTCCCCAAAGTGTCATCAATCGAGGAGATGCTTAAATGTCGGTGTCTACAAAGCAGCTGGGCAGGGGAGTCCTGGCTGGTGGAGTGAAGCAGCCGTTGCTGGACACCGGAACATCATCCGAGACACACTGATGAGGTGTCCCTCACGGAAACAGCTCGTAACGGTCCGCCTCTTCGAAACGGGAATGCTTCAAGGGAGGAAATCGGAGTACGCAATCCATCAGGCACAAGTGAAGTATTACCCCCCACCCCTGCCAGCTCCTCCAGCGCTCTGCAAAGAACAGAGAATTAAATGGAGGAGGAAGGCGATACTTCAGAGCCACACTGAATCCAGGGCTGGATAACATGGCGGAGGACAGCGCGGAGCAGGTGGTTAGAATAATGGAGCGGCTGAGCAGACGCGATGCCCAGGCATCGAGCTCCTGGGGTTAAGTCCATGCAGTGAAAGTGGTGTCAGCAACGAGACCACTTTACTTTCTATTTATTGCAAATAAAGAGGCCGATGCTTGTTTGCCACCTTGTGCCCGCAGATCCCGTCCCTGCCGCTCCCCTCCCCACCACAGCTGCACCCAGGCCCCAGCACTCTCCCCGCACCCTGAAATAACGCTTGTTTATTCACTCCTTCCTCCATCTTCCCACATCTTGTTTGACTTCACACTGGTGTCAGGGCGCTCACCCACCAAACCAGGGCGAGAGCAGCGACCGTTGCCGCTCACCGGCTCCGAGCGATCCCAGCCTGCTCCTTCCACTTCACAGGCAACAGAACTAGTCGAGAGCAAAGCTTTTGATTTCCCTAACTGTCACCAACTTGGCATCAACTTCCTTGAAGGCTTCCTTTTTTCCTTCTGTCTTATTAAACTGACCTAAAACTGCCAAAGCAAAGAAAAAAAGAGGAAGTCTCTCTCATGTCGTAGGCAGCCACCTTTGTAAATCCTTGGGAATGAGCTTGTCACAACTCCCCGGTTCGGGGGGATGCTGTTAGAGCCATCATTTTCTGCACACCCACATTTTTCCACCTCCTGCTATTATTTTTCACGTACACTATAATCAGCCTTTACAGATCCTGAATGTCGCACTCGGGAGCAGAGATGCCGGCTGGAGAGATCGCAGGAAAAGACCCCTGGAGGAGACAACACGACCCCCAGCTGTGTGTGCTCGGGGACTCCGGGAACAGCCTTGGAGAGCCCAAATTTTACCGTGGTGCTTCCACCTGAGGTGGTTCCTCTCTCACCTCAGAGTCAGTTTGTCATCAGCAATTAGCGCTGGCACCAGCACGCCTGGGCAGGAGCTCCCGCGTGCTTCGGCGTCACCTCCCTTTCCCTGCCCAGCATCCTTCCCCCGCTTACCTGCTTACCATTTATCCTGGCATCTCGCTCATTAATAAAGATGCTAATTAAAAAGCACGGCCTCTGCCTGCCCATAACCCCTGATGTCGCTGGGTTAGCCTTGGCTACTGAGGCCGCGATGGGTGAGGGGAGCCCAGGCACAGCAGGAAGGGACCACACAGGATCTAAGGTGCTGCAAGGCAATTTTGGAGACTGGTACCCCGATCAGCTGCACGTCTGATTGCTCTAACCAATTTCTACCCATAACAGAAATCCAGCCACAAGACAAAAAACCAACAGAATGATTTTAAAACCTGCATTTTTCTTTCTGAAAGCAGACGCCTTTCTTTTGTCGCAGCTGTCCCCAGCATGCTGAGGCCAGACAATGCCCAGATTAAACAGCAGCATCTCAAAACTGCCGTTTCCCCACCCTTTGGGGCAATTCCCTCGCAGCACTTGGATCCAAAGGCTTGGCTTTAAGCAAAGGAGCTAACCCCAGGAACAACTCACCTGCTCACGTGGATACTAAAGTGCTTTACAAGCTCTCAACATTTGCATTCCTGCTCGTTTGCAGGACTGAGCCTGCAGAAAACAGGTTATCATCTTCTGCACGGACCTTCAGAAAGCATCGCTCCAAATTACCTGTGAGAAGCACAGAAAGCGGAAGGGAAATGAAAGGGGGAGTTAGTCAAGGCCGTCTTATTCATAGATTACTTTATCCATTAATTAAAGTGGAGCAGGCTTGAGAATGGGAACAGCTTCCCCGAGGTCCCAATTAAGTGGGATGGCTTTGCACCAGCCGCAGTGGGTATCCGAGAGACCGGGCGAGGACGGAGGGATTGATGGATGATAATGAAGGAGCTGTTTGAACATGTGCAAGTGAAGTTCTCAAATGACCTTAAGCAGCCTGGTTTGGGAAAGCTGCGCTGTCTGCGCCGGGAGATGCTATCTCCTCGGAGAGCAACCCAGCTGAGGCATCATCCAGCCCTTTGTATTTTAGATCCAACGTCTGGGGAATAGTTCAACGTCAGAAATAACCAAAGCCAAGCACACAGCAAGATAATTCCCCCCCCCCCCCGCCGCCCCAAGACCGGCCCTTTCCCTGCATTGCCATTTTTAATTGTAAATAGGGTTTTTAAGCTTAAAAAGGTGTTTTGGAAGCGATGCAAACTGTTCAACCTGCCAGCCCACAGAACTGCTAACTGAAGAGGAATGGCTCATGCTTCATAACCGCGGTTCCTGGCTCTCAGCCTGATGCTGGCTGTCACCGGAGGCAGGTCCCTGCAGTAGCCGCCATCGACCTGCCTGAAACTCGTAATTCCCATGTCCATGCTTAACACCCTCTCAGATCCCATGACATACTGAAGCCGAGCAGTATTTAGCTGAGCGAGCCAGCTTGAATTTACAACTCAACCCCAAACCCTCCAAAGCCGGGAACGCGAAGGGGTCGAGGAGCAGCCGCTGACAACAACCTCTCTGCACAAAAGTCTCCTGGCCCAGCACATGACTGGGATGTCACAGGGGGAGCACATTTGAGGTAACGTCCCAGTTAGTTTGGGAAATGAGCTTTTAATTAATATTACTGTACCTTTGCTAGAGCTTCTTAGCTGGAAATTCAGCAGGGCAAGGCTGGCATCAGTGCTGAGCTGCTCTCTTCCATCCCAAGCTGAGAAGATGCAAAGTACCCTGCACCTGATGTGTTTATGATGGCAGCAGAGCTGTTTGGGGAAAAATAGCTCAAGAGACACTCATTTAGCCCAAGATTGCTTAAACCCTCCCTCTGACGGCACCTGTGTTATCACACACCGGCTGCGATGCTCCAGATTTCAGTGTGCCTCCAGCAAAGGCCCACAGGCAGCCCAAGAATGGGATGCGGGAAGCGATGCTGTGTCTTGCTGGCACGCACCATTCGGCAACACCGGCACCCGGCATCGCAAGTTCCAGGTCAGCGGCAGCACAGGAAGATTTGGCTGATGACGAGGTGCTAATGGTGACAGAGCTGTGAGCGTGCTCTCCCCCGCCAGCCACGTCTCCTCTGGCCATATGGTGCTGGACAAGCCTGGCAAGCCCTGGCCGTCACTGGAGGTGTGCAGCCAGGGCTTGAGCCCCAAAATCAGGCACGGGGCATGGGACAGGGCAGGATAGGTGAGGGTCCCCAGCCATCCCCATCACTGGGGTTTGATTTTTCTGGAGCTGTTGTCCGAAAGGGATGGGAAAGCAACTGCTCGCTCCCCCTGCACACATCTCCCTCCTGCCTTTTCCTGGTGGGCTCCAGCCGTTGCTTTTGTACCCGGTATTAGCCAGCAAGCCTTGCGTGTCCTCATTGACCAGGAAATCACTTCAGGAATGCCACTGCTTCATGGAACATCAGCAGTTGCCAGTGGGGACGCATGTACCATCTCTCCCATCCTCTCCTTTCTTAGGTGGCCACAGGCAAAGGTTTCACTGTGCCAGGGTGGAAAGCAGAGCTTCGTGCTCTACCCCTCAGCCTATGGCTCCCACGCTCGTTTTTTTTCCTCTCCGTGTCCCCCAACAAAAAGCAAGGACTACGTGATTTTACTGGGACATCTGTTTCGTGATGCACGCTGAGGTTCATCACCGGGAGAGGGTCTGGATGAGCCAGGGCTGCTTTTATGGGAGTCAAAGGAAGCATCAGCCCCCGGCTCACACAGCCACGCAGAGCCCTGAAGGCTTTTCCAGTGCTGGTTTGACTTCCCTGGTCCTCCCAAGCTTTCAAGACTAGGAAGATGTTTCCAGCTGAACAAAACCAGAATAACCAGCTGGGCCACTGGTGCTTTTGGACTTGAGAAGACTCCAGCTGCCAGACGGTTTCTATGGAAGCAAGTCCTTTGATGGCAAGTAGAGCCCAGGCAGGGTGGCGGCAGAAGATGGTGCTTGACCTCTGCCAGGCCAGAGGCAAAACCTGCTCTGGGCTGAGTCGTGGCAGCCCCCAAGAGGATTCGTTTGGCTCCCTCGTAATTTCCCAACAGATGGATGGATGGAGAAAAATCAACATCCTCCTTTCTCATTACCACGTGAAAAAACAGTAGCATTACTTATTGTAGAAAAGGAGACAATCTTCTGAGGCAATTTCTCTTCCCCAAGGCGAGGGGTGAAGCACGGCAGGGTACATGCAGCTCCTCACGCCCAGCCTCCATCCAAGCTCCAGCAGCAGCTCTGGAAGTCCATCCTCCAGTATCAGCCAGCCCTGCTCCTCACAACCGCCTGGAAGTCTTTATTCCTCCAGCTTCCTTTCTGCGGTGCCTGGTGTGAGCTCAGAGGCCAGAAGCAGCTTTCACTCAAACTTAAGGAAGCTCTGGATCAGCTGCCCCATCTACCTCTGCTCGAGGTCTCATCTCAGGAAGGCCGAGGTGGCTTCAGTTCCATCCACACATCAAGAGGTGCACCTCAACGCCAGCTTCTGCAGCCCCCAAGCAAGGCACGGCCTTTTTTTTTTTTTTTTTTTTTGCATGATATAGACGGAAGAATCTCATCTGAATGACATTCACCACCGACATGCAGGGTCAAGCCAGCTCATCTGAACTCCCTCCTTCCACACAAGAGTCAGTTGGCATCACCAAGACGTTTTCCGGAAACCTGCCCTGTTGTGGCACAGACTGGGGCTGGGGAGGGAGGGCAGGACAGCGCAAGGATGGCGATGCCGAAGGTCATGCTGCAACAGAGGAAAAGAAAAGTGAAGCTGGAAACCCCATCTGAAAAGGCAGGACAACCTGCAGAAGGCAGAGAAGACATCAAGCATCAAACCTCAGCATCGCTGTCACTAAAGCCCACCAGTATCAACAACGAGGCACATGGAGGCGAAGGAAGGTGCTGCAGGATTTCAAGGAAACCTCTAAGACACGTGCAACAGATAAGTCTGTAATTTGATGTTTTCAGCCAGGGAAACTTTATCTCATCAGCAGAGGAACTCCATAACCTATTTGTACGTTGTCTATGTGTCCATGGGTTGTATGATCCCATCTAACAGCTGAGACAAAAGCTTGGCCGCAGCAAAATAGAATAAAAGGCTATAAAAGCTCCCATGGAAAAGATGACTTGAACAGGCTGAGGAGCTCTGTGTCTGGGCTCTATCATTAATCAAGCTAATTCAGATAAGTGAGCCGTTCAAGTGATATTAGGCCCAGCAAGACAGCCTGAGCAAAATAATCACGGTTTTAGAAAAACGAAGAAATCTCTTGAAAATACAGGCCACATTTCTGATGGCTGCTGTGGGCACGTGTATGGAGACAGAAAACCAGAGGGGCCAAGGGCCTGGAAGCCCAGGACATGCTTTTGAATCAGAGCACGAAAGATTTGGTGGCCACACTGAGCGAGAAAGACCCTTCAGTGGCTGGACCTGCATGAAGCTTGGTGCAACGTCACATCCCAGCAGCCCAGTTAAGAAAATGAAGTGGTTGGGCTGGAGACGTCTAAGCGCCATTTTTCTGGTCACTGGGGTTTCGCTTGCCTGCATCCGAGTGCAGAAAAGAGGAGTAAGTTACGATTCACCATCTCCGAAGAACATTTGCAAGAAATCCCCCTGCAGCCAGTGCTGCTGCCACCACCTGGGCTCCCTTCCAGGCATCGTCCCCCAGATGTGGGCACAGAGAGGAGCCAGCATGTCAGCTGCTTTTGGGGTGAGGAGACGTTTGGTAGAGCTTTTGTATCATCCCACACCAGGGCTAGATGATAAGAGATAAAACCAGGAGAAAGCAAAGGATAAGAGGTGCTGCTCAAGCCACCTTATGGTCCCTCTGTCACCTCCCTTCATGCTCTTTGTGCCTTGAAGTGGTATTTTGTAGAGCTGGGAGAAATAGGAAATAACTTCCCCAGCCACCAAGGGAAGATCTTCCTGCATGGGCTCCCCATCCTTCATGCAAGGCAGCCCGGCTTCCCCCCGGCACTGCCAAAAAGCTGGGACCTCAGCTTTGACTGGATGAAAATATCCCAACCGAAGGCAGACAAAGGGAAATGTTGAAATCGGCATCAAAAAAAGCTGTGCTACCATCACAGCGGTGCTGAGCTGAGCAAAGCCTTCAAAAACCCGCGTTTTAATCTTGATCTGCTCCAAAAGTCGGCCCCGCAAAGCCCCGCAGCTTTGTGCTCCCCACCACCTCCGCACAGCGTGCTTCCAGCTTTAAACAAAAGGGTTTTTTGCTGCCTTTTCTGATGCTTCTGATACCATTTTGTAGAGCATCTCCCCTACGCTCTCCATTTCCAGGTGAGCTTCTCAAGGTTCATAAATAATATGGTCACGGGGCTGAAAAAAAAAAACATGCAAGGGAGCAAATCTGAAGTGCAGGTGGGAGAAACACAGACTCACGTGGCTTCACACGGGGAAGGGCTCCTGCAGCATCATCTGCACGGGATTCAGAGGCAGGGAGCCACGGGGATGGTGCGGAAAAGTGTCCTTTCCCATTTCTTCCATGCTTCTAGGCACAGACACCTCAAAGCCCAAGTCAACCATAACCAGGAGAAGCGTCCCAACATGGAGAAAAACCCAGAATCACAGAACAAGCACATCCCATGTGCTCAGGTAAGGACCCAAATTAAAAGCTGCAAACGATTGCTCACCGAGCGATGCCGATGGAAGATTCACTTCTTTCACCCTGATGTCCTGAAGGACCACGACCACGAGTTTAGTCTGTAATGTCTGGCCCTACTAATGGTGCCACCGAACCCATGAAGCAAAGAGGGAGGCAGATTCCTGCCAGCTTCTGGCCAAGATGATGTCAAGTGGAGGAAGGAGAGCAGAACTGGCTTAGACAAGAGGGCAAGCGCAGGGCCAGAGCTTGCACCAAGCAGCCCCCAAGGCCAGGCACAAGGACAAGAGGATTTTCTCAGCCGTGGCTGGATTTAAGCTGGATATTGGAAGAGCTTTCTTCCTGTTAAGGCAGAAAGATCTGGACTTCCCAAGTTGAAGGAGCAAAGGTGAAGCCAAGTGGGTCTAACATGGAGCTTGGCAAGTCAATGAGCGAGAAGCGTCACTCGGAAAGGGATTTGCAAGACCAGAGCTCGGGGGAGCATGGGGAGGTGGCGGCCAGGAACGAAGCCAAACGCTTTGCAGTGCCATCTCCACCTACAGCTCACGGTGTGGCCTTGGGAAGTACTTTAATGCCCTGAGGATTAATTTTCCATTTGTACCATAGGGATAATAATACTAATCCCTGGTTAGGAACCACTCCAGACATTAACATATTAAGGCACAATCACAAGAAATCCCCTCCCGGTTCACGCTGGAGCACAAAATATTAATAACTTCAATTCATTTGTGACAATTTGGGGGTGGGAAACACTGAGAATCTTGTCCAGGTGCTTGACAGAGAGCTCAGCCCTTCCCAAAGCAGAGGGAAACCCCATGAGCATGTCACTGCAGGTGATGGAGCAACCGAAGTGTCTCAAAACCTCTAAACCCCTCCAGGAGGGAGGGACAAGCGGCCGCAGGGCCGGGCAGTGATGCAGGAGCCCTGGAGCCAGCCCATCCCCAGGCACCCACCAGCAGAGAGACATCCCTTCGATACTCTTATACTTTATTAATAAACCACAGGTCCCGCGGCACAGGCTCGGCTCACTCTCCGCATCGGAGGCTGTTTAAATTTTAATTAGCATGTGCATATACATTCATAGCCAGCTCCTGTCTGAGATGTTGCCATGGCATCTCCCAGCCCCAGGCCCAAAGCACCAGCGTTTGGCTGCCGGATTATTCACCCTCAGCGCTGCCGAGCGAGAGTGGGGGGTTCATAGCTGGGGTGCACCAGCACAAGGAAAAATGGCCATTTTTACATTCATAAGGCTTTAAAGAATCTGTGAAATTGCCGCTGTTCTGCCTAATTACCCACTTCATTAGCAACAGGGGAAAGCAAGACTGAAACTCCAGCAATTTCCAAATTTCCTGGGTGCCAGCAGGGGAGAAGTGAAGAACTGTCTGGTTTGCCTGGAGAGACCCTCTACTGTAGGATCAGCACTTCCCCAGGTGCTCATATATATATTTTTACTACGTAGTCCCATATATCGCATCCCCTGGGTGCGGCTCACGTGTGGGGTCCCAGGGCTGTTTCCCGGCAGGGAGCAATCCCGAGCCTCTCTCTTCTTAAGCGACAACCAGAAGAAAACGTTGCTGCAAAGAATAAACAACAAAAAAAACCCCCACCAACATATTTCCAGCTTGTAACAGTCAGCACATTATTTAATTAAAAAACCCCAGTAAGATCAGTGTGATTTCCCAAAGGGAAAAACATTTTAAAATTATTCAGTGGCTGATGCTCGCTGCAGTCATTGTTAGGCAGGGAGGCGGCTCTGCCCCAGACACCCACCGCACCCAAAAGCGATGAGAGGAGGAATATTTTTAATGCTAATTCCCCGTGCAGCCAGGTTACGGGGCCACCTTCACTTTGTTGAGTCTTCCCGGGAGGCAGCACAGGCTGATAATTTACAGCGTATTTATTCAGACATGCTTAAACGAGGAGCCTTTGAAGCTTGTGTAAGGGTTTCTTGGGTTTTAATAGCCTTTTGACTTCTAGGATATTGCAGGAATACATTACTGAGCATTGCTAAAGAGCTAGAAAATGTAATTTTGACTTAAGCTCATCTGGAGGCAAATAACTGCGTCATCTAGAAGAGCTGTTTTCCTTACAAGGCACCTGGAGCTCTCATCGGGTAGAGGACACCGTCCTGAATTATGGATTCATTTGAAGGGGAAGCTGGTTTCTCCACAGCAGGTGCCATCAGAAGATGTGGATTTTGGGCAAAGTATTATTTAGAAATTAGAAGCTCACATGGCAGCAGCAGGGAATGCAGGGTCCCCTTAGTATTTTAATTTATTTAATTTCCTTATTTTTTTTGCAAGGGTGCAGAATCAGGCCCGCAGACCTTCGATCCAGGCTGCCAAGACGACCGCCACAACCACACTCTTTCCAGATGGAAGCAGACAAGAGACTAGCGATAAACCCGCTCTTAATTAAACATTTGTCTTGCAATTACATACTTCTGAGTAATTACCGCCATCAAGACAAACACCAACTGGATTATGCAGAGAAGAGAGAGACGGTAAAGGTTAATGGGTCTTTTTCTCCCTTTGCAGTTACTCCCAAGATCTTGCAGAGGGAAGGGCGGGATGTCCGGAGAGCTGCTGCCACAGCAAGGGAGGAAGGAGCCCATTTGAGGAAGAATTAGCCTGAACTGGCCGATTTTGAAATTACAGGACTGAGAGGATGGATGATGATTTCTTCAAGGCTTGATGCAACCCAGACCACCGCCAACAGCCTCCAGTGGTTGTGCATCTTCCCTCCATTGCACTTGCCCATGTTTTGTCATCCCTCAAGCTCCATGAAGGTAAACCTGAAGCCACCATTATGGGCCCACAGCTTTCCTGCAAGGTTCTGGGCTCTGCAAACACCGAGGCTGGAAATCCCCGGAGGGGGGGGCTTCAGTTCATTGTACTTGTCCCTCCTCCCACCCCAGCCCATCTGTCCCCGCAGTGGGGTCAGCACAACAGCTGCTTCAAACACAACATTGTCTCCCCTTAAATCAGCTCTTTCTACCCTTAGTAACCCAAATTCCTTTCTTTTCCCTTACATCCAACCTGTTTAGCCATCCTTGCTTCCATCTTCTGGCTTCTCTTCAATTTGTCCTAAGATGCAACCAGGACCGCACAGAGAAAGGGTCCAAGCCAGGTCTCCACCTGGAAATTAGTAGAAATGGAAAGCAGTCAGTCAAGCTAACAGTTACAGAGTAAGCCCAGTTTTTACATATATTTCCCAGTTTTTATATATGTTTATTGGCTTACTTTACAATAGCCACATGAACTGATTCCTCCTTAAATCTGTGCTCCGCTATGATCATCAGGTCTCCTCTGACATCCCGCTGCTGGCCAGCTCATTCCCAGCCTGCCCCAGTTTCTCTTCCCAGTGGATATCTCCGTCTGTCATCATCCCAGGACCAGGAGAAGGTGAGGCACCATTACACACACGAGCTAGGGAAGCAGAATTATCTGCAAATCAGATTTTAACAAAATCCATCAACCCAGCACCTTAAAATTCTGGATAATTTATTGCATCCCGCTGTAACTGAGGAGAAGGGGATGCCCAGAGATGAGGTCACCCTGGAGAGACCAAGGCGAGATGTAAGCAAGGAGATACCGGGCAGAGATTTAATGCCCATATGCTCCCATAACGGGTATCACGCAATTGCAGGAACTCTGCAAGTTCCCCCAACCTCCCCGCACAGCTCAAGGTGCTCAGACTATTAAAACAAACAGGAAAACATGGATTATTAAAATCAAATGTTTGAATAGCTTGAATAAATCTCAGACTCTCACAACATCTGACTTGGAAAGTCACGCTTACTCACGGCCATCTCCCCCAGATGACTTATCCAGAAGCAAGTTGCAGGTCTCTTCCCTGCTCTGAACGAATTATTTTTCTACTTTGAGAATGAAGGCTGCACAGGAAAACAACCTCGGTGCGTTCCCAAAGGTTAATCTGATTTGCTGAGCCACAGCTGAATTATTAATGATTAGCGCTGCGGTTTCTATTAAGGACCGAGTGTACAGGTAGCAACATTACGCCAGCAAATCTTTTAAGCCAGCACAGCTCACGTCTATGAAGAAGCTCATCCGGCTCCTGGCCCGCTTGGGCCATGGGGAAATTTAATTATTTAGGTTTCTCAGCTGCTGCATAAATATCAAACATAAAACATTAGATCATAATTGAAGTGCTGCTGCTCAGCACATGGCAAGAGAAGCTGCGTCAGCAGAGGGGAGTGGGATGAAGCTAGGGAGTGCAAAGATACACAGGAATGGGGCTGAGCTGCTCCCGTGAGCAAATTCCCCTTGACATTAAAAAAAAATTAAAAAAAATTAAAAAAAAAAAGAAGGAAAAAGGAAAACTTCAGAACAGATCAATCCACAAAGCTTCCACTGAGCATGAAACAGCCTTAAAATATTTCCAGGAGAGCCCAAGCAGCTCCAGTTCACAAAGTGACTTAAAGGCCTGGACTTCCCATCACTTCTTAATCTCACATCAGTTAAATAAGCACTACTAAATTGGAACAGAAAAAAATAAGTTAAAGCCATCACATTGCTGTTCACCGCTCTCATGTTCCACTGGTTTATTTGCATTCAGTAAACCCATGAAGAATTGCGGAAATGGGAAAACCAATTCTCAATACGAGGGAGCAGAGGCTACGGCGTAGAACATCAAAGTGCAAGTACACTTAATTGGTTTCGATTGTAGCTTTCCAAAATACTTGGTTTTATTCAGCTTTGAAAGCAACACCTATAGGAATAAACTTGTTCCACGTTTTTGTCTATACACATAGAATGCGTAAGTGCTCCTGCCCATACATAAGTGCCAGCATGTTTAAAGTGGTTTCATTTAAACAAGTTTTTCTGCATTTCAATTGCATCCCAATTCCCAGGAAATTCCATGTCAGAGAAGGCAGATTAAAAAAAAAAATAAAATTAAATAAACCCCAAATCAACCGTTTAATAAGAAAGCACCATTTCGCTTTTTCACTCTACTGTGGAAAACAGTAAGCCTAAGTACAAGGATATTAAGCTTTGTAACTGCTTAAATATATATTCTCCTGGTTCTCGACCACACGGGTTCCAAATCTAACCCAGCTCTCGTTTTAGGTTGCAGCGAACGTGGCTTAGGGGGTCTAGTCCAGGACAGATCAAGTAGTCAAGAAAAACACCCCACACCTCTAAATGCAAATCTGGATTAAAAATAATGATTTAAATCAAGGTTTCCTGCTTCTGCATGCTGGCCCTCAGCACAGGATTTCTCTGTAGACAGCTGAATGGTTTTGTAGCGTGTTCGAAACACAAAGTCACGTCATTCCTCTGGTGAGGGCAAGCTCGTGCACACGCTTGTATGGGACAGATTTGCCTATTTATGGAGTGATTGGAATCACAACGGCATCTCAAGATTAGTTACTCCCATGAGCCATAGTAAGCACCATCCTAGAGAGAAGTTTTTAAATTTTTTTTTAAATTAAGAGAACAATTCAGAGGGTCACTGATAAAACTGCACGGGAGAGACACCTTTCTCAACTCATCTGTCAAAGTCCTTGATATCAATTATATTCTTTATCCAGCATTCCCTTACGCAGTTATTTACCTGCTTTGCTCAGAATTAACTCCCTGTAAGCGAAGATCCAGCACGAATGACATGAAACGCTCGTTTTCTCTTCCTCCTCGTGGGCACTGTGAAAGGGAACATGTGCTCTCACAGATGGAAATCGCTGCCTCCTGAAATAACACGCAGCTAAACACCAAATTAACACGCAGGGGTAAGAGCGCTTTGAGCACTGATTTCAACAGATCATTATTTCCATCAGTGCCTCTTCCAAAGAGGAGTTAAGGAGAACCAAAAAAAAAAAAAAAAAAAAGTATTTTTTAACCAACAAAACAGCAAAGCAACAAGAACAAAGAGCATTTTAAAAAGCAACTTTGCTTTGTCTCAACTTTTTAGATGCAAGCATGGGCCCCCGACAGGCACAGACCCAACTCCCTTGGGACCCTGCATGTCGCTGGCGTTCTCCTTCTGGCAGCACGGCTGGGCAGTTCATCAGTCCTGTTCCTGCCAAGCTCGCGCAACGATGCTTTCTTGCTGTCAAACGGCATCTTTCCACACCTCCAAACCCCCCACCGCGCAGCAGGCAACAGGATTCAGTTTGAATTCTGCCCATCAAGGCTAAATTTAGCAGACATTTCTTTCCACCTCCGCCCAAGACATTTACTGCATTAGATCAGATTATCGCAAATATTAAGTTCTGTATTTCGTCTAGACCAGCCCCAGGAGGTAACTTTGCTCCCCAAATACATATTCGTCAACCACTTCTCCTGTTCCTTACGGCTCCCGCTATGTCTGGGGAATAGAGAGAAACGGGTGCAAAGGCAAGTCCTGTCCTGAAAAGAACAGATTAAGGCTGCGGGAAGATCACAATTCCTGTCTCGTACGTGAGGTAATTAAACTTGCGTTACCTCAGTTTTATTTCCTTGTTTTCAGAAGCTGAAATATCAGAGAAGCTGAGATTTGGAAGAGCGCAAGTTAGCACTGGAAAGCTGCAAGTTAGCTATATTTTGGAGGAGTATTACATTAAACAATCTGGCAGGACTGTGAGAAACACGTACTGATATCTAGCGCTGTTGCCAATTGTATGGCGATGAAAGTTAAGGGAAGCACTAGCCAGAGAGAGGGATAAGTAAACACACAGCAGAAGATAGTCATCTTTTGAGGCAACTGGTGGAGATGGACATTTTGTCCTCAAAACACTTTGGAAACACCAAAACCTCATTCATGAGAGGAGACAAGAACTTGCTGAGCAACTTGGGACACCAGGGCATGACGATTTTCCAGCTCGTAAGTCAGCATGAACTTTTTTTGAGGAGGAAAAGTGGAAAGGTGCAGTAAGTGACCACAATCCATGGTGAGACTTCCTCGTGAGAAGTAAAAAGAACGAAAACATAATGTTAGGATAGGGGATTAAAATAATGGGCACATTTGTGAGAATCCGCCCGAGGGAAAATAGTTTAGAAAATTAAAAACTCCATAGTAACGGCCCGAAAGCTGTTAACCGGCATCTAATTAATCACAAACTGCAATGCCCACAACAAAACATTAAAAAGAATTACAGGCAGGACAAAAAGTAAAATATTCATGCAGCAACCGAGTTTACCCAGACCAAAACAAGAAAAAAAAAAAAGTAATAAAAAAGCACCATAGTGATGATACCTGAAGAGAAAAAAAAAAACGACAAAAAACCACCAAACTTTTGACAGAACTATGAGCTGCAAACTCACCCAATTTCCGCTGCTCTTGTTCTACTCCAGCCTTTAAATCTGCTCCTGCAGGTTCTGTGCCTGGTCACAAGGTCCCGCAGAGCTGCTGCAGCTGCGCGTTTCCTGAGCCTGGTGCTACACAGGGCTTTCACCACCCAAAGTCCTGCTAATCTGAACAGGGAGGAATCGGGACATTTTGAGAACAGCAACTTTTAAACAATTGTTAAGAAAAGGTCTCTCATCTTTCCCCAATTATAATAATAATAGAAACATTAGCTGCTTGTCTCAAGTTTAATTTGCCCATCAACAAGTTTGGTTTTAAGCCCGCCATAACTGTCCCGCATACTTAGACCTATCCTTACAGCAAAGTGTTCACTTGGACATGGTTCTCTGGGGTGTCCATTTGGGGCTCTTTTTGCTTCTTCCCCACACTTATAAAGTTAACGCCATATAATCACAAATTAAACTGCACAGGAAGAGAAGTCAACACACTGTAAATACTGAAATGACTCCACGTCCGACAGACCAAGCTCCGTCGAGGTTCACCTATGCAACGGGATCTCCTCCTGGTGCAGGCTGGAGAGCTGAGGAGTCAGATGGCCAGAGGAGAGCAGAAGAAAACAGAAGTTAGGCTGCTGGACAGTCTGGAGCAAGGCACCTGGAAATGTCAAAAGCAAACACAAAATAAAAGGCAAACCAGTTGCAACTGCTTTATGAGGAGATTTCTTTTTATTAAATAGAAGGTTGGAAGTCCTGAATCTTGAAAGACTCTTCAGAGTACACGAAGCTGGGCAAAGCAAAAATATCCCAAACCTCTACATTTTATTTAATATAAAATAAGCTTTGCAAAAAAACCAGATGGAGTCAACTGACACCTATGGAAATTGATTTTGCACATCCTCCTATGCTGTGTGTTTGTTTGAACACGAAATATATTCCAATGCAACGCAGAGTAGAGCGCTCATCTCAGATCTCAACATCCCAGAGCGAAAGACCAAAAACAACCCAAAAAACCAACCACCCCTTAAACATAAAAAAAATGAGAATCTAGGATTGTATGGCACTCACCAGGATCTCTTTATTGATAAAGTTGAAAGTTCATTCAGGGTCTTTTGCTCATTAAATTGGCATTTTAACACCGACGGGGTACAAGAGGAGGTATTTTAGATTCGTTGTTAGGATAACATCAGATACAGGCGCATGGAAGAAAAAACCATAGCTTTTCTTATCAAAACAGTTTTGATTACTTACAGAGTTGATATTGATCGCAATAATTCTACTCTGGAACTTACTACACTAACAGGTTCATTGAAAGCAACCTTCTATAATAAAAACTGTGACGATTTTGACCAGTATTTTCAATGTGAAAGTCAGCATTTTCACTTAAAAAACCCCACTGCTCTACTGTTTCAGTCTAACAGGTTGGTCTGAGGCAAAAAAAATATTGGCTGCATGATGAAGTATGAAAACCATACGGCTAACAGAACCACCAATCATCAGTCTGGAAATGTTTAAACCACCTCAGATCTTCCTGTTCAAGCGACACATGAAACTCCAAAACATACAATTAGGATAAGAAGAAAAAGGATAAGAAAAGGAAATCTGGAAATTGGTTTGAGGGATTAAAAAAAAATAAAAAAATCAAATGCTTCCTTTGAGTAGCTACAGAGTCTTAAACACAGTCTCCAACTCATAAACACAAAAGGAACACTGTTAACATGCAGAGAATTTAACTTCCATGTGCTGACCTGAAAATGTGATTAAAACCACCTGTGACCACAGGTGCACCAATTGCATATCTGGTTTGCATTTGTAATTTACCAAAAGACAGTAGTTCCTCTCAAGTTTTCAAAACAAAACTTCAAGGCCATTTGATATTGCCACTTCTAATTTTAGGAGAGATGTCTGAAAAACACTTCTTGGTCCTCTCTACTGCCTTCTAGAAAATAAGAGAGCCGGATAGAAACGTCCACACATAGAATCTCTCTGCAGACAACAACATCTCTCTGCATCTCAAAATACTTCTGCCTTCTGTATCTTGGGCAAGCAGAACATGGAAAGCTTGTTAGCAGATGACGTAACGGACAAGTCTTGAGCCACGAACTTCTCTCACTCTCTGGCAGTGGCGCAGGATATTGAGGATACTATGGAAGCGCTTATCCACTTTCAGTTGGGTGAACTCTTTGATATCGGCTTCCACAATAAAAAATTCACCTGGAAAACAAATAATGACTTTGCTGTAGAAACAGCTATGTTGTAGGATACACTTAACATTTCACAAGTAACAACGCAACCTCTTCTTAACAATTCCATACACTGATGAAAAACAATACAGTCAGCAGTAGGACAGCCTCACACCACCTCGGCAACTTCGTTCTATTTCCTAAATTTGTCACCAAAAAGAAGAATTACTGACCTTCCCATTAAGTTCAACTACCTTGCATTGTCCACAGGTTCCATTCAGCAAGCTCCAGCTGTTGACAGCTGTATCTACTAACATCAAACCATCCACGCTCCTCTATCAGGGTGTAAAGTCTGCAGCAGTCCAAAACACCACCCAGGGCCAGGTATGAGGTGTTCCACAGATGTGCCGAAAGACAGGGACAGTAGAAAGTCAACCGACAGCACACTTTGAAGAGCCTAACAGTAAAATGGTCCTTGAGGCCTTGCCCATAGACATTCTGCTCTTGGTGACATTCAAAGCACTGACGTGAGCAAAACCAAAGAGATGCTCAGGAGCTGCTTACAGATCATAGCACAGATTTACAAAGGCAGGCATCACGCCTCAGCATTTCAATCATGGAACACAGCTGAGTAGCAGCGTAATTTGAATCCCAACTAATTGCTTTGCAATGTCTGAAATAAGCTGTGGCCTGATGATGCCTGCCCAGGGCAGGGAGTTGGAAATAGATGATCTTTAAGGTCCCTTACAACTTAAGCCATTCTATGATTCTATGTTCTCTCAGCAGGCACTCAAGCTCTAGAATTGGCTGTTTGCAAATAAAAGGAAGGAGCCCTGCATACATCAGTCCACCATTCCCTTGACTGCCATCAGATCTGGAAAAAGAATAATTCTTTGTTAATTAAGAAAATGCAAGAAAAAGACTAACCACTTGGAACAGCACCCTCCCTCTGTCTCTCAAAGAAAATGGCATAGGAAGATCCTGCATCAGAGCTGGCAGCTCATCCCTTCTTGCAGTTGATTAACTACTTCTAAAAGGAAATTCTCATTACCAAGTGCTTGGAAGAAACCAGGGCCTTGACTGGAGTTAAAGCATTTAAAATGCCTCTAACAGAAGCCCAAGAGAAAGTCCCCACAAACAGGGAGACACAAGAAAGGAAGGAGTTATTCTAAGCACTCCATAGCTATATTCACCAGCTGTTATTTCATATTCAGTCTTTACACACTGCTCAGATAGGACATAATTACAGATCTAGTAAAATGACTGCACGTTTAATACTTCCTGTAACACGGCATAAGGTTTTAACCACGCATCTTCACAAAAACTCCAAGAATGAAAAGCAATCTGAAACCAGGAACGTGCTAATTAAGGTGTAGGAAAGAAATAACCAATTATCTTTAAGGAGAGTATATTCTTCTGTCGTATCATGCCTCCAAGTCTTATGAGAAAGAAGTCACAAGGCTCGGGGTATTCTAGCCTGGAAAAAGAGGATAGCATTATCCCTCCTCCTTTTACCCTTAAAGTAAGGTAAAGGGAGCATCACCTTAAATAAGATGGAGCATCTCCTCTTTCTATTAAATTATTGGAGAGTCCCTCCAGTTTAACCAAGGAGAATGTAGCTGATGCTAGTTGGAAAGCTGAAGATGCCAGGAAAGCTTTTATTTATTCATTAAACAAATACAACATAGCTTTACACAAGCAAATCTATGTTTTTCTGTAAACATTTCATCTTGAAATTTCATCTTCTGCATGATTCAACAGGACGCGCTCCACTCTGCAGGAGCACCCAAGGATATAATGGCCACTAGAACTGAGGTCCCAGAGTGCTGTTTACAAGCATAGTGTTCCCCAAAATACTGCTCAGCCAGAGCTGAAGAACAACAGACTGTGTTTTCTCACGGACTGGACCATTTTGAGAGTTGGCGACACAGATCTCTAATAGGAAGTAGAATCTTCCAGAGACAATAACTGTCAAAAGCTGGAGGTCTTCCCCCAAACGGGAGCTATACGGGAATTTCAGAGACTTTGCAACAATGCCAAATTTGCATACAGATGAGAAGTGGAAAGTTTGTTTACTAGGAGAAGAAAAAAACCTACATAACTGCTTAAAATATAACTACAGATGGATAGAGACCACTTGTAATTTCCAGTAACAGGGCAATATCCCTAAATGGTGTTGAGAACCCAGGGATAATCTGCATACCGGTTTCGCAGCCTGTTATATCTGGAGGAGCATTGGAATGTCTTGAATCTGTGCAGAATACGATTTCTTCTTACATTTGCCCAGAATTCAGGGCAGCAACGTTTAGCCTAGCAGGATACCGTTTACGAAGAAACCAGAGCTGGCTAAAGAGCGGTGGTTTGGTTGGAAACAGTAACTCCATGTACTAAATAACTGGCTGAACTAACAGAACCACCTCACTGGCTGGCAGGTTACCCTGATAAACCAGGCAGTGTCTTTTCTCATCTTGAAACCTGAGGAAGAGGTCAGCTGGCAATCAGCCCAGCCTTCAGAAACTGTGGGAATCCTAAGCAGAGAGACACTCGCAGCAGAAATCTGAGCAAACAAATCAATGCACGCACAACCTCATCCTGAAAAATGCAACGGATAAAGACATTTAATCATTTTGCGCAGGCCAGATAAGAACCTTCTGACAGCCTGCCAGACCTTTTCTCTAGAATTTCTAGATGATTAGTCACAACAAACACACACAAAACAAAACAAAATCTCTCTCACACACACACTCAGATGCTGAATGTTCTAGTTTCCTAACTGAACTTTCCAACCTAAACAAGAAAATAAAGACTCTCTCTCAGGTACTTGAAGAAATTAAAAGCCTCGATTTTTCAGACTTAAAAAAAAAAATACTTTCTGGCAGAAAATTATCTCTGACTAGTTGCAGCTTTCTCAAGTTGCTACTTCACTGCGACTAAGGCTGCCGCAGATCGCGGTGCAGACTAAGCAGCATTCCAGGCCTAAGTGCCTCTTTCTTCTCTATAGCCATGGGCTCAAACTCCTTACCATCATCCTGAGGACAGTAACAGTTAAAGCAAATGATACTGTAAATTAAAAACGATGAAGCAAGTATTTTAAGAAATCCCAAATTAATATGAGCCCTTGCTAGACTGAAGCAAAACTTGTCTAGAAAAAATGAAACTATCTGAGCCCAAATCAGAAGCCAGTCTAGCTGCATGCCTTTAGCATGCTTTTATTAAGTCCTTTACAACACTGACTTTCCTATTACATGTTTGTCCTCTAAGTCTCAAAATAAAAAAAACTGCCAGGCACGTCCATCATATCAGAATTCCTTCCCCACAGAAGAGACACATTTAGAATCTAGAAGTTAATGATGTTATCACCATACCATGAATATTGAGAGTCTTGATCAGCGGCAAACCCAAAGGAAGGAAGAAAAAGTTGTAGTTTGTCATAAGGTGACTCCTGAGTACCCAGGGAATGCTTAGGGCAGAAAGTTCTTACTTTCTGTCCAGGGCAAAAATTCAGATGCGGGTACCAAGGCATTGTCAGAAAAAGAGCTCTCTTTCTGTGAGATAGAGGAGTTTGCTCCACGGTTTATGTTGGAACTTGGAAACACCAGGGCATTCTAAGGACATTGCCAAGCTTGATACGTGCAGTACACCCCTCCAGGAATAATTACATAGCTGTTCTCAAAAGGAAAGGAATGTCAAAAAAGGAGATTTTAATATTAGAGATTTGCTGTGCCACATATCTTCGGAGAAAATAACCTGTAAGTACAACTTGCTTTTAAATTGAGAAAAAGACATTTTGGTGCATTTTCGCTCCCTCTGTGCTTTTAAGATGAGAAAACTTCTTAAGATTATCAGACAGCCCTGTCTCTTCCACAAAGCCACTGCGGCATAACTGATTACCCAGATCTCCCAACTTCAGAACAAATTTTTAATAGTTCATGTCCCTTCTAGCTTAAAAAACTGAAAACACAGTTTATCCAGTTCGGTTATCAAACCAGGAGTTTCCAAAACTTGTCGTGAATCCAAATTAAATCTTTGTGTGCTCTTAAAAGTTTTTTTGCTACAACATGCCATGTTAAGTGACATGTTTTCAGTGCAAACATATAAAAAGTAACCAAATGAGTTATGGGAAAACTCTTAAGTCAAAACAATAACCCTTGTTCCTAAACTATAGGGCTTTACCCAGAAGAGGTGATTGGGTTTTATACTGACTACCCAGTTCTGTATAGTAATAAGACATTTATATTCCTTATGGCCTAGAACATGATCTGGAAATTAATCTTATTTCTGTTCTCCTCCCCTTACATCAAAGGAGAACCAGAATTTCCATTGCTCCAGACTGTCAAAGCGTTGTTCACCCCACCTCGTATTGGACAGGAATTCTTGAGGGCCAAATCTGATTTAGGCTTGGCACCACATGCTGGCGCGGGAGGGAAAGCCCTGCTAAATCTAGATATATTTTTTCCGCCCTGTTCTCTGTCTGAGAATAAGCAGTAGTGGGTTTTCTGAAGTTTTTCATGACTGATGGTTTTAAACTCTCCCACAGGTTAAATCATTCCACCAGAGTGCCTGGATGGACCATTTTCTGAGAATAAGATGCTCCAAGTTACGCTATAACATGAAAAGCGCCTGCAGTCATCAGTCGTTCAATATTTTGTCCAGTATTTTTATACTTGTGCTGCAATATCCAAATGCCATGAGTTTGGTACTAGCAAATGTAGAAAAAACCCAAAAAACAAATACCTTTTGTATCCTTAGTTTCTTCTTCCAGGTACCTGTGGTAGAGATTTCTGACTGCTGCATTCATAGATTTCAAAGGCTGATGCAGGATCTTGTACTTACCCACCACAGCCTTGTTAATTTCTTGAACAACTGCATTAATCTGATCATATGTTAAACGGCCTTTCATATACCTACAAATAAAAATCAGTAACCAGAAAGTCACAAACAAAGTTCCGTGTTTATTTTTCTCTTTCATCAGCCTTAATTGAACATGTTATTCCTAGTTAGAAGCAGTTTCTTCTGCTTTGTGTTAATGAATAAATGCAGTAGTTGATTTTGTTCATTTCCTTGACTGTTTAATAATGTTGAAAAGCCAGAAAGATGAAACATTAGAAAGCTAAATTAAGAAGTAAAAACTACGAAGTGCTTAAGCTAAGAAGCTTTTCAAAACTGAGTAAAGGTTGCTTTCATAGCATACCATTTAACTACAAACGCAAAAAATCAAGCAACTTTGCAGAAAACATAACACGAGCCAAAACTGAAATCAAATGTTTCTGCCTGAGTGCAATTTAGATTTATATTATAATCATAAATAACCTGTGTTTGATCTTACGGCGATTCCTTTGGGTTTTTTTTGAAGAAATACTAGTTTTGTGTTATTTTCTATATTTTATTGTGCAGCCTACCGAGCTATACAGACACAGCTCTGCACTACCAACATCTGCTTCTGAACTTTCAGAGCATTTCATGAAACTAGTACTGAAATAATAAGATCTGTTGATAACAGCCTGGAGGTACAGGAAGCACAGAAAATAAAAACAAAGTGATGTGGAAATATTAGAACACTGGAATATTTACAAGTAAGGCTATTCAGCATTTATGGATGTAAAGGCACACATTCAAGGAAAAGGAAACATGCTACAAACTGAGAAGCCATTATATAAAAATGAAATTTGAAGTTCATATGACAAGCATTAATTTAAATACAAAACAAAACCCCAGAAAACACTGCAGGAAAAGCCAGGGCAACCTTGCAAGTTGAATTAACCCATGATGCCCATTCATTGATTGCCCAAGTTGAATTAACCCATGATGCTACAACAAACCAAACCTGGCTCTTTGCGTTTCATTCAGTATCAGTTTGGAGATGTGTGGAATGAGAAAAGTGTTACAACTCATTTTAAGAATGAATGGGGTTCTTTAGGTCAGGACATCAGGAAGCTAAAAGCTGTAGGACAATAAGACTGAAAAGATCGATGAACAGGAAATTCTTCCCTCATTTTAATCTGAATGAAAAACCTCAATCTTTGGAAAGCATACAAAGAATTTAAAGCACAAGCAGCTAATCAATTACAAATTCAATATTCCAAACCAGAACGTGGGCAGGCATTCTACAATTGCCAACTAAAAATAAGTGCTTGCTGTAGATTTTAATAATAGCCAGTCCCTGCCAGGGAGACAGGTCTGCATGGGGTGTGTAAAAACTCCTGAAATCAAAGCAATTGCTCTAATTTCAGACTGAATTGCTACTAAGTTATTTGTAGCCAGTTTTCAACTTCATTGATATTTTGATTAATCCAGATTCAAAGCTGGAGGTGCAGCCTTTTTTATAAAAACACGCTACTTGGCACACATAACATCTTTTCAAATAAAAGCAGCACTACCACCCCTGAAATGCAGTTGTACTCGGTGAATAACACAGCCTATAACCGCAGAAGGGCTTTGTCTATACATTAACTGCTCTTTATTGCTCCACCTGCATCCCTTAGCGTGTTTATAAAGTCACAGGGGAATGCGCAGAGCTATGAAGATTAAGGCCAGAGGTACAAGATACCTATATTTAAGTTCCTATGCTCCCACTATCAATAGAGATACAGTGGATACACTTAATAAAAGCAAGCAACCACCTCAGCTCATCCCGATGCAGAAACAGAGAAGCAGGATTCAGTTGCTGAAACCACAGAACCGAGCGGTTTTTGAGCGGCCCTCAGGCATCCAAGATGCTCCCAGGGGGCTAGCAGATGTGCAGGAGGGTTACAGAAAATTCAGGAACTGAAGATCTGGCAGTACAGGCTAAAGCATCTCCAGTGGCACCAGACAGTTCTGCATTACAGCTGAGCAGCCAAGATGTTTTCAGGTTTCACTGACTGTACTGACTAGACGTTCAACAAGAGCGGTGGCACTCAGGGAGAGTGGGGACACCTGTGTCACAGACGCCTTAAGCTGAAACTGCAGTCTATCAAAAGCAACTAGAATTTTTCTTCTGTGCGTAACTGTAAGGATCATAAAAACTCCAGCTGTTCCACAGTCTTCTCATGTTTCTATCCAGCCATGGCTTGCAAACCCATAAATACTGACATTTATTTCAGTCCATATATACGCTAATATAAAAATACAAAGTCAAGGGTTCCAAATTCATCCATTTAATTTAGATTTTAAATAACTTTAAGATCTGCTTCACTACACCAAAAGGAAAAACATTCAGAACTCTTTAAAAAAAAAAAAATAAAAAATTGAGAGACCCAATTTCTTTTTTTGATCCACAGAAGCCCTTTTCAGAACATTTTTTCCATAGGTACAAAAACCAAAGCACAGTGCTATGTTCTTCAAAGAAAACAGCAACATCAATATATCACATATATGCCACCGGAAAAGAGATAAATCTCCTAATAGTCAACCCTGCTCCCTCAAAATGCTTAGGCTACAAGAAACATATTCCCCCAACTTACCATCTTCTGAGACTTCTGAGTTATAACGAATGTGCAGATTCTAAAAATACCTTAAGCGGTAAGAATTTTAGAGACAGAATAAAGCAAGCATTTTCCTTTGCCTTGAATTCAAAGTTAACGGAGACATTTACTGCGCCACTTCCTTTTACCTCCTCCAAAAAGTGTCTTTCTGCAGCAGATTCGAAGGCTAAGATAATTTGCAGGTTTCTCACTGTGCGAGAATATTCTATTTGATCAAGGTGCTCCATATCTGCACCTTAACACAGCACGTAGCTTTCTTAAATACCTGCTGCAGAGCTCTAAAAATAGGAAGTGACTGAAGACTGTGTATCCCTTTTAGTGCCCTAATGATGTTAGGGATAGATTCTCCTTAGCTTTCAGCACAAAGGGGGTGAAAACCACAGACATTTTTTTCCTGTTAAACTCTACCAAAGCTGTGGAAGGAAGGGAGAGAGGACTGAGACTCTCGGCAGATGCGAACCCTGTGATACCCAGCTGGTATGGGAATTACAGACATATGTGATGCATACGCACAATTGTGCTTTATTAAGTCCCTCAGATGGGCTTAGCACAGGCAGAGCCCTGTGCTAGCACAGCCACGCGGCTCAAGGACCAGAGCTGCATAAAAACACACTAATCCCTTATTACTATCGCCAGCAGGTATAAAGAGATCCCACATCAAAACCGGCACTGACCTGCAGGACTGGGATATGAAACTAATTCTCATTCTTCTAGGAGAACATGGTAGATGTGAGAAAATTTGGGCCACAAACATTTGCTGCTCAGATTTGATTAAATAGCAAGTGGAATTGCAATCTTAGCTGACTTCCCCAATCTGGTATTACAATACCGCCAGGCAACAGGAAAAAATATTGGTAGATTAATAGATCTGTTTAAATTCATGTAAATCTCCCTCCAAAGAACAAACATGCTTTCCCCACCTGAATAAAAATATTTCTATAGTCTCACAAGCACAGTTTAAGATGCAACCTTCCTATGAACCAGCGATGAATATAAGAGTATTCAGCTGGTCTCTGTCCCCATTCTCCCCCCTGCAAACAGCAGTGGAAAACCTTCTGCTTTCAAGGATAATGAAACAACTTCCAGAGGTTATCAGGGAAAAAATCACTACTTTAACTGAAGGTTAAAATAACATTTGGCTGGAATGGTCTATGTCTACTTCTCTTGCCTTAGCAGATATAAAGACCAAAAATTCCCATGTTCCAGCTTTTACCTTTCCAAAATTTTATCAGGAGAGAAGTACCTAAGGGAGCAAATCCACCAAATACTAGAGGTGATCTGCAGAATAAAGATACCAGGTGCATGCACTTTTAAGAAGTAACCAAGAGAGTCCTTTATTATTAGCTCAACATTCAGGCTCCTTCATTTTTTTGGATGGAGCAATTTGGTGGGAAGAAATGGATGCTGCTCACATGGAAATTTTGAAAGCTATAGGAAAGACGATTTGAAAGCCCCAAGTAAAACTAAAACAAAAATAAAATTCCTATTGAAACAAGTGTTGTCAGGGAACACACTGAATCTAGAGTCGAGATAACAATTTAGCATTAGGCATCAACAGAATTTTCTCATTTTTGCAGAAATATTTGTCATTGTCCCCAAGATGTCATTTAAGAAAAGTTATTCCTACCTGACAGACTTCAGACAAGAATATGTATTAATCAGGTCCTGGTGGCAGGGAAAAAAACCCCACAGCTTTCTATTCCAGAAATTTGGGATATTTCAGTGGGAGGTGTTTTTGCTTTTCACAAGTTTCTTTTCCCATCTCAAACCAAATTGATAAGTCAAGACTTGAAGTTTTCAGAAACCAATAGTTGGGTCAAATAAAACCAGCATTTAAAATTATTTTTCTTTTTATGTGCAACAATTCCTCTTATCTTATGAGATGATGGCTCTTTTTTTCTTTTTAAACGTCAGTTCTCAAAAGAAGAGGAGAAACCACCTATTAACTAATATATTTTTGTTCATACAATTAAAGCAGTTTTTGAGATAAGAGGTTTGGGTTTTAACTGATTAGTTCTGATCTTCCCAACATATACATAAAAAAAGAACCTAATTAGCTCTATTAATTTAATTTTCAGGTTTGCCGGCATTGCATACAAACTATTTGAAGCTATCATCATGATGTTTCATCCTGTGGAACGTTTAAAATTTCAAACCATCTCTGTCAGTCTCAGTTCTGCAAGAGCTCACTTTCCCAAACCTACGTTTGCCACCCAAATTGGCATGACAAGGTCTAAGAAAAGCCGTGCTTACTTACGCAGGAACACTTTCAAATTCTTCTGCGGTTATTAAGGGTGCTTCTTTAATAAGTCTTGGCTCTTTTGTAGGTTTCTTTGCACGTTCGGGTTCTACAACTTTTGTTTGCTCTTCACATTTCACAGTTAGGCCAGTGATGCTGTAAAATGAATGAATATTAAGTGTATAAATAGCAGATAAGTAGTAAGGAGAATACCATTACATTATTAAGTCCGCTTACTCACAGACCTAAGATCCAACCCATCTGTTAGGCTGGATGAACACAATTCACCATCTTGCCTGAAAGAAAAATAAATAAAGCAAGCCTACTCCATTTCAAATTGCATACTTCAGCTGACTTCATTATAGCTCTTCATTTCTCCGCTAGAGAGGCTGCTAGCAGGTGAATTGGAAGCAGTCCAAATGCAGCTCACAGAGCAGTTAAGAATTCAATGTACCATTACATTTCACAGAACATGAGGCCTTGCTTTTTATCAGATGAACCAGAGCACAGAGCTGCAGCCTAACACGCAGATTTGAAATACTTCACAGCTCTTTGAAATAAGTTCAAATCTTGGGAAGCCTGACTCATCCATTAATCTTTTGAAGCAAAGAAATTCAACACCATCCAGCAGGCTGGGATTTTTTTTTTTTATTTTTTTTTTAGGCAAGATCCCAAAAGCTGAGGAATTTCCTGCTTTGAGTGATTATTAAAGAATTATTTTTATAAATTCACCCTTAGTCCAAACCCTCAGCTTAGAGCCTCAAACACCAAGTTATTTGCCAGCCACCCACCTAGCTGTTCTCCTACTCATCGGTATGAGGATGGCAAAGAGGACACATTTGGCCAAATTCACTGTCATCTGAGTACAAGGACATTACTGGGCTGAGATGCACAAGGGAAATAACTAAAGCCATACCAAGCTGACCTGTCACAAAGAACTGATCCTCTACTTTGATCTAACCTTCCCACAAGAAGAGATCCTTGTTTGATGTGGGACCCTACAGTCAGCGAACAGCACAGCATGCCTCTGTTGACCCGAAGGCTGGGGTTTGATGTGTCACTTGATGTGACACCCCTAAACCCACTGTCCCACTTCCCAGGGAAGACAACTGCAGTAGGGAGGACAGCTAGTGCCACCTGCTGGGCTCCCAAACCGTCTGGTCCCTGACACAGTGACACAGCAAGAGGGGAAGCTCTGCTCTGTGCCATGTCACAATGCAGAGCCCTTGGACACCGACAGTTAAACTAATTCAGATGTAAACATCTGAAAAACAAGGTGAGGTCCTACACAACGTGAATCCTGGCACCCTGGAGCTAACACTAGGGGCAGGGAATGTCAGCAAGGAAGAGGGAAAGGAAAGGGTGGGGATTTTTGGTGGTGTTGGAGGTGGGTTTGGAATAGAAGGATAAACACAAGGACTGAGGGAAGTGAGAATTCACATTTGAAAACTTCACTCCTCCTGTACATCTCCTGCCATCCTCCTCACTGCAAAAAAACTCTTATCTTTTCTAGATCATTCCCCACCCGCAGGTACTTCTGCTTTGTGTTCCTACCCGCTACCTTGCCTGTTCATGCTGCAGTGAGGTGGTACACGTACAGCTCGCTGCTGACCTGCACCACGAAGAGAAAGAACAGATGCTTGTATTCAAAATCTCACTTTGGTGTACCAAGAAACTGCTCTCTCAATAAACACCTGGAATACAAAGGGCTTAAGATACACTGAACTTGCTTTTTATTTCAGCGAGATTCCTCCAGTAAATAAGAACATCAAAATCAAGAACACGGGAGAGAAGCAATACCTAAAGCCATGAATTGTTCGATTTGTCTGTGTGTCATTTTCATTCTTTCTGAGCTTTTCCGTCTCACCAGTGTTCGAGCGCTCAGTCTGCCTTCTGCGTTACTTATCTCATGATACTCACTCAACAGACAATTAGTACTCAGCTCCCCAAACATTTTGGGATGTAGAGGAACAGAAGTGGAGATCAATGGAGGAAGGCTGGGGGAAGAGGACTGAAGACCTATTTACAGTGGTAGAGATGGATTCTGACCAATTACAGTCTGTTCTGTCTTGCACTTGCTTGACCCTCCACCACACAACACAGTGAACGTCAAGAAGCGACAACATGGGGACAAAGGAGAAAGGGTGTTCTGACAAATGGCATTAACATATAATGTATTATTTCCCAGGAAAAACCAACGGCACAAACTGACACTGACAGAATAGCAATTATAAACTGGCAGAGCGTGATCTGTAGAAAATCCTTAGAAAAACTTGCTTATTTTTTACACGTGTTGTTCTCTCTAGAAAGGGAAGGAGCAGCTAAAGCCAAATCACAATTAACTTCTTGATCAAAAGGAGGACAAGATTGGAAGGGAAACCAACATCCTAAAGAATCTTTTTGATATCAGAGGTGACACAATTGCTAAACAAGCCTCATTTGCATCTAAACAATTCCCAGTAGCTAACGTAAACTTAAGACAAAGGTTTTTCCTAAACTAAGAAAATAAGTTACAAAAGGAAGGCAGAACCCCAGCGATAATTTCTGAAGAATCTCCATTCTTTCACATACACAAAAATTTCTGCAACATCGAAATTGAAAAGGAACAAGAAATCTCTAGATACATTTTAGGAGGCTGTTTCTTAAACTAAGGGTTCACATCTGAACAGTAGCATTCAGAAAAAAAAGATCTTCTGCACAAGTCATCTCTCTACCAGCTAAGACTAGTCCAACTTTCAATACAAGCAGTACCCACACAGATGAGAATATTGCTATGCACGATCTAAAATTACAGTTCATTTTTCTCTTCTGTAACCCTGTTTCCACTTCCTTAACATTTTCTTTTGCTGGAATACGCCTGTAATGTTTTCAGCCTGGGGCTTGTGTGGTATTAGGAGCGAGACCAGGTAAAGCTGATAAGATTCAGGGCACATATTGGAAGCACTGAATTCAAATAGACTGATGCATTGCCTTCAGACAAGCTACAAGGGTGGAAACAAGGGCTGGGATCTCCAGACTCTAGAGGAGACCCCCACCCGGCACACAATAACATAAAAAGCAACTCCAACAGGCCAGAGAAAGAGCTGACCACTCTGAGAAACCTAGTCAGAGTTATAATGTCTGCGAAACCTTCTGAATAATAGCTATCATTTCACATACTTGTGTCTTATTCTCTTACTTGAGCTACTTTATTCTGAACAGCTTCTCAGGACTGCCCTCTCAAAGGCCGGTGGATGTCACTGATAGCTAAAATAAATGCCAGGCTGCCGCAGGGAAAGAAGAATAAAAATACCACCACCATAATTCAAATCCCCACTGAAAGATGACCGAGTTAAAGGATTTTTATTTTTTTTTTAGTTATATTTGAAAGGGCAGTGTTGAACTTCAGTTCTAGTGACCCAGCATTTGGCTCACTAACCCACCCCTTCAACCCCTAGGCGCTGCAACTATTAGATCAATGTGTTTGCAATTCTAAAGCCAGGGATGCTCAGATTTATCAAAGAACTAGCATTCTACTTTAATGTCACATCTGCCACTGGAAGCTTCTATCTGAACAACTTGGGATTTTACAGGTTTTACCTGAGGGATTTGTTCGGGTGCTAGTACAAGTCTAGTAGTGAACAGTCAAGAGCAAACTCCAGAATCAATTCATGTAACAACCTTTGTGCCCAAAAGTTCACAGTTAATATACAGTAAAAAGAGTAGAGCTGTACAGTGCTGGACACTGCGAGGAGCAGCCCCACACCCCCATACTCATGTACCACGTACCAGCTCTGAGTTGGTTTAGGCAGATGGGGAGGAATGTTTTCACGGAGGTGCTGTGCTTCATTTTGATCTCTCTCAGCAGACTTCTGGAGCTCCTGAAATTAACATTAGACTTCATCAGAAATCTGAAACTTAATGCCGAGCAAGCAAAATTAGTTTGCTCTTAGGGCAATGTTAAAATAATTTTTTAACTTAAGAAGTGCTGTTTGGTCTCTCCCCATCATCTTACCTCTTTACCCCCTCATTTCCCCAAGAGCAACTAGCAAAGCTCAGGAAAACAAAGCTGAGAGTGAGAATATAACCTTGTCTGTCTTTACCCTTAAAGTGTCAAGAGAAATTTGAGCAGGCAAGAAGTAAATTTGTAACAATATACCCTAGCAGGTCTCCGAGCTGGTGATGAAGAGATACTACAGGAAACTCATCTACATTCCCCAAACAACATTTTCACAAAAGACTTGATACATGAAGGCACTGCAAACACAGACTAAAACAAGAAATAAATATTCTAATTAAATCGTTTTCATAGCTATTGCGAGGATGTAAAAATAGAACTGCTCTTTAGATCACAGTATCTATTATGATAAAGACATGCTTTCAATATATAAACCCTGAAAAATACTTTTTTAATGTTCACTATGCTGGAGAGACGCTTACTAAACCATCAGAAAGCCTATTCCGAGTCCCAGTTTAACTTTGTAAGCACATGCATCCAAACATGTCACTTCGAATCTAGAAAAGAACAACTATGCAATTATCAAAGATTCCTTTGAATCTTTCAGTATTTTATGAACGGAGGGAAAAAAAAAAGATTACTTTTAGCAAATTCTTCAGTTTTTCTTGCTGTTGAACTTCCGCTTCCATTTTATTCAGGAGATCATGCAAGAGAACCATCTCCTGTCCTATTTTACAGAGCATAGATTTGAGAGATGGTTCTTGACCTGTCGAAGAGAGAACGTTAGGCCAAAAAGCCTCCAACACAAAACCAAAATCCAGTTTCCCTCCCCTCCACGAGGAGCGATTATCTGCTAACTCTATGGTCCCCAGCCACCACATCTTCCCAGGAGAAGCAGCAACATTTGCTGGTCAAACAGTCAATCTCCTACTCCACAGAGCCAACAGAATTCAAAGCTACTGAGGGAATAAAGGTCCCTCTCCACCAGGAGGTTGGAAGGTGCTAAGCTGTACCCACTACCACGGCAGGTTGCAGGTAGAGGACACAGCTTTTAAATGCAGCCTGGCTTTCACAACTCAGCACCCTGTTCTACTTCACGATCTCCCTCTGTTTAGGGTTATAGTTCTTCTTCAAACAGGAGGTGAGCCTAGATGACCAGATGACCCTCCCAACCAACATTTCTATGATCCTGGGTAACCTCTATTTGTGCCTAGCAAAGGGCAACAGATTAATCTAAAACATTCAGATCAAATTCAGTACCTCAGTTTAAATAAGTTTGTAAGCATGCAGTGGGTAACACCACAGCCAGGCACTCCTGGAGCACTAGGACAAGACACCCGTATAAAACTCCCATCTATGCCTTCGCACATTTTTTTAATTAGGGTTAACATATTCACCAAGATATTTTTTCTTCTCCCATCTGGGGCTTTCCCCACCAAATGTATAGAATATAGGGTGCATTAACCCCACAGACTCCAAGTCCCTCAGACGGGCATACTCTCACTTAGCTCACGTTCTCTGCTTGGCATCTGGATCCCTGATAACACTCCCATTTTTACCACCCTTGCTCACAGTCTTGGTTATTTGTTAAATTTTTGTTCTCTATATGTTACTTGATTTCCACTTTCTGTTCCATTCCTTGTCTAATTAGAGCATTCCCATTTTCTGCAAGCAGGTGCAAGCCGAAACCTGCTCTCAATTTCTTTTACCTATGTTTCTTAATTGAAGAGTCTTTTTAATAGTTGAAATCTTCATGTTGATGTGAAAGCATAAATCTTCCAGGTCTGAGGACGCCATATTCCTCTATTATCATACTGAGGGGAAATAAAAAAAGAATGCAGTAATTTAAGACTGACCTAAGTTGCAAACACTGAGCACACAAGCAGCATTTTAAAAAGGACCCCGATCTGTTAAAGAAGCAAAGAGAACTTAAATGAAGCAGTGAAGTTATTACCTTCTATTTTACTAAACTGGAAACAGAAGAGGAAGCACAAAATTACTGACACCAGACAAAATAAAGCAGTTTCCCTGAATTCTGGAGATCAGTGCAATGTAATATCAGTGCAACGATTCGTCATGAAACTGCGTAAGTATTACATTAAGGCGTTCACTACTAAAGGAGTTGGAAGTTTACTGCAATAAACAAGAAGTATCTGGTTTATATAAAGCAGTGCTATAAGGTGCTCTCAGGGAGATTACGTCAGGTGATCAACATTTAAAGAGGTGGGTTTGGGTTTGTTTGGGTTTTTTAAGTAATTAAACAAAAGAAAACGCACACTCGCTTGCTAGCAGCGTACGGAGGCACAAAAAGTAGCATTATATACCAGTTACTCTTGTGCAAGTATACCTATTAACTCTATTAGAGAAAATAATTGATGAAAAAGCGTTGCTGAAATGCGTCTTCCCCCGCCACAGCGTAACAAACCTCCATTTAACGCTAACGCCCGGCCGCCCTTGTGCCTGCAGCGCTCACACGGCTCCCTCTGGCGGCTCCCTCACACCCGAAAACCAAGCTTTTCTCTTAAAAATACTATGAACCCGCAGGCTTGCTAAATCAGTCAGTAGAGACGTGCCGGTTTCCACACACCTTCCGCACCTCAGGAGAAACCGTTACGACCCGCCGCAACCCCCGCCCTCCATTTTGCCTCACGCCCTGCCCCGACACCCGCCTTCCCTCCCCCAGCCGTCCCGCTCTCACCGCGGCGGCGGCCGCAGACGGTTCCCCTCGGGGCGGTGAGGAGGAAAGCGGCGGGGGGGAGGTCTCCGGACACGAGAAGGGATCACCGGGGAAAGTGGCGAATGTACCCACCGTCCCTGGGCGGCAGCACCCGTTCGAACCCGCCGCCCTTTGCCAGGAGGCGGCACCGCGCATGCGCCGGAGGCGGCGCGCGGGGAAGGCGGGAAGCGCTGAGGGGACGGGCCCGGCTCCCTCAGGAACCGGGGCTTCTCCCGACCGAAAAGCAGCCCCGCAGCCGTCGTTAATTGGTTACATACATTAAGTTTATCGCGGCATCCAACGGAAGACAAAGCCCTCGGTATAAAGTAAATCACTTTTCAACATATACATACTCCTCCTGTAAGAAAGGCAGGTATTGTTTTTGCACGGGAGAAAAGCCGTTTTCCATCAGAAGTGATATGATTAGGGAATGACTAGACAAAGAGGCCCCAGCCATGGCTTGTATAACGGCTCATATCGCACAGACAAAAGGACAAACTGGTTCACACCAGATTAGTGGTTAGAAGGGTTGTCAATAGACATGAGAACCTGCGTTGTAACCCTTTAATAATTACTGTAACAGGAGCTGATTGGTTAATGAACCAAATTTACAGATTAAGAGCGGATGTTAGTGGACGAGACCCTGTGGGTGGATTCAAGATGGTAGTGTGGAAGCAAAAACAAAACTATAGTAAGGAAGGAGGTGGGACCACTGATCTTCCTACAGTGGAAAAATGGAGGCCACGCAATGACCCAAAGGTAGTAACAAGCAAAGAAGTTGAGGATTTGAAGCAAACTTTTGAAATAGAAACAGGTTATGGGGACACAAATGCCGGGGTAGAATGGGTTAAGTATATGGAATGAAGTTTGAACCAGAATAACTGCTATGCTTGTGCCTCAGGAAGACCCACAGCACAAATTGTCCCCTTCCCATTAGGATGGGGTAAAGACTCACCAGGGATGTATTTTACCTTTAATTAGGGCTAACAACATTGAGCAATTTTACCAAAAAGGGAAAGAAATAAACGTTTAAGTCAGATAAGCCCAGGTGGAGCATTAAGAGAAGTAAAGAGAGGTGGGATATCCAGGGAGGATTTTAGGTGCTCCGAACAGGCTGTGAAGCCTGGAGTACCTAACCAAGGGGGAAAACAAGGGAGGGAAAATTTGGCCAGGGTTAGGGAATAAAAAGGTGTGCTTCAAGAACCAAAAGAGGGCCCACTTGCTAGGTCACCCGCTCTTGCACGGACGTGAATAAAAAGGTGCTTCACAGAGGATTCTGCCTGAGCCTGTTTTATTTGGATTCGGATAAGGCGTTTCTCACAATACTGGTATGTCTCCTACAGAACATCATCACCCCCCGTTGCTTTTTTTCTCTGGGGGCAAAAGGAAAAAAATAAAAATAAAGAGCTTACGTTTACCCCAAACTCCTTTTCTTCTAATTAACTACAGATACAAACGTTTATTGCTAAGGTTAGACTGTTTCTCTCTCCAAAGAAAAAATAAGCAAAAACTCTGTTGCTTTTCCCCAATTCTCTAATAAAGAATAGCTCATAGTTCCCTCCCCACCTCTAAAAACAACCAAAAAAGAAAAAACCCTAAAGAACTGAGAAACAGATTAACATACAAACTTGTTAAGGAAGGGCCATCTTTAAAGCAATTTCAATACAATCCAAGAAGCAACCGCTTTCAGCGGACCTTTAAGGAAAAAGGAAATCTAGGAAAGGAGGAGGCACCTGACGCCGCCAGACAACGTGTTATTGAAATTGCTCGGTACAAGAATGCACGGTTTTATCATTTTTAGCAGTGACAAGTGGTCAGAGCTTCAGTGCCGCAGGGAGGGTGGCAGGAATGTCTCCATCGTCCCCGTCTGCACAACCCCACCGAGCCAAGGCCGCCGGTTCCGCCGTCTTCCAGCCTGCCTTCCTCCCGGTAACTCCTGCAAATTCGGCGTTGAATGGAGAGATACAGTCTGTCTTTTAGACAAACCATAAAAGCATCGGTAAAAGGAGGGGAGAAAATGCCAAAAGCACTGCTTCGTAAGCAATTTTTAATGTCAAATAATAATCGTTTAAAAAAAAAAAAAAAAGGACAAAAACCCCGAGCCAAATAGAGCCATCCTGAGCCCAAAAGCTCAAAACACACGTCCCCTCCTAACGTGGGGTTGTTCACATTTGCTAGCCGCTTCAAAAAACAACTCAGATGTCCGTTCTAGACTTTAAACACGGGGTTTGTCTTGCACTATCAACCCCTGCAATAAACCGAATTACAACAAATGGACATAAGAAAGAGGGAAAAAAAAAAATAATAGAAACACCAACGTGTTCTAACTCCCCGGGTTTATGAAGAATATTTGAACCCGGCATTCAAAAGTTTCTTTCGCTGTTTAACCACGCCGTGGGAGTCATCTGATGTTTGTGCAGACCAGCTGAAACCCCTCCTGCGGTCTCAATCAGTTTAGTGATGAAAAAAGACGTTGCTTCTGCATGTTTTAAGGGCAGAGGAAAGAACTGCAGAAGAAAGATTCTTTCTGGAGTCTGTCACACCGTCTGGTGCTATCTGAAGTCACAAATCCAAACCTACAATAACCTTACAGAAAGCTGTGGTATGCAAGATGAGAGTACGTTACTGTAGGGGCACTGAATATCAAAATTGCCATTTCACATCACCCACAAGAAAATTTCCCGAGTCAATACACAATGTTCTTTTTGTTTCATGTACACAAAACAAAATATTTAGCAAGAAGGCCATAAATTGTCCGTTAGCGTTCATCTTTACGAGTCTATTTTATCAGGAAGCGAAAGAAAAGTGATCTTTGCATTTTATTAAGCAAACACTCCTGAGTAAAGAGGCTGGTATCCGCTGTCTTCTCTCTTGCAAGTAAGCACACAGACACTCAGCATGCCGAAGAACTGAAAAAAGAGCAAAAGACAATTAGTTTTGCTGCATTTTTTTGTTTCAGTCATCAGACTCAACACCAATATGTTAATTAGACTTCCTCATCGCAGCAGGGACATTCCTTTCATATTAAAAAGCACTTAGAAAATACATCTACAGAAAGTGATTATTATTTTTTTTTGCGTATCAATTTCCAATAAGAGTTCCAGCTCAGCTTCTTCCTCCCTGGCTTCTCCCATTAATTCACACATCCACATTAATTCCTAGTTATCTTACTGTGGGAAAAATTTCACTGAAAGCATGGGATCATTCTGGACTTAAAATGAGTTCTGTAAAATATTAAGCATATAAAATACACAAATAAAGACAGTGCAGAATATGGTAAGGCACTCTTTAGAGATGATCACAGGAGAGATGGTGATGGAAGGGTTTATCGCAAATAGTAACGGGACATGTAATGGGAGTGTAGAATTTACCACTTTTATAGGGGGAAAGGAAATGATGGCAACGCTGTCACTGAGCAATTTAAGCCCATGAGATCAAATGCTGTAAACAATCAGCTCCCTGCTACAGCCAAAATTAAGAAAAGGCAAGTTGAACTAAGTCAAGCCCCAGCCCTGAGGTGACATCCGGAGAGACTTTGGCTCCTGCATTGAGTTCAGGAGTTGGATATTAAAGCAGAAGTGTTCAACAACAGCTCACCTTACAGCCACTCTTTTACAAAGAGCAGATAGTCAAAGAAAAAAATCTTTGCTGTTATAATGGTTCAAATCTCTGTCAACAAGGAACAGGTGACAAATGTGGGAGAACAGGTACAGGGAACAATGACAAACCACCGGGCTACAATTTACGGGTCGAATCTTCCCAAAGTTGCATAGGCATTTCTTCCATGTGCCAATTGCGAGGGGTTTTACGTCAGGGCTTTTCAAGTCTAGTTTTCACTCGCAAGATGATCTGGTTTCACATTTCATTTAATTCAATCTTATAAGTATATAAATAGCCCTGCTGGTTTCATTCCTAGCCATATTTCAAGTCCATTTCGATTCCAGGTCTCTCAGCACGGGACTATTCATTCGGGTTACATCTAAAACCAAATTTCGATGAGCTGTTTTTTAAATCCCAGTTAAATATAGAAAAGCTGGTTGTCTTAATAAAGAATTCTAGGATCTAGGCTTTTTAACCACACCCAGCTTTTTGTGCTTCCCACCAAACAACCAAGATGGATTCTCCGTTGACTTGCCACCCCGAATCCCCTAGTAGCATTTCGGATCCCTCCCCTTATCATCTTGCAGACAAAATGCAGAAAGTTGGAAGAAAACAAGTGAGGAACAGAGGAGCGGGTCTACTTCAGAGCCAGAAAAAGGCTGTAGGTTCGTAGGAGGTGGTAGAAGAAAAAGCCCGGGATCAAAGGGCAAACAGCGTTATTTTCCGCGAGGCAACAGATAGGAACATTTACCTTTACAATGGCAAACCCCAGGATTACAAGCATGGCGTAGCTGATAACGCTCTGCAGCCCAGCCTGCAGTTCCTCTGCACAGCCCTGCCATGAAAGAGATAGGTGAAAACAAGTTAAAATACGTTAATTCAGCTGGACTTCTTTCCTTTTTTCTCCCCAGCCCTTCAAAGGAAGCAGGACTTTGTAAGGCCTGTCTAACCAACCACTGCAGACCTGAGGGCTTCCATTCTTGTCTTCCAGACCCGATGGCTTGTCGTTCTCCTCTTGCTTGAGGAGAGACACTGACAAACCGCGATTCACTGCCATTTGCTGCTTCTCAATCTCCTCTAGCTCAGGTCACTTGAATAGCAGCAACGGTATCTACAGAAATCAACTTATAGGCTTGTGCCCTAGACTGAAGGACCTGGTACGCAATTCTCCAGATTCATGGTCAATCCTAGAAGAGTCTCTTCCCCAGATCTGTTTGAACAACTACGTGCCCATAGCTAGTGCTCTGGCCTTGTCACGTTGCTTCTGCAGCAACATGAAATGGAGGAGTTACCAGCAGACAGACAAGACCAAACATCCAAACTGGTGCCCTCCTTCACCATCTAGGAGCTTTTACAGAACTACATGAGAAGGAAGTTAGCTAGAGGAAAACCGTGAGGAGAAAAAGGCTTGGGGGACAAATCGCTGGAAAGAATTGGATGATGTTATCCCTAAACCCCGCCTGAACTGCTTTCCTCGTTGGTTCTGGCTGGCTGAGAATGATCATGGCCCAGCTGTGAAACTGTGTCCTTTATCCTCACCCGCGTATTGAGTTCCTGTGGCTGATCCAGACGCCCCGTGCAGTTCTTCACATCTTGCCTGCAGCAGCTCTGAGGGACGCTGTTGTTACCGGTGGAATTAAACCACTGTGTGGTTGTCCAGTCACTGTAGTTCTTTACCCCGCAACAATGAAGCTGCCACACACAAGACGGTTAGAGGGATGGGTGACTATAGACGAACACAAATGCTAATGCTGAGTTAAACCTCTCTTAGGAATACTGGCCAAGAGCTGCCCACAGTACGCAGCAGATTTATGAGGAGCAGTACTTCAGAAAAACAGCCATAGATACAACAGATCATACATTATTACCTCCTTATTGTTTTATTCTTTGTGAAAGCTCTAATATTAAAGTGACAAGTAGCAGGATAGAGTCTTCTGTCATCTTTATATTATGCGGTACAGGATTCTCAGCAGCAGTTAGTCGTATGTACTCATTTGGTCTGATCCAAAGGCCACTCACGTCTACAAGATTATTCATCCAGAAGCCTGAAAAGGCCAGCTCTGCAAAGTGGGGAGCACCCTTGATCGCCTTGGAGAATCATCGAATGGTTTGGGTTGGAAGGGACCTTTTCAAGGCCATCTAGTCCAACCCCCCTGCCACGAGCAGGGACATCTTCAACTAGACCAGGTTGCTCAGAGCCCCGTCCAACCTGGCCTGGAATGTTTCCAGGGATGGGGCATCTCCCACCTCTCTGGGCAACCTGTAGAATCAGGTGCTAAACACTGCTGCAGAGCCGAGTTCTAGGATACAACCATACTGACCCTCTTCCCCTTCCTTCCCAGGCCAGATTCCTTGTTTAGGACCCAGTTGTTCTTTCCTAAATAATTCTCAGGACAATTAAAACATTTTCTTACCTGCTCTTGCAAGTAATCCACAACAGTAGACTCTGGATTTTTCCCATCATACTTCTCAAAGACTGAGCGCATTGTGCCTTGTACGTCGTTTTTTACCTATTTAGAGAGGGGAAGAAAATGCCACACTGTTTTAACACACGAGCTAAGAATTTTATCTAGTGGAAACTGCGAACGATCAGTTTCCCAACTAAGTCAAGGGAAAAAAAAATTAAATAAAAAATAAAAAAATCAAGTGGTGCTTTATAGATAAAATGCGGGTAGCACTTAAGCGGAATTACATTCTTGGATAGAAGCTTGCCTCTCCCAATGGAAGAGCCCTCCTTGGTGAGCATCAACAACTGTTAATTCCAACTTAGAGACTGTTGTGATGCCTGCCAGGTACTTTATGTATTCACCATGTTCCCGACAAAGACCGATCCACATACCCGATGGTGACATCCTCATTCCCACTTGACCTGCAGACTGCAGGATAGGGGATGAAGCTCAAGAAAACTGGATATATTGGAATGCTCTAAGAACACAAGATCTATTCTTTACTTTTAGGTTAGTACAGAGATGCTAATTCTTTGCTTACCTTTTCCCTGTAAACAAATCCCAGGACAAAAGCGGATACTTCGGCAATAAAGATAACCAGGATAATGGCCAAGAACTGAAATAAAGAGCGAGACAGAGGGACTGTAAGGAAGAATTCAGTTCCACAGCATTTGAATTCAATTGCACATTACCCATCACATTGATTTATAGTGGGAAGTTACCTTTATCTATTGTTGCCTCTCCCATCAAAAGAGTTTCCAGAAAATCATTCGGAATAGGAGATGACTGTGCATGGCTGGGACTATGCGGCTCCGCAGGATCCGTGCCCAATGTAGGCAGTCTCCTGAACACTGCCATGATGCGATCAGTGTGAAGAGCTTATGAAACTCTTTATCAGGGAGTGTAATGATAGGACAAGGGGTAACGGTTTCAAAGTGAAAGAGGGGAGATTTAGATTGGATGTTCGGAAGAAATTCTTTACTGTGAGGGTAGTGAGGCACTGGAACAGGTTGCCCAGAGAAGCTGTGGCTGCCCCATCCCTGGAGGGGTTCAAGGCTGGGTTGGCCGGGGCTTGGAGCAACCTGGGCTGGTGGGAGGTGTCCCTGCCCAGGGCAGGGGGGTGGCACTGGATGATCTTCAAGGTCCCTTCCAACCCAAACCATTCTGTGATTCTATGAAACACTTCACAAGGTGGCTGTTGGAACAGGAGACTGCACAGATGTTGAGTTAGGTACGTTGGGCGCTGCTTATTGAGCTCACATCGCCTTCAAGGCACAAGCTGGGGGCCCCAAGTTACTCAGCTTGAACCTTTCTGTCTTTTTAAAAATCATTCTAGAAGAAGTGGGGGCATACTTTCAGGACTCAGCGCACTAAAGTCAGCAGAAAATTACTTTTGGGGGTTCTTTTTTTGCTTGCTTTGGGAATTCACATCTTCTGTTCCCTCACTATCACCCTTCTTCTCAAAAGTTGCTACTCTCCACGCTTACCTCCAGCAAGCTAGCTGAGGTGGAGCCAGCAAACTGTCCATGGCTCTGGGTATTTCTCGATACAAGGCAGTGCAACTAATAATTTAACCTGCACCTCACTCACCATCAATCAGTGCCTCACAGCAGTACGTAACTCCCACAAAGGAGCAGTGCTTCAGCAGAGTATGTCAGAATAATCTTTTACTTTCTGTTCTCTGCGTCCTGAGAAGGTCCAGTGGAGCACCTCCCATACCACGCAACAGGGTGAAGAAGAGGACAGGCGAGAACGTGCAACACTCACCAGCCCTAGGCCGACTCGAGACTCCCGGAAGGTGGCACAGCAGCCGATCAACCCGATGATGAACATCACCACAGCAACGCAAATTATGATCACGGCTGGCAGCAGAGCATACTTGTCCTGCAGAAAGTTGTCGTAGCTCTTGTAGGTGTTAATGACGTAACCCCCAACATAGCTGAGACCTGCAGCTGCTGCCTGAAATGCGATAAAGTTACTTTATTAGCAGTTATTTATGAAGCATCTGCCCAGGAGAGTAAATATGGATCTTTTTGTAATGGCGTAATTAAAATTTTAACTTCAGCAGTAATGAGTACAGTATGCAAAGATCTAGGAAAAAAAAAAAAAGCATGCATCTGAAACTAGCTACCCATCCAAACTTCAATGCAGAGAAGACAGAATTCACTTCCCTGGGAATCACTCCTCCACTACCAAAGCACCGCTTCAGCCGAGCCGAAACACGGGCATCTATCAACGTGCATCAGCCAGTGTCTCTGCAGAGGGCCAAGTTCACACTTCCTACCCAAGATCCCCTAACCCCTACCCAACGCAGCATTCGGAGGGGTTAACTTTTAAGATGATCACCACAGGGGTGGGCTGTTGGTTTGGGGCTTCTTTTTTTTTGTTTTTTTTGAGAAAAACTCATCCTTTCCACTCTCACAAGAGCATTAACCACTAAGGCACAAACGTTCTCGATCTCGGCAAAACACAATCCCTCCTTTTCCTGAAGGAAACAAGTTTCTGCAACCTCTAAAATAAACTCTCCTCCAAAAGGATGTTTGGCCAATTGAGGCCAACACGCAGTGCATCAGTGACAGCTGCCCAACTCGCAGCCCTGGAGACCGAAGGCTTTTATCCGTAGAACGGGATACGGCCCTGGATAAAACACCAACAGACTCAGCAATGCCCCGCCAATGCCTCACCAGTGGCATAAACAAATTCTCTCAAGAGTTACAACAGCTCATCCACCCTCTGTAATCCTGCAGCACGAGACTACGCCTGTAAAAATGAGGCACCGTCCGTCCTCACGTTCTGGAAACTCAAAAGAAAAAAAAAAAAAAACGAGCCTGTTTGTTTTCAATGGGCTACAGCTGGATTTCATCATGCAGCTTACAAGCAGTTCATTACTTCCCCCAGTGCTGTACGTTTTAATTAAATCAAAGTACTCCTCACACTGGAGCTCGGACTTGCTAATTCCTTTACCTTGTTTGGCTCCTTCCCCTCCAGCCAGGTCTGGTGCCTGCCCTTCAATTACCTCCGAGTGCAGGGGACATCCTTCATTTCACACAGCTCTCATCCCACGCTACTCTGGCATTCCTGGACGCTGCCTGTACCTCAAAATTACCAGGATCACATGCGCCAAGTGATGAAATCAGGATCAAACTAACCCTTAAGAGACATTTAGCACATGTCATGCAAGATCCTGCTCTGTTGGGGCTCAGATACAGCATGTCCTCTACAAAGTGAGGTATGAGGAAAAGGAATAGGATCACCAGTTCTCCAAAGGGTCTTTTTCTTCTCCACGTGCACTGGGTTTTCAGGTGGTGCTGATGATTAAAGCAGTTCCTAAAACTTCCTTTAACTTTTCCTCTCGTTGAGGGAAATCTCTTTCCCATTCCCCTGTCTACAGGCGTACAGCAACCAGGGCTTCTTCCTCCCACCCCTTTTTAGGGATGCAGGGAAAGGACGAGACCACTTGAGCTCAAAGGGCACCATTGCCTTTTCACTTCACCACCGCGAGCAACCTCACCTCTTCCGACTCCGACACTATGCTCTTGTACCGAAAGCAGGACAGGAAAAGTCCCTGGAATAGCAACAACACCAAAGGTGGGGCTGGGGACACCGCACCTCCATCCTGCTTTGCCTTCAATTGCACAAAAAGAGCAAAGTGTATGACTCAAAAAGGGCATCCCATATTTATGGCCTGGAGAGCTGGATGCACGTGCGACTATCCACCTATTCTCCCTTCTGGAACAGCATCATCCGGGCAGAGGCAGCCAAGGAGAAGGAAGCAAAACTCCTGGGCTAACTATCCATCATCGCGGAGAAAACGTGATGACAGCATTTGCCCAATATATCCTTTATTTCTAATATTTTCTGGGACTATTGAGCACCGTGATTGGCAATGGTGGCCCCAAACCCAGTGAAAACAATGCAGATTCAAGACAGGGGACGCAAAGGCTTTTATTAACCACAGAAACACTCTGCTCAGCTGGGCCAGCACCAGCTCAGAAAGCAGCTCTTACAGTTCCTAAAAGGCTTCTGAGTTTGATCCCTGCTCCCATAGAAGCTATGGAAAACATCCAAGTGACCACAGCAGGAACAGCACGATGCTCTCGCTTGACTTTAAATCCTATCCCTACTTTCGCATGGCAAAAAATATTACATGAGTGACAGCACATTTACTGTCATAGCCGTCCCATCCTGACTGTAATCCCTGACTACGTTTGTTGCTGGGTTTTGAAGACTTCCTGGTAAACATGGGAACAGCTGGAAAGTATTCTGGTTTCTCAGGTTTGGGGGAAATTTCAGGCAGGTACCTCACGACTCCCCAGCATGCACCAAGTCATGACAGGCTGAGAGAGTTGGGGTTGTTCCGCCTGGAGAGGAGAAGGCTCCGGGGAGACCTTAGAGCCCCTTCCAGTCCCTCAAGGGGGTCTACAGGAAAGCTGTGGAGGGGCTGTTTGCAAGGGCATGTAGCGCTAAGACGAGGGGCAATGGCTTTAAACTAGAGCAGGGCAGGTTTCGATTAGACATTAGGAAGAAGATCTTTCCAATGAGGGTGGTGAGACACTGGCCCAGGTTGCCCAGAGAGGTGGTGGAGGCCCCATCCCTGGAGACATTCAAGGCCAGGCTTGATGAGGCTCTGAGCAATCTGATTGAGCTGAAGACGTCCCTGCTCACTGCAGGGGGGTTGGACTAGATGGCCTTTAATGGTCCCTTCCAACCCAGTACATTCTATGATCATCCTCCACCCTGAATACAAACACAACACGGCGATGCTCCCAGCCACCATGCTTGTACCCCAACATCACCTCATCCTTGGTCTCGCTGCTGCTGCCGTCACCACAAACCTAACGCAGAACTGAGTTATGGCTTTACAACTTCCAGGCTAGAGAAAGTACTGCCAGGTGGTCACCCCAAACCAACGGTGGAGCCGGCCACTAACAGCACAAAGCCTCCTGCACACAGACTTTAACCAAGCACTCGCATCTGGGCACAGCCACTAACAAGAACATTTTTCCTGAGGTCATCAGCCTTTGGTACAGCTCAGAACCCAGGCTGGGATGTCCCACCACAATTGTCATCAACCGCTGAGGGCCCACAGCCCCAGGAGAAAACCAGAAGGACCGTGAGACCCTCAGAAAGATTCATGATGGAGGAAGGCAGTCCCTGGAGAAACGGAGCAGGGGTGACTTCACTGCAGGAAAAGCGGCACGGACTGAGCAGCTGGGGTACAAAAAGAAAAGAAAGCATAAGCCATGGTTTTTTGGCAAGTAAATGAGTCATCCGCGTTCAGCAGCAACATCATGTCACAACACGCACAACAAAACAGCCCTGTGACTTAGTTAATGTGTAAAAGTTAATGTGCAGAGTGCAAAGTTAATCATTTGTCACGTTCAGAGAACGTAAAGCCTTGCTCTTTTGCGTAACTCCAGTCCCAGCCTTTGCAAGTGGTTCTGTATATCCAAAGACGGCCTGCTTCATAATTCGATCTTCCTGTAGGATGTTTCACAGAAAAGAATCCTCCAAGTGTTTCTGTGTGAGCCGACACGGGCGGGACGCAGGAACGACCACAAAACCAGGGATGAAAGGCAAAGAACAAATTTAATCTGGATACCTCGCGGAATCAGGGAATCTCGGAAGCAACACCCGGGCAGAGGCACACAAGCAGGGGACGTGGGCAACGTGGAGCGAGAGAGGGGCCTCGTTAGCGAGAGAGTCCTCTTTAGTGAGAGCTCAGACCTGCTCTTCTCGCCTGTATTTCAAGGATTCAAGCAGGTCTAGTTTTTCACTGTGCTTTGATCTTCAACAGCAGAGCAGGAATCTCGGGCATGCTTGATAACGTGCTCCTGAGTCCATCACAGGCTTACGTGATCAAAGTGCAGATGTTCTGCTTGTCAAAGGCATAGGACTAAAATGCAATTAGCGTGATCTAATTGTACCTGGAGTACTGTGTCCAGTTCTGGGCTCCCCAGTTCCAAAAGGGCAGGGAACTGCTGGAGAGGGGACAGCAAAGGGCTACCAAGATGCTGAGGGGATTGGAACATCTCTCTTCTGAAGAAAGGCTGAGGGATTTGGGTCTTTTTAGTCTGCAAAAAAGACGACTGAGGGGGGATCTTATCGACGCTTATAAATACTTAAAGGGTGGGTGTCAGGAGGATGGGGCCAGGCTCTTTTCAGTGGTGCCCGGCCACAGGACAAGGGGTAATGAGCACAAACTTGAGCATAGGATGTTCCATGTCAACATAAGGAGGAACTTCTTTCCTTTGAGGGTGCCAGAGCCCTGGAAGAGGCTGCCCAGAGAGGCTGTGGAGTCTCCTTCTCCGGAGGCATTCAACACCCGCCTGGACACATTCCCATCCAACCTGCTCTGGGTGACCCTGCTCTGGCAGGGAGGTTGGACGAGATGATCTCCAGAGGTCCCTTCCAACCCCTACCATTCCGTGATTCTGTGATACATGTGTTCACCAGCACCCCACGTACGAGTCAATTGAGCATGTTTACAGTCCTCCTCGCCGATCTTCCGTTACTTTCCCAGAGTTTCCATTATCCTTTTGCAGGCGATTTAGACAACAGCCACATTCTCCATATCTCCTCTCTCCTCTACGTCCGGTTTTCTGCCTATTTTCAGTACGCTCAATGCACGACACAAAAGGAAGCACACGCAGGAAACGGCAAAAACGGACCAGCTTTGGGGAACTAAGAAAAACCTTGTTGCTACCCACAAATTCAAAACCACATGACGAAGCACCAATTCATAGAAGCCCTGCAAAGCCAGGGCTAGCAAAGGTCCACCACAGTAAGCCAACATCAGAGGGTCCGGCGTTGAGTTCAAGGAGATTCTCATCCAAATTTTATCAATGCAAAAACAGACCGGGGCTATCACAGCGGGGTTTACGGCAACGTTCAGGATGGCTGGGTTCTGGACGGAGACGAAACACAGCAAGTGGTCTCTTATAATTTCTGAACTTCTGCTGCCGAGCAGAAAAAGGAAGCATAACGAGGTAAAAATAAAAGACTTTGGGTAAAGATCCGGCTTAAAGGAAGTTCACATTTTTTGCACACACACCCCCCTCCCTCGCCAAACTGAGGAACAGCCACGACTTCACCCATGGCTTTTAATTCAAATCAAAGACTTTGAAGCCTGAAGAGGGTCACTCAGGGAGCGGAAGGCATTTCAGGTAACGCTCTGTTCCCCGGTTTATTTTTGTAGATGAGTCCCAGAGCTCAACTTCAAAAGTGGAGAAGAAAAATATTTCAGCGCATAAATCTTTGAGCTCTCCCGCTTAAGCCTTTCCAGTACTTCAGGAAAGTTCAAAATCCGGTGAAGGGATTTTTCCCCTAACGTTGCAAAACCCTCAGCCCTTTCCTGAATCTAGGATGAAACTTCTCTGGGAGAGAAATATGACAAGAAACGTCCTTTCCGCTTCTGAAGACAGACCCTAAGTCAAGAGTAAGAAGTGTAAAGTACAGCTGATTAAACAGATTCCTGTTGGATCTCAAAAAAAAAAAAAACCAACCCAAAAGAATCTTTCACAAATACAAAAGCCAGTTCAAGCAATTACTTTTGGGGAAGAAGAGATTCCTTTTTCATGATTAGTCAAACACCTTCTCAAACACATCTAAAATTATATACCCGGCTGCCAGGATTCTTATGAGAAATTAATACTAGAAATCATTATTGTTCTTCACTTTTTTTTTTTTTAGGCTCCTGCGTGGAAGTTTTTTTTCCCAAAGAATTCAGCGCAGAACAGGATCACGCGATGCGTGGAGAGGCTCGGCCCAACGCAGCTGGCACAAACCCCAGGGCAGGCAGCCAAGGAGCCACGCAAGGCTGATACGGGACAACCAGTTCACCCAGTCCGGGGGGGGGGGCAGGGGGGGGTAGCTTCACTGGGTCTGCCAGCCACGCCAAGCAGAACAGCCTAACCGTACCCCTTCCTCCCCAGACATCCCCGGCTGACTCACTGGGGCTGCAGGAAACGCTGCTGCTATTTCTTTACAATGCCGATGATACTCCTAAGACAAGCTGAAGAGATGAGATAAAGGGAAATTTTGCAAGAAAGTCCCTTTTCACAGCTGAGCGACAAAGCTGCCGCTGCCTCTTCTCGCATCATTCAAGGACCTCAGCAAGAATAACTTGCTTTTTCAGATCCTCTGCCAGAAAGCGGAGATCTTTAATTGTTTGAGCGCAAACAACGAACTCCTTGTTGGGGCTGAGCAAAAAGAAAGCAAAGACCGTAACAACGGGGTTTTCCTAAGCAGGGTTACTCACTGAATCAACTTCACCCACCTCTTCCATACTTAGCCCGGCCGGCTGAGCCGGGGAGGCAGGTGTACAGCGGTTCCCTGCTGCAGGAACACGTATGACAAGGTGGAACGCTCTCCAGCCACAAAATGCACACGCAGCACCGTGAATATTCAATCTCGCCCGTGAAACAGAAGGGGACAGGCCTGGATAAGGAGCCTGAGCCATCTCACTGATGCAGAACACGAGAACCATTGGAAAATAGTAGATTTTCTATATATATATTTTTTTTTTTTAAAGTACAGCAAGTTTTTCACCTTGTGCCCCACCATCAGAAGCGTAAAGTTTTCTATGCTCATCACCACGAGCCCCTGCCCTTCTAGAGAGGCTTACGGCTATGCAGATACTTCACCACACTTGATGGTTATCACAGCCATAGAAGGGGCCCCCTTAAACTTTCCTCTATACAACTGCTCTGAAAAAGAAAAAAAAAATATAAAATTTGCATCCATCAGTCAGGCAGAACAGGTATTTTTCTCTACTTTCCCTTCTTTGTTTTAATAAGTTGAAATTACGCGATGGCTGGGAACAGAGGTTTGTGTTCATTTGCATTTATCGGCACAGGCTTCTTTGTCCTCTGCCAAACCTAAAAAAACCCCAGTAAAGGAGCCAAACTACTAGCTATGAAATTAAAAGGCAGTTTTTGTGGGTTTGGCTTTTTTTTCCCCCCCCTTAGGGTTTCTTCCAGCATCTTCCAATTTCAGGGTGTTGATTTGATCATTTGCTCTGTTAATGTGGACCAGCACAGGGTTTTCTTTTTCAACGGCTGCTCAGTTAAACGCAGAGTAACGAAGCTACGGTGTTAAAAGGGAAAGCTGTAAGGCCGGGGTAAATCGCAACTTCACCAAACGAGCGCGTTCAGCAAGATGCATCCTCTATACAATAAAACAAAAAAGTGAGCTAATGAGACTTAAAAAAGGCATTTCTCCCCCATCCGTTTTCCGACAGAACTTTCCCAAGGCCAGCACAAATATCTAACACGGCACAACGCTTGGACTGATTTGAACTTCGTCCCATCTCGTTAGCTTTCTATGGACAAAGAAAGATATCATAAATAACACTGTGTATCTTTAAAGAGCAATAGCAGTCATTTTCTGCAGCAAACTACTACAGATACACACTGGAAGAACTATCAATATCCACACAAATACTTTCTGAGCCATTCCCTTCTAGTTCTTCAGCAGACAGTCAGCTCACAGAGGCGTTTTAGTTCATTTTAAGGCTTGAAACCCACTTTTTTTTTTTCCACCACTTCCTTCGCACAGCAGTGATTTAAGTCAGAGCCCCTCACCCCATACAAGACCCGACGCTGATGTTTTTGCCTTCACATCCAACCGCTACGTTCACTGGAATGCTATCACGTTTTCAGCAATTTTAATTTGCCAGAGGACAGATTAGGATGTCATCTGCAATTATTAGTTTGCCAAGTGTTTGTCACCGCTGGGCTGTCCCCGTGCCCCCCCTTACCGAGAATCAAGCTCCACCAACACTGGTCTCAATTACCCACAGAAGACGCTCCTTGTATTTGGGTTTGAGGGGTTTTTTTTGTGTGTACAAAATAGGTTTTTGATTTAACTTGGCAGGTAAATCCTCTGCTCAAAAGGGTTTGCACAACGTTTCCTCCATAAATAATTTATTTTATTACCCACCAGCCAGCAGGCATGGCAAGGGGAATTACTCTTTCTGCCTCCCTCGCTCCTTTACCGTACCGCGAGTTTTATTCTTCCCCTTCGCTGCCAGATTTTCGAGTCCTCCCTACCTCCCGCGTTACTCCACTTCCACGGAGTCAACATGTTTTCTAGGGACTTTGGGGGAAAACAAAGGCACTGAGGACTTCTGAGAAAGCCTTCTTCATTTTACACTCGCTTTAACAATTTCACAAATCCTCTGTAAAACTCCATTTAGCCCATACGGACCACGCAGCTCCCCAGACCTGACAGTCTCCCTTGCACCCAGGCAGAGCCTTTTTGCCCCCCTCCACCGACAGTTAGCTCAGTGCTTCCCCCCCCACTTGCACAGACTCCTCTCTCTTTTCCTGTCCCAGATTTAAAACTCTGTCAGCTGGGAGGAACCTCTTGGCTTCGTCTGCTCTTTCCTACCACGCTTACGGTATTGATTTCTCTGAACGGTAAATCAATTGTTGCTGCACTTGTGAGATCTGGCTTCATCCAGGTCAACGTGTGAACCTCCACCCGGAGCACAGAGCAGCAGGAAGGCTCCAGAACGCCCCTCAGATGCCCACACAGGGAACAACTGCTATGGAGAGGATGTACCCACCATCTGCTGCAGCTCCTGGCCACACATAGCTCCAGACAGGCTGGCCGTGCACCAGTGTTGTATGAAGTCACAGAAGGGTTGAGGAGGGAAGGAACCTCTGGAGGTCATCTAGTCCAACCGCCTGCTCAGGCAGGGACATCAAGAGCTGGTTGCCCAGGACCACATCCAAATGGCTTTTGAATATCTCTAGGGATGGAGGCTCCCAACACCTTTCTTGGCAGCCTGTACCCATGCTCAGTCACCCTCACAATGAAAAAGCGTTCCTTCTTGTTCAGAAGGAACCTCCTGTGTTTGTTGGTGCCCATTGTCCTGTCACTGGGCACCACTGAGAAGAGCCTGGCTCCATCCTCTTGGCACCCTCCCTTCAGGTATTTATATACATTGATAAGATCCCCTGGAGACTTCTCTTCTCCGGGGTGACCAATCCCAGCTCTTTCGGTCTTTCTTCACAGGAGAGGTGCTCCAGTCCCTCCAGAATCTTTGTTGCCCTCTCTCCAGTACATCTGTCTCTCTTCTACTGGGGAGCCCATCACCAGACCCAGCACTCCAGACGTGGCCTCACCAGTGCCAAGCAGCGGGGAAGGACCACCTCCCTCCACCTGCTGGCAACGTTCCTCCCGATGCAGCCCAGGGTACCCTCAGCCTTCTTGCAGCAAGGGCGCATTGCTGGATCATGGTCAGCTTGGTGCCCACCAAGACCCCCAGGGCCTCATCTACCAAGCTGCTTTCCAGGACACACATACATCTGCTCTTCTCCCCACTGTCCTACAGCTCTTTCCGTTTCCAAGACCTTAGAAGCCCATAGCTTTGAATATTTCCCCACATTTTTTCTGCTGGAAAAAAAAAGGTAATTTAAACTAGTACACACACTTTCTGTGTTCTCTCGGACTCTCAAGTTGTGAAAACACCGATTTGCAAAATAATAAAAAAAAAATACTGAACTTGGCAAGTTGGCTTTGGATTGGAGCAAGAAGCACCGAAGCTGTGAGCCCCACCAAGCTGTCCTCGATTGCCAGCCCCACCAACAGCCCCAGGAGAGACTTCCCACTCATCTCGTGCCAGTCATTCGCCACAATTTCCAAACCTCGAAACCACAGTCTCCTGAAGTGGAGAGGTGGGACGTAGCTGACAAATCTGTACTGAGCCTACTTATACGAAGTCATGGGAGACTCTTCAACATACATTATATCGAAATATTCAGCTGCGACGTACAACTACGGGGCGTGTTTCAGCTTGCCTTCAAAACACACCGCAGGGCTGCTCGGCGGGCACGGTGGGAAGCGCCTGCTTTTCCCTTTTTCTTTCTCAAATGAAAACAAGAAACAGCAGCCAAAAGGCTCTGAAAAAACGGGGGCGAAAACCCCCAAACCAACACCTACTTCCAGTTTATACACGCTGCAATCCCACCCGCTCAAGAGGGATTCTGGTTTCAATGGTTTTGTTTTAAAGTTATGTAAAATAAGTGTTTTCCTTAGAGTAGTCCAAGCATGTCTTCTGTTCCTCTAGCCTAACTCTGGGGTTTTTTCAGCGCATGTCCTACGAAGCCTAAGCGGTGGGATGTCCTCGTGGAGACACCGCACACCAGCACAGAGCAAGGAATCCTCCCCAGATCCTTCTAATGCTTAAACCTCTGCCTTGGGGTGCACCTCTGAGGACAACAGGACCACCACTAGGAGAAAGCAGCACCACCAGCACCACCCTTTTCACTCTTATTCTCCCCAAATACAGGCATAGATTGCAAGGCAAGAGCTTGCTGCGACCTTCAGCTGAGCATGGATGGATTCAGCAGCCGCTGCCAAGCCATTTTGGATCCCGACAGCCGGTTCAGACACAAAACACCGTCTAGTTCAATATTTGCCTTCAGAACCACCCTAGGTTCTTAATAAGCTGTTCCTGGCTGAGCCACCAGATCCTGTGACTAAACCGACCAGCAAAATGCACCTAAAACACAGCGGAGCTAATCCTAAAGCCTGGGGAAACATCCCGGAGCTGGAGACAGGGCAGGCGTCTCTTATCTGCCCTGAAATATTGCTCATCACCCAGCGGAAAGGGAAGGGATGCAGGCAGCATGGCTGGTGTGTGCCTCTTCCCGTAAGGAAAAGCACAGGTTGGGATTCTTCTGCCACAAAGGGATCATGCCAGCTCCACGGAAAAGCAAACACAGCTTGGCAGTGCAACGCTTTTGGGGAAAATGGAGGAAATGCCCAGTTCGTACATCAACTACAAGAAAAAGCCGCTTTCTATTCCCCCTGGATAAAGCGTCCTCCAGCTCTGAACTTCTTGCAGAGGGGTAAAATGGGACCTCTGGAGCAGCTGTAATTATCAGAGGCACTTCTACAACATCACACCTCTGGTTTTGGAGACCTGCAACCTGTGAGACTTGCGAAGAGGCCAAAGCGTGGTCAGAGCCAGATCCAGAACCCAGCCATCCAAGAGGAGCCTTTCCACAGCCTCGGGGACAGCCAGACTAAGGTTGTTCCCCAGAAGAACAGAGGAAAGAGTGAAGTTTCTCGCACCGTATCTGCGCCACCATCTGAACGCTTCCCCTTTCCCGACCACGCAGCACCGACATCTTTGTTTTAATTTTATCCGTGAGGCCCCTACGCGTACAGCAAAGTGCATTTTCCTGAAAGTCAGTTAAATTCTGCTTCCTGATTTTTGGGCAGAGTAGTTTAAAATAGGGAAGAACTTTGCCCTTTCAAGGCACGCTCAAGTGAATCACACCCAAGTGCCCAAATCCGGTGCCAAGCGATCAGTCCGGCGACCACTCCGGCTAGCGTGGATGGTTTTCCCCCACCACCACAGTTCAGCAAGGAGTTCACAACGGAGCTAGAAATGAACCCACCGCTCTCTGCTTCCCACCTAACGCTCCTCAGGCTGGGTCAAGACATCCCCCAGCCCTCCCCAGCTCATCGCTGTGGACCACGGCTCCATCAGAGGGGCAGAAACAAGGAGCCCAGAGGGGAAACCTGTCCCGAACCCTTCCAGAAGTGGATGAACACGGACACAGCTTTACTTGCTGGATGTGCTAAGAAAAAGAAAAAAAAAAAAAGAAAAAATAAAGCTCTTGGTTAAGCAGCTTTTTCCATCATGGACAGTGAGTCAGATTGACCCCGTGGCTCATCAGCAGCGTTTCCTAGATGCGGAGCACGGAGCAGGGGCTTCCGCAGCTCTTCCATCATCCTACCGAGTATCACACCCAGCGTTAAAACCCGGCAGAGCTGCCTGTCCCCCACAGCAGGCAGCCACAGGCAGGATTACGGATTTGCCCGAGAACAGATGGAGGAAAGGTGAGAAACGGGTCACAGGGCTGCTGACACCCAGACCTCTTTGGAGAATAGCTCCATCCTGAAAAATAAATGCGTTTCCATCATCACTAATCTCCAACATAACCTTTGCTATTCACTACATTTTCAATTCCATCTAGGCATCCTCCTCCTTGGGGTTTTTAATTTATTTTCCATCCTCTTTCTTGGGGTTTTTTAATCTGTTTTCCATCCTCCTTCTTGGGTGTTTTTAATTTATTTTTTAACTATCCCTCAGATTTCTCTCTGACTGAGCGAACATTCCCAAACCTCCCATCGCTGGCATGAGTGATTTCAAACCACTCACAAATTCAGGAACTTTTTTTTTTTTTTTTTTTTTTTTTACAGGTATGTTTATCCCTCGCAATTGCTAAAAATTATTTAAAAGTGGTACCATGGTAATATTGTGATTGCTTGAGCTGCCAGTGCACCTTCTCACTCAGCAAACCACTTTAAGGTTAACAACAAGTAGCTTTTGGTCTTGGATGCACCAAGGGCAAAGGAAATCAATTAAGCACGGACCAAACGGACAAACACTCCAGGAGGCCCAAACCAGCCCAAGTATCTCCTCAAAGCAGAGATGACACTAACACCCCAAAACGCATTTAATTCACGCTCCTTGGAATCTCCTGGGTCACAAATCCAAAGATATTTGCAGAAACCACCTGATGTAGGGTGGAGAAGGGAAGACGGGGGATGGCTGGCCACCATGAGCTTCGCAGCGCTGGGACATCCTCAACAGGGACCGGGTGGGAAGGCAAAGCCCCTCTCTGTTCTCCAGTCAGTGGATGACTCTTACAACCATCTGGAGTCAAATCCCAACCCAGAAACCGTAATTCTTGTTAGCAAAGAGGGTTTTCTGGGGCGATAAAGCTCCTGAATGACCTGCGATGGCCTCAAACGCACCCTGGGTGTGTGCGGGCACAGAGGGAGCCAGGGATCAAGTGGGGAAAGCCAAGTCTGGCTTCATTGCAGGTAGAGCACACCCTGCCAGGGACCAGCTCTGGAATCACTCTCCTAGGCTTCTCCTCCTTGGACAATCCTGTTGCTGTCAACAGATTGACTTCTGCTCTCTCCAATCCACCGGTCCTGCTAAAACCACCCAGAAAATAACTTCTCTTCATCCTTCCCTCTACTGTAGGGCAAGGGGAGCAAGGCTGGGTATGCACCCACCTCTGCTGGAAAGCAAATGGAAAGCCTGGGCAAACAGGAGGAGCAACTCAAAAGGTGGCCTTTGGGTGATGAAGTCCCCAGGACTCCTGCCGGAGAGCCAAACCTTCTCTGGAAGCAGAAGTCTGGCTAGCGACAACGAAGCTGAAGGAGAAGGTGAGCAGGGCCAAGGTGCTAATGGCTGAATTCAGCAGCTTTGGGATTAAAGAAGGGGAGTTAGAAGAAAACCAACCTGGGAGGGTGCGCAGGTCCCATCACACAGAAATATCAGAGCATGAAACTTCCATTTAGTTTTGAGATTCCTAGTTTTTTCCCTTGGACCAACAAGTGAATCCCAGCATTTTCTCTCTCTCTCCTTCAAGGAGCATCATCACATCCCACCAGGCCAAGTCCCCTCATGAGCTGTGGTCAAGAACATCAGAACTTCCTCTGACCCTTCCTCTCCCTCTTTTAAGCTCCATGAATTAAACCAGCATCTTGCCTTCTTCACCTAGAGGAGGCCAACACCCACTTACCAAAATAACCACACACTTGGACCTAATTAGTAGGTGCCAAAAAGCACAATTGGAGGTGGGCGGATCTCCCCCAGCTTGAAGCACCACCCTTGGTAACTGTGTAGTTAAAACAGCTTCCATCAATGCCTTGTTTGTGGGGGTTATGTGCACCCACGGCCCCCCAGTCCACCCCACGGCAGAATGACCCACAAGTAACGATGCTGAACCTGGTGGGTAAGTGAGAAGTTGTTTTTTCACCCCATTTAGGAAGCTCCTATTTGTCAGTCTGGAAAATCTGCCTCCCCTCCTGCACAATGATAACCATCAGAGATCCAAAAGTGGATTTATTGCCTTTTTAGGACATTTCTAAGCAATAACCTTTGTCAAAGCACCATAACTGCGCTAGCTGAGCATGCAGGTGGTGAATTATTTTCCATAATAATTTCCAAGCTGGGCAAGATTGGCAGCACGTGGTGCCTGAGCACAAATTACTCCTTAGAGGAGAAGTCTAATGTTCTTTGCAAATCGTATGTTTTGATAACGATCTGGAGCCTCCTCGCACTTGGTAGAGCCCCAAAGAGCAGAAAAGAGTCCGGTTCCTCCTTCCCCACCCTCCTAAAACCTGAATTCCAGGTTCTGCAGTTCTGCTGCAGGAATGCAATTACCACGCAGTAATGGTGGTGCCTGTGTCTAAATGCCGAAATGCCACAGGCTTTGGGGCTGCTCTTCCTGGGATAAAAAAAAAACCCCAAAAGGTTGGTCTGGGTCAAATTCAGAGGCTATGGACAGGGAGAAGGGTAATTACTGATCGCTTGTGAATCCAGATGACCTAAGAGCTTCAATCGGGAGTAGATGGAAGTAGTTCCCTTACAGCAGAAGGAAAAGTACCGGAGATGCTTCTAGGAGGACGTAAGGCTGATTTTGAAAAGCCAAGCAATGATGCTGACCTGAGGATGCTGAAGCTCAGGGGATTTCCACGTACAAACAGGGGGATGCTCCAGTGTTATCTCTGCGGGTATTTCAAAAAAATTTTTAAAAAAACCAAAACCAAACGTACACGGTGAGATCATGTAACTTGATAAGTAAACCCATCTTCCTGCGCCGTTCAGGCTGGCGACAGGGGGGTTACGCGGCACACAGGCAGCTGAGCCCCCCTAAAGCAGGTACGGGGCCAGAGCGGGGCGAGCTCTTCCCTACAACCAGCAGCCAGTCCCATATTTCCAAAACAGGGCACAATGCCCCGCCAGACCCCAGCGTTTTGCATATTTCCATTTTTTAAAAATTATTCTTTTTTTATTCCCCGTGTCGCTTCTCTCTTGGAGAAACTTCTGATTCTTCTCTTTAATTCTTCCTTGCTTTAGCAAAGTCCTTTACCTTCTCCATCACCCAGCCCTGCTCGGAAGAGCAGACCCGATAGGGGGGTGCCGCTGTGCTGAGCCCCCACCCCGGCTCTCACCGTCACGGTGTAAAAACACCGTTTTGAAAACATTCGAAGCGCCGCAAAGCGGAGGCGAACGCCCGAACCACGCTTCCGATACACACCAGGGCCCCTTCTGCGACAGTTGCTAGCTGATGATGGCGGGGGGGGGGGGTTATGCAGACTTCCCCACGCAGGGAAAAAACCCCAGACTGGTTACCAGTATGACCACCGAGACCGGTTACCAGAATAACCACCGCGGCCCCGCTGTCACCAGGCGGCCGTGGCCCCCCCCTCCTCAAATGTTAGGCTAAAAAGTACACAACCCCACCCTCTTTTTTTTTTTCTAGTGCTGGTAACTAATTCTTGAGGAAGTGATCTGCAAAGGCGTTATTGCAGCAAAACGTAGTTGGAACAAAGGTTTCGGCCATTTTCCTCCCCCAAATACTCCTCGCCCCAAACTGGGAGGGTAGCCCCCCCCGCGTACTGCCCTCGCCCCCCGCAGCCCAGTCTGTTCCCAATCCCAGAACCAGCTGGTAGAGTGCTTTTATGACGCGCCTTTAAAAACACGACTAAAAAAAAAACCCTACGACGTTAAAAAACAGCGTGCAAAAAAAAACCCCGAACGTCCTTTTTTTTTCTCTCTGAAAATTCAAACCCCAACCCTCCTTGTTCTTTAAAAATACATACGTAGGGTTTTCTATAGAAATTAACGTCACCTGCACGCCCATAAACTAAACACCCGTTTAACTGGAAACGCCGGGTCACGGCATGTCCCACAGCACCGTCTCCCTTTGCCAGAGCCCTTCCAGGAGCGGAACACGCACACATCCCCCCCCCAAACCACGGGTGTCCGTGTCCCCCCCCGTGTCCCCGCGGCGGTACCCAGAAGGTGAGGCTCAGCAGCAGCAGCACGGTCTTGGAGGTGATGACGCCGCAGTCCATGGCGTGGGGCAGGACTGGGGAGGGCGAGGAGGGACCCAGCTTTGGGTCCTGAGTGGGGCCGCCCACGGAGCCGCCCCGTAGCCCAGCCCCGTCCCGTCCTTCCCACCCACCCAGAGGCCGTCCGCGCTTCCCTGGGGCCAAGAAGGCAGCTTCCCAAACTTTTTTTCTTCCTTTTCTCCAAGGGAGAGCCGAGAACAAACGTCAAAGCAAATGAGTGTTGACCTCCACGTGTTTTTTTGCTTTTCTTTTTTTTTTTTTTTTTTTTAACTTCGGCAACTTTCAAGCTCGAGTTAAACGGAGCTTTTGTGAAAAGCTCTCGCCGCGGCTAAAAGGTTTCCAATCAAATCTGCCTCCCGGGATTGCTAACCCACAGCTGAGTCTCTCCCTTCGGCCAGCCTTTCTGGTTTGGCACCGTCTCACGGCAATCTTCCCACTCGCACGCACCACGGATAGTGGGAATACGGCTACGGCGTGTCCTCACCACGGAAACGTGCGGCTGAGCAGCCGCAGGGAGAGGGATTTGAATTTGCTGACTGCAGAGGGATGCAAACGTCGCTTTATTTCCATCAGCCGAGCCTCGTGCTTTTAAAATATTTCGATTTAGGTGAGCTCTGAGGAAGAAATTGTTTGCTGTGAGGGTGGTGAGCCCCTGGCCCAGGTTGCCCAGAGAAGCTGTGGCTGCCCCATCCCTGGAGGGGTTCAAGGCCAGGTTGGCCGGGGCTTGGAGCAACCTGGGCTGGTGGGAGGTGTCCCTGCCCAGGTCTTTAAGGTCCCTTCCAACCCAAACCAGTCCATGATTCCATGAAAAACAAGTCAAAGGTGTAGGGCTGGCAGCACGGGGTTTGTTTTGCAAAACAGACCTCCGGCAGCCTGAAGCGAGCTGAACCCAACTCGGATGCAGGATGCAGCGATAACACATTTCCCGTCTTTTCCCCTTCCGGGCAAAAATAGATGTGATCCTATTTCCTTCGGGGGATACGGATTTTGGAGGGGTCGCGCTCAACTCTGCAGCGGGAAATCGCGGAAAGGGAAATCACGGAAAGCCAGCCTCTGCCCGCAGCCCAGGAATTTAAGGCGCCGCTGCTTTGAAAGGCAGCAGAAGGGTCTGTGCCGGCTGCCAAAACCACAGAAATCCCCACGCAGAAAGCGGGGTGAAGCCGATCTCCAAAATAATATTCCTTTAAGAATAAAGATCAGCGCGAAGTCAAGAGTTTGATGACTGCTGGGGGGGCTCCTCCTGCCAGCAAGCCTGTCTTTGCCGCGACAATTTTCTGTTACAGCAAGAAATATTATCAGAGTGTGTAATTGTGGAGTATTTCTTCCTTTTCAAATAAATCAGCATTTTCACGTTTCCCTGCAGCGTGGCGGGCTGAGGTCTTAATAAAGAAAGGAAATCGCCCGGAAACCGTTTATCTTCATAATTTTGCGGGAATGACTGGCAGTCTGGGGGAAATACTTCAAATTATAATGAAAAGGCAAATTCTGAAGTTGCATTTGAAATGAAATGTAAAGGAATTAAAAAAAAAAACAAAAAAAAAAAAAGCCGCACCAAAGAAACCACCTTGCCAACCAAAGCCCACCTTTCTTTAATATCACAATATTGCTTCCATTTATTGTCGCTCGTTAGTTCTCGATTTCATTTAAAAATATAATAAAGGTCGTTTCGCAATGAGAACGAAATGGCGGTCTTAATCAAAATGTGACCAGCTGTGTGCCGTCTCTTTCAAATGTTATTAATTTAAAAACGCTCTTAAAATCAACGACAGCTTATATTTTATTAAAGGTGGGCGAGGCTTGCCAGAAGAAGGAGGTGCCCGTGGAGATGTATCCCGGCCGTCTCGCACAGCCCCGCTTAGGATATTCTGCACCGTTCTCCATCAAATTAGCCTTAAAAGCAAGAGATTCCCGTTGAACGTGGGTTTTTAAAAAAGGAGTAAGCTGGAAATTCCGCAACTTTGGAAATGAATGGGGGGAAAAAAGGAAATTAAAAGTATCTAATATGATAACAGAAAGATAACCTAAAAGGAGACCCCGTTTCCAGAGCTGCTCTCTGCCGCGGGACCTTTTGCCCTGGATGAATTGGGTAGGATCGTTTGGTTTAAATCTGAATGTGGTTTAGGAAACATGTTGGGAAAACACCGATTGATTTATTGCGTGTTTTGCACCGTGTAAGCTCAAAGGTTTGCACTGGAAGCCGTAACGTTCGGTAGGAGAAGGAATCCTTACGTTTTTGCCTTACGCACCGAGCATCAACTCCGTAAAGACAAAAATTCCCTTTTCAACATCAGAAACGTGTCTGAAAATATCTCTTTTTAGTTTGCTTCCCACTAGACTGAACAGTTTGTCAGCTCAGGTATTTTCCAGACCTGATTCTCTCCCACTAAGCCTCATTTTTCTGCAAGTGCCTAAAAACGGGGAGCCTGTTCCCCGAGGGTTTGGCTGTGCCCACGAGGACGCAGGAGCCCTCTGGCTTCTCCTGCAGGGCCGTGGCATTCCTGACTCACTTCCAGCTTGTGATCATCGAGCGCTCCAGATCTATTTCTGCTGAAGGAACCGCTCCCGAGTCAGCTGTTCCCCACCCACTTCTCCCAATTATTCCTGCCGGGGTGGACGACCCTGCCCTTGTCCTTTCTGCGCCACATCCGATTTTTCAGCCCTTTCCCCCAAATCCTCAACGGAGTTTGGAAACTCCGTCCCTCCCCCAGTCCTCCCCTCGCCACCTCCGCGTGCTCTCCAGATTTAAATTCTCACTTCTCCAGGTGATCACTGACATTAAAACCCACGAGAGGTGGGTGCAGAAGCCCAGGTGACAGCAAGCCGGGGGTGACCGTCCGCTGGCCGGGGATGGCTCCCCACGGGCCGCGTGGGGTGCGGGGAGGTGTTAAAAGCCTTATCAGCTGATATTTATTGCTTCTTTCCCCACAGGGCCTGTTACCCATCACAGAAGGAAATGAGATTTAAAGGGAAACCATTTGTCCTTGACAAATCTCCGTCGGCTGGTATTCATCTCCCCATATTTTCTTCTTAGTTGCTTACGGATGATTTCCCAATTACTTATTCCATGGTTTCTTTGATGTTGTTTTTCAGGAGCTGAAGTTAATTGGCTTGTAATTTCCAAGCCCTTTCCTTTTTTTTCAAAAAAACAACAAAAAAATAGAGCCTATATCCCCCCTTTCTCAGCCTGCCAGCACCCTGCCTCCCTCCTGAAACCCCCACCGCAAAGGCTGGAAACACTTTTTAAAGTCCTCTAGGATAAAGCGCATCAGACAAAGTTCATTTGAGAACCACCCGTTTATAAAACCTCAGCGTAACCTGCCCTTTCCGCATTCTCCCGTTGACTCTCGCCCTTTATCCCCGCTCTCCGCTGTGCCAGCTGCCGATTGCGCCGGACGTTTTGGTGACCAGTGGGGCGATGGGGACAGCAAATCAGTCTCCTGTGGTTGGCACGTGAGGATGACGCAGAAGGATAGTACGCGATCTTATTTCTCAGAACGGTTTGGGTCTCTTGAAAATACGTAAAGATAACGGGAAGGAAATTTCACAATCAGCAGAAATAACTTTATAGCTAAAAAGACCGAAATAAATCTTTTACGGAGATGATAAAATTAGCAAAAAGTGAATTTGAAAAACTCGAAACTCAAATACTTTCAGTTCCTTTTTAAACATTAGCCAAGTTGCACACTCAGTTCTTGTCCCAATGGTGAAAAAATGTGTTTCGCAGGAACAAATATTCACATTTTCTCATTTTTACAGTAGGGAAATTGTTCCTGCCCGGAATCTGCTGAGCGGGTTCTATAAAAAACGCTGCACTGACCCCGAAGCTGTGACTGCAGCGATTTCAAGCCTCGCGTTCCGCTCTGCTCCATCGACACTGATTTGCTGGGAGGGGAATTTTGACCACGCTACTGGTCTTATCCCACTTGCTGAGCTGGTGACCGAGGACAGCCAGGTAGGACGCAGGTGATGAAATCCTGAGAGATGCCTGGTTAGCTCTTCTGTGATATTTCGGTGTCGTTACAAGATACGGCTAAAGCAATCCAAAGATGTTTTGGTCTCTGGATCCCAGTGGCAGCAGTGAAATGTTGGCACCTAAAACCAGATGAGGCTTTGGGGCTGTGTCCAGCACAGGACTTAGACCAGTAGCCCTAGAATACTGGCAGCACTGGGTACCGACAAGCACGGGCAGGAGGACAGAGTCTTCCCAGTGAAACCCGGAGCACGCAGGGAGGAGAAAGAGAAGTCTGTTGAGCAGAGCACTGGTGGATCAGCTCTTGGGGCAGGGAGATAGGGAAGGACCAAAGGCGGCTTTTCAGAAATAAATGCAGTTTTAATGGCCGGATCCACCAATCTGGGTAAATCTGCTGCCAGGGTAGCCCTAAGATGCACTGTCTGTGTTCATGACAATCTCATGCTGGGATTATTCACCCCTCCTTCACGCTGTGTTCCCTTTTTGTGGTTACTCTTTGCTCTTTCAAGGCTGAGAGAAAGAAAGGAGACCACCACCTTCTCTACTTGCCCATGGGCGCGGAGAGAGGAGAGCAGCTGATCTTGTCTCCCACTCCCTTCCGCTGTGGGCGTCAGGGGTGAAAAAGAGCATTTATCTGATGGCGCCTGGCTCAGACGTGGCCGGGGAAGGGCTCTGATCTTTGCTCTTGTACATTTAAACCACAGCGACCAAGCACGACGCGTGCACGCAGCTGATACCGCCAGCCGAGGCCAAACATCCCATCGGCTGCCCCCTTTCTTCACTCAGGAAGCTGACACGTCTCTTTTCAGCTCCTAATATTTGAAAGCTGACCGGCTACTCCCGGGCTCCAACTCAAAACTTCTCAGCCCTCACACGGAGCTCAGGGTCGATCAAACATCAAGAATTACTCATCTCCAAATGATGCGCCAACACTAGAAGCTTGTATCCTGCTGCCACGTAATTCCACGGGGAGACGCACGGCTGCAAGAAGAAAACATGCTTTATTATAGATAACCCCAAAGAATGCTGGTGGTCGACGCTGCTTACAGCTGCACGATGAAATATCTGCAGGACTCGGGCCGCAGAACTTACTGCCAGCACAAATTCAAATTAATCACCAAGGCGAGAGATGAGAGCCAAGATGTGAGGCTGCGTTTTCAGGGGAAACAGCACATTCCTGCCGCAGCTGGGGCTCTGCACCAAGACACACGGTGCTGGCAGGAACACACGGCTGAAAGAAAAGCTTTATTTTTAACTTGTATTTTTAAGGTACATTAGTATAAGTTCTGAGCTCCGCTACTCATGCGAAGCATGTCAATGGAGGGGTGTTTGTGTGACTCCCCTATCCCTATTCTTGACTCAGCCAGTCATGTGGATCTGAGCAAACAGCAAATCCCTCAAAAAAAAAAAAAAGAATAAAAGTACCAAAAAGACATAAAAACCAGGAGTCATGATTTCCCTAATCGAGTATTTGGAAGATTGCCTGAAGGCGCTGGCAGGAAAGATTAGAAGGGAGCATGACCGGAGAAACCTGAGATGGTCTGGAGTGTGACCGGTGAGGAAACCCCAGGGGAATTCAGAACCAGAGAGGAAGCGGCAACTTCTCAGAGCCCCAGCCTGGGAAGCCCAGGGCAGCTCTGGGAGCAGAAGGACTTTTGATCCCATAGAAGAAAGGGAGCTGATGTGCCCAAGTGCTCGCTGATGCAGCCACCACAATCACACACAAAAGGAACAGGCAGCCACTGTAAAAGACAGGTTTTGTCTTTTATGAGGGGTGGGGATGACTTTGGTTCCCTTGGGTTAAATTTTCTTCTAGAGGAAGAAGTTAAAGGTTTCTTCTGTACAAAGAAAAGGGGGATTTGTTCATCAGCTGGTATCAATCAATTTCTTACACTTCCTCGCAAGAGCAGAAAGGCCCAACTGTCCTCGCTGGGTTTTCCCACTGCAGCTTTTGCTCTTGAAAAAACAGCTCCAGTTTGCTGAGTTGCTCCAGCTCATCACATGGTGCTGGTCTTCCCCCAGCTGATGCCGACACTGGCCTTCTTGCAGCCGAGCCCAGGCAGATCGCGCCCGAGGAGCCACATCGTCCCGTTACTTGGGTTTAGCTACATGAGCTGTAGCTTTGTGCTGGTCTGTCTGAACGGGGAGAGAAAGGAGAGGTGACTCCATCCCGTTCTGTGGCTGACCCCATTACGCTTAAAACAGTTTGAAACCTTGGCCCACATCTAAAGCTCTGATTTTTGGGCAGTTGTCGACACCTGAGTGTCAAGTGGGGCTTTTTTCTGGAAAGTTCCTTGGCTGTTCCTTAGAGAGAGGTTTCAGGAAGGAGAATCCAAGCCAGGACAGACCATATACCACATATATCTTACATATATTCCCCAAGGGAGGAAGCCCTGGAGAACAACGCAGCGACCAGGATCCTCTTTGGCACAAGTTAGGGAGAATCTGTTCTTTCAGCTAACATTAATGTAAAATCAGCTCAAAGTCATGACACATCCGTAATGCCTTTGGACTAAAATTAGCTTTTTCAGGAGTAAATCTTTTTAAAGCTGGTGGAGGGACTTCACAAAAAAACATTATTAAGGGGACTGGAGGATCCACAACCTTATTATTTTTTTTTCAGATTTCAAACAAATGGAAGCGCTACACATTTGTAGACTGTCTATATTTCTTTATTATACATAAAATTGATCTGGTTTTGTGTAAATGTTAAGATTAAGGCAACATTTACCATTAAACCCTCCAAAGGTCTTTTCCAACCTAAACGTTTCTATGATTCTATGATAAAATATTATGCAAAACTGTAATATACCAAGAAACTCAGCCCTTACAACACTTAAATATGAGAATTTTCAGGGGGAAATGCTGCAGTTCCTTGCTGTGAAGTTGTTTCCCTCTTCCAAACGCCTCCAAGAGTAAGCCACAATAGGATGAGAGCATTAAGTCTCTACGGAAATAAACACCAGGGATTCCAGTTCAAGCATGACCAGGGTGGCATGACGCATACTCCAGTGTGCAAATGCTGCGTGCGACACAGCTTTGTTTGATGGTGCAAGGATCCCATCACCGATACCTGAAGTAATCACACTGCCAACTGCGATGGAATGAGAACGAGCTTCACACTTGGCTTTCAACATCGACATTTCTTCCTCTGCAGCATTTTTGCAACTTATCAGCCAAGTCTCCAAGATTATCTGCAAGAAAGCAACGTTCTTGTCAGTATCTGTGTTCCTGGGCTTCAGAGCTTCAGCGACAGCTTTGTCCTGCGCCGCCTTTGGGGGCAATGAACTTGAGGCAATCGCTGACCCACAAACAAACGTTTTGGCTGTCGGAACGGGTCCAGCAGGGGGCCACGAGGATGCTCAGAGGGCTGGAGCACCTATGCTATGAGGACAGGCTGAGAGAGCTGGGGTTGTTCAGCCTGGAGAAGGCTCCGAGGAGCCTTATAGCGGCCTTCCAGTATCTAAAGGGGGCCTACAGGAAGGATGGGGAGGGACTCTTTATCAGGGAGTGTAATGATAGGACAAGGGGTAATGGTTTCAAAGTGAAAGAGGGGAGATTTAGATTGATTATCAGGAAGAAATTCTTTACTGTGAGGGTGGTGAGGTGCTGGAACAGGTTGCCCAGAGAAGCTGTGGCTGCCCCATCCCTGGAGGGGTTCAAGGCCAGGTTGGACGGGGCTTGGAGCAACCTGGGCTGGTGGGAGGTGTCCCTGCCCAGGGCAGGGGGGTGGGACTGGATGATTTTTAGGGTCCCTTCCAACCCAAACCATCCTACGATTTCCCATTTTCCTCCACCCCGGGGCAGCTCTGGACTCTGTCCATGGGCAGGACACCTACCATGGGAGGCCTCTACCCCAGGGTTCACAGAGCGACCGCCAACCGGTGGCCACGGGGAACCCGCTCCCGCCATTAAACCTTCCTTTAATGACCTTATTGACTCGCAACTGTATCACTCCCGCACCCATCGGGTGCCTCTGCTCGCGCTAGGTGTCACCGGCTCTTCACAGCGAACCAGGGGCTCTGCGGGGCGCTCTATGCCCTGTCACCCTCGGGGGACTCACAGCTCCAGCGAAACCACCCTCCCGCCGCCATAACGGCCCCACCTCCTCCCTCAGCCGCCCCCCTGCGCACGTCCCCGGCGTCATGAGGTCACTTCCGCCGCCGCGGGGTTGCTATAACAACGGGCGGCGCGGCCGCGGCGATGGAGGCTCGGCGGTGGTGGCGGCGGGAGGCGAGCGGGCCTCTCCCGCACTCCTGGGCGCTGGTGAGGGGCCCTTGGTGCCGGCACCCCATCGCGATCCCCCTCTGAGAGGAGGCGGGAGCGGGGTCGGGCTTGGCTGCGGTGCGGGTGCTAAAGGCCTTGGTGGGAGTCGCTCCCACCCGGTTGCGGGTCCCTGGTGGAGACTGTACCCGTGTGGGGCGAGGTCGCCCCTTTGTGGGTCCCAAAGGGTGAGGGTGGCCGTGTGTGAGGAGGCGCTCAGAGCCCCGGGGAGCTGTGATGGAGAGGGAGGTGGCTGGAGGTTACCCGTGGTGAAAATGTGTGTTTGGTACATGTAAAGCAGACCATAAACACCCTCTTGGATGTATAGATTTAAGCTGTAGTCTGGGCAACAGACAAGTGCTAGCACCTGAAGCTATTTCATGCTCTTGAACTGGTGGTGTGCTCTTTCAAGGGAAGGCTTGTTGGGATTTACCACTAATTACCTTGAACTCTCATTGTTTGGTGTTATCACAGAATGCCAGGTCGGAGGGGACCTCAAGGATCATCTGGTCCAACCTTTCTTGGCACAAGCATGCTTTAGAAGAGGCATTCCAGCACCCCGTCCAGCTGAATCTTAAAAGTCCCCAAGGATGGGCAATCCACCGCTTCCCTGGGGAGATTACTCCTATCGCTCATTGTGAAAAATTTTCCACTCATATCCAATTGGAGTCTCCCCTGGAATAACTTGTACCCCCTTGTCTTTCCCATGTAAAAAGGGAATCTCCAGCTTCTTTGTAGCCACCCTTGAAATATTGGAACATGGTGATAAGGTCTCCCATAAGTCTTCTGTTCTCAAGGCTGAACAAACCCAGTTCTCTCAGCGTTTCTTCATACAGCAGGTTTCCCGGTCCTTGGATCGTCTTTGTGGCCCTTCTCTGGACCCTCTCTAGCCTGTCCACATCTGCTTTTTCATAGCGGGGACCAAAACTGAACACAGTATTCCAGTTGTGGCCTGACAAGTGCCGGAAGTGCTTATTTTGTCATGAATTCAACTGAAAAACAAAGCCCAGAATGGCTGATTGTGTATTTACCGCTGACATGTGCCTTCTCTTACAGAAAGCCAAGCTGCCTAAAGAACAAACAAGTGAAAATTTTGTCTTGGTCCGCAGAGAGAAAGAAAAGGAGCTCCTTGAACATGCTGATTTCTTAAAGCTCTACAACCAGTATCGCAGCGTCTCTGAGTGGCAGCAACGCAATGAACAAAAATGGCTGCACAGCGCCGTGCAGAGAAAGGTGGATGCGACAATGCGGGAATATCTGGCAGGGACTGATGAGAGAAGAGAGAGGTAGCAAACAAGTAGCTAATGCTAATATTTGCCCTACAATTTTCAACTTAAGTGTGTGCTTGGAGGAATGATTACAGGGAAAAACACTCAGTAGAACGCCGAGCGTTGTATTTTACGCTGTGCGTTGGGGCATGGAATTTGTTATTCATCATAGCAGAAAGCACGGGCATGCTTATTTGTCAATCAGGCAGCAATGTAGAGCAAACAGTAGCTATTGGGCTCTCGTTATTAGTACTAATCACTGAGCCAATCACTAGAGATACATATTCAAACACAGTAACTAGTACGTTTTAGGTGGCATTTAGAGCCCCAGCTGCCAAATGCAAGATAAAAGTAGTATTATAGCACTTTGCTTGATTTTTTTAAAGAGAGTGAGGGGTACTTTGATAAAAGTGTCAGAAGCTCTAATTGTTGGGTGTAGCTGAGGGTTTTGTTGCAACCTCGTTAACTTAATGTTTAGGTCCTGTAAGTAATACTTTTCAGCACAGGCAGCTGAAAGAAATGAAAACTTGTCAGAAGTCTTTCACAAATAATAAAGGTGAGGCACATTACTGTCTTGTAAAGAACAGAATTGCGCTGTGCTGATCTTAGGAAAAAAAAAATCATGCGGTTTAATTTCAGTTACTCTTTCATGTTAAGTGACTTGGGAACTGTGAAGGTCATCAGTTTGGTTATCTTCGTATGATGTGTCTTCACAGGAATTGTACACCAGTTGCACAGAATCACTGAGGTTACAAGGAACCTCCTGCGATCATCTAGTCCAACCCCCTGCTCAAACACTCACCTAGAGCAGTTGCCCAGGACTGTCCCTTTGGGTTTTGTTTGTCTCCACGCGTGGAGACTCAACCACCTGTGGGCAACCTGTTCCAATACTTGACCACCCTCACAGTGCTTCCTTGTGTTCAGGTGTAATTTCACGTGTTTTAATCTGTGCCCATTGTCTCTTGTCCTGTCACTGGGCATTAGTGAAAAGAAGCTTGTCTCCCTCTTCTGCATTCCCTCCTTTCATACATTGATAAGGTCCCCCTGAACCTTCTCTTCTCCAGGCTGAACAGTCCCAGCTCTCTCAGGAGATTTTTAGGAGAGATTCTCCAGTCCCTTAATCATCTCAGTGGCCTTTCACTGGGCTCGTTCCACTAAGGTTGTATCTTCCTTGGACTGGGGAGCCCAGAACTGGACCCAGCGCTCCGGCTGAGGTGTCACCAGTGGTGAGAGGAAGGCTCACCTCCCGGCAGTTCCTCACGCAGCCCAAGCTGCTGTTGCCCTGCTTTGCCGCATGGGTGCATTGCTGGATTATTTCAGTTTGTTGGCTGCCGGGACCCTCAGATCCCTTTCTGCAGCGCCACTTGGTAGCCAGTCAGCCCCCAGCATGTACCCGTGCATGGGTTTACTCCTCCCAGGAGCAGGGATTTGGTTGAACTTTACGGGGTTTGTTCTTATTTAGCAGCTTAAGAGCCCCATGGAAGGAGACTGGGTGAAGAGAGTGCAATTCGGTTTCCAGAATTAGTCGCCCTTTGGCTTTGCTGCTGTAACTCGCCCCAGCAATTCCAGCGTAGTTCCGCAGTGCTGTTGCTCATGCAGGGGCATCCCGTTGCATAAAGGTGAGAGTGATTTCCCAGAGGCTGCTGTGGCATTTGGGCTGGAATTAATGAGTTTCTGGATTCCTTAGCCTCAGCTTCCTTGCTGCTAGGATTGATAGAGAGGTAAATGGCGGTGGGTTTAAAAATTGCCAATTTGTCATAATTTTCTCATCAAAGATCTTTCAGGATGAGGTGGTTTACAGATGCTAAAATAACAAAAGGTAGTTTGAGAGGAGATACAATTATAGCTGCGTAGAGAAGGGTAGTAAATACCAGGGAGGGATTACGCTGGAGGATAACAACAGTACAAGACCAAATTGATATCAACTGCTGAGAAACGTAGCCTGGAAACGAGAAGAATTTGTTTAACGGGGGACTGAAGTTGTAAAGCAGAATTGGAAATGGGTTTGTAAGATAAGGAGCTTAAATCCTGCCAGGACAGAATCTGTCCTGTTGCGCTGTAAGATTCCCTCCATGGGCACAACAGGAATGATCCCCAAGTTAAAAATTGGATGTTCCCTTGGATATCCCCTTCTTTGGCGTTTGCCAGAAGTGTTGAAAGGAGCCCAGTACCCATTTTGCATTCGTAACAAATAAACTGAAAGTTAATCATTCAACAGAAGGATTGTTTTAGCTTTTATTTAAAAGTGTTTTCATTACAGGCTTCGTGAGCTTCTGGAGGCAGAGGAAAGTAAGTACGTCGCTGAGATGGAGGCACTTGAAGAAACGGTGCTGGAAAAACAAGCAAAGATGAGGGAGCGAGCAAAATTACTGAGAGAGAAGAGAGAAAAAGAAAGACAACAACTGGTGGTTGAAAAACGAGAGCAGCAATTCCGGTATGTTATAAAATAGAATTTGGGCTAAGGAAATACAAAGAGGCAATTTAACAAGAAGGTGACAATAATAAACTGAGGGAGGAAAGACGAAGGCGATTGAAATGATACAACAAAAAAAAACTTAACGTGATTTGGGTAGAGGTTTGCCAGCAGCTGGAAGGCCTCAGCTGCGTCGCATGTAGCGGAGCGGAGTCGAGTCTTTTTCTGACTTTCAGTGAAGGGGTGCAGCCTCTAAAGAGCAGGGATCCAAACTGGTGATGCTGCAAACTGTGTGAGAAAAAACTTAATTAATAGAAATGGAGGTAACAGGTGCAGAGAACTGTCCTGTCTCCATTATTTGATTTAAGGGTTGAGACACCATGAAAACAGTCTTCCAACTGCAATGCCGAAATCCTTGTCCTGTGTGAGCATCCCTGCGCTTTCACCTGCCCAATCAGCTGGTTTTCTAATTGTTCTGGCATATAGTTCTCTTTCGGCTTTGTGTTATTGGAGTGAAAAGGGTTCATGGAAGGTCAGTTTGGCCTAAATCGTGCTTATTAAGCTAATACATCAAAGATCCTTGAAAAGCTACGATTGTCTAAAAAGACAGTGTTTTATTTATTGCGTATTTTTCAAGAGTACCAGCCGAAGCAAAGGTTTTAATGCAACCTCAAGTTCTGCGCCAAATCTTCCTGGATGCTGAGCTTAGCAGTGTCTTTTGAAGTCATTAAGATTTGCAGGTGTTTATCAGGCCCGGAGGCCTTGGCATAAAATCTGACTTGTTCAATTCTTGGAAATCTGGTTTTTCAAAGGAAGGGATGAAAATAATATTAATGTAATTTAATTGTAATCATTTGAAGTGTCTCTTCCCAGTCTCTCACAGTGCTATGGAAATCCAGCACACCTGCTTCTCGGTGTGCAGAGGCTAGGGATAAAAATCAACACTTGCTTTCACTCGTGCATAAACTCTAATTAACTAATTTCACAGATAAATGTTGGTTTCTTAATTGTGGGGAGACAGGTGTTAAGGCAGTGTATGCACTTCTAAGTTCACATGCTGGCTTTAAAATACGGCCCTCGCTATTTACAATTTCTAGTTTGTTCCCTACCCGCACACAAAGTGGTTGAAACTCACTTTTAAAGTTATGTAGAGGAGACGCTGCTGGAGTGCCTCTTATTTTGTACGTGTAGCTTGTTTAACATGCCAAGGAGAAGGGATTCGGCTTGCGATTTAGACACACAAAGGTAGGCGTCGGAGTGTTGGTATCTTTATATTCACTGGGAATCTGAAATCCTGTTCTGCTCCGTAGCTCTTCATTGAGATCAGGGCAGTTAAAGGAACCTAATGTCATCCTAAAGTAGGCATATACTGGTCTGCCAACTGAACTGCACGCTAGCCTCTGCTAATTGCATTGATTAGGTTCCCATTGATCAGAATGGGAATTTAGCTCTTGTGTAGATTCCTCTTTAGCCGCCTCATTTTACACATTTTAATTGCGAAATGAATCCCACCAGTGAAATCTCATCATCTGGTGATACGTACGTGGACTTTTATGCAGCACTTGCCTGTCGCAGGTCCTCTTTCTTCCCAGTACAACCCTATTGATATCGGGTTCACTCAGTATTACGCGATCATTCCCATCATCCTTCCGCCTTTCCCAGGCTGCTCTTGGATCTAGGCAATGCTCATGCCCCATAGTGTCCCATTAAAAAGTGCTGTCGGAGCTTTACTAGGTGGTATTGTGCTGGCTGCAGTTTTTCAGAGGATTTAGAGGCAGTGAAATCATCTTTCTTCACAGCTGTTAAGTGGCAATCTTTGAGTATTTCTGCAAATGAATCTTCATCCTACAGCGCGCAGTGTCCTTTTGACTGACGTCCTGATGTCATGGCAATACATTTTCATAGTCGGTTCCTCCCTCCCTTCCTCTAGCTCTGTCTCTTTCTACTTTTAAATTAAGGTCCCTAAAAAAAAAAAAACCCCAAAACTTTAATAACACCAGCTGACAACAGTTCACCTTGTCTGTTGATCTCTCCTTGGAAAGACATCTTTCTTCATGTATATGCTTAGAAATGTTTTCAAGTCTTTTCTTTGTCCTTTTCCAATGAGAAAGGAAGTCTCTGCTGTGCTGATCGATTCTGATGAGATTAGTGACTTCTAATATCTGAATCTGTCTTTTTTAAGTAGCCCCAGATCTCGTTTTCCCCCATTGTTAGCTGTCACTCTTCCTCCTGGTCCGTGCGGAGATCTGGGAGCAGGTTTTGCTGCTCAGGAGGCCAACGCTTATTGCAGATCCGCAACCAGAAACGTGTAATTGTGTCACAACCTGTCCTCAAGGGCACTGCTCTCCAAACCTTTTTGATTGCGCACCCCTATTGCTATAAAAAATTTTTAGCACTCGCCCCCAATATGGTTACGTATTTATAATTTATATACTTGTACAACTGTGTTATTATATTGTTTACATTATAAAACATGTGCAAAAATAGAAATAAGAGGGTGAGGTAAATAGGAAGTAAACACTATTTTTATTTTTAATATTATTGATTAATGGTACAAAACATATTTACTTCCTGCACCCCAATGTATTGTATTTTCTGTTTCTCTTTGCCTGTGAACTTACCAGTATTTTGAGTGTCTTTCGGAAAGGTAAGACAGACTTTTTAATATTTCTCTTAACTTTTAAGCGAGGCGCTCCACTCTTTTTGCAGATATAAATTCTCAAACCTGAGTTATAGGAGCACCTATAGCATATAGCACTCCCAGAACGTTATTCCAGAGTACTAAAAGGCAGCTCTCTTATCAGCCGCGTGGCTGGGTTTGGAGCTGTAGCCTGAGGATATAGATTCAACAGCTTCTCGGTCCTGATATTAGCCAGGAAGAGTCCTTTGTCACAAGGTGATGGAGGGCACAGTCCTCGGAGCATCCCTGGAATTAGTTTTCATACAACTTGTATGTAAAGATACTCAGCCAGTTTTAGCCCGAGGGCGTGTTCATCGTTGGGATCTTTAAAGAAAATTGCAATGTCTTAACATTTGCATAAAACACATATTACATCCTCCTCCTGGTGATAACATCAGAAGCATCCATACAGAGAACGTTGTTATCGCAGCAACCCTGTACTGCAGCCATTAAATCAATAAAGAACTTGGGACGGGGGCGGGGGATAAATGCAGTTTCTGTTTCTGGGAAGTGGCTACATACAGGCACAATTTTAATGTTAAGAAGCTTAGGATGGCAAAGCGAGGAAGGAAACCAGCCATCTGGGGGAGCAGATGTTTATAGGTTGCTGTAAAAGCTGCTTTGAAGGAATTATTTTGATGAAATCAAGCAATTACAGGGTTATTTTATATTAAAATTCTAACCGTGCTGCACTTTATTTAACTTCTCTTCCCCTCCGAGAATTCAATTAAATTCAGATTAGTTTATAATCATGAAAAGGAATAACTAATTCTTTATTCCTTCACCGCTGAAAGAACTTTGAACCCGTTGTGTTAAGGTAATACAGTTATTTCTAATGGTGTAAGATTTCAAATCTTAATAATGGCATGTTTCCCTCGGAACATTTGAGAAATACGTTTTTTCCATGAATACGAATTAGTACTGTAGTCTGTAATCACCACTAATTCCTACCCAGGAGGGTGGAAGATAGATCCTAGTGTTAAAAAGTAAGAAAACGGACAATGAGGTAGTACGTTTCTTGACTTGCTTGAAGGCAGGGGCACCTCGTGGAGCGTGCCGTGGCTCACGGTGTGCACAGTGCTCTGCTGCTCTCTGCTTTCATGGTTGGGACAACCAGTGGTCAGAAGGTTCCTGTCTCGGACAAGAGGTAAAACAGCCATCTGCTCCTTCGTTCCTGTATTTCCTCTTCTGAAGCTGAGCTGAGGATGGTTCCACACATTTCTTCTTCGGAGGATACGAGCCCAGGTCTCAGGGAAGAACCCATCATTTGGTTAGAGGATGTGGCGTGTCCTAAAATTGGGGCAGAAAAGCACGGGAGGTTTTATCTTACAGAATCATAGAACGGTTTGGGTTGGAAGGGGCCTTAAAGACCACCTAGTTCCACCCCCTGCCCTGGGCAGGGACACTTCCCACCAGCCCAGGTTGCTCCAAGCCCCGTCCAACCTGGCCTTGAACCCCTCCAGGGATGGGGCAGCCACAGCTTCTCTGGGCAACCTGTTACAGAGACTTGGTGTTGATGAAAGGGGACTTGACAGATTAGCGTTGTTTCTTCTCCGTCAGGAACAGTTAAGAAGTTAGAAATACCTTCTGGATATCAGGCAAAAGGAGAATTTTGTTTTCATGGCGCTGCTCTCCCTTTTATTGTTTGCGTATAGCGTGTAGCACCTTTCACCACAGGCTCCGTGGCATTAGGTGCTTTACAGTCAGAGGATGCAGAGAGATGTCCACAGCCCCCAAAGGTTACAGCTGAAACGCGAGGCAGCAAACAGTCGATGCCGACAGGAAGAAAATGCGGTGAGACCTCTGCTTCTGCATGAAAATTACAGGTCACGGATTGCGTTCTTTGGCTGCGTCTCGCTCCCGCAGCACCAAGGAAGAGCGAGGTGTTGCAATCCTTCCCCTCCGCGCTCACAGCTCTGATTTTGCAGCACTCCGCTGTAAGTTTGGCTGCTCGGATGGCTCTTGCGGGTGGCGTTGAGAGCAGGGTCGGGCTGGCTTTCAGCACTGTCACTTTTTCTGTCTGTCGGCAGCTTGTTCAGCCGGTTCTGAACCGGCGGAGGGCTTTTCAGGGAAATACTCTTTGCAGTTTATAAGCCCTAAGTAATTTTTATTAGGCGGGCTTAGCATGGAGCTTTATTGGTAAAGCTTTGGAAGCTCTTGTAAGCCAACACATCGTTATTACACGCTGGTAGTTGCCTCAACCACACGTTAATGATACCAGGACCCGTGCTTATTCCGCGCCTGTTCACAGGAGGTGACGAAGGAGCCGCGTCAATAAAGGAGCCGTTACTCTGTAGCGTAATTTTGCTACTTTTAGGGCGGAAATAAGTTAAAGACCACCAGTTGCATCCTGTTTGCCTCACTGCCAGTAGATACAACAACCCACCTCAGGGAGAAGCCAAATTTGCATCGTTTCTGTAGCCTCCGTGGAGGTGTGAACCCAAGGCCCCAGAGAATAACCCTCCTATTAATTCTATACCCGAAACCCAGGTCAGGGAATATAGATGGGGGTTTAGATGGAGACAGCACCTATATTGGACTTAGCGATCGTTTAGAAAAGCGAAGCCTTTGCAAAGACAGATCCTTAGCAGAGCCACGGAAGGCAAAAAAGCAAACCACCAAATATCTACCTTTAGTGCTGGCAAACTTATTTGAAGTTAAGAAAAGAAAAATCTTAACGGAATTCATTTAGATTTTGTTTTATTGCTGTAGTTATTAAATAACTTACCCGATGCGGAGACTGATGGTACTATGAGACAGTTGCTTGACGAATATTTAATATTTTTGCTACACAGGATTGTCGGCTAAACATTGTATAAAATAATAGTATTTCACATTGTACAGGTAACTACTGCCGTCATGCAGTCGTTCAAGATTCGGTCAATGACATCTTATGCTGTCTGCAATGAATTTCTAAATAGCATTGCAATAATGTGTAGGAGATGGTTTCACTCAGCCTGAAATTGTGAGATAACTTTGGACTTTGCAGCGCTTGTGTGTCTATCTCACGTCCTTACAGCTTATAGATCCCTGACGCTCGTAGAACTCCACCGTTGTCTGCTAGCTTCGCATTTTGATTTTATGAAAATCTGCATCGCGGTTATAGAACAGAATTAAAATGCTTGTTTATTGTTCAAATTAAATAGTGTTCGATAGCGTCTGTTGATCTCAGTAGTGCTTTGTTTGCAAAAATAAAAGCAGAATCTGTAAACAGTCGCGTGTTCTTCAACCGAAGATAAATTCCTGCTTACATACAGCTCAACTGCAGTGAGTAAATGCCAACGGGAAGCTGCGTATTACTTGTTTGACTTTGTAGCTTCTCCAGACTTTTATTGCAACTCTTCTGAATTATCCCACAGAACTTAATTTAAAAAAAAAAGAATAAATTTCCAGTGGTTCCTGTTCGGCTGTGTAACCTAAATTTCTGCTCTGAGTTATTTTCTGAATATGAATGAGCTTTCAAGCGCCTAGTAAACCAAGTCTAAACTTCATTGGAATAAAGAGCAACCTCCACGTTTGAACAAGCGTCGTGTGCGTGTGATTTACATGTTAAAAAATTATATATATAAAAAACTGCACACCATGCATATTCCAACTACATATATACACATATGCATTATATAAATACACACTGTATGTATAAAATATTTATATATTGCGCATGCATATATGTTTTTTTTTTACAAATGCAAATATAGGACCTGCTCTTCCACTCGTTAATGTCAAAATCTCCATCAGATCAGGCTCTGATTCCGTAGGCCTCGCAAGGAGTCAGTGGCAGAGCAGGTGTAGAACTTGCCAATCCCGAGCTGTATTCCTCCGAGTACTTATGAGCTGGGAGCCTCCAGCCATCGCACGCCTCCAAACTTGCTTATTATTTTCAGGCTTTTTTTTTTTTTTTAAACTTTTATGTTGTCTTTCAGAGAACAATGCGAGGAGCTTCGCATACAGCGGATGAAGAAGCATCAGAAGGAATTGTGTGAAGACCGGCTGGCCCAGGTAGCTCTGAAGGAGGAACTGAAAAAGCAACAGAAGAAGGAGGAGGAGATGTTTGCAGAGCTTTGGAAAGAGGATAGTTTGGCTAAGGAAAAGCGAGAGGCGGTGGAGATGCAGAAATCAGCGGAACAGAACCGGGAAATCCTGAGCGTGCTCAGTGCCCAGGTAGCAGTGCTCAGTGCTCACAGAGAGGAGGCGAAGCGGCTGAAGGAAGAAGAGGCGCGATTACTGGTAATTTCCATATCATTCTCAATTCAGGGTTCTATATAAGGCCCTCCTAATGATAGGCTTACGAGACATTTAGATTAATCCATACCTTATTTGTATCTTCACTGATTCCATTAGTATCCGAGACTGTCCTATTACGCTAAGCCTCTTTTCCAGAGCTGTGGCGAATGCGTTCCTGTTTACAGACAGAAATACATCTTCTGAAACTTAGCATTGTAAAGGATTTTTGGCATTCAAAGCCTCTCAGAGCCTTTGTGGGAAATGGAAATGTTTTTAAGCTTTTGCCAGACATCTTTGCAATTTTCTGATTTGTCCTTTCCCAGCTAGAGTGTCTTGTGTCCCAGCTGTAACGCGTAACACCAGATCTCAGACCGTGATACATAGCTCACGTGGGCACTGAAGGCGAGAGGCTGAGCCGAACTGCAGCTCCCAAACGACTCCTCTCAGCCCTTTCTCCCACCGCTTCTTCCCAGCTCTTTGATCCCAGGCTCAGAGATCCCAGGCTCAGAGCGGAGGCAGCCAAACCCCTGCGGGGAGCTTGCAGAGCTTTTTGGTGCACTCAGGACCCTGACACATACACGAAGAGACGCATTTATATGAAAAATCCCAACTGCTTATGCCCCAACTGACTGAATTTTAGAATCTACATCCGTTATTTTTAACAAATTAACAAGCGGTTCCTAAGCGCTCTGCCCTATTAGTGCTGGCTGCTGTTGCGCGTCACGTCACGGGAGGCGTTTGGCTACCTTGGCCCTACTGTTTGGCCACTACCCTCTTTCTTTTTTTTTTTTCCCCCCTAATCTCTCCCCACTGTAGGCTTGCTGTAGTTGTGCTGGCTTCAGCGAGGCTTGCTCGTTCACAGCGTTCTGCGTTGACTTTGTGAGTTATACTTAGTTCGGACTCGGTCTTAATTCTGCAGCTATTTACACCTAGTGATTGAATGATCACTCAGGGTACTCTTCTAGGCACCGGAAGCTGACGTTGGCAAGGTATATACTCCACTAATTTGTAAAAAATAATGACAAGAATGAATCTTAAGCTCTGAAAATCCTGGCTGTATAAAGGTAGAGTCTTTATTTCTAGCTAGACTGTAATGTTTCACTTATGTAAAAACATGCAAAATTAAATTGTTTTCTTGTAACAACTTTTAAGGTACTGCCAAACCTCCCAGGCAAAGAACGCTGCTTCTTAACTGGCCTTCTCAGAAAGATGCCGCTAGACTAGAAGACTCTGTAGCTTCCCCTGAAGACAGCTGCCTTGGGCTCTGTCAAGGAGATAAATTTCTGCTAAAGTGGTTTAGTCTCTGAGAAAAAGCTTTCTTCAGAGGGTCCACAAAGGAGAGTTTCTGCCTTGAAAATGGGATGTAATCCTTTTTCAGCAGAAGAGGGATGTGACAGATGGCCTCGTTACAAGATTCTCAGCGCAGAGTTGGTAGCCTCTAACGATCAGGGGTTTCATCTGGGTGAAGGACACACCGTGGACAGCTAAGTGTCTCTGTGTATAATGGTTTTTTCTGGTTGTTGCAATGGAAGTAGATTATTTAGTGAAGCACAACTTGAGCCTTTGCCACGAGAGACCGTAAGTGTACTTCAAGATATCTCAGGCTGGATGACAAAACAGAGGCAGCAGTTTTTGCGTTAGCTACATTACCTATGTTAGCTGCCTTCCTCCCCCTCTGCCTTTTCTTCTTGTTAAAGAATTGTCATTTCTTGAGAAGGTGATTTAAATCATGTTATTCTGGCTGTAGTTTCTGAAGTGCTAGATGAGTTTCTGCCATAGCGCTTTGGTCCTGGCTTGCAGATGGATGGTTGGTAACAATTTCTTTGTACAGTTGCAGTGTTGTGTTACCCCATCGTATAAAGTTTCATAGAATAAGCACCATGGATCCCATCCTTGGCTACTCTCACACAACTTCACTGACGTCAGAATTCAGCCTAAGACATGTGCCAACTTGCCCTGTAGACTGCTAAATTTTTCCACTTTCTTTCCGTCTTTACTGTTCAAAGGTGTGGTGGTTTTTTTTTTTTTTTGGATTACTTATTCTGTGCCTTAAAATATACTGAGTTTCAGAGCTGTTTTACCAGGTTCCGAAAGTGAATTTGACCATTCAGGTAGGTAGCAAAGTCAGCTTTGGGTTTGAAAGTGTTTCAGTGGGTGCTTTATGTCCAGCATAACAAGTTACATTCCTTAGGAGGTGCAGCTGGTACTTCCCTATGCAGAAGGTTAGTCACATTGTTTACGACAAACCTGCTGACATGTGTTAGAATGTTTATTCACATTATGAATCATAGAATTGTCAGGGTTGGAAGGGACCTTAAAGATCATCTAGTTCCAACCCCCCTGCCCTGGGCAGGGACACCTCCCACCGGATCAGGTTGCCCAGAGCCCCATCCAGCCTGGCCTGAAAAACTTCCAGGGATGGGGCAGCCACACCACCTCTCTGGGCAACCTGTTCCAGTGTCTCACCGCCCTCATGGGGAAGAACTTCTTCCTAACGTCCAGTCTGAATCGACCCATCTCTAGTTTTAATCCATTCCCTCTAGTCCTACCATTACCCGACATCCTGAAAAGTCCCTCCCCAGCTTTCTTGTAGGCCCCCTTAAGATACTGGTACGCCACTAGAAGGTCTCCTCGGAGCCTTCTTTTCTCCAGACTGAACAACCCCAGCTCTCTCAGTCTGTCCCCATAGGAGAGGTACTCCAGCCCTCTGATCATCCTCGTGGCCCTTCTCTGGACACACTCCAGCATGGCCATATCTCTCTTGTAGCAGGGGCTCCAGAACTGGAGGCAGTACTCCAGGTGGGGTCTCAGGAGAGTGGAGTAGAGGGGGAGAATCACCTCCCTCGACCTGCTGGCCACGCTTCTCCTGGTGCAGCCCAGGATACGATTGGCTTTCTGGGCTGCAAGTGCACACTGAGGGCTCATGTGGAGCCTCTCGTCCACCAGCACCCCCAAGTCCTTTCCTCCAGGGCTGCTCTCAAGCCAGTCACTGCCCAGCCCATATCGGTGCTTGGGATTGCCCCGACCCAGATGGAGATGGAGGACCCTGCACTTGGTCTTGTTGAACTTCCTGAGGTTGGCATGGGCCCACCTCTCCAGCCTGTCCAGGTCCCTCTGGATGGCATCCCTTCCCTCCAGCGTGTCAGCCACCCCACACAGCTTGGTGTCGTCGGCAAACCTGCTGAGGGTGCACTCAATGCCACTGTCCGTGTCGCTGACATTTAATTTAAAAACAGGTTAACAAAAAACTGTGTACTTTCAAGACCACCGAGGCATTGTTTCTGAGCTCTGTAGATAAGTTAATGATGGCCACATACTGTTTTACGACTGAGCGCAGTCGTGCTTGTAAACTTATTCAAATGCAGGGTGTTCAGGAATTATGCTGAGTTACAGCACTGATGCTACTTTGGGATTTTTTGGGGGGTAAATCATCTTGGATGTACATATAGCTGTTTGATCTTGAATATACACTTGCTATTTTTCATTGTTTCTTTCTTAAGAACTCAACGTTACTGTCCATTTTTTCTGTTCTTTACAATATAAAGTGGAATGGTTTGAAGCCATGGAAATTCAGGAACTGCCCACCAGAATATTAGGATCCAATTAATTACTTTGTGCATCCGTATGTCCGCTAGAGATTCAGTGCCTTGAACACAGGACAGATCATACACGCAGAAACAGGAGGAACACACGGCTCTGGTATTGGTTAGTAGTTACGTCTGCGTGTAAAGACTGCCATGATATTCATTTCTCTAAAGAGATGACTCTGTCCACCCGCTTGAAATATTCGGAGAACATCAGGCATTCCGGTCTTTTGTTATGGAAGTGCATGGGATAATTGCGGAGAAAAATCCTGAGTTCTAATGAATGATACGCTAAAATGTTCATGCTTTAACAGGTCTAATGGATGACACTCATTCCCTAATGTCAACAAGAAAGGCTTTAAATATTTATCTTTGCTCTTCAGTGTTCCAGTTAAACTGATTCTAGCCGTCACTTAATTGGAAGTTACGCGATGATTTTACAAGGTGGTTGTTTTTAATGTTGTAGGAAGAGCAGCAGCAACAGCTTCAGCTAGAAAATGAACAACTTCAGCGGGAGAAACTACAGAAACAGAAGGAACGCAGGGATATGTTGCTTGGCGCAGCACAGGACAAGCAGAAGCGTCTGAATGAAGAAAAACAAGGTGAACTTGCCCTAGAGATGAAGAACTTGGAAAAATCTCTTCAGGAACCCCAGGAGGACGCTGAGGAGAAAACGAAGAGAAAAGTAAGGGCTAGAGGTGTTCCTTGTGAAGTTGTGGGGCAATGCCTCATCTAGACTAATTTTGTGGCCCTTGGTGAACTGCGCAGTCGAAATGAGATCAGACACGAGTCCCTCTCGCTGAACGCGTTGATTCTTTTGTTGCACGGCCTGTTGCCTCTCCTCCTGCCAGCGCTCTACTTCTCTGAAGAAGCCCATTATCCGTTAAAGCCACAGCGAGTACTTCAAAGCGTGCTTTGCAATCAGCGAGCCTACCAGGCTAGATAAAAGGGGTAACGGAGGTTAGAAGAATATTTTTTTGTTTCATGGACCTGATTTATTGTAACTGCAGAGGAAAGTTTAACTTATTTTATTTGACTTATTCTAATTAATGCTAAGAAACAGTTTTACATCTTTAATACCTGGATATATAGATGCAAAACCTCTCGTTAAATATCCTGGAGATGCCACGAAATGATGGAGGTGTCTGTCGCTTCCTAAATTTAAAACAAGTAGATCGTCCAACTTCAGGCTGAAAACGGGTCTCAATGTAACTCTGAGAGCACAGGGAGCTGCGTTCATTACTCTGCTCACGGTATTTAGGAGCTCACGTAGGTTAGGAAAGCTGTATAAACTCACTGTTAGCCAAAAGTAGAGGAGGTGATACTTATTTATTATTGTATTTTTTGGATCCCAAGGCTTCTAACGCAGGTGATGGCGAAGTAGCCTGGTCAGCTGTGAAAAGTTTGTAAAATGTCGGTGTTTTAGGCAGCTGAGCTGCCATGGGGAAAGGGATCACTCTGTATTTGTTGTGCTTTTACGCTGCTGTCCCAGGCACTGTCGACTGGCCAGGAAGAAGATTCTGCACAACCCTTTCCCGTAACAGGGTTTGGAATGGAGCCCTAGGCTCCCAGTTCTCACTTTGGCCGCCAACTACCACTTCCCTTTGTGTTCTAAAAGGCTTTTTTGAACTCATTTAACTCAGATCAGCAAATGTCTGTGTGTTTGCAGCAAGAGCTGTTGAAGGAGCAACAGACTTACCTGGCACACCTGGCTCAACAGCTGGAGGAGGAGAAACAGCGAGAAAAAGAGGTGGACAAGCTCCTCGATGAAGAGATCGCGAAGGTTTGGGCCAAGAAGGCTGAGCAAATGCGGTTAGAAAAGGAGGCTAGAAAGCAGCTACTGAAAGATGTCCTGGATACGAGACAACTGCAGGTGGAGGAGAAGGGTAAGTTGTAACAGTCTGTGCACCAAACCGCACGAACGCAAGTCTTGGCAAAGGCGGAGGGAGTACAACACACTGGCTTTTGGGAAGCCCATCTGGCCCCGCGTGGACAACAATGCCACCACCTCTGAACCTGCTGCTCAAACTTCACTCCTACAGGCAGGCATTCCTTACGCTAGTTTCCCATTGCTGTCACCAGAGCAAAGCCCCGTAAAGTAAGGATTGCATCAGCAAACAATCATTATTATTAATTATGATGTTATTATGATGAAGTTCTGAATGGGAAATCTTTAGTACTCTGAGTGGATGAGAAATAAATAAGCTGAGAATAGGCTTGCCCTTGTTCGTGTGCCTCTCCAGAAGCAAAAAAGCTCAGGCTTGCTAATTAGACTACTTGGCTCTAATACAATCCCTTCAAGCTTAGCGATGCTGTTATCTTCTAAAAGTTGTTTCGTTCTTTGGGGTTTGTTTTTGGTTTTTTTTTTTTTTTTTTCAGTGCAGAGAAATGCGAAGGAGCGGGAAGAACTCGCTCAAGAGAGGAAGTTATTAGCTGAAGCAATCACAGAACTCAAGCATATAGAAGAGGAAAAGCATGCAAGGTATTTTTTCTTTTATGCCATGCGTTCATTTCATTTCGTATCAATCTTTCAAACTTGTGAGTAGGCTAATTCTCATTTTCGGGTAACTAAGAGCACTGGGCGGGCTCTCTTCTCTTCAGAGAGGCTCTGCTCCAAACTGCTCGATAGCAGCCCTGTTATATTGCAGTTGGTATTAAATCACTAATTCTGATCTCATCATACAAATAATGGCGTTCCATTACATATCCTCGTTGTGGGCTTTTCCATCCATCACGTTTATTAAAAACATCCCCTCGTAGTCTGAGCTGTCATTAGGAGTGGCAGAGGTTGGGGGCGGAGGGTTAATGAAAGGTTAGTTCATTACTTACCTGGGAGAACTAGTGTGTTCAGGCTTATTGCTAAACCCCGCTCACCCACACATCCCTTAAACAATCATATACTCGGCTGCCAAAACACCAGACTGCTGCACGGAACCCAGCTGCGCGGGGTTCTCCTCCTCTTGCAGTTCCTCAGGGGGAGAATAAGTTATCCGCAGTAGCTGAAATGTTCCTCTGGGTGTCACGCAAAGCCTAGGGCAAAGGGCCTTATTTCACTTAATCCGTTTCCCTTTCGTACTCCTGCCCTTTCTCCACACTTGTCTGTGGGAGGTAACCGAATAGCTCCTTCCAGAGCCAGTATCTGTTGTGTCCTCTGCCGGCTTCGTTGGTAACAATCTCCTGGCTGTGGCAGAAATCTCACCCTTCTGAAGGAAACACGCTGGGCTTCGTTATGGCTATGCTTCACGTAGCAAAGCTGGCGTTCGGCGGCGTCAGTAAGTGTTTGTGGTTCAAGTGCGTTGCGTTAGCGCACAAGTCTTGACTTTAAGTCTCCGCGTGAGCCTCTGTGACTCCTGCTCCAGAAGTGGCCGAACACACGGGTAGACTTCCACTGCTTCTCCAGAGGGCGGTGAAAGTAATAGATGAGTCTCGAGGTAGGATGGAAGAATGATTTCTTCTGACAGCCATTTCCTAGAATATCAGTACGACGCGGCGGCAGGAGCCTTCCCCGTCGGCAGTAACTTGTTATCTTTGGAAGGAGGGAGTGGAGATGGGGTGGAAGGCTGCCGCAGCAATGGGGCTGAGCTAGGAAAGGGCTGAGCCCTGACGCTCTCGTTCTCTGTCCTCTTACCGTCACCTAAAAGGAGTTTTGAACGGTTCTTTAGTCTAAGGTTGAATGCTAACAGATTAAATAAAGTTGTTTGGGTTTTTTTTTTTTCACCCACACTTCATAAATAAGCGATTCATATGTCATTTCCAGAAAAGTAAAAGAAGCAAAAGAATACCGAGAGCAACTCAGGGCTCAAATTGCCTATCGACAACAGGCCCGTGATGCTGAGGAAGAAGAGAAGAAGCGAGAATACGAATCGGGTCTAGCAGCAGAGAGAGCTTACCAAGAAAGGCTACAGGACGTTCTGTCAAGGCCTTGTGAGAAATCAGCGAAAATCCACCCTTTGAGAAGAAAACTAATGTCTTAACTCTCAAGAAGATAATTTACGATGATTTTTTTTTAGCTCGCTTAGTTGCCTTAAAAAATGTTTTCTAAGGGTGTTTTAACTGACTGGACTCCTCTCTGCTGTGACGCTCAAAGTAGTTAACTGGCAAATACAAGAAACGTGATATTTTTAAAGGTTATTTTTTATCGCTATTGGATTTTCTTTCACAAAATGACTTTTGATCCAAATCAAAACGGTTGACACTTCAATACAAGACTACTGTATGTTCTCTGCAGTATACCGCTGTATTATTATGACGCGAATGATAGGTAGGCGTTCTTTAAAATCTGCGCAAAAGAAAACTTCGTTGAAGAGTTTCAGCGCACTTTTATTAAAATGCCTTTCAAACTGCAAATATTTGCGAAACATTTTTTTTTTTTATTTAGCCAAAAAGTACCTGGTGACTCATCTTCGTTTTCCTTGTAAAATACAAAACTCTGAATCTATTTTACTGTGGGCTAGAGGGTAAAGGGCTGACGCTGCTTTGCATATGTTCTGATCGCTCTTGAATGATGTGTGGAATATCAGAGTCCCAAAGCTAGACTCTGGGACCTCTGCTTGGACAGCGTTAGTCGTGCAGGCATTCGGAAATGCTTTATCTCGGACACTTTTCCATTTTTGAGCCTTTGCTGCTGCTCATCTGCAGACGTTTCTCTTGTTCAGCTTTTACCGTCTTTCCTCCAACCCCTGCTTCTCCGCCCTTTTCCTCTCCAACTTCCACCCCTCACCAAGCACTTCCTCTACCTTCCTCCTCCTCCCGACCTTCCTCTTTCAGCGTTGGCAAGTCCCGGGACTCGTGTTCTTGGTGCGTGGGAGCGGGAAGGGATGCGCAGAGAAGCTGATAAATGGCTGGGATGGGAGCGCCCCGGCTCCCGGGCCTCTTGGAAAGAAGTGGGAATAAGCTGCCCGCGCGTTGCGTGAAAGGGGCAAAACGGTTTTGGCAGAAAATAAACCCCCTTGCGTTCTAACGCTCCTCCCCCAGGTGGGAGGCTAGGTGCGGCTAGGTTGAAATTCTGAGCAATGCCCAATTCACCGCTATCAGTCCAGTCGCGTTGAATGTATTCAGCTGTTAGGATTTGGATACTCTAATAGTGGACTGCACCTTCAGTCTAGTCGTGCTCCTGAATTAGCACGGCCACTCTCAAGTCTTTGGTCGCGTTCGATGAGGAACCGAAACGACCAGCTACTTAAACAGTGCAGTTTATTTAAGCAACAGCTATATGGGTTCTTAGGATTGCTGGTGATAAATACGCTGCCTGCAGAGCACGTGCAAATAAAAGTATTGTTAATGATACAAAACGCGTGACAAAGTTATAAACAATACGGCCTGGCTATAAATGTAGGGAAGAGATTCTCTAGAGAGATTTCTACGTTTCCCGAGGAAGCGCTTGGTATAGTCGAAGTCTTACCCAAAGGCATCCCTACGGGGGGGAAGAAAGGCTCAGCCCGTCGACTGGTCCCAGAAGTCAAAGGCAGTCTGTGATGGAGTCCTCCTTGGCTTGTTCCCGACGGTGTCTTCCCTGATATCCCCCCTTTCTTGGGCTATTTTTATACTATTTTTTACCTTCAGGGTGGAGTTTTAGCGACTTCAGTCATAAATGCCTTTATTATGATTGATTGGTGTAAAATTCTCTCGCTTCACGTTTAGAGGTAGAGTTTACCTCAAGGAGGAGGGTAGCCTTTGGGATGGAGGTGTGTTTTGGTATTATAATGACATTATAACGAGCAAAGTTCGCGCAGAGGACAGCACTTCATCCAAATCCGACAGACTGTTGGCTCGGGGTAGCAAATCTGCAGCTTATCAGTTCCGTAGGACCATCTCGTTCCCATACCTGCTGGATTATCACAGGGAGAGACCGGGGACTCTCCATTGCACTTCGCCCCCCACCCCCCGTGTTGCTTTGCAAGCAATATTGTACAGGGAATCGCAGATGACGTGGTGGATTCTTCGCATCCCAGCTGCGGCTGTATTCTCCCCTAGAAACTTTTGGATTTTATACCTTTCCGTAATGTGTGAACAATGCTGTATTTTTGGTCGTTTTAGTAATTATTCCACACCGCACGCTCACCTCATCTTCTTGGTTTAAAAGCAGACACCGAGTTGTGCTTTCTAGCAGAGCAACCTAGTTAATTGTGGGTGTAAACGGTGGAAGAAGCTGGCCTTAAGATATCGCCTTGCTAAGGGGCACAGCATCGAGTGTGGTGGGTTTTTATCCTTGCTTACACATCAAACTCCTCTGAGAGCAGCTTCCTGAGCCAGCAGATGGAAGAGGGACGAGATCACACCATCCAGACAGGTGACTAGACGCAGCAGAGCCGAGCCTCTTCTCCTCTTGTTCCTTCAATCCCTTGTATCCAAACAGGATCTGTCTCCTAAAGACATCGAGAAAGGAAACGTTTATAAATGCGAAAACATCGCAAAGCGGGAGAGAGGTGGGTGGTTAGTTGGGACCTCTAGCCCTTTACAGTGTTTTCCAGCAGCCGTCTCCGAAGCCATGCAGAGGATTTGAGAGCTGCTCCTCCTGTTTTCCAGGTGGGAAAGGCCATCCCAGATAACGGAAATAGCTTCCTCAGTCCAGAGAGCTCAGGTAGTCAGAGGTCTCTGCTCTCACTGCTGGGTCAAACTGGCAGAATGATGAAGAGATTAATTTCCTGGTCTGCCACAGGCTCCCGGTGCGGCCCCGCGCAAGCCATGTGGGTTTTTCTTTACTACTGTGCCCCCTCTTTGAAAAATGAACTTTAATAGCACCTTCAGAATTCCAGGATTCATTAAAGTGTGTTATTAAAGGCTGTGACACTGGTGTTGGGTGCACCCAATAGGAGAGACAAAAAGCACCGCATTGGTGAGCTCGGTGAATTTGAGCCATCCAGAACCATCATAAATCTCTTTTTTTTTTTTGAATAAAATAATAACTCAGAAGAGGTGGTCAGAGCTATCAAGCATTTATAAAGTGTCTGAGCTTCTGCTCCTGGAGGCAAAATTCCTCTGCAATGACCGTGAAGTTTGCACAAAAATAAAAGACCAGACTGGAAGAGGTTTGCCTTCAGCAGAAACGAATTCCCAGGGGATAACCGGCAATGAAGCTCTTCCGAGACAAAACTTGTGGTCGATGAACATGTTGCTGGGCCTGACCCCTTTGCTGCTGAACTCTTTGGAGACTTCAGGTCGGTCTGGAAGAAGGGATAAGGCTCACACCAGGCTGCAGACTCCTTTAGAATCATCCTCTCCGTGATTTTTCTCCGTCAAGACTGAAGCGTTTCCCTAATCGTGGTATTTCCCGAGTGTTTGAGGCATCCTGGAGCCCAACCGTCTGTTAAAGCGAGAGCGCAGGGCCAGCGCTGACGAGCGAAGCGGCCTGCTCCGTGGCTGGGTGACCTCTCCCTGCACCAGGGGTGCGAGCAGCCCGGAGATGAAACCGCTGGCATTTAAAAACCAGGCAGTTACAGCCTCGCCATTTAAACAGGTGCTGCAGCTTTGCAAAATACGCTTCCCTGTCTTTTTTTTATTACGTTTTTCACGTTGACGGAGAAAGAGCGGAGGTGTAGAGCGTGTTGGTGACCTGCCTGTGGCAAAGCCGGCTTGTCCCCATCGCATCTTCCCAGACCCGCTCTGAGGTTTGAACCCCTGGCACTTGTCCGGGGCTGTGGGAGCGCCTTTGGGGCTGGAGGCTCACTGCAAAGCTACATCCAGTTTCGGACAGATTCGGTTTTATTTACGTGAAATTCCTTCTCTGTTAATTATTCATTGCTTTAACACGGGGAGGAAACGCTTGCTGCGGAAACGGCCAGCGCAGCCATGCCTAGGGTACAGTGACACCGCAGCCCCGGCCAGACCCGAGGATCGTGCCCAGCCGGAGCACGTGGTGACTCCCGCACGGCCCAGGGGGAAAGTCCAGCTTCCAGGTCCTTGGGACAACTCTGCGGGCAAAAATTCAGGACCTGGGGTTGTATTTTAGCAACAGCGAACTCCGTGCTGATGGGCATTTTTTAGTTGTCAGAATTAACGCTCCATATTTTTGCATTACCTGCCACCGCGCCCCGCGCAGGCAGTGCCACGTCCAGGAGACATCCAGCGAAAGCACAAGCCTTTCCCAGCAAACCTCAATACACACACAGAGGGAGTCTAAACTACTTTGAACCTTGTTCCTAATTTTGAGGAATGAGGTTGACTCAGCTCTCGTTTTACCCCTGGTAAACCTGGTATTTGGTTAATTTTCACCTCTAAGTGCCTTCAACATGAATGCAATACGTAGTACCATAAAATGCTATTTAAGAGCCAGCGCTTGTTAAATATTACGATCAACGCAAGTTTTGATTCCCAAATGGAAAGGAGCCTCCCGAACGAGAGAATTTCAGGCAACTCAGCACTTAGGACACACTTCAGGGATTTCCTATGTATTTTGGGGTTTTTAGTTTCTATCTTTAATTAAAGTTTTAGATTAATGGCAAATCACACGCGGCACCAGCTGGTATTTCATGGGAACGGCTGTGCTTCGCCTCTGGGCTATCACTGCTACCCAGGCTTCACTGAAACCTTTGCTCCGTGCCAGTGCTTCACATTTTGTTTCTACCGTTGATTTAATAAAAGGAGAGGAGCAAGTTCTGTTTGCCCAACAAAGCTATCTTGGAGGCTTTGCAGAGATTACGCTGCCTAATGTGTTACCCAGGGTAAGTTCTGGACAGGGTGCAGGTTTTTCTCCCCTTCTTTGCTCCTTTCCAATCTTCCCCCGGAGCCACCTGCGATTTATTTGGATTCATCAAGGACATAAAGAGCTGGAAAAGAGAGATATCTGCGATGCTGGCTGTCCTCCTACCATAATTGGCGCTGCTCCTTGCCAGGGTCCTGGGGAGGGGGGCAGAAAGGCAAAAGACACCAAAATGGGGGGTGTTTTCAGCCCCCAAGGGACGAGGAGCGGAGGGTGAGATGCCACCAGCGTGGCTTTAAAGGAAGGCTGTGGGTGCCCTGTGCGTGGCACAGCCCGAAGCCACGGCAGGGGGGATCCCCCCTGATGGAGTAAACAACTGTGGCAGGGAATGGGCCCTGCTGAGGGCGTTTTCCGCCTGCTTAGTTAATATGCAAAATGCCTTGAACGATAATGAATAGCAGTAGTGATTACTTAGGAATACTTTGGATTTGCATCATCCTTCTCGGGCCCAAAGAAAGTGCCTTACAAGCAGGAATTGAGGCATGGGGTGCTCCCAGGGGATGGAGGGAGGCGGCGTGGCTACGGATAGATGGGCTGGGGACCATTTTTTGGCTGTTTCTGCACAATTTTTTGGCCAATTCCCGACGTCAGGGTGACACACCACCAGCGCCCCGGAGCACAGCCATGGTGGTGGGAACCCAAAGCCACCTCCAGGCAGGAGAAGATGGAGAAAATCCCGTCGCTGGTGGGTTCCTTGAGTGTGTTTCCAGCGGGCTCATGCGGGCGCGACTCCTGGTGCCAGGGCCCGTCACAGGCTCCCACAGGAAGGTCATTCTTTGCACCCCCGTAGATGTATGAAGACGGCAGGGCCTGAAACCACTGAGGGGCACCTTCTTGGGGCTTAATGACTTAATTCCGTGGAAAAGGACGAAGAATAAAAGGGGGGGGGGAAATACCCTAAACCCACCAGCAAATGCAGGGCGTTTCAGCACCTCAAGTGAAGGAAGTGCGACGGCTCCCTCATGCTGGAGCTGAGGAGAGCCGAGCGGAGCCGAGCTCAGCCGAACCGAGCCGAGCTCAGCCGAGCCGAGCAGAACCGAACGGAGCCGAGCTCAGCCGAACCGAGCCGAACCGAGTCCAGCCGAACGGAGCCCAGCCGAACCAAGCCGAGTCCAGCCGAACGGAGCTGAACCGAACGGAGCCGAGCTCAGCCGAGCCGAGTCCAGCCGAACGGAGCCGAACGGGACGGAGCCGAGCCCAGCCGAGTCGAACCGAGCCGACTGCAGCCGAGCCGAGCCGAACGGAACGGAGCCGAGCCCAGCCGAGCCGAACCGAGCAGACTCCAGCCGAGCCGAACGGAACGGAGCCAAGCCCAGCCGAACCGAGACGAGTCCAGCCGAACCGAGCCGGACGGAGCCGAACTCAACCGAGTGCAGCCGAAGGGAGCCCAGCCGTGCCGTGCCCGGCCGCACCGCCTCATACCTGAGCGGGGCGCGGCGGAGGCGGAGCGGTACCGCTTCCTCCTCCTCCTTCTGCCCCCCCCGCTCCGCTCCGCGCCGCTCCCTTCTCTTCTCCTTCCCCGCGCCCCGGCCGGCGGCGACGGGTGTAAAGGTCGGTCTGTCGATCGGTCTGTCCGGCAGTCGGTTGGTTCGGCGGCGCCGCTCGCTGCCTGCCGGCCCCATGCCCCACGCCTAGCGCCGCCCGCCCCGGCCATGTCCGCCGCGCAGCTCTACACCAAGGTGAGCGGGGCGGGCGCCTGTCCTCAGGGGGGGGGTATCTTCTCTGTGTTTTGGGGGGGTTGTTTCGCAGTCACGGAGGGGAACCGCAACTTTCCCCGCACCCTTCGGTGCCCGGGGAGAGGAGAAACCCCACCGCCCGCCCTGGGAGCCGGGACGGGGGTGCCGTGAGGGAGCTGGTTTCTGTGGGGAAGAGACGGAGGTTCCGGGAGGTGACCGATTTTCTGTGGGGAAGGGACAGGGGTTTCATGAGGTGACCGATTTTCTGTGGGGAAGGGACAGGGATTTCGTGAAGGGGCCGGTTTCTGTGGGGAAGGGACGGGGGTGCCGTGAGGGGGCTGGTTTCTGTGGGGAAGGGCGAACTTCGCCCGTGGGTCACGGCGGCCTTGGCCTCGTCCTTCGTGGGGTCCGTCCCTGGAGCAGGTGAACACGCAGCCAAAACACGCTCAGCTTCCCCAAGTCCTCATAGAATAATTTATTTTCCCTCCTATTCCTAAAACACCAGGGTGAGGGAGGGGGGAAGAGCAGTCCTTACAACTGCTGTAACTCACCGAAATGCTCCGAAGGTGCTCGGTTTCCAGAGTCCTTTTTTTTTTTTTTTTTTTTTTTTTTTGCAACTCCCGAATATTACTCCCTCGGCAGGGGTCCGACCAAGCGCACCCGCTTCCTCATGGCAGCGAGGGAAGGTAACATGGCTGATGGCCTGGCAGGGTGCTGCGCGCCGCCGGGCTGGCACGGATATGCCAGCGGGATGGCAGCCAGCCGCCTTCCCCGTCGCTTCCCAGAGAGAACCACAGCTTTCCACCGAAAAAGTGGCCTTTGTGACCATGGGAAGCTGGGCTGCTGATTTTTTTTAAGCAGAGCCTGGGATCTAGACAAGATCTTTTCTTTTTAATTATTTTGTGGCTGTGGGATATTTGGGCAGGGTGCAGGGTATTCCCGCTCCTTGGCCAAAGCGGGCTGGAGATGCACCCTGTGTGGTTTGGGGGGTTTCTGCCCGTCCCCCCCCCCCCCCCCAGCGAGATATTTGTGTCTGGAGAGATCTTTCCTGATTGACTTGGTTGGATGAAAGAGCTCCTCGCGCGCAGCCGGAGATCAGCCCAGTACGGAGCGATAACTGATATGGAGAGAGCACTCTCCCTGCGCTCCGCATCTTCCTGAGGCTGCCCGGGAGTGCTACGGGATCCAGGGAATGTGCTTAGTAAAAGCCATCAATAACACTAGGCAGGGGCTCATCGAGAAAAGTGCTTGGCTTCAGAATGCTTTTGCTGAAAGGCTGTGAAGTGCCAGCATCGTCTACTGTAATAATGAGAATTTTAGTATTTTAATGTTTTAAATTTTTCCTGTGACCGTGGTCAGCGTGGAGGCGCTGCCAGACTGGCACCAGCCCTCTCAAGGAACCACTTTTTGTCTCCGTGCCAGTCTCTCAGGCTTAATTTTGCTGCAGATTTCTGCATTTGTAACTCATTTTGCGAACGGCTTTTGTGTTAAGTCGGGGGTTGCCGCTTATTTTTTTGGCCGTTGTTATCAAATGGAGGCAGGATGATGTGTGAATCTGGAGGCTCCTCCTTTGAACTTGTGGGAATTTAAGAAGCCCCTCTGGATTGAGCTGGGCTGTTTGTGAGCGGGCTGACCTCTGTCCTTCTCGGGAGCATTTCAAAAGCAAAGTCTCAGGTTTGGAAAACCTTTTTCCTTTGGAAGATCTGAAGGGGAGCACAAGGAAAGCCGTGGCTAAACTGCTCTGATGTGCCGACCGCAGCATCTCATCGGATGAGTGCATGGATGCGATGGCAAGCATCCCCAGGGAGGAGGGAAGCTGGCTGCAAGCGCTGTGTTATCCGTATCTATGGGCTGGTTATAACAACCAGGTTAACTGATTCTTAACTTGATGAACAGGTAATTAGTCTGTGCTGTGTTTTGATGAGGTTTATACTCCTGTTCATCCGCTGAATGGGTATAAGATGCCTGCCTGGGCATCACTTGTGATCCTGTTGCCGTACAAGGACTTTTCGATGAGGCACTTGAGAAGTGACAATTTGGTGACAATCTGTGCATGTCATTAAATTTATTGTTAATGACAACAAAGATTCTTGATGAGAGCTGGTGTTTCAGCACTGGCCCTTCTGCTGGTGTCCGTCTGTCTTGCGGGGACGTTTTGGGGACACAGCTGTTGTGGTAGGTGGTGGGGCCACTGATGGTGCTTGGAACCCGTATAGGTCATCTGTGGGGCTATGTGCTGGTGTTGCAATGAAATTTAGGACTGTCCTGCTGGATCTCCTTCTGTGTGGGGCTTCTGTGCTGGCTCTGGGCTTTGAAGCAGCAAGAAAATGTTTCCTGGGACTTTGAGTATATAAGAAAAAGAGCAAAGACGGCTTAAAAAAAACACAACAAACCCAACAGCCTTAAGATGCTGAGGGTGCGGGCTGCTGATGGAGGTCCCAAGGTGAAGTGGATATGTTGCTCTGTAGCCTACTCTTAGAAAGCATTAAGGAGGGTCACTTGCACATCACCTCTGTGAGGATGAGGGCATTTGGCCCTGTGGCCTTATAGCTCATACATGGTAGAGAGGCCTCCGAGAGTATGGTGGGGAGAAGACAACCTGCTGTGGAGGGCTGACCTGCCCCGGGCAGTTGGGTGTTGATGCACCATCTGTGCGCGGCTGCCAGAAGATGCTCTTGCAGGCTGGCATGGGGGTGAACAGAGGAAAGGAGAGGGGAAGAGCGGGAGAGCTTCAATGGGGTGTTACAGTTCAGGAGATGACTCTCCAAGCGCAGAGGTGGGGCCTCCTAGATCACCTTGTCAGCAGGGTGGGGGTGAAGCTCTTTGAGGGAAGGCGGACAATCCGGCTCGCTGGAATCAATACAGCTGTCTTGCTAAAAGCCTATTGATCTGATGCTCTGTGTTGCATTAGCGCAGCCACAACGGTACCTCCATTGGAGTCCTTCCTCCTCCTGGTTGAACCAGGATGAAAGAAACTGCTGGGGAGCTGCTTCGGAGCCGCCGAATGGGACTTCTCAGGTCCTCCCACCTCTCCTTCCTCTTGGGCTGTAATGGGAGCTGCTATGTGTTGTGTAGAGAGTCCTTAACTTCTACTTGATGCTTGCAGAAGATCTCCTGGGACCTTGTGGGACATGTAATATTTTCTCGGTGCTTAAGTTGGTGCTTGTTAAGCCACGCCAATGACTGTGCTGTGTTAGGCTCAGCGCTGCCCTGAGGAGCACTTAAACTGGAGGGAAACCCATCCTGGAAACACCAGCAGCCGTGAGTTACTGGTGAAGGCCCTGTCCATGCGGGATCTCACTTGTGCCCCTTTAAGAGCAGGTATTACTGGTGTTTAATAGCCCCCATCAAACAAGTT